>NC_087441.1:84453828-85091520 GCF_036321535.1 Camelus dromedarius | reverse complement strand
AACCGGCACTAGGAAACAGACTGAGAAACCAGAGTAAAAGTTTCTTCTGCAACCCGTTCCCTTTGTGCTAGATGAACGAACGTCTCTCCACATGCTCAGTTCTGAGAGATAAGTGTGTGTGAAAGCCGTCCTTCACCTAGCTTGTTGGGAACACAAAGTTTCTTTTCAGTTGCAAACTCCACTCCATACATATATATGGGGAGGTACTAGCTACAACTCGGTTTTACAGTGCAAACTGCAGGAACTTCAAACCGGCACTAGGAAACAGACTTAGAAACCAGAGTAAAAGTTTCTCCAGCAAACCGTTCCTTTTGTGCTAGATGAACGAACGTCTCTCCACATGCTCAGTTCTGAGAGATAAGTGTGGGTGAAAGCCGTCCTTCACCTAGCTTGTTGGGAACAAAAATTTTCTTTTCAGTTGCAAACTGCACTCCATACATATATATGGGGAGGTACTAGCTCCAACTCGGTTTTACAGTGCAAACTGCAGGAACTTCAAACAGGCACTAGGAAACAGACTGAGATTCCAGAGTAATAGTTTCTCCTGCAACCCGTTCCCTTTATGCTAGATGAACGAACGTCTCTCAACATGCTAGGTTCTGAGAGATAAGTGTGTGTGAAAGACGTCCTTCACCTAGCTTGTTGGGAACACAAAGTTTCTTTTCAGTTGCAAACTCCACTCCGTACATATATATGGGAAGGAACTACCTCCAACTCGGTTTTACAGTGCAAACTGGAGGAACTTCAAACAGGCACTAGGAAACAGACTGAGAAACCAGAGTAAAAGCTTCTCCTGCAACCCGTTCCCTTTGTGCTAGATGAACGAACGTCTCTCCACATGCTCAGTTCTGAGAGATAAGTGTGTGTGAAAGCCGTCCTTCACCTAGCTTGTTGGGAACACAAAGTTTCTTTTCAGTTGCAAACTCCACTCCATACATATATATGGGGAGGTACTAGCTCCAACTCGGTTTTACAGTGCAAACTGCAGGAACTTCAAACCGGCACTAGGAAACAGACTGAGAAACCAGAGTAAAAGTTTCTCCTGCAACCCGTTCCCTTTGTGCTAGATGAACGAACTTCTCTCCACATGCTCAGTTCTGAGAGATAAGTGTGAGTGAAAGCCGTCCTTCACCTAGCTTGTTGGGAACACAAAGTTTCTTTTCAGTTGCAAACTCCACTCCAAACATATATATGGGGAGGTACTAGCTCCAACTCGGTTTTACAGTGCAAACTGCAGGAAATTCAAACCGGCACTAGGAAACAGACTGAGAAACCAGAGTAAAAGTTTCTCCAGCAACCCGTTCCTTTTGTGCTAGATGAACGAACCTCTCTCCACATGCTCAGTTCTGAGAGATAAGTGTGGGTGAAAGCCGTCCTTCACCTAGCTTGTTGGGAACAAAAAGTTTCTTTTCACTTCCAAATTCCACTCCATACATATATATGGGGAAGTACTAGCTCCAACTCGGTTTTACAGTGAAAACTGCAGGAACTTCAAACCGGCACTAGGAAACAGACTGTGAAACCAGAGTAAAAGTTTCTCCTGCAACCCGTTCCCTTTGTACTAGATGAACGAACGTCTCTCCACATGCTCAGTTCTGAGAGATATGTGTGTGTGAAAGCCGTACTTCACCTAGCTTGTTGGGAACACAAAGTTTCTTTTCACTTGCAAACTCCACTCCATACATATATGTGGGGAAGTACTAGCTCCAATTCGGTTTTACAGTGCAAACTGCAGGTACATCAACCGGAACTAGGAAACAGACTGAGAAACCAGAGTAAAAGTTTCCCCTACAACCCGTTCCCTTTGTGCTAGATGAACGAACGTCTCTCAACATGCTCAGTTCTGAGAGAAATGTGTGTGTGAAAGACGTCCTTCACCTAGCTTGTTGGGAACACAAAGTTTCTTTTCATTTGCACACCCCAATCCGTACTTATATATGGGGAGGTTCTAGCTCCAACTCGGTTTTACAGTGCAAACTGCAGGAACTTCAAACAGGCACTAGGAAACAGACTGAGATTACAGAGTAATAGTTTCTCCTGCAACCCGTTCCCTTTGTGCTAGATGAACGAACGTCTCTCAACATGCTAGGTTCTGAGAGAAAAGTGTGTGTGAAAGACGTCCTTCACCTAGCTTGTTGGGAACACAAAGTTTCTTTTCAGTTGCAAACTCCACTCCGTACATATATATGGGGAGGTACTAGCTCCAACTCGGTTTTACAGTGCAAACTGCAGGAACTTCAAACAGGCACTAGGAAACAGTCTGAGAAACCAGAGTAAAAGTTTCCCCTAAAACCCGTTCCCATTTTGCTAGATGAACGAACGTCTCTCCACATGCTCAGTTCTGAGAGAAAAGTGTGTGTGAAAGCCGTCCTTCACCTAGCTTTTTGGGAACACAAAGTTTCTTTTCAGTTGCAAAATCCACTCCATACATATATATGGGGATGTACTAGCTCCAACTCGGTTTTACAGTGAAAACTGCAGGAAATTCAAACCGGCACTAGGAAACAGACTGAGAAACCAGAGTAAAAGTTTCTCCTGCAACCCGTTCCCTTTGTGCTAGATGATCGAAAGCTCTACACATGCTCAGTTCTGAGAGATAAGTGTGTGTGATAGCCGTCCTTCACCTAGCTTGTTGGGAACACAAAGTTTCTTATCACTTGCAAACTCCTCTCCATACATTTATATGGGGAGGTACTAGCTCCAACTCGGTTTTACAGTGAAAACTGCAGGAACTTCAAACCGGCACTAGGAAACAGACTGAGAAACCAGAGTAAAAGTTTCTCCTGCAACCCGTTCCTTTGTGCTAAATGAACGAACGTCTCTCCACATGCTCAGTTCTGAGAGTTAAGTGTGGGTGAAAGCCGTCCTTCACCTAGCTTGTTGGGAACACAAAGTTTCTTTTAACTTGCAAACTCCACTCCATACATATATATGGGGAGGTACTAGCTCCAACTCGGTTTTACAGAGAAAACTGCAGGAAATTCAAACCGGCACTAGGAAACAGACTGAGAAACCAGAGTAAAAGTTTCTCCCGCAAACCGTTCCCTTTGTGCTAGATGATCGAAAGCTCTCCACATGCTCAGTTCTGAGAGATAAGTGTGTGTGAAAGCCGTCCTTCACCTAGCTTGTTGGGAACACAAAGTTTCTTATCACTTGCAAACTCCACTCCATATATTTATAAGGTGAGGTACTAGCTCCAACTCGGTTTTACAGTGAAAACTGCAGGAACTTCAAACCGGCACTAGGAAACAGACTGAGAAACCAGAGTAAAAGTTTCTCCTGCAAACCTTTCCATTTGTGCTAAATGAACGAACGTCTCTCCACATGCTAAGTTCTGAGAGTTAAGTGTGGGTGAAAGCCGTCCTTCACCTACCTTGTTGGGAACGCAAAGTTTCTTTTCACTTGCAAACTCCACTCCATACATATATATGGGGAGGTACTAGCTCCAACTCGGTTTTACAGTGCAAAGTGCAGGAACATCAAACCGACACTAGGAAACAGACAGAGAAACCAGAGTAAATGTTTCTCCAGCAACCCGTACCATTTGTGCTAGATGAACGAACGTCTCTCCACATGCTCAATTCTGAGAGATAAGTGTGGGTGAAAGCCGTCCTTCACCTAGCATGTTGGGAACACAAAGTTTCTTTTCAGTTGCAAACTCCACTCCATAAATACATATGGGTAGGTACTAGCTCCAACGAGTTTTTACAGTGCAAACTGCATTAACTTCAAACCGGCACTAGGAAACAGACTGAGAAACCAGAGTAAAAGATTCTCCTGCAACCCGTTCCCTTTGTGCTAGATGAACGAACGTCTCTCCACATGCTCAATTCTGAGAGATAATTGTGGGTGAAAGCCGTCCTTCAACTAGCTTGTTGGGAACACAAAGTTTCTTTCCAGTTGCAAACTCCACTCCATACATATATATGGGGAGGTACTAGCTCCAACTCGGTTTTACAGTGCAAACTGCAGGAACTTCAAACCGGCACTAGGAAACAACTGAGGAACCAGAGTAAAATTTTTTCCTTCAACCCGTTCCATTTATGCTAGATGAAGGAACGTCTATCCACATGCTAATTTCTGAGAGATAAGTGTGTGTGAAAGCCGTCCTTCACCTAGCTTGTTGGGAACACAAAGTTTCTTTTCAGTTGCAAACTCCACTCCGTACATATATATGGGGAGGTATTAGCTCCAACTCGGTTTTACAGTGAAAACTTCAGGAACTTCAAACCGGCACTAGGAAAAAGACTGAGAAACCAGAGTAAAAGATTCCCCTGAAACCCGTTCCCTTTATTGCTACATGAACGAACGTCTCTCCACATGCTCAGTTCTGAGAGATAAGTGTGTGTGAAAGCCGTCCTTCACATAGATTTTGGGAACACAAAGTTCTTTTCAGTTGCAAAATCCACTCCATACATATATATGGGGAGGTACTAGCTCCAACTCGGTTTTACAGTGAAAACTGCAGGAAATTCAAACCGGCACTAGGAAACAGACTGAGAAAACAGGGTAAAAGTTTCTCCCGCAACCCGTTCCCTTTGTGCTAGATGATCGAAAGTTCTCCACATGCTCAGTTCTGAGAGATAAGTGTGTGTGAAAGCCGTCCTTCACCTAGCTTGTTGGGAACACAAAGTTTCTTATCACTTGCAAACTCCACTCCATACATTTATATGGGGAGGTACAAGCTCCAACTCGGTTTTACAGTGAAAACTGCAGGAACTTCAAACCGGCACTAGGAAACAGACTGAGAAACCAGAGTAAAAGTTTCTCCTGCAACCCGTTCCCTTTGTGCTAATTGAACGAACGTCTCTACACATGCTCAGTTCTGAGAGTTAAGTGTGGGTGATAGCCGTCCTTCACCTAGCTTGTTGGGAACACAAAGTTTCTTTTAACTTGCAAACTCCACTCCATACATTTATATGGGGAGGTACTAGCTCCAACTCGGTTTTACAGTGAAAACTGCAGGAAATTCAAACCGGCACTAGGAAACAGACTGAGAAACCAGAGTAAAAGTTTCTCCCGCAACCCGTTCACTTTGTGCTAGATGATCGAAAGCTCTCCACATGCTCAGTTCTGAGAGATAAGTGTGTGTGAAAGCCGTCCTTCACCTAGCTTGTTGGGAACACAAAGTTTCTTATCACTTGCAAACTCCACTCCATACATTTATATGGGGAGGTACTAGCTCCACCTCGGGCTTACAGTGAAAACTGCAGGAACTTCAAACCGGCACTAGGAAACAGACTGAGAAACCAGAGTAAAAGTTTCTCCTGCAACCCGTTCCCTTTGTGCTAAATGAACGAACGCCTCTCCACATGCTCAGTTCTGAGAGTTAAGTGTGGGTGAAAGCCGTCCTTCACCTACCTTGTTGGGAACACAAAGTTTCTTTTCACTTGCATACTCCACTCCATACATATATATGGGGATATACTAGCTCCAACTCGGTTTTACAGTGCAAAGTGCAGGAACATCAAACCGACACTAGGAAACAGACAGAGAAACCAGAGTAAATGTTTCTCCAGCAAACCGTACCCTTTGTGCTAGATGAACGAACGTCTCTCCACATGCTAAGTTCTGAGAGATAAGTGTGGGTGAAAGCCGTCCTTCACCTAGCTTGTTGGGAACACAAAGTTTCTTTTCAGTTGCAAACTCCACTCCATAAATATATATGGGTAGGTACAAGCTCCAACTCGGTTTTACAGTGCAAACTGCAGGAACTTCAAACTGGCACTAGGAAACAGACTGAGAAACCAGAGTAAAAGTTTCTCCTGCAACCCGTTCCCTTTGTGCTAGTTGAACGAACGTCTCTCCACATGCTCAATTCTGAGAGATAAGTGTGGGTGAAAGCCGTCGTTCACCTAGCTTGTTTGGAACACAAAGTTTCTTTTCAGTTGCAAACTCCACTCCATACATATATATGGGGAGGTACTAGCTCCAACTCGTTTTTACAGTGCAAACTGCAGGAACTTCAAACCGGCACTAGGAAACAGACTGAGGAACCAGAGTAAAATTTTTTCCTGCAACCCGTTCCCTTTATGCTAGATGAAGGAACGTCTCTCCACATGCTAATTTCTGAGAGATAAGTGTGTGTGAAAGCCGTCCTTCACCTAGCTTGTTGGGAACACAAAGTATCTTTTCAGTTGCAAACTCCACTCCGTACATATATATGGGGAGGTACTAGCTCCAACTCGGTTTTACAGTGAAAACTTCAGGAACTTCAAACCGGCACTAGGAAACAGACTGAGAAACCAGAGTAAAAGTTTCTCCTGCAACCCTTTCCCTTTGTGCTAGATGAACGAACGTCTCTCCACATGCTCAGTTCTGAGAGATAAGTGTGGGTGAAAACCGTCCTTCACCTAGCTTGTTGGGAACACAAAGATTCTTAACACTTGCAAGCTCCACTCCATACATATATATGGGGAGGTACTAGCTCCAACTCGGTTTTACACTGCAAAATGCAGGAACTTCAAACCGGCACTAGGAAACAGACTGAGAAACCAGAGTAAAATTTCTCCTTCAACCCGTTCCCTTTATGCTAGATGAACGAACGTCTCTCCACATGCTCAGTTCTGAGAGATAAGTGTGTGTGAAAGCCGTCCTTCACCTAGCTTGTTGGGAACACAAAGTTCCTTTTCAGTTGCAAACTCCACTCCATACATATATATGGGGAGGTACTATCTCCAAATCGGTTTTTACAGTGCAAAATGCAGGAACTTTAAAACGGCACTAGGAAACAGACTGAGAAACCAGAGAAAAAGTTTCTCCTGCAACCCGTTCCCTTTGTGCTAGATGAAAGAACGTCTCTCCACATGCTCAATTCTGAGAGATAAGTGTGTGTGAAAGCCGTCCTTCACCTAGCTTGTTGGGAACACAAAGTTTATTTTCAGTTGCAAACTCCACTCCGTACATATATATGGGGAGGTACTAGCTCCAACTCTGTTTTACAGTGAAAACTGCAAGAACGTCAAACCGGCACTAGGAAACAGACTGAGGAACCAGAGTAAAAGTTTCTCCTGCAAACCGTTCCCTTTATGCTAGATGAACGAACGTCTCTCCACATGCTCAGTTCTGAGAGATAAGTGTGTGTGAAAGCCGTCCTTCACCTAGCTTGTTGGGAACACAAAGTTTCTTTTCAGTTGCAAACTCCTCTCCGTACATATATATGGGGTAGTACTATCTCCAACTCGGTTTTTACAGTGCAAAATGCAGGAACTTCAAACCGGCAGTAGGAAAAAGACTGAGAAACCAGAGTAAAAGTTTCTCCTGCAACCCGTTCCCTTTGTGCTCGATGAACGAACGTCTCTCCACATGCTCAATTCTGAGAGATAATTGTGTGTGAAAGCCGTCCTTCACTTAGATTGTTGGGAACACAAAGTATATTTTCAGTTGCAAACTCTAATCCGTAGATATATATGGGGAGGTAATAGCTCCAACTCGGTTTTACAGTGCAAACTGCAGGAACTTCAAACCGTCACTAGGAAACAGACTGAGAAACCAGAGTAAAAGTTTCCCCTGCAACCCGTTCCCTTTTTTGCTAGATGAACGAACGTCTCTCCACATGCTCAGTTCTGAGATATAAGTGTGTGTGAAAGCCGTCCTTCACCTAGCTTGTTGGGAACACAAAGTTTCTTTTAACTTGCAAACTCCAATCCATACATATATATGGGGAGGTACTAGCTCCAACTCGGTTTTAAAGTGAAAACTGCAGGAACTTCAAACCGGCACTAAGTAACAGACTGAGAAACCAGAGTAAAAGTTTCTCCTGCAACCCGTTCCCTTTGTGCTAGATGAACGAACGTCTCTCCACATGCTCAATTCTGAGAGATAATTGTGTGTGAAAGCCGTCCTTCACCTAGATTGTTGGGAACACAAAGTATATTTTCAGTTGCAAACTCTAATACGTAGATATATATGGGGAGGTAATAGCTCCAACTCGGTTTTACAGTGCAAACTGCAGGAACTTCAAACCGTCACTAGGAAACAGACTGAGAAACCAGAGTAAAAGTTTCCCCTGCAACCCGTTCCCTTTTATGCTAGATGAACGAACGTCTCTCCACATGCTCAGTTCTGATAGATAAGTGTGTGTGAAAGCCGTCCTTCACCTAGCTTGTTGGGAACACAAAGTTTCTTTTCAGTTGCAAAATCCACTCCATACATATATATGGTTAGGTACTAGCTCCAACTCGGTTTTACAGTGAAAACTGCAGGAACTTAAAACCGGCACTAGGAAACAGACTGAGAAACCAGAGTAAAAGTTTCTCCTGCAACCCGTTCCCTTTGTGCTAGATGAACGAACGTCTCTCCACATGCTAAGTTCTGAGGGATAAGTGTGTGTGAAAGCCGTCCTTCACCTAGCTTGTTGGGAACACAAAGTTTCTTTTCAGTTGCAAACTCCACTCCTTACATATATATGGGGAGGTACTAGTTCCAACTCGGTTTTACAGTGCAAACTGCAGGAACTTCAAACCGGCACTAGGAAACAGACTGAGAAACCAGAGTAAAAGTTTCTCTTGCAACCCGTTCCCTTTGTGCTAGATGAACGAACGTCTCTCCACATGCTAATTTCTGAGAGATAAGTGTGTGTGAAAGCCGTACTTCACCTAACATGTTGGGAACACAAAGTTTCTTTTCACTTGCAAACTCCACTCCATACATATATGTGGGGAGGTACTAGCTCCAACTCGGTTTTACAGTGCAAACTGCAGGTACTTCAAACCGGAACTAGGAAACAGACTGAGAAACCAGAGTAAAAGTTTCTCCTGCAACCCGTTCCCTTTGTGCTAGATGAACGAACGTCTCTCCACATACTCAGTTCTGAGAGAAATGTGTGTGTGAAAGACGTCCTTCATCTAGCTTGTTGGGAACACAAAGTTTCTTTTCAGTTGCAAACTCCCATCCGTACATATATATGGGGAGGTACTAGATCCAACTCGGTTTTACAGTGCAAACTGCAGGAACTTCATACAGGCACTAGGAAACAGACTGAGAAACCAGAGTAGTAGTTTCTCCTGCAACCCGTTCCATTTGTGCTAGATGAACGAACATCTCTCAACATGCTCAGTTCTGAGAGATAAGTGTGTGTGAAAGACGTCCTTCACCTAGCTTGTTGGGAACACAAAGTTTCTTTTCAGTTGCAAACTCCACTCCGTACATATATATGGGTTGGTACTAGCTCCAACTCGGTTTTACAGTGAAAACTGCAGGAACTTCAAACCGGCACTAAGTAGCAGACTGAGAAACCAGAGTAAAAGTTTCTCCTGCAACCCGTTCCCTTTGTGCTAGATGAACGATCGTCTCTCCACATGCTCAGTTCTGAGATATAAGTGTGTGTGAAAGCCGTCCTTCACCTAGCTTGTTGGGAACACAAAGTTTCTTTTAACTTGCAAACTCCAATCCATACATATATATGGGGAGGTACTAGCTCCAACTCGGTTTTAAAGTGAAAACTGCAGGAACTTCAAACCGGCACTAGGAAACAGACTGAGAAACCAGAGTAAAAGTTTCTCCTGCAACCCGTTCCCTTTGTGCTAGATGAACGAAAGTCTCTCCACATGCTCAGTTCTGAGAGATAAGTGTGTGTGAAAGCCGTCCTTCACCTAGCTTGTTGGGAACACAAAGTTTCTTTTCAGTTGCAAACTCCACTCCATACATATATATGGGGAGGTACTAGCTCCAACTCGGTTTTACAGTGCAAACTGCAGGAACTTCAAACCGGCACTAGGAAACAGACTGAGAAACCAGAGTAAAAGTTTCTCCTGCAACCCGTTCCCTTTGTGCTAGATGAACGAACGTCTCTCCACATGCTCAGTTCTGAGAGATAAGTGTGTGTGAAAGCCGTACTTCACCTAACATGTTGGGAACACAAAGTTTCTTTTCACTTGCAAACTCCACTCCATAAATATATGTGGGGAGGTACTAGCTCCAACTCGGTTTTACAGTGCAAATTGCAGGTACTTCAAACCGGAACTAGGAAACAGACTGAGAAACCAGAGTAAAAGTTTCTCCTGCAACCCGTTCCCTTTGTGCTAGATGAACGAACGTCTCTCAACATGCTCAGTTCTGAGAGATAAGTGTGTGTGAAAGACGTCCTTCAACTAGCTTGTTGGGAACACAAAGTTTCTTTTCAGTTGCAAACTCCCATCCGTACATATATATGGGAAGGTACTAGCTCCAACTCGGTTTTACAGTGCTTAATGCAGGAACTTCATACAGGCACTAGGAAACAGACTGAGAAACCAGAGTAATAGTTTCTCCTGCAACCCGTTCCATTTGTCCTAGATGAACGAACATCTCTCAACATGCTCAGTTCTGAGAGATAAGTGTGTGAGAAAGACGTCCTTCACCTAGCTTGTTGGGAACACAAAGTTTCTTTTCAGTTGCAAACTCCAATCCGTACATATATATGGGGTGGTACTAGCTCCAACACGGTTTTACAGAGAAAACTGCAGGAACTTCAAACCGGCACTAGGAAACAGACTGAGAAACCAGAGTAAAAGTTTATCCTGCAACCCTTTCCCTTTGTGCTAGATGAACGAACGTCTCTCCACATGCTCAGTTCTGAGATATAAGTGTGTGTGAAAGCCGTCCTTCACCTAGCTTGTTGGGAACACAAAGTTTCTTTTCAGTTGCAAACTCCACTCCATACATATATATGGGGAGGTACTAGCTCCAACTCGGTTTTACAGTGAAAACTGCAGGAACTTCAAACCGGCACTAGGAAACAGACTGAGAAACCAGAGTAAAACTTTCTCCTGCAACCCGTTCCTTTTGTGCTAGATGAACGAACGTCTCTCCACATGCTCAGTTCTGAGAGATAAGTGTGTGTGAAAGCCGTCCTTCAACTTGCTTGTTGGGAACACAAAGTTTCTTTTCACTTGCAAACTCCACTCCATACAAATATATCGGGAGGTACTAGCTCCAACTCCGTTTTACAGTGAAAACTGCAGGAACTTCAAACCAGCACTAGGAAACAGACTGAGAAACCAGAGTAAAAGTTTCTCCTGCAACCCTTTCCATTTGTGCTAGATGAACGAACGTCTCTCCACATGCTCAGTTCTGAGAGATAAGTGTGTGTGAAAGCCGTCCTTCACCTAGCTTGTTGGGAACACAAAGTTTCTTTTCAATTGCAAACTCCACTCCATACATATATATGGGGAGGTACAAGCTCCAACTCCGTTTTACAGTGAAAACTGCAGGAAAATCAAACCGGCACTAGGGAACAGACTGAGAAACCAGAGTAAAAGATTCTCCTGCCACCCGTTCCCTTTGTGCTAGATGAACGAACGTCTCTCCACATGCTCAGTTCTCAGAGATAAGTGTGTGTGAAAGCCGTCCTTCACCTAGCTTGTTGAGAACACAAAGTTTCTTTTCAGTTGCAAACTCCACTCCATACATATATATGGGGAGGTACTAGTTCCAACTCGGTTTTACAGTGAAAACTGCAGGAACTTCAAACCGGCACTAGGAAACAGACTGAGAAACCAGAGTAAAAGTTTCTCCTGCAACCCGTTCCCTTTGTGCTAGATGAACGAACGTCTCTCCACATGCTCAGTTCAGAGAGATAAGTGTGTGTGAAAGCCGTACTTCACCTAGCATGTTGGGAAAACAAAGTTTCTTTTCACTTGCAAACTCCACTCCATACATATATGTGGGGAGGTACTAGCTCCAACTCGGTTTTACAGTGCAAACTGCAGGTACTTCAAACCGGAACTAGTAAACAGACAGAGAAACCAGAGTAATAGTTTCTACAGCAACCCGTACCCTTTGTGCTAGATGAACGAACGTCTCTCCACATGCTCAGTTCTGAGGGATAAGTGTGTGTGAAAGCCGTCCTTCACCTAGCTTGTTGGGAACACAAAGTTTCTTTTCAGTTGCAAACTCCACTCCGTACATATATATGGGGAGGTAATAGCTCCAACTCGGTTTTACAGTGAAAACTGCAGGAACTTCAAACCGGCACTAGGAAAGAGACTGAGAAACCAGAGTAAAAGATTCTCCTGCCACCCGTTCCCTTTTTGCTAGATGAACGAACGTCTCTCCACATGCTCAGTTCTGAGAGATAAGTGGGTGTGAAAGCCGTCCTTCACCTAGCTTGTTGGGAACACAAAGTTTCTTTTCAGTTGCAAACTCCACTCCATACATATATATGGGGAGGTACTAGTTCCAACTCGGTTTTACAGTGAAAACTGCAGGAACTTCAAACCGGCACTAGGAAACAGACTGAGAAACCAGAGTAAAAGTTTCTCCTGCAACCCGTTCCCTTTGTGCTAGATGAACGAACGTCACTCCACATGCTCAGTTCTGAGAGATAAGTGTGTGTGAAAGCCGTCCTTCACCTAGCTTGTTGGGAACACAAAGTTTCTTTTCAGTTGCAAACTCCACTCCGTACATATATATGGGGTGGTACTAGCTCCAACACGGTTTTACAGAGAAAACTGCAGGAACTTCAAACCGGCACTAGGAAACAGACTGAGAAACCAGAGTAAAAGTTTCTCCTGCAACCCTTTCCCTTTGTGCTAGATGAACGAACGTCTCTCCACATGCTCAGTTCTGAGAGATAAGTGTGTGTGAAAGCCGTCCTTCACCTAGCTTGTTGGGAACACAAAGTTTCTTTTCAATTGCAAACTCCACTCCATACATATATATGGGGAGGTACAAGCTCCAACTCCGTTTTACAGTGAAAACTGCAGGAAAATCAAACCGGCACTAGGGAACAGACTGAGAAACCAGAGTAAAAGATTCTCCTGCCACCCGTTCCCTTTGTGCTAGATGAACGAACGTCTCTCCACATGCTCAGTTCTCAGAGATAAGTGTGTGTGAAAGCCGTCCTTCACCTAGCTTGTTGAGAACACAAAGTTTCTTTTCAGTTGCAACTCCACTCCATACATATATATGGGGAGGTACTAGTTCCAACTCGGTTTTACAGTGAAAACTGCAGGAACTTCAAACCGGCACTAGGAAACAGACTGAGAAACCAGAGTAAAAGTTTCTCCTGCAACCCGTTCCCTTTGTGCTAGATGAACGAACGTCTCTCCACATGCTCAGTTCAGAGAGATAAGTGTGTGTGAAAGCCGTACTTCACCTAGCATGTTGGGAAAACAAAGTTTCTTTTCACTTGCAAACTCCACTCCATACATATATGTGGGGAGGTACTAGCTCCAACTCGGTTTTACAGTGCAAACTGCAGGTACTTCAAACCGGAACTAGGAAACAGACTGAGAAACCAGAGTAAAAGTTTCTCCTGCAACCCGTTCACTTTGTGCTAGATGAACGAACGTCTCTCAACATTCTCAGTTCTGAGAGATAAGTGTGTGTGAAAGCCGTCCTTCACCTAGCTTGTTGGGAACACAAAGATACTTTTCACTTGCAAACTCCACTCCATACATATATATGGAGAGGTACTAGCTCCAACTCGGTTTACTGTGCAAAGTGCAGGAACTTCAAACCGGCACTAGTAAACAGACAGAGAAACCAGAGTAATAGTTTCTACAGCAACCCGTACACTTTGTGCTAGATGAACGAACGTCTCTCCACATGCTCAGTTCTGAGGGATAAGTGTGTGTGAAAGCCGTCCTTCACCTAGCTTGTTGGGAACACAAAGTTTCTTTTCAGTTGCAAACTCCACTCCGTACATATATATGGGGAGGTAATAGCTCCAACTCGGTTTTACAGTGAAAACTGCAGGAACTTCAAACCGGCACTAGGAAAGAGACTGAGAAACCAGAGTAAAATATTCTCCTGCCACCCGTTCCCTTTTTGCTAGATGAACGAACGTCTCTCCACATGCTCAGTTCTGAGAGATAAGTGGGTGTGAAAGCCGTCCTTCACCTAGCTTGTTGGGAACACAAAGTTTCTTTTCAGTTGCAAACTCCACTCCATACATATATATGGGGAGGTACTAGTTCCAACTAGGTTTTACAGTGAAAACTGCAGGAACTTCAAACCGGCACTAGGAAACAGACTGAGAAACCAGAGTAAAAGTTTCTCCTGCAACCCGTTCCCTTTGTGCTAGATGAACGAACGTCACTCCACATGCTCAGTTCTGAGAGATAAGTGTGTGTGAAAGCCGTCCTTCACCTAGCTTGTTGGGAACAAAAAATTTTCTTTTCAGTTGCAAACTCCACTCCATACATATATATGGGGAGGTACTAGTTCCAACTCGGTTTTACAGTGAAAACTGCAGGAACTTCATACCGGCACTAGGAAACAGACTGAGAAACCAGAGTAAAAGTTTCTCCTGCAACCCGTTCCCTTTGTGCTAGATGAACGAACGTCTCTCCACATGCTCAGTTCAGAGAGTTAAGTGTGTGTGAAAGCCGTACTTCACCTAGCATGTTGGGAAAACAAAGTTTCTTTTCACTTGCAAACTCCACTCCATACATATATATGGTTAGGTACAAGCTCCAACTCGGTTTTACAGTGAAAACTGCAGGAACTTATAACCGGCACTAGGAAACACACTGAGAAACCAGAGTAAAAGTTTCTCCTGCAAATCGTTCCCTTTGTGCTAGATGAACGAACGTCTCTCCACATGCTCAGTTCTGAGAGATAAGTGTGTGTGAAAGCCGTCCTTCACCTAGCTTGTTGGGAACACAAAGTTTCTTTTCAGTTGCAAACTCCACTCCATACATATATATGGGGAGGTACTAGTTCCAACTCGGTTTTACAGTGAAAACTGCAGGAACTTCAAACCGGCACTAGGAAACATACTGAGAAACCAGAGTAAAAGTTTCTCCTGGAACCCGTTCCCTTTGTGCTAGATGAACGAACGTCTCTCCACATGCTCAGTTCAGAGAGATAAGTGTGTGTGAAAGCCGTACTTCACCTAGCATGTTGGGAAAACAAAGTTTCTTTTCACTTGCAAACTCCACTCCATACATAATTGTGGGGATACTAGCTCCAACTCGGTTTTACAGTGCAAACTGCAGGTACTTCAAACCGGAACTAGGAAACAGACTGAGAAACCAGAGTAAAAGTTTCCCCTGCAACCCGTTCCCTTTGCGCTAGATGAACGAAAGTCTCTCAACATTCTCAGTTCTGAGAAATAAGTGTGTGTGAAAGACGTCCTTCACCTAGCTTGTTGGGAACACAAAGTTTCTTTTAAGTTGCAAACTCCCATCCGTACATATATATGGGGAGGTACTAGCTCCAACTCGGTTTTACAGTGCAAACTGCAGGAACTTCATACAGGCACTAGGAAACAGACTGAGAAACCAGAGTAAAAGTTTCTCCTGCAACACGTTCCATTTGTGCTAGATGATCGAACGTCTCTCCACATGCTCAGTTCTGAGGGAAAAGTGTGTGTGAAAGCCGTCCTTCACCTAGCTTGTTGGGAACACAAAGTTTCTTATCACTTGCAAACTACACTCCATACATATATATGGGGAGGTACTAGCTCCAACTCGGTTTTACAGTGCAAACTGCAGGAACTTCAAACCGGCACTAGGAAACAGACTGAGGAACCAGAGTAAAAGTTTCCCCTGCAAACCGTTCCCATTATGATAGATGAACGAAAGTCTCTCCACATGCTCAGTTCTGAGAGATAAATGTGTGTGAAAGCCGTCATTCACCTAGCTTGTTGCTAACACAAAGTTTCTTTTAAGTTGCAAACTCCACTCCGTACATATATATGGGGAGGTAATAGCTCCAACTATGTTTTACAGTGCAAACTACAGGAACATCAAACCGGCACTAGGAAACAGCCTGAGAAACCAGAGTAAATGTTACACCTGCAACCCGTTCCCTTTTTTGCTACATGAACGAACGTCTCTCCACATGCTCAGTTCTGAGAGATAAGTGTGTGTGAAAGCCGTCCTTCACCTAGATTTTGGGAACACAAAGTTTCTTTTCAGTTGCAATATCCACTCCATACATATATAAGGGGAGGTACTAGCTCCAAGTCGGTTTTACAGTGAAAACTGCAGGAACTTCAAACCGGCACTAGGAAACAGACTGAGAAACCAGAGTAAAAGTTTCTCCTGCAACCCTTTCCCTTTGTGCTAGATGAACGAACGTCTCTCCACATGCTCAGTTCTGAGAGATAAGTGTGGGTGAAAGCCGTCCTTCACCTACCTTGTTGGGAACACAAAGATTCTTAACACTTGCAAGCTCCACACCATACATATATATGGGGAGGTACTAGCTCCAACTCGGTTTTACACTGCAAACTGCAGGAAGTTCAAACCGGCACTAGGAAACAGACTGAGAAACCAGAGTAAAATTTCTCCTTCAACCCGTTCCCTTTATGCTAGATGAACGAACGTCTCTCCACATGCTCAGTTCTGAGAGATAAGTGTGTGTGAAAGCCGTCCTTCACCTAGCTTGTTGGGAACACATAGTTCCTTTTCAGTTGCAAACTCCACTCCATACATATATATGGGGAGATACTATCTCCAAATCGGTTTTTACAGTGCAAAATGCAGGAACCTCAAAACGGCACTAGGAAACAGACTGAGAAACCAGAGTAAAAGTTTCTCCTGCAACCCGTTCCCTTTGTGCTAGATGAACGAACGTCTCTCCACATGCTCAATTCTGAGAGATAAGTGTGTGTGAAAGCCGTCCTTCACCTAGCTTGTTGGGAACACAAAGTTTATTTTCAGTTGCAAACTCCACTCCGTATATATATATGGGGAGGTACTAGCTCCAACTCTGTTTTACAGTGA
This sequence comes from Camelus dromedarius, assembly GCF_036321535.1. Taxonomy (NCBI): domain Eukaryota; kingdom Metazoa; phylum Chordata; class Mammalia; order Artiodactyla; family Camelidae; genus Camelus; species Camelus dromedarius. The sequence continues at coordinate 85,074,862 of NC_087441.1, read as the reverse complement.
AAACTGCAAGAACGACAAACCGGCACTAGGAAACAGACTGAGAAACCAGAGTAAAAGTTTCTCCTGCAACCCGTTCCCTTTGTGCTAGATGAACGAACGTCTCTCCACATGCTCAGTTCTGAGAGATAAGTGTGTGTGAAAGCCGTACTTCACCTAACATGTTGGGAACACAAAGTTTCTTTTCACTTGCAAACTCCACTCCATACATATATGTGGGGAGGTACTAGCTCCAACTCGATTTTAGAATGCAAACTGCAGGTACTTCAAACCGGAACTAGGAAACAGACTGAGAAACCAGAGTAAAAGTTTCTCCTGCAACCCGTTCCCTTTGTGCTAGATGAACGAACGTCTCTCAACATGCTCAGTTCTGAGAAATAAGTGTGTGTGAAAGACGTCCTTCACATAGCTTGTTGGGAACGCAAAGTTTCTTTTCAGTTGCAAACTCCCATCCGTACATATATATGGGAAGGTACTAGTTCCAACTCGGTTTTACAGTGCTTACTGCAGGAACTTCCTACAGGCACTAGGAAACAGACTGAGAAACCAGAGTAATAGTTTCTCCTGCAACCCGTTCCATTTGTGCTAGATGAACGAACATCTCTCAACATGCTCAGTTCTGAGAGATAAGTGTGTGTTAAAGACGTCCTTCACCTAGCTTGTTGGGAACACAAAGTTTCTTTTCATTTGCATACTCCACTCCGTACATATATATGGGGTGGTACTAGCTCCAACTCGGTTTTACAGTGCAAACTGCAGGAACTTCAAACCGGCACTAGGAAACAGACTGAGAAACCAGAGTAAAAGTTTCTCCTGCAATCCGTTCCCTTTTTGCTAGATGAACGAACGTCTCTCCACATGCTCAGTTCTGAGATATAAGTGTGTGTGAAAGCCGTCCTTCACCTAGCTTGTTGGGAACACAAAGTTTCTTTTCAGTTGCAAACTCCACTCCATACATATATATGGGGAGGTACTAGCTCCATCTCGGTTTTAAAGTGAAAACTGCAGGAACTTCAAACCGGCACTAGGAAACAGACTGAGAAACCAGAGTAAAAGATTCTCCTGCCACCCGTTCCCTTTGTGCTAGATGAACGAACGTCTCTCCACATGCTCAGTTCTGAGAGTTAAGTGTGTGTGAAAGCCGTCCTTCACCTAGCTTGTTGGGAACACAAAGTTACTTTTCACTTGCAAACTCCACTCCATACATATATATGGGGAGGTACAAGCTCCAACTCGGTTTTACAGTGAAAACTGCAGGAACTTCAAACCGGCACTAGGAAACGGACAGAGAAACCAGAGTAATAGTTTCTCCAGCAACCCGTACCCTTTGTGCTAGATGAACAAACGTCTCTCCACATGATCAGTTCTGAGAGATAAGTGTGTGTGAAAGCCGTCCTTCACCTAGCTTGTTGGGAACACAAAGTTTCTTTTCAGTTGCAAACTCCACTCCGTACATATATATGGGGAGGTAATAGCTCCAACTCGGTTTTACAATGAAAACTGCAGGAACTTCAAACCGGCACTAGGAAACAGACTGAGAAACCAGAGTAAAAGATTCTCCTGCCACCCGTTCCCTTTTTGCTAGATGAACGATCGTCTCTCCACATGCTCAGTTCTGAGAGATAAGTGTGTGTGAAAGCCGTCCTTCACCTAGCTAGTTGGGAACACAAAGTTTCTTTTCAGTTGCAAAATCCACTCCATACATATATATGGTTAGGTACAAGCTCCAACTCTGTTTTACAGTGAAAACTGCAGGAACTTATTACCGGCACTAGGAAACAGACTGAGAAACCAGAGTAAAAGTTTCTCCTGCATATCGTTCCCTTTGTGCTAGATGAACGAACGTCTCTCCACATGCTCAGTTCTGAGAGATAAGTGTGTGTGAAAGCCGTCCTTCACTTAGCTTGTTGGGAACACAAAGTTTCTTTTCAGTTGCAAACTCCAATCCATACATATATATGGGGAGGTACTAGTTCCAACTCGGTTTTACAGTGAAAACTGCAGGAACTTCAAACCGGCACTAGGAAACAGACTGAGAAACCAGAGTAAAAGTTTCTCCTGCAACACGTTCCCTTTGTGCTAGATGAACGAACGTCTCTCCACATGCTCAGTTCAGAGAGTTAAGTGTGTGTGAAAGCCGTCCTTAACCTAGGATTTTGGGAACACAAAGTTTCTTTTCACTTGCAATCTCCACTCCATACATATATGTGGGGAGGTACTAGCTCCAACTCGGTTTTACAGTGCAAACTGCAGGTACTTCAAACCGGAACTAGGAAAAAGACTGAGAAACCAGAGTAAAAGTTTCTCCTGCAACCCGTTCCCTTTGTGCTAGATGAACGAACGTCTCTCAACATGCTCAGTTCTGAGAGATAAATGTGTGTGAAAGCCGTCTTTCACCTAGCTTGTTGCTAACACAAAGTTTCTTTTAAGTTGCAAACTCCACTCCGTACATATATATGGGGAGGTACTAGCTCCAAATATGTTTTACAGTGCAAACTGCAGGAACTTCAAACCGGCTCTAGGAAACAGACTGAGAAACCAGAGTAAATGTTACACCTGCAACCCGTTCCCTTTTTTGCTACATGAACGAACGTCTCTCCACATGCTCAGTTCTGAGAGATAAGTGTGTGTGAAAGCCGTCCTTCACCTAGATTTTGGGAACACAAAGTTTCTTTTCAGTTGCAATATACACTCCATAAATATATAAGGGGAGGTACTAGGTCCAAGTCGGTTTTACAGTGAAAACAGCAGGAAATTCAAACCGGCACTAGGAAACAGACTGAGAAACCAGAGTAAAAGTTTCTCCTGCAACCCGTTCCCTTTGTGCTAGATGAACGAAAGTCTCTCCACATGCTCAGTTCAGAGAGATAAGTGTGTGTGAAAGCCGTCCTTCACATAGGATGTTGGGAACACAAAGTTTCTTTTCACTTGCAAACTCCACTCCATACATATATGTGGGGAGGTACTAGCTCCAACTCGGTTTTACAGTGCAAACTGCAGGTACTTCAAACCGGAACTAGGAAAAAGACTGAGAAACCAGAGTAAAAGTTTCTCCTGCAACCCGTTCCCTTTGTGCTAGATGAACGAACGTCTCTCAACATGCTCAGTTCTGAGTGAAAAATGTGTGTGAAAGCCGTCCTTCACCTAGCTTGTTGCTAACACAAAGTTTCTTCTAAGTTGCAAACTCCACTCCGTACATATATATGGGGAGGTACTAGCTCCAAATATGTTTTACAGTGCAAACTGCAGGAACTTCAAACCGGCACTAGGAAACAGACTGAGAAACCAGAGTAAATGTTACACCTGCAACCCGTTCCCTTTTTTGCTACATGAACGAACGTCTCTCCACATGCTCAGTTCTGAGAGATAAGTGTGTGTGAAAGCCGTCCTTCACCTAGATTTTGGGAACACAAAGTTTCTTTTCAGTTGCAATATCCACTCCATACATATATAAGGGGAAGTACTAGGTCCAAGTCGGTTTTACAGTGAAAACTGCAGGAAATTCAAACCGGCACTAGGAAACAGACTGAGAAACCAGAGTAAAAGTTTCTCCTGCAAACCGTTCCTTTTGTGCTAGATGAACGAACGTCTCTCCACATGCTCAGTTCTGAGAGATAAGTGTGTGTGAAAGCCGTCCTTCACCTAGCTTGTTGGGAACACAAAGTTCCTTTTCAGTTGCAAACTCCACTCCATAAATATATATGGGGAAGTACTATCTCCAAATCGGTTTTTACAGTGCAAAATGCAGGAACTTCAAAACGGCACTAGGAAACAGACTGAGAAACCAGAGTAAAAGTTTCTCCTGCAACCCGTACCCTTTGTGCTAGATGAACGAACGTCTCTCCACATGCTCAATTCTGAGACATAAGTGTGTGTGAAAGCCGTCCTTAACCTAGCTTGTTGGGAACACAAAGTTTATTTTCAGTTGCAAACTCCACTCCATACATATATATGGGGAGGTACTAGCTCCAACTCGGTTTTACAGTACAAACTGCAGGAACTTCAAAACGGCACTAGGAAACAGACTGAGAAACCAGAGTAAAAGTTTCTCCTGCAACCCGTTCCCTTTGTGCTAGATGAACGAACGTCTCTCCACATGCTCAGTTCTGAGAGATAAGTGTGGGTGAAAGCCGTCCTTCACCTAGCTTGTTGGGAACACATAGATTCTTTTCACTTGCAAATTCCACTCCATACATATATATGGGGAGGTACTAGCTCCAACTCGGTTTTACAGTGCAAACTGCAGGAACTTCAAACCGGCACTAGGAAACACACTGAGGAACCAGAGTAAAAGTTTCCCCTGCAAACCGTTCCCATTATGATAGATGAACGAAAGTCTCTCCACATGCTCAGTTCTGAGAGATAAATGTGTGTGAAAGCCGTCTTTCACCTAGCTTGTTGCTAACACAAAGTTTCTTTTAAGTTGCAAACTCCACTCCGTACATATAAATGGGGAGGTAATAGCTCCAACTATGTTTTACAGTGCAAACTGCAGGAACTTCAAACCGGCACTAGGAAACAGCCTGAGAAACCAGAGTAAATGTTACACCTGCAACCCGTTCCCTTTTTTGCTACATGAACGAACGTCTCTCCACATGCTCAGTTCTGAGAGATAAGTGTGTGTGAAAGCCGTCCTTCACATAGATTTTGGGAACACAAAGTTTCTTTTCAGTTGCAATATCCACTCCATACATATATAAGGGGAGGTACTAGCTCCAAGTCGGTTTTACAGTGAAAACTGCAGGAACTTCAAACCGGCACTAGGAAACAGACTGAGAAACCAGAGTAAAAGTTTCTCCTGCAACCCTTTCCCTTTGTGCTAGATGAACGAACGTCTCTCCACATGCTCAGTTCTGAGAGATAAGTGTGGGTGAAAGCCGCCCTTCACCTAGCTTGTTGGGAACACAAAGATTCTTAACACTTGCAAGCTCCACACCATACATATATATGGGGAGGTACTAGATCCAACTCGGTTTTACACTGCAAACTGCAGGAACTTCAAACCGGCACTAGGAAACAGACTGAGAAACCAGAGTAAAATTTCTCCTTCAACCCGTTTCCTTTATGCTAGATGAACGAACGTCTCTCCACATGCTCAGTTCTGAGAGATAAGTGTGTGTGAAAGCCGTCCTTCACCTAGCTTGTTGAGAACACAAAGTTCCTTTTCAGTTGCAAACTCCACTCCATACATATATATGGGGAGGTACTATCTCCAAATCGGTTTTTACAGTGCAAAATGCAGGAACTTCAAAACGGCACTAGGAAACAGACTGAGAAACCAGAGTAAAAGTTTCTCCTGCAACACGTTCCCTTTGTGCTAGATGAACGAACGTCTCTCCACATGCTCAATTCTGATAGATAAGTGTGTGTGAAAGCCGTCCTTCACCTAGCTTGTTGGGAACACAAAGTTTATTTTCAGTTGCAAACTCCATTCCGTACATATATATGGGGAGGTACTAGCTCCAAATCTGTTTTACAGTGAAAACTGCAAGAACGTCAAACCGGCACTAGGAAACAGACTGAGGAACCAGAGTAAAAGTTTCTCCTGCAAACCGTTCCCTTTATGCTAGATGAACGAACGTCTCTCCACATGCTCAGTTCTGAGAGATAAGTGTGTGTGAAAGCCGTCCTTCACCTAGCTTGTTGGGAACACAAAGTTTCTTTTCAGTTGCAAACTACACTCCGTACATATATATGGGGAAGTACTATCTCCAACTCGGTTTTTACAGTGCAAAATGCAGGAACTTCAAACCGGCAGTAGGAAACAGACTGAGAAACCAGAGTAAAAGTTTCTCCTGCAACCCGTTCCCTTTGTGCTCGATGAACGAACGTCTTTCCACATGCTCAATTCTGAGAGATAATTGTGTGTGAAAGCCGTACTTCAACTAGATTGTTGGGAACACAAAGTATATTTTCAGTTGCAAACTCTAATCCGTACATATATGTGGGGAGGTAAAAGCTCCAACTCGGTTTTACAGTGCAAACTGCAGGAACTTCAAACCGTCACTAGGAAACAGACTGAGAAACCAGAGTAAAAGTTTCCCCTGAAACCCGTTCCCTTTTTTGCTAGATGAACGAACGTCTCTCCACATGCTCAGTTCTGATAGATAAGTGTGTGTGAAAGCCGTCCTTCACCTAGCTTGTTGGGAACACAAAGTTTCTTTTCAGTTGCAAAATCCACTCCATACATATATATGGTTAGGTACTAGCTCCAACTCGGTTTTACAGTGAAAACTGCAGGAACTTAAAACCGGCACTAGGAAACAGACTGAGAAACCAGAGTAAAAGTTTCTCCTGCAACCCGTTCCCTTTGTGCTAGATGAACGAACGTCTCTCCACATGCTCAGTTCTGAGAGATAAGTGTGTGTGAAAGCCGTCCTTCACCTAGCTTGTTGGGAACACAAAGTTTCTTTTCAGTTGCAAACTGCACTCCATACATATATATGGGGAGGTACTAGCTCCAACTCGGGATTACAGTGCAAACTGCAGGAACTTCAAACCGGCACTAGGAAACAGACTGAGAAACCAGAGTAAAAGTTTCTCTTGCAACCCGTTCCCTTTGTGCTAGATGAACGAACGTCTCTCCACATGCTCATTTCTGAGAGATAAGTGTGTGTGAAAGCCGTACTTCACCTAACATGTTGGGAACCCAAAGTTTCTTTTCACTTGCAAACTCCACTCCATACATATATGTGGGGAGGTACTAGCTCCAACTCGGTTTTACAGTGCAAACTGCAGGTACTTCAAACCGGAACTAGGAAACAGACTGAGAAACCAGAGTAAAAGTTTCTCCTGCAACCCGTTCCATTTGTGCTAGATGAACGAACGTCTCTCCACATGCTCAGTTCTGAGAGATATGTGTGTGTGAAAGACGTCCTTCATCTAGCTTGTTGGGAACACAAAGTTTCTTTTCAGTTGCAAACTCCCATCCGTACATATATATGGGGAGGTACTAGCTCCAACTCGGTTTTACAGTGCAAACTGCAGGAACTTCATACAGGCACTAGGAAACAGACTGAGAAACCAGAGTAATAGTTTCTCCTGCAACCCGTTCCATTTGTGCTAGATGAACGAACATCTCTCAACATGCTCAGTTCTGAGAGTTAAGTGTGTGTGAAAGACGTCCTTCACCTAGCTTGTTGGGAACACATAGATTCTTTTCAGTTGCAAACTCCAATCCGTACATATATATGGGGTGGTACTAGCTCCAACTCGGTTTTACAGTGAAAACTGCAGGAACTTCAAACCGGCATTAGGTAACAGACTGAGAAACCAGAGTAAAAGTTTCTCCTGCAACCCGTTCCCTTTGTGCTAGATGAACGAACGTCTCTCCACATCCTCAGTTCTGAGATATAAGTGTGTGTGAAAGCCGTCCTTCACCTAGCTTGTTGGGAACACAAAGTTTCTTTTAACTTGCAAACTCCAATCCATACATATATATGGGGAGGTACTAGCTCCAAATCGGTTTTAAAGTGAAAACTGCAGGAACTTCAAACCGGCAGTAGGAAACAGACTGAGAAACCAGAGTAAAAGTTTTTCCTGCAACCCGTTCCCTTTATGCTAGATGAACGAACGTCTCTCCACATGCTCAGTTCTGAGAGATAAGTGTGTGTGAAAGCCGTCCTTCACCTAGCTTGTTGGGAACACAAAGTTTCTTTTCAGTTGCAAACTCCACTCCATACATATATATGGGGAGGTACTAGCTCCAACTCGGTTTTACAGTGAAAACTGCAGGAACTTCAAACCGGCACTAGGAAACAGACTGAGAAACCAGAGTAAAAGTTTCTCCTGCAACCCGTTCCCTTTGTGCTAGATGAACGAACGTCTCTCCACATGCTCAGTTCTGAGAGATAAGTGTGTGTGAAAGCCGTACTTCACCTAACATGTTGGGAACACAAAGTTTCTTTTCACTTGCAAACTCCACTCCATACATATATGTGGGGAGGTACTAGCTCCAACTCGGTTTTACAGTGCAAATTGCAGGTACTTCAAACCGGAACTAGGAAACAGACTGAGAAACCAGAGTAAAAGTTTCTCCTGCAACCCGTTCCCTTTGTGCTAGATGAACGAACGTCTCTCAACATGCTCAGTTCTGAGAGATATGTGTGTGTGAAAGACGTCCTTCACCTAGCTTGTTGGGAACACAAAATTTCTTTTCAGTTGCAAACTCCCATCCGTACATATATATGGGAAGGTACTACCTCCAACTCGGTTTTACAGTGCTTACTGCAGGAAATTCATACAGGCACTAGGAAACAGACTGAGAAACCAGAGTAATAGTTTCTCCTGCAACCCGTTCCATTTGTGCTAGATGAACGAACATCTCTCAACATGCTCAGATCTGAGAGATAAGTGTGTGTGAAAGCCGTCTTTCACCTAGCTTGTTGGGAACACAAAGTTTCTTTTCAGTTGCAAACTCCACTCCGTACATATATATGGGGTGGTACTAGCTCCAACTCGGTTTTACAGAGAAAACTGCAGGAACTTCAAACCGGCACTAGGAAACAGACTGAGAAACCAGAGTAAAAGTTTCTCCTGCAACCCGTTCCCTTTGTGCAAGATGAACGAACGTCTCTCCACATGCTCAGTTCTGAGATATAAGTGAGTGTGAATGCCGTCCTTCACCTAGCTTGTTGGGAACACAAAGTTTCTTTTCAGTTGCAAACTCCACTCCATACATATATATGGGGAGGTACTAGCCCCAACTCGGTTTTAAAGTGAAAACTGCAGGAACTTCAAACCGGCATTAGGAAACAGACTGAGAAACCAGAGTAAAAGATTCTCCTGCAACCCGTTCCCTTTGTGCTAGATGAACGAACGTCTCTCCACATGCTCAGTTCTGAGAGATAAGTGTGTGTGAAAGCCGTCCTTCAACTAGCTTGTTGGGAACACAAAGTTACTTTTCAGTTGCAAACTCCACTCCATACATATATATGGGGAGGTACAAGCTCCAACTCGGTTTTACAGTGAAAACTGCAGGAACTTCAAACCGGCACTAGGAAACAGACTGAGAAACCAGAGTAAAATTTTCTCCTGCCACCCGTTCCTTTTGTGCTAGATGAACGAACGTCTCTCCACATGCTCAGTTCTGAGAGATAAGTGTGTGTGAAAGCCGTCCTTCAACTTGCTTGTTGGGAACACAAAGTTTCTTTTCACTTGCAAACTCCACTCCATACAAATATATCGGGAGGTACTAGCTCCAACTCGATTTTACAGTGAAAACTGCAGGAACTTCAAACCGGCACTAGGAAACAGACTGAGAAACCAGAGTAAAAGTTTCCCCTGCAACCCGTTCCCTTTGTGCTAGATGAACGAACGTCTCTCAACATTCTCAGTTCTGAGAGATAAGTGTGTGTGAAAGCCGTCCTTCACCTAGCTTGTTGGGAACACAAAAATACTTTTCACTTGCAAACTCCACTCCATACATATATATGGATAGGTACTAGCTCCAACTCGGTTTTACTGTGCAAAGTGCTGGAACTTCAAACCGGCACTAGGAAACAGACAGAGAAACCAGAGTAATAGTTTCTAAAGCAACCCGTACCCTTTGTGCTAGATGAACGAACGTCTCTCCACATGCTCACTTCAGAGAGATAAGTGTGTGTGAAAGCCGTACTTCACCTAGCATGTTGGGAAAACAAAGTTTCTTTTCACTTGCAAACTCCACTCCATACATATATATGGTTAGGTACAAGCTCCAACTCGGTTTTACAGTGAAAACTGCAGGAACTTATAACCGGCACTAGGAAAAAGACTGAGAAACCAGAGTAAAAGTTTCTCCTGCAAATCGTTCCCTTTTTGCTAGATGAACGAACGTCTCTCCACATGCTCAGTTCTTAGAGATAAGTGTGTGTGAACGCCGTCCTTCACATAGCTTGTTGGGAACACAAAGTTTCTTTTCACTTGCAAACTCCACTCCATACATATATATGGGGAGGTACTAGTTCCAACTCTGTTTTACAGTGAAAACTGCAGGAACTTCAAACCGGCACTAGGAAACAGACTGAGAAACCAGAGTAAAAGTTTCTCCTGCAACCCGTTCCCTTTGTGCTAGATGAACGAACGTCTCTCCACATGCTCAGTTCAGAGAGATAAGTGTGTGTGAAAGCCGTACTTCACAAAGCATGTTGGGAAAACAAAGTTTCTTTTCACTTGCAAACTCCACTCCATACATATATGTGGGGAGGTACTAGCTCCAACTCGGTTTTACAGTGCAAACTGCAGGTACTTCAAACCGGAACTAGGAAACAGACTGAGAAACCAGAGTAAAAGTTTCCCCTGCAACCCGTTCCCTTTGTGCTAGATGAACGAAAGTCTCTCAACATTCTCAGTTCTGAGAAATAAGTGTGTGTGAAAGACGTCCTTCACCTAGCTTGTTGGGAACACAAAGTTTCTTTTCAGTTGCAAACTCCCATCCGTACATATATATGGGGAGGTACTATCTCCAACTCGGTTTTACAGTGCAAACTGCAGGAACTTCATACAGGCACTAGGAAACAGACTGAGAAACCAGAGTAAAAGTTTCTCCTGCCACCCGTTCCATTTGTGCTAGATAATCGAACGTCTCTCCACATGCTCAGTTCTGAGGGATAAGTGTGTGTGAAAGCCGTCCTTCACCTAGCTTGTTGGGAACACAAAGTTTCTTTTCAGTTGCAAACTCCACTCCGTACATATATATGGTGTGGTACTAGCTCCAACTCGGTTTTACAGAGAAAACTGCAGGAACTTCAAACCGGCACTAGGAAACAGACTGAGAAACCAGAGTAAAAGTTTCTCCTGCAACCCGTTCCCTTTTTGCTAGATGAACGAACGTCTCTCCACATGCTCAGTTCTGAGATATAAGTGTGTGTGAAAGCCGTCCTTCACCTAGCTTGTTGGGAACACAAAGTTTCTTTTCAGTTGCAAACTCCACTCCATACATATATATGGGGAGGTACTAGCTCCATCTCGGTTTTAAAGTGAAAACTGCAGGAACTTCAAACCGGCACTAGGAAACAGACTGAGAAACCAGAGTAAAAGATTCTCCTGCAACCCGTTCCCTTTGTGCTAGATGAACGAACGTCTCTCCAAATGCTCAGTTCTGAGAGATAAGTGTGTGTGAAAGCCGTCCTTCACCTAGCTTGTTGGGAACACAAAGTTACTTTTCACTTGCAAACTCCACTCCATACATATATATGGGTAGGTACAAGCTCCAACTCGGGTTTACAGTGAAAACTGCAGGAACTTCAAACCGGCACTAGGAAACAGACTGAGAAACCAGAGTAAAAGTTTCTCCTGCAACCCTTTCCATTTGTGCTAGATGAACGAACGTCTCTCCACATGCTCAGTTCTGAGAGATAAGTGTGTGTGAAAGCCGTACTTCACCTAGCTTGTTGGGAACACAAAGTTTCTTTTCACTTGCAAACTCCACTCCATACATATATATGGGGAGGTACAAGCTCCAACTCCGTTTTACAGTGAAAACTGCAGGAACTTCAAACCGGCACTAGGGAACAGACTGAGAAACCAGAGTAAAAGATTCTCCTGCCACCCGTTCCCTTTGTGCTAGATGAACGAACGTCTCTCCACATGCTCAGTTCTGAGAGATAAGTGTGTGTGAAAGCCGTCCTTCACCTAGCTTGTTGGGAAAACAAAGTTTCTTTTCAGATGCAAACTCCACTCCATACATATATATGGGGAGGTACTAGTTCCAACTCGGTTTTACAGTGAAAACTGCAGGAACTTCAAACCGGCACTAGGAAACAGACTGAGAAACCAGAGTAAAAGTTTCTCCTGCAACACGTTCCCTTTGTTCTAGATGAACGAACGTCTCTCCACATGCTCAGTTCAGAGAGATAAGTGTGTGTGAAAGCCGTACTTCACCTAGCATGTTGGGAAAACAAAGTTTCTTTTCACTTGCAAACTCCACTCCATACATATATGTGGGGAGGTACTAGCTCCAACTCGGTTTTACAGTGCAAACTGCAGGTACTTCAAACCGGAACTAGGAAACAGACTGAGAAACCAGAGTAAAAGTTTCCCCTGCAACCCGTTCCCTTTGTGCTAGATGAACGAACGTCTCTCAACATTCTCAGTTCTGAGAGATAAGTGTGTGTGAAAGCCGTCCTTCACCTAGCTTGTTGGGAACACAAAGTTTCTTTTCAGTTGCAAACTCCACTCCATACATATACATGGTGTGGTACTATCACCAACTCGGTTTTTACAGTGCAAAATGCAGGAACTTCAAACCGGCACTAGGAAACAGACTGAGAAACCAGAGTAAAAGTTTCTCCTGCAACCCGTTCCCTTTGTGCTAGATGAACGAACGTCTCTCCACATGCTCAGTTCTGAGAGATAAGTGTGTGTGAAAGCCGTCCTTCACCTAGCTTGTTGGGAACACAAAGTTTCTTTTCAGTTGCAAACTCCACTCCATACATATATATGGGGAGGTACTAGCTCCAACTCGGTTTTACAGTGAAAACTGCAGGAACTTCAAACCGGCACTAGGAAACAGACTGAGAAACCAGAGTAAAAGTTTCTCCTGCAACCCGTTCCCTTTGTGCTAGATGAACGAACGTCTCTCCACATGCTCAGTTCTGAGAGATAAGTGTGTGTGAAAGCCGTACTTCACCTAACATGTTGGGAACACAAAGTTTCTTTTCACTTGCAAACTCCACTCCATACATATATGTGGGGAGGTACTAGCTCCAACTCGGTTTTACAGTGCAAATTGCAGGTACTTCAAACCGGAACTAGGAAACAGACTGAGAAACCAGAGTAAAAGTTTCTCCTGCAACCCGTTCCCTTTGTGCTAGATGAACGAACGTCTCTCAACATGCTCAGTTCTGAGAGATATGTGTGTGTGAAAGACGTCCTTCACCTAGCTTGTTGGGAACACAAAATTTCTTTTCAGTTGCAAACTCCCATCCGTACATATATATGGGAAGGTACTACCTCCAACTCGGTTTTACAGTGCTTACTGCAGGAAATTCATACAGGCACTAGGAAACAGACTGAGAAACCAGAGTAATAGTTTCTCCTGCAACCCGTTCCATTTGTGCTAGATGAACGAACATCTCTCAACATGCTCAGATCTGAGAGATAAGTGTGTGTGAAAGCCGTCTTTCACCTAGCTTGTTGGGAACACAAAGTTTCTTTTCAGTTGCAAACTCCACTCCGTACATATATATGGGGTGGTACTAGCTCCAACTCGGTTTTACAGAGAAAACTGCAGGAACTTCAAACCGGCACTAGGAAACAGACTGAGAAACCAGAGTAAAAGTTTCTCCTGCAACCCGTTCCCTTTGTGCAAGATGAACGAACGTCTCTCCACATGCTCAGTTCTGAGATATAAGTGAGTGTGAATGCCGTCCTTCACCTAGCTTGTTGGGAACACAAAGTTTCTTTTCAGTTGCAAACTCCACTCCATACATATATATGGGGAGGTACTAGCCCCAACTCGGTTTTAAAGTGAAAACTGCAGGAACTTCAAACCGGCATTAGGAAACAGACTGAGAAACCAGAGTAAAAGATTCTCCTGCAACCCGTTCCCTTTGTGCTAGATGAACGAACGTCTCTCCACATGCTCAGTTCTGAGAGATAAGTGTGTGTGAAAGCCGTCCTTCAACTAGCTTGTTGGGAACACAAAGTTACTTTTCAGTTGCAAACTCCACTCCATACATATATATGGGGAGGTACAAGCTCCAACTCGGTTTTACAGTGAAAACTGCAGGAACTTCAAACCGGCACTAGGAAACAGACTGAGAAACCAGAGTAAAATTTTCTCCTGCCACCCGTTCCTTTTGTGCTAGATGAACGAACGTCTCTCCACATGCTCAGTTCTGAGAGATAAGTGTGTGTGAAAGCCGTCCTTCAACTTGCTTGTTGGGAACACAAAGTTTCTTTTCACTTGCAAACTCCACTCCATACAAATATATCGGGAGGTACTAGCTCCAACTCGATTTTACAGTGAAAACTGCAGGAACTTCAAACCGGCACTAGGAAACAGACTGAGAAACCAGAGTAAAAGTTTCCCCTGCAACCCGTTCCCTTTGTGCTAGATGAACGAACGTCTCTCAACATTCTCAGTTCTGAGAGATAAGTGTGTGTGAAAGCCGTCCTTCACCTAGCTTGTTGGGAACACAAAAATACTTTTCACTTGCAAACTCCACTCCATACATATATATGGATAGGTACTAGCTCCAACTCGGTTTTACTGTGCAAAGTGCTGGAACTTCAAACCGGCACTAGGAAACAGACAGAGAAACCAGAGTAATAGTTTCTAAAGCAACCCGTACCCTTTGTGCTAGATGAACGAACGTCTCTCCACATGCTCACTTCAGAGAGATAAGTGTGTGTGAAAGCCGTACTTCACCTAGCATGTTGGGAAAACAAAGTTTCTTTTCACTTGCAAACTCCACTCCATACATATATATGGTTAGGTACAAGCTCCAACTCGGTTTTACAGTGAAAACTGCAGGAACTTATAACCGGCACTAGGAAAAAGACTGAGAAACCAGAGTAAAAGTTTCTCCTGCAAATCGTTCCCTTTTTGCTAGATGAACGAACGTCTCTCCACATGCTCAGTTCTTAGAGATAAGTGTGTGTGAACGCCGTCCTTCACATAGCTTGTTGGGAACACAAAGTTTCTTTTCACTTGCAAACTCCACTCCATACATATATATGGGGAGGTACTAGTTCCAACTCTGTTTTACAGTGAAAACTGCAGGAACTTCAAACCGGCACTAGGAAACAGACTGAGAAACCAGAGTAAAAGTTTCTCCTGCAACCCGTTCCCTTTGTGCTAGATGAACGAACGTCTCTCCACATGCTCAGTTCAGAGAGATAAGTGTGTGTGAAAGCCGTACTTCACAAAGCATGTTGGGAAAACAAAGTTTCTTTTCACTTGCAAACTCCACTCCATACATATATGTGGGGAGGTACTAGCTCCAACTCGGTTTTACAGTGCAAACTGCAGGTACTTCAAACCGGAACTAGGAAACAGACTGAGAAACCAGAGTAAAAGTTTCCCCTGCAACCCGTTCCCTTTGTGCTAGATGAACGAAAGTCTCTCAACATTCTCAGTTCTGAGAAATAAGTGTGTGTGAAAGACGTCCTTCACCTAGCTTGTTGGGAACACAAAGTTTCTTTTCAGTTGCAAACTCCCATCCGTACATATATATGGGGAGGTACTATCTCCAACTCGGTTTTACAGTGCAAACTGCAGGAACTTCATACAGGCACTAGGAAACAGACTGAGAAACCAGAGTAAAAGTTTCTCCTGCCACCCGTTCCATTTGTGCTAGATAATCGAACGTCTCTCCACATGCTCAGTTCTGAGGGATAAGTGTGTGTGAAAGCCGTCCTTCACCTAGCTTGTTGGGAACACAAAGTTTCTTTTCAGTTGCAAACTCCACTCCGTACATATATATGGTGTGGTACTAGCTCCAACTCGGTTTTACAGAGAAAACTGCAGGAACTTCAAACCGGCACTAGGAAACAGACTGAGAAACCAGAGTAAAAGTTTCTCCTGCAACCCGTTCCCTTTTTGCTAGATGAACGAACGTCTCTCCACATGCTCAGTTCTGAGATATAAGTGTGTGTGAAAGCCGTCCTTCACCTAGCTTGTTGGGAACACAAAGTTTCTTTTCAGTTGCAAACTCCACTCCATACATATATATGGGGAGGTACTAGCTCCATCTCGGTTTTAAAGTGAAAACTGCAGGAACTTCAAACCGGCACTAGGAAACAGACTGAGAAACCAGAGTAAAAGATTCTCCTGCAACCCGTTCCCTTTGTGCTAGATGAACGAACGTCTCTCCAAATGCTCAGTTCTGAGAGATAAGTGTGTGTGAAAGCCGTCCTTCACCTAGCTTGTTGGGAACACAAAGTTACTTTTCACTTGCAAACTCCACTCCATACATATATATGGGTAGGTACAAGCTCCAACTCGGGTTTACAGTGAAAACTGCAGGAACTTCAAACCGGCACTAGGAAACAGACTGAGAAACCAGAGTAAAAGTTTCTCCTGCAACCCTTTCCATTTGTGCTAGATGAACGAACGTCTCTCCACATGCTCAGTTCTGAGAGATAAGTGTGTGTGAAAGCCGTACTTCACCTAGCTTGTTGGGAACACAAAGTTTCTTTTCACTTGCAAACTCCACTCCATACATATATATGGGGAGGTACAAGCTCCAACTCCGTTTTACAGTGAAAACTGCAGGAACTTCAAACCGGCACTAGGGAACAGACTGAGAAACCAGAGTAAAAGATTCTCCTGCCACCCGTTCCCTTTGTGCTAGATGAACGAACGTCTCTCCACATGCTCAGTTCTGAGAGATAAGTGTGTGTGAAAGCCGTCCTTCACCTAGCTTGTTGGGAAAACAAAGTTTCTTTTCAGATGCAAACTCCACTCCATACATATATATGGGGAGGTACTAGTTCCAACTCGGTTTTACAGTGAAAACTGCAGGAACTTCAAACCGGCACTAGGAAACAGACTGAGAAACCAGAGTAAAAGTTTCTCCTGCAACACGTTCCCTTTGTTCTAGATGAACGAACGTCTCTCCACATGCTCAGTTCAGAGAGATAAGTGTGTGTGAAAGCCGTACTTCACCTAGCATGTTGGGAAAACAAAGTTTCTTTTCACTTGCAAACTCCACTCCATACATATATGTGGGGAGGTACTAGCTCCAACTCGGTTTTACAGTGCAAACTGCAGGTACTTCAAACCGGAACTAGGAAACAGACTGAGAAACCAGAGTAAAAGTTTCCCCTGCAACCCGTTCCCTTTGTGCTAGATGAACGAACGTCTCTCAACATTCTCAGTTCTGAGAGATAAGTGTGTGTGAAAGCCGTCCTTCACCTAGCTTGTTGGGAACACAAAGTTTCTTTTCAGTTGCAAACTCCACTCCATACATATACATGGTGTGGTACTATCACCAACTCGGTTTTTACAGTGCAAAATGCAGGAACTTCAAACCGGCACTAGGAAACAGACTGAGAAACCAGAGTAAAAGTTTCTCCTGCAACCCGTTCCCTTTGTGCTAGATGAACGAACGTCTCTCCACATGCTCAATTCTGAGAGAAAAGTGTGTGTGAAAGCCGTCCTTCACCTAGCTTGTTGGGAACACAAAGTTTCTTTTCAGTTGCAAACTCCAATCCGAACATATATATGGGGAATTACTATCTCCAACTCGGTTTTTACAGTGCAAAATGCAGGAACTTCAAACCGGCACTAGGAAACAGACTGAGAAACCAGAGTAAAAGTTTCCCCTGCAACTCGTTCCATTCTTTCTAGATGAACGAACGTCTCTACACATGCTCAGTTCTGATAGATAAGTGTGTGTGAAAGCCATCCTTCACCTAGCTTTTTGGGAACACAATGTTTCTTTTCCGTTGCAAAATCCACTCCATACATATATATGGGGAGGTACTAGCTCCAACTCGGTTTTACAGTGAAAACTGCAGGAACTTCAAACCGGCAATAGGAAACAGACTGAGAAACCAGAGTAAAAGTTTCTCCTGCAACCCGTTCCGTTTGTGCTACATGAACGAACGTCTCTCCACATGCTCAGTTCTGAGAGTTATGTGTGGGTGAAAGCCGTCCTTCACCTAGCTTGTTGGGAACACAAAGATTCTTTTCACTTACAAACTCCAATCCATACTTATATATGGGGAGGTACTAGCTCCAACTCGGTTTTACAGTGAAAACTGCAGGAACTTCAAACCGGCACTAGGGAACAGACTGAGAAACCAGAGTAAATGTTTCCCCTGCAACCCGTTCCCTTTGTGCTAGATGAACGTACGTCTCTCCACATGCTCAGTTCTGAGAGATATGTGTGTGTGAAAGCCGTCCTTCACCTAGCTTGTTGGGAACACAAAGTTTCTTTTCACTTGCAAACTCCACTCCATACATATATATGGGGAGGTAATAGCTCCAAATCGGTTTTACAGAGAAAACTGCAGGAACTTCAAACCGGCACTAGGAAAAAGACTGAGACACCAGAGTAAAAGATTCTCCTGTCACCCGTTCCCTTTTTGCTAGATGAACGAACGTCTCTCCACATGCTCAGTTCTGAGAGATAAGTGTGTGTGAAAGCCGTCCTTCACGTAGCTTGTTGGGAACACAAAGTTTCTTTTCAGTTGCAAACACCACTCCATACATATATATGGGGAGGTACTATTTCCAACTCGGTTTTACAGTGAAAACTGCAGGAACTTCAAACCGGCACTAGGAAACAGACTGAGAAACCAGAGTAAAAGTTACTCCTGCAACCCGTTCCCTATGTGCTACATGAACGAACGTCTCTCCACATGCTCAGTTCTGAGAGATAAGTGTGTGTGAAAGCCGTACTTCACCTAGCATGTTGGGAAAACAAAGTTTCTTTTCACTTGCAAACTCCACTCCATACATATATGTGGGGAGGTACTTGATCCAACTCGGTATTACAGTGAAAACTGCAGGTACTTCAAACCGGAACTAGGAAACAGACTGAGAAACCAGAGTAAAAGTTTCCCCTGCAACCCGTTCCCTTTGTGCTAGATGAACGAACGTCTCTCAACATTCTCAGTTCTGAGAGATAAGTGTGTGTGAAAGACGTCCTTCACCTAGCTTGTTGGGAACACAAAGTTTCTTTTCAGTTGCAAACTCCCATCCGTACATATATATGGGGAGGTACTAGCTCCAACTCGGTTTTACAGTGCAAACTGCAGGAACTTCATACAGGCACTAGGAAACAGACTGAGAAACCAGAGTAAAAGTTTCTCCTGCAACCCGTTCCATTTGTGCTAGATGATCGAACGTCTCTCCACATGCTCAGTTCTGAGAGATAAGTGTGTGTGAAAGCCGACCTTCACCTAGCTTGTTGGGAACACAAAGTTTCTTATCACTTGCAAACTCCACTCCATACAGTTATATGGGGAGGTACTAGCTCCAACTCGATTTTACAGTGAAAACTGCAGGAACTTCAAACCGGCACTAGGAAACAGACTGAGAAACCAGAGTAAAAGTTTCTCCTGCAACCCGTTCCCTTTGTGCTACATGAACGAACGTCTCTCCACATGCTCAGTTCTGAGAGTTATGTGTGGGTGAAAGCCGTCCTTCACCTAGCTTGTTGGGAACACAAAGTTTCTTTTCTCTTGCAAACTCAAATCCATACATATATATGGGGAGGTACTAGCTCTAACTCGGTTTTACAGTGCAAACTGCAGGAACTTCAAACCGGCACTAGGAAACAGACTGAGAAACCAGAGTAAAAGTTTCTCCTGCAACCCGTTCCCTTTGTGCTAGATGAACGAACGTCTCTCCACATGCTCAGTTCTGAGAGATAAGTGTGTGTGAAAGCCGTCCTTCACCTAGCTTTTTGGGAACACAAAGATACTTTTCATTTGCAAAATCCACTCCATACATATATATGGGGAGGTACTAGATCCAACTCGGTTTTACTGTGCATAGTGCAGGAACTTCAAACCGGCACTAGGAAACAGACAGAGAAACCAGAGTAAAAGTTTCTCCAGCAACCCGTTACATTTGTGCTAGATGAACGAACGTCTCTCCACATGCTCAGTTCTGAGAGATATGTGTGTGTGAAAGCCGTCCTTCACCTAGCTTGTTGGGAACACAAAGTTTCTTTTCAGTTGCAAACTCCACTCCGTACATATATATGGGGAGGTACTAGCTCCAACTCGGTTTTACAATGAAAACTGCAGGAACTTCAAACAGGCACTAGGAAATAGACTAAGAAACCAGAGTAAAAGTTTCCCCTTCAACCCGTTCCTTTTTTGCTACATGAACGAACGTCTCTCCACATGCTCAGTTCTGAGAGATAAGTGTGTGTGAAAGCCGTCCTTCACCTAGATTTAGGGAACACAAAGTTTCTTTTCAGTTGCAAAATCCACTCCATACATATATAATGGGAGGTACTAGCTCCAACTCGGATTTACAGTGAAAACTGCAGGAACTTCAAACCGGCACTAGGAAACAGACTGAGAAACCAGAGTAAAAGTTTCTCCTGCAACCAGTTCCTTTTGTGCTAGATGAACGAACGTCTCTCCACATGCTCAGTTCTGAGAGATAAGTGTGTGTGAAAGCCGTTCTTCACCTAGCTTGTTGGGAACACAAAGATTCTTTTCACTTGCAAACTCCACTCCATACATATATATGGGGAGGTACTAGCTCCAACTCGGTTTTACAGTGCAAAATGCAGGAACTTCAAACCGGCACTAGGAAACAGACTGAGAAACCAGAGTAAAAGTTTCCCCTGCAACTCGTTCCATTCTTTCTAGATGAACGAACGTCTCTACACATGCTCAGTTCTGATAGATAAGTGTGTGTGAAAGCCATCCTTCACCTAGCTTTTTGGGAACACAATGTTTCTTTTCAGTTGCAAAATCCACTCCATACTTATATATGGGGAGGAACTAGCTAAAACTCGGTTTTACAGTGAAAACTGCAGGAACTTCAAACCGGCAATAGGAAACAGACTGAGAAACCAGAGTAAAAGTTTCTCCTGCAACCCGTTCCTTTTTGCTAGATGAACGAACGTCTCTCCACATGCTCAGTTCTGAGAGATAAGTGTGTGTGAAAGCCGTCCGTCACCTAGCTTGTTGGGAACACAAAGATTCTTTTCACTTGCAAACTCCACTCCATACATATATATGGGGAGGTACTAGCTCCAACTCGGTTTTACAGTGCAAACTGCAGGAACTTCAAACCGGCACTAGGAAACAGACTGAGAAACCAGAGTAAAAATTTTTCCTGCATCCCGTTCCCTTTATGCTAGATGAACGAACGTCTCTCCACATGCTCAGTCCTGAGAGATAAGTGTGTGTGAAAGCCGTCCTTCACCTATCTTGTTGGGAACACAAAGTTTCTTTTCAGTTGCAAACTCCACTCCATACTTATATATGGGGTGGTACTATCACCAACTCGGTTTTTACACTGCAAAATGCAGGAACTTCAAACCGGCACTAGGAAACAGACTGAGAAACCAGAGTAAAAGTTTCTCCTGCAACCCGTTCCCTTTGTGCTAGATGAACGAACGTCTCTCCACATGCTCAATTCTGAGAGATAAGTGTGTGTGAAAGCCGTCCTTCACCTAGCTTGTTGGGAACACAAAGTTTCTTTTCAGTTGCAAACTCCAATCCGAACATATATATGGGGAAGTACTATCTCCAACTCGGATTTTACAGTGCAAAATGCAGGAACTTCAAACCGGCACTAGGAAACAGACTGAGAAACCAGAGTAAAAGTTTCCCCTGCAACTCGTTCCCTTTTTTCTAGATGAACGAACGTCTCTCCACATGCTCAGTTCTGATAAATAAGTGTGTGTGAAAGCCATCCTTCACCTAGCTTTTTGGGAACACAATGTTTCTTTTCCGTTGCAAAATCCACTCCATACATATATATGGGGAGGTACTAGCTCCAACTCGGTTTTACAGTGAAAACTGCAGGAACTTCAAACCGGCAATAGGAAACAGACTGAGAAACCAGAGTAAAAGTTTCTCCTGCAACCCGTTCCCATTGTGCTACATGAACGAACGTCTCTCCACATGCTCAGTTCTGAGAGTTATGTGTGGGTGAAAGCCGTCCTTCACCTAGCTTGTTGGGAACACAAAGATTCTTTTCACTTACAAACTCCAATCCATACTTATATATGGGGAGGTACTAGCTCCAACTCGGTTTTACAGTGAAAACTGCAGGAACTTCAAACCGGCACTAGGGAACAGACTGAGAAACCAGAGTAAATGTTTCCCCTGCAACCCGTTCCCTTTGTGCTAGATGAACGTACGTCTCTCCACATGATCAGTTCTCAGAGATATGTGTGTGTGAAAGCCGTCCTTAACCTAGCTTGTTGGGAACACAAAGTTTCTTTTCACTTGCAAACTCCACTCCATACATATATATGGGGAGGTAATAGCTCCAAATCGGTTTTACAGAGAAAACTGCAGGAACTTCAAACCGGCACTAGGAAAAAGACTGAGACACCAGAGTAAAAGATTCTCCTGTCACCCGTTCCCTTTTTGCTAGATGAACGAACGTCTCTCCACATGCTCAGTTCTGAGAGATAAGTGTGTGTGAAAGCCGTCCTTCACGTAGCTTGTTGGGAACACAAAGTTTCTTTTCAGTTGCAAACTCCACTCCATACATATATATGGGGAGGTACTATTTCCAACTCGGTTTTACACTGAAAACTGCAGGAACTTCAAACCGGCACTAGGAAACAGACTGAGAAACCAGAGTAAAAGTTTCTCCTGCAACCCGTTCCCTATGTGCTAGATGAACGAACGTCTCTCCACATGCTCAGTTCTGAGAGATAAGTGTGTGTGAAAGCCGTACTTCACCTAGCATGTTGGGAAAACAAAGTTTCTTTTCACTTGCAAACTCCACCCCATACATATATGTGGGGAAGTACTTGATCCAACTCGGTATTACAGTGAAAACTGCAGGAAATTCAAACCGGCACTAGGAAACAGACTGAGAAACCAGAGTAAAAGTTTCCCCTGCAACCCGTTCCCTTTGTGCTAGATGAACGAACGTCTCTCAACATTCTCAGTTCTGAGAGATAAGTGTGTGTGAAAGACGTCCTTCACCTAGCTTGTTGGGAACACAAAGTTTCTTTTCAGTTGCAAACTCCCATCCGTACATATATATGGGGAGGTACTAGCTCCAACTCGGTTTTACAGTGCAAACTGCAGGAACTTCATACAGGCACTAGGAAACAGACTGAGAAACCAGAGTAAAAGTTTCTCCTGCAACCCGTTCCATTTGTGCTAGATGATCGAACGTCTCTCCACATGCTCAGTTCTGAGAGATAAGTGTGTGTGAAAGCCGTCCTTCACCTAGCTTGTTGGGAACACAAAGTTTCTTATCACTTGCAAACTCCACTCCATACAGTTATATGGGGAGGTACTAGCTCCAACTCGATTTTACAGTGAAAACTGCAGGAACTTCAAACCGGCACTAGGAAACAGACTGAGAAACCAGAGTAAAAGTTTCTCCTGCAACCCGTTCCCTTTGTGCTACATGAACGAACGTCTCTCCACATGCTCAGTTCTGAGAGTTATGTGTGGGTGAAAGCCGTCCTTCACCTAGCTTGTTGGGAACACAAAGTTTCTTTTCTCTTGCAAACTCAAATCCATACATATATATGGGGAGGTACTAGCTCTAACTCGGTTTTACAGTGCAAACTGCAGGAACTTCAAACCGGCACTAGGAAACAGACTGAGAAACCAGAGTAAAAGTTTCTCCTGCAACCCGTTCCCTTTGTGCTAGATGAACGAACGTCTCTCCACATGCTCAGTTCTGAGAGATAAGTGTGTGTGAAAGCCGTCCTTCACCTAGTTTTTTGGGAACACAAAGATACTTTTCATTTGCAAAATCCACTCCGTACATATATATGGGGAGGTACTAGCTCCAACTCGGTTTTACAATGAAAAATGCAGGAACTTCAAACCGGCACTAGGAAACAGACTAAGAAACCAGAGTAAAAGTTTCCCCTGCAACCCGTTCCTTTTTTGCTACATGAACGAACGTCTCTCCACATGCTCAGTTCTGAGAGATTAGTGTGTGTGAAAGCCGTCCTTCACCTAGATTTAGGGAACACAAAGTTTCTTTTCAGTTGCAAAATCCACTCCATACATATATAATGGGAGGTACTAGCTCCAACTCGGATTTACAGTGAAAACTGCAGGAACTTCAAACCGGCACTAGGAAACAGACTGAGAAACCAGAGTAAAAGTTTCTCCTGCAACCCGTTCCTTTTGTGCTAGATGAACGAACGTCTCTCCACATGCTCAGTTCTGAGAGATAAGTGTGTGTGAAAGCCGTTCTTCACCTAGCTTGTTGGGAACACAAAGATTCTTTTCACTTGCAAACTCCACTCCATACATATATATGGGGAGGTACTAGCTCCAACTCGGTTTTACAGTGCAAACTGCAGGAACTTCAAACCGGCACTAGGAAACAGACTGAGATACCAGAGTAAAAGTTTCTCCTGCAACACGTTCCCTTTGTGCTAGATGAACGAACGTCTCTCCACATGCTCAGTTCTGAGAGATAAGTGTGTGTGAAAGCCGTACTTCACCTAGCATGTTGGGAAAACAAAGTTTCTTTTCACTTGCAAACTCCACTCCATACATATATGTGGGGAGGTACTAGCTCCAACTCGGTTTTACAGTGCAAACTGCAGGTACTTCAAACCGGAACTAGGAAAAAGACTGAGAAACCAGAGTAAAAGTTTCCCCTGCAACCCGTTCCCTTTGTGCTAGATGAACGAACGTCTCTCCACATGCTCAATTCTGAGAGATAAGTGTGTGTGAAAGCCGTCCTTCACCTAGCTTGTTGGGAACACAAAGTTTCTTTTCAGTTGCAAACTCCAATCCGAACATATATATGGGGAAGTACTATCTCCAACTCGGTTTTTACAGTGCAAAATGCAGGAACTTCAAACCGGCACTAGGAAACAGACTGAGAAACCAGAGTAAAAGTTTCCCCTGCAACTCGTTCCCTTTTTTCTAGATGAACGAACGTCTCTAAACATGCTCAGTTCTGATAGATAAGTGTGTGTGAAAGCCATCCTTCACCTAGCTTTTTGGGAACACAATGTTTCTTTTCAGTTGCAAAATCCACTCCATACTTATATATGGGGAGGTACTAGCTCCAACTCGGTTTTACAGTGAAAACTGCAGGAACTTCAAACCGGCAATAGGAAACAGACTGAGAAACCAGAGTAAAAGTTTCTCCTGCAACCCGTTCCTTTTTGCTAGATGAACGAACGTCTCTCCACATGCTCAGTTCTGAGAGATAAGTGTGTGTGAAAGCCGTCCTTCACCTAGCTTGTTGGGAACACAAAGATTCTTTTCACTTGCAAACTCCACTCCATACATATATATGGGTAGGTACTAGCTCCAACTCGGTTTTACAGTGCAAACTGCAGGAACTTCAAACCGGCACTAGGAAACAGACTGAGAAACCAGAGTAAAAATTTTTCCTGCAACCCGTTCCCTTTATGCTAGATGAACGAACGTCTCTCCACATGCTCAGTCCTGAGAGATAAGTGTGTGTGAAAGCCGTCCTTCACCTAGCTTGTTGGGAACACAAAGTTTCTTTTCAGTTGCAAACTCCACTCCATACATATATATGGTGTGGTACTATCACCAACTCGGTTTTTACACTGCAAAATGCAGGAACTTCAAACCGGCACAGGAAACAGACTGAGAAACCAGAGTAAAAGTTTCTCCTGCAACCCGTTCCCTTTGTGCTAGATGAACGAACGTCTCTCCACATGCTCAATTCTGAGAGATAAGTGTGTGTGAAAGCCGTCCTTCACCTAGCTTGTTGGGAACACAAAGTTTCTTTTCAGTTGCAAACTCCAATCCGAACATATATATGGGGAAGTACTATCTCCAACTCGGTTTTTACAGTGCAAAATGCAGGAACTTCAAACCGGCACTAGGAAACAGACTGAGAAACCAGAGTAAAAGTTTCCCCTGCAACTCGTTCCCTTTTTTCTAGATGAACGAACGTCTCTCCACATGCTCAGTTCTGATACATAAGTGTGTGTGAAAGCCATCCTTCACCTAGCTTTTTGGGAACACAATGTTTCTTTTCAGTTGCAAAATCCACTCCATACATATATATGGGGAGGTACTAGCTCCAACTCGGTTTTACAGTGAAAACTGCAGGAACTTCAAACCGACAATAGGAAACAGACTGAGAAACCAGAGTAAAAGTTTCTCCTGCAAACCGTTCCCTTTGTGCTACATGAACGAACGTCTCTCCACATGCTCAGTTCTGAGAGTTATGTGTGGGTGAAAGCCGTCCTTCACCTAGCTTGTTGGGAACACAAAGATTCTTTTCACTTACAAACTCCAATCCATACTTATATATGGGGAGGTACTAGCTCCAACTCGGTTTTACAGTGAAAACTGCAGGAACTTCAAACCGGCACTAGGAAACAGACTGAGAAACCAGAGTAAAAGTTTCTCCTGCAAATCTTTCCCTTTGTGCTAGATGAACGAACGTCTCTCCACATGCTCAGTTCTGAGAGATAAGTGTGTGTGAAAGCCGTCCTTCACCTAGCTTGTTGGGAACACAAAGTTTCTTTTCAGTTGAAAACTCCACTCCATACATATATATGGGGAGGTACTATTTCCAACTCGGTTTTACAGTGAAAACTGCAGGAACTTCAAACAGGCACTAGGAAACAGACTGAGAAACCAGAGTAAAAGTTTCTCCTGCAACCCGTTCCCTATGTGCTAGATGAACGAACGTCTCTCCACATGCTCAGTTCTGAGAGATAAGTGTGTGTGAAAGCCGTACTTCACCTAGCATGTTGGGAAAACAAAGTTTCTTTTCACTTGCAAACTCCACTCCATACATATATGTGGGGAGGTACTTGATCCAACTCGGTATTACAGTGCAAACTGCAGGTACTTCAAACCGGAACTAGGAAACAGACTGAGAAACCAGAGTAAAAGTTTCCCCTGCAACCCGTTCCCTTTGTGCTAGATGAACGAACGTCTCTCAACATTCTCAGTTCTGAGAGATAAGTGTGTGTGAAAGACGTCCTTCACCTAGCTTGTTGGGAACACAAAGTTTCTTTTCAGTTGCAAACTCCCATCCGTACATATATATGGGGAGGTACTAGCTCCAACTCGGTTTTACAGTGCAAACTGCAGGAACTTCATACAGGCACTAGGAAACAGACTGAGAAACCAGAGTAAAAGTTTCTCCTGCAACCCGTTCCATTTGTGCTAGATGATCGAACGTCTCTCCACATGCTCAGTTCTGAGAGATAAGTGTGTGTGAAAGCCGTCCTTCACCTAGCTTGTTGGGAACACAAAGTTTCTTATCACTTGCAAACTCCACTCCATACAGTTATATGGGGAGGTACTAGCTCCAACTCGATTTTACAGTGAAAACTGCAGGAACTTCAAACCGGCACTAGGAAACAGACTGAGAAACCAGAGTAAAAGTTTCTCCTGCAACCCGTTCCCTTTGTGCTACATGAACGAACGT
Source organism: Camelus dromedarius (assembly GCF_036321535.1). Classification (NCBI taxonomy): domain Eukaryota; kingdom Metazoa; phylum Chordata; class Mammalia; order Artiodactyla; family Camelidae; genus Camelus; species Camelus dromedarius. Next base: position 85,047,864 of record NC_087441.1, on the reverse strand, counting down.
CTCTCCACATGCTCAGTTCTGAGAGTTATGTGTGGGTGAAAGCCGTCCTTCACCTAGCTTGTTGGGAACACAAAGTTTCTTTTCTCTTGCAAACTCAAATCCATACATATATATGGGGAGGTACTAGCTCTAACTCGGTTTTACAGTGCAAACTGCAGGAACTTCAAACCGGCACTAGGAAACAGACTGAGAAACCAGAGTAAAAGTTTCTCCTGCAACCCGTTCCCTTTGTGCTAGATGAACGAACGTCTCTCCACATGCTCAGTTCTGAGAGATAAGTGTGTGTGAAAGCCGTCCTTCACCTAGTTTTTTGGGAACACAAAGATACTTTTCATTTGCAAAATCCACTCCGTACATATATATGGGGAGGTACTAGCTCCAACTCGGTTTTACAATGAAAAATGCAGGAACTTCAAACCGGCACTAGGAAACAGACTAAGAAACCAGAGTAAAAGTTTCCCCTGCAACCCGTTCCTTTTTTGCTACATGAACGAACGTCTCTCCACATGCTCAGTTCTGAGAGATTAGTGTGTGTGAAAGCCGTCCTTCACCTAGATTTAGGGAACACAAAGTTTCTTTTCAGTTGCAAAATCCACTCCATACATATATAATGGGAGGTACTAGCTCCAACTCGGATTTACAGTGAAAACTGCAGGAACTTCAAACCGGCACTAGGAAACAGACTGAGAAACCAGAGTAAAAGTTTCTCCTGCAACCCGTTCCTTTTGTGCTAGATGAACGAACGTCTCTCCACATGCTCAGTTCTGAGAGATAATTGTGTGTGAAAGCCGTCCTTCACCTAGCTTGTTGGGAACACAAAGATTCTTTTCACTTGCAAACTCCACTCCATACATATATATGGGGAGGTACTAGCTCCAACTCGGTTTTACAGTGCAAACTGCAGGAACTTCAAACCGGCACTAGGAAACAGACTGAGAAACCAGAGTAAAAGTTTCTCCTGCAACACGTTCCCTTTGTGCTAGATGAACGAACGTCTCTCCACATGCTCAGTTCTGAGAGATAAGTGTGTGTGAAAGCCGTACTTCACCTAGCATGTTGGGAAAACAAAGTTTCTTTTCACTTGCAAACTCCACTCCATACATATATGTGGGGAGGTACTAGCTCCAACTCGGTTTTACAGTGCAAACTGCAGGTACTTCAAACCGGAACTAGGAAAAAGACTGAGAAACCAGAGTAAAAGTTTCCCCTGCAATCCGTTCCCTTTGTGCTAGATGAACGAACGTCTCTCCACATGCTCAATTCTGAGAGATAAGTGTGTGTGAAAGCCGTCCTTCACCTAGCTTGTTGGGAACACAAAGTTTCTTTTCAGTTGCTAACTCCAATCCGAACATATATATGGGGAAGTACTATCTCCAACTCGGTTTTTACAGTGCAAAATGCAGGAACTTCAAACCGGCACTAGGAAACAGACTGAGAAACCAGAGTAAAAGTTTCCCCTGCAACTCGTTCCCTTTTTTCTAGATGAACGAACGTCTCTAAACATGCTCAGTTCTGATAGATAAGTGTGTGTGAAAGCCATCCTTCACCTAGCTTTTTGGGAACACAATGTTTCTTTTCAGTTGCAAAATCCACTCCATACTTATATATGGGGAGGTACTAGCTCCAACTCGGTTTTACAGTGAAAACTGCAGGAACTTCAAACCGGCAATAGGAAACAGACTGAGAAACCAGAGTAAAAGTTTCTCCTGCAACCCGTTCCTTTTTGCTAGATGAACGAACGTCTCTCCACATGCTCAGTTCTGAGAGATAAGTGTGTGTGAAAGCCGTCCTTCACCTAGCTTGTTGGGAACACAAAGATTCTTTTCACTTGCAAACTCCACTCCATACATATATATGGGTAGGTACTAGCTCCAACTCGGTTTTACAGTGCAAACTGCAGGAACTTCAAACCGGCACTAGGAAACAGACTGAGAAACCAGAGTAAAAATTTTTCCTGCAACCCGTTCCCTTTATGCTAGATGAACGAACGTCTCTCCACATGCTCAGTCCTGAGAGATAAGTGTGTGTGAAAGCCGTCCTTCACCTAGCTTGTTGGGAACACAAAGTTTCTTTTCAGTTGCAAACTCCACTCCATACATATATATGGTGTGGTACTATCACCAACTCGGTTTTTACACTGCAAAATGCAGGAACTTCAAACCGGCACAGGAAACAGACTGAGAAACCACAGTAAAAGTTTCTCCTGCAACCCGTTCCCTTTGTGCTAGATGAACGAACGTCTCTCCACATGCTCAATTCTGAGAGATAAGTGTGTGTGAAAGCCGTCCTTCACCTAGCTTGTTGGGAACACAAAGTTTCTTTTCAGTTGCAAACTCCAATCCGAACATATATATGGGGAAGTACTATCTCCAACTCGGTTTTTACAGTGCAAAATGCAGGAACTTCAAACCGGCACTAGGAAACAGACTGAGAAACCAGAGTAAAAGTTTCCCCTGCAACTCGTTCCCTTTTTTCTAGATGAACGAACGTCTCTCCACATGCTCAGTTCTGATACATAAGTGTGTGTGAAAGCCATCCTTCACCTAGCTTTTTGGGAACACAATGTTTCTTTTCAGTTGCAAAATCCACTCCATACATATATATGGGGAGGTACTAGCTCCAACTCGGTTTTACAGTGAAAACTGCAGGAACTTCAAACCGACAATAGGAAACAGACTGAGAAACCAGAGTAAAAGTTTCTCCTGCAAACCGTTCCCTTTGTGCTACATGAACGAACGTCTCTCCACATGCTCAGTTCTGAGAGTTATGTGTGGGTGAAAGCCGTCCTTCAACTAGCTTGTTGGGAACACAAAGATTCTTTTCACTTACAAACTCCAATCCATACTTATATATGGGGAGGTACTAGCTCCAACTCGGTTTTACAGTGAAAACTGCAGGAACTTCAAACCGGCACTAGGAAACAGACTGAGAAACCAGAGTAAAAGTTTCTCCTGCAAATCTTTCCCTTTGTGCTAGATGAACGAACGTCTCTCCACATGCTCAGTTCTGAGAGATAAGTGTGTGTGAAAGCCGTCCTTCACCTAGCTTGTTGGGAACACAAAGTTTCTTTTCAGTTGAAAACTCCACTCCATACATATATATGGGGAGGTACTATTTCCAACTCGGTTTTACAGTGAAAACTGCAGGAACTTCAAACAGGCACTAGGAAACAGACTGAGAAACCAGAGTAAAAGTTTCTCCTGCAACCCGTTCCCTATGTGCTAGATGAACGAACGTCTCTCCACATGCTCAGTTCTGAGAGATAAGTGTGTGTGAAAGCCGTACTTCACCTAGCATGTTGGGAAAACAAAGTTTCTTTTCACTTGCAAACTCCAATCCATACATATATGTGGGGAGGTACTTGATCCAACTCGGTATTACAGTGCAAACTGCAGGTACTTCAAACCGGAACTAGGAAACAGACTGAGAAACCAGAGTAAAAGTTTCCCCTGCAACCCGTTCCCTTTGTGCTAGATGAACGAACGTCTCTCAACATTCTCAGTTCTGAGAGATAAGTGTGTGTGAAAGACGTCCTTCACCTAGCTTGTTGGGAACACAAAGTTTCTTTTCAGTTGCAAACTCCCATCCGTACATATATATGGGGAGGTACTAGCTCCAACTCGGTTTTACAGTGCAAACTGCAGGTACTTCATACAGGCACTAGGAAACAGACTGAGAAACCAGAGTAAAAGTTTCTCCTGCAACCCGTTCCATTTGTGCTAGATGATCGAACGTCTCTCCACATGCTCAGTTCTGAGAGATAAGTGTGTGTGAAAGCCGTCCTTCACCTAGCTTGTTGGGAACACAAAGTTTCTTATCACTTGCAAACTCCACTCCATACAGTTATATGGGGAGGTACTAGCTCCAACTCGGTTTTAAAGTGAAAATTGCAGGAACTTCAAACCGGCACTAGGAAACAGACTGAGAAACCAGAGTAAAAGTTTCTCCTGCAACCCGTTCCCTTTGTGCTACATGAACGAACGTCTCTCCACATGCTCAGTTCTGAGAGTTATGTGTGGGTGAAAGCCGTCCTTCACCTAGCTTGTTGGGAACACAAAGTTTCTTTTCTCTTGCAAACTCAAATCCATACATATATATGGGGAGGTACTAGCTCCAACTCGGTTTTACAGTGCAAACTGCAGGAACTTCAAACCGGCACTAGGAAACAGACTGAGAAACCAGAGTAAAAGTTTCTCCTGCAACCCGTTCCCTTTGTGCTAGATGAACGAACGTCTGTCCACATGCTCAGTTCTTAGAGATAAGTGTGTGTGAAAGCCGTCCTTCACCTAGCTTTTTGGGAACACAAAGATACTTTTCATTTGCAAAATCCACTCCATACATATATATGGGGAGGTACTAAATCCAACTCGGTTTTACTGTGCAAATTGCAGGAACTTCAAACCGGCACTAGGAAACAGACAGAGAAACCAGAGTAAAAGTTTCTCCAGCAACCCGTTACCTTTGTGCTAGATGAACGAACGTCTCTCCACATGCTCAGTTCTGAGAGATAAGTGTGTGTGAAAGCCGTCCTTCACCTAGCTTGTTGGGAACACAAAGTTTCTTTTCAGTTGCAAACTCCACTCCGTACATATATATGGGGAGGTACTAGCTCCAACCCGATTTTACAATGAAAACTGCAGGAACTTCAAACCGGCACTAGGAAACAGACTAAGAAACCAGAGTAAAAGTTTCCCCTGCAACCCGTTCCTTTTTTGCTACATGAACGAACGTCTCTCCACATGCTCAGTTCTGAGAGATAAGTGTGTGTGAAAGCCGTCCTTCACCTAGATTTTGGGAACACAAAGTTTCTTTTCAGTTGCAAAATCCACTCCATACATATATAATGGGAGGTATTAGCACCAACTCGGATTTACAGTGAAAACTGCAGGAACTTCAAACCGGCACTAGGGAACAGACTGAGAAACCAGAGTAAAAGTTTCTCCTGCAACCCGTTCCTTTTGTGCTACATGAACGAAAGTCTCTCCACATGCTCAGTTCTGAGAGATAAGTGTGTGTGAAAGCCGTCCTTCACCTAGCTTGTTGGGAACACAAAGATTCTTTTCACTTGCAAACTCCACTCAATACATATATATGGGGAGGTACTAGCTCCAACTCGATTTTACAGTGCAAACTGCAGGAACTTCAAACCGGCACTAGGAAACAGACTGAGAAACCAGAGTAAAAGTTTCTCCTGCAACACGTTCCCTTTGTGCTAGATGAACGAACGTCTCTCCACATGCTCAGTTCTGAGAGATAAGTGTGTGTGAAAGCCGTACTTCACCTAGCATGTTGGGAAAACAAAGTTTCTTTTCACTTGCAAACTCCACTCCATACATATATGTGGGGAGGTACTAGCTCCAACTCTGTTTTACAGTGCAAACTGCAGGTACTTCAAACCGGAACTAGGAAACAGACTGAGAAACCAGAGTAAAAGTTTCCCCTGCAACCCGTTCCCTTTGTGCTAGATGAACGAACGTCTCTCAACATTCTCAGTTCTGAGAGATAAGTGTGTGTGAAAGACGTCCTTCACCTAGCTTGTTGGGAACACAAAGTTCCTTTTCAGTTGCAAACTCCCATCCGTACATATATATGGGGAGGTACTAGCTCCAACTCGGTTTTACAGTGCAAACTGCAGGAACTTCATACAGGCACTAGGAAACAGACTGAGAAACCAGAGTAAAAGTTTCTCCTGCAACCCGTTCCATTTGTGCTAGATGATCGAACGTCTCTCCACATGCTCAGTTCTGAGAGATAAGTGTGTGTGAAAGCCGTCCTTCACCTATCTTGTTGGGAACACAAAGTTTCTTATCACTTACAAACTCCACTCCATACATTTATATGGGGAGGTACTAGCTCCAACTCGGTTTTACAGTGAAAACTGCAGGAACTTCAAACCGGCACTAGGAAACAGACTGAGAAACCGGAGTAAAAGTTTCTCCTGCAACCCGTTTCCTTTGTGCTACATGAACGAACGTCTCTCCACATGCTCAGTTCTGAGAGTTATGTGTGGGTGAAAGCCGTCCTTCACCTAGCTTGTTGGGAACACAAAGTTTCTTTTCACCTGCAAACTCAAATCCATACATATATATGGGGAGGTACTAGCTCCAACTCGGTTTTACAGTGCAAACTGCAGGAACTTCAAACCGGCACTAGGAAACAGACTGAGAAACCAGAGTAAAAGTTTCTCCTGCAACCCGTTCCCTTTGTGCTAGATGAACGAACGTCTCTCCACATGCTCAGTTCTGAGAGATAAGTGTGTGTGAAAGCCGTCCTTCACCTAGCTTGTTGGGAACACAAAGATACTTTTCATTTGCAAACTCCACTCCATACATATATATGGGGAGGTACTAGCTCCAACTCGGTTTTACTGTGCAAAGTGCAGGAAATTCAAACCGGCACTAGGAAACAGACAGAGAAACCAGAGTAAAAGTTTCTCCAGCAACCCGTACCCTTTGTGCTAGATGAACGAACGTCTCTCCACATGCTCAGTTCTGAGAGATAAGTGTGTGTGAAAGCCGTCCTTCACCTAGCTTGTTGGGAACACAAAGTTTTTTTTTCAGTTGCAAACTCCACTCCGTACATATATATGGGGAGGTACTAGCTCCAACTCGGTTTTACAGTGAAAACTGCAGGAACTTCAAACCGGCACTAGGAAACAGACTGAGAAACCAGAGTAAAAGTTTCCCCTGCAACCCGTTCCCTTTGTGCTAGATGAACGAACGTCTCTCAACATTCTCAGTTCTGAGAGATAAGTGTGTGTGAAAGACGTCCTTCACCTAGCTTGTTGGGAACACAAAGTTCCTTTTCAGTTGCAAACTCCCATCCGTACATATATATGGGGAGGTACTAGCTCCAACTCGGTTTTACGTGCAAACTGCAGGAACTTCATACAGGCACTAGGAAACAGACTGAGAAACCAGAGTAAAAGTTTCTCCTGCAACCCGTTCCCTTTGTGCTAGATGAACGAACGTCTCTCCACATGCTCAATTCTGAGAGATAAGTGTGTGTGAAAGCCGTCCTTCACCTAGCTTGTTGGGAACACAAAGATTCTTTTCAGTTGCAAACTCCAATCCGAACATATATATGGGGAATTACTATCTCCAACTCGGGTTTTACAGTGCAAAATGCAGGAACTTCAAACCGGCACTAGGAAACAGACTGAGAAACCAGAGTAAAAGTTTCCCCTGCAACTCGTTCCCTTTTTTCTAGATGAACGAACGTCTCTCCACATGCTCAGTTCTGATAGATAAGTGTGTGTGAAAGCCATCCTTCACCTAGCTTTTTGGGAACACAATGTTTCTTTTCAGTTGCAAAATCCACTCCATACATATATATGGGTAGGTACTAGCTCCAACTCGGTTTTACAGTGAAAACTGCAGGAACTTCAAACCGGCAATAGGAAACAGACTGAGAAACCAGAGTAAAAGTTTCTCCTGCAACCCGTTCCTTTTGTGCTAGATGAATGAACGTCTCTCCACATGCTCAGTTCTGAGAGATAAGTGTGGGTGAAAGCCGTCCTTCACCTAGCTTGTTGGGAACACAAAGATTCTTTTCACTTAAAAACTCCAATCCATACTTATATATGGGGAGGTACTAGCTCCAACTCGGTTTTACAGTGAAAACTGCAGGAACTTCAAACCGGCACTAGGGAACAGACTGAGAAACCAGAGTAAAAGTTTCTCCTGCAACCCGTTCCCTTTGTGCTAGATGAACGAACGTCTCTCCACATGCTCAGTTCTGAGAGATATGTGTGTGTAAGCCGTCCTTAACCTAGCTTGTTGGGAACACAAAGTTTCTTTTCACTTGCAAACTCCACTCCATACATATATATGGGGAGGTACTAGCTCCAACTCGGTTTTACAGTGAAAACTGCAGGAACTTCAAACCGGCACTAGGAAACAGACTTAGAAACCAGAGTAAAAGTTTCTCCTGCAACCCGTTCCTTTTTGCTAGATGAACGAACGTCTCTCCACATGCTCAGTTCTGAGAGATAAGTGTGTGTGAAAGCCGTCCTTCACCTAGCTTGTTGGGAACACAAAGATTCTTTTCACTTGCAAACTCCACTCCATACATATATATGGGGAGGTACTAGCTCCAACTCGGTTTTACAGTGCAAACTGCAGGAACTTCAAACCGGCACTAGGAAACAGACTGAGAAACCAGAGTAAAAATTTCTCCTGCAACCCGTTCCATTTATGCTAGATGAACGAACGCCTCTCCACATGCTCACTCCTGAGAGATAAGTGTGTGTGAAAGCCGTCCTTCACCTAGCTTGTTGGGAACACAAAGTTTCTTTTCAGTTGCTAACTCCACTCCATACATATAAATGGGGTGGTACTATCACCAACTCGGTTTTTACACTGCAAAATGCAGGAACTTCAAACCGGCACTAGGAAACAGACTGAGAAACCAGAGTAAAAGTTTCTCCTGCAACCCGTTCCCTTTGTGCTAGATGAACGAACGTCTCTCCACATGCTCAATTCTGAGAGATAAGTGTGTGTGAAAGCCGTCCTTCACCTAGCTTGTTGGGAACACAAAGTTTCTTTTCAGTTGCAAACACCAATCCGAACATATATATGGGGAAGTACTATCTCCAACTCGGTTTTTACAGTGCAAAATGCAGGAACTTCAAACCGGCACTAGGAAACAGACTGAGAAACCAGAGTAAAAGTTTCCCCTGCATCTCGTTCCCTTTTTTCTAGATGAACGAACGTCTCTCCACATGTTCAGTTCTGATATATAAGTGTGTGTGAAAGCCATCCTTCACCTAGCTTTTTGGGAACACAAAGTTTCTTTTCAGTTGCAAAATCCACTCCATACATACATATGGTTAGGTAGAAGCTCCAACTCGGTTTTACAGTGAAAACTGCAGGAACTTATCACCGGCACTAGGAAACAGACTGAGAAACCAGAGTAAAAGTTTCTCCTGCAAATCTTTCCGTTTGTGCTAGATGAACGAACGTCTCTCCACATGCTCAGTTCTGAGAGATAAGTGTGTGTGAAAGCCGTCCTTCACCTAGCTTGTTGGGAACACAAAGTTTCTTTTCAGTTGCAAACTCCACTCCATACATATATATGGGGAGGTACTAGCTCCAACTCGGTTTTACAGTGAAAACTGCAGGAACTTCAAACCGGCACTAGGAAACAGACTGAGAAACCAGAGTAAAAGTTTCCCCTGCAACCCGTTCCCTTTGTGCTAGATGAATGAACGTCTCTCAACATTCTCAGTTCTGAGAGATAAGTGTGTGTGAAAGACGTCCTTCACCTAGCTTGTTGGGAACACAAAGTTTCTTTTCAGTTGCAAACTCCCATCCGTACATATATATGGGGAGGTACTAGCTCCAACTCGGTTTTACAGTGCAAACTGCAGGAACTTCATACAGGCACTAGGAAACACACTGAGAAACCAGAGTAAAAGTTTCTCCTGCAACCCGTTCCATTTGTGCTAGATGATCGAACGTCTCTCCACATGCTCAGTTCTGAGAGATAAGTGTGTGTGAAAGCCGTCCTTCACCTCGCTTGTTGGGAACACAAAGTTTCTTATCTCTTGCAAACTCCACTCCATACAGTTATATGGGGAGGTACTAGCTCCAACTCGGTTTTACAGTGAAAACTGCAGGAACTTCAAACCGGCACTAGGAAACAGACTGAGAAACCAGAGTAAATGTTTCTCCTGCAACCCGTTCCCTTTGTGCTAGTGAACGAACGTCTCTCCACATGCTCAGTTCTGAGAGATAAGTGTGTGTGAAAGCCGTCCTTCACCTAGCTTTTTGGGAACACAAAGATACTTTTCATTTGCAAAATCCACTCCATACATATATATGGGGAGGTACTAGATCCAACTCGGTTTTACTGTGCAAAGTGCAGGAACTTCAAACCGGCACTAGGAAACAGACAGAGAAACCAGAGTAAAAGTTTCTCCAGCAACCCGTACTCTTTGTGCTAGATGAACGAACGTCTCTCCACATGCTCAGTTCTGAGAGATAAGTGTGTGTGAAAGCCGTCCTTCACCTAGCTTGTTGGGAACACAAAGTTTCTTTTCAGTTGCAAACTCCACTCCGTACATATATATGGGGAGGTACTAGCTCCAACTCGGTTTTACAGTGAAAACTGCAGGAACTTCAAACCGGCACTAGGAAACAGACTGAGAAACCAGAGTAAAAGTTTCCCCTGCAACCCGTTCCCTTTTTTGCTACATGAACGAACGTCTCTCCACATGCTCAGTTCTGAGAGATAAGTGTGTGTGAAAGCCGTCCTTCACCTAGCTTGTTGGGAACACAAAGTTTCTTTTCAGTTGCAAAATCCACTCCATACATATATAATGGGAGGTACTAGCTCCAACTCGGATTTACAGTGAAAACTGCAGGAACTTCAAACCGGCACTAGGAAACAGACTGAGAAACCAGAGTAAAAGTTTCTCCTGCCACCCGTTCCTTTTGTGCTAGATGAACGAACGTCTCTCCACATGCTCAGATCTGAGAGATAAGTGTGGGTGAAAGCCGTCCTTCACCTTGCTTGTTGGGAACACAAAGATTCTTTTCACTTACAAACTCCAATCCATAATTATATATGGGGAGGTACTAGCTCCAACTCGGTTTTACAGTGAAAACTGCAGGAACTTCAAACCGGCACTAGGGAACAGACTGAGAAACCAGAGTAAATGTTTCTCCTGCAACCCGTTCCCTTTGTGCTAGATGAACGAACGTCTCTCCACATGCTCAGTTCTGAGAGATATGTGTGTGTGAAAGCCGTCCTTAACCTAGCTTGTTGGGAACACAAAGTTTCTTTTCACTTGAAAACTCCACTCCATACATATATATGGGGAGGTAATAGCTCCAAATCGGTTTTACAGAGAAAACTGCAGGAACTTCAAACCGGCACTAGGAAAAATACTGAGACACCAGAGTAAAAGATTCTCCTGCCACCCGTTCCATTTTTGCTAGATGAACGAACGTCTCTCCACATGCTCAGTTCTGAGAGATAAGTGTGTGTGAAAGCCGTCCTTCACCTAGCTTGTTGGGAACACAAAGTTTCTTTTCAGTTGCAAAATCCACTCCATACATATATATGGTTAGGTACAAGCTCCAACTCGGTTTTACACTGCAAACTGCAGGAACTTCATAGAGGCACTAGGAAACAGACTGAGAAACCAGAGTAATAGTTTCTCCTGCAACCCGTTCCCTTTGTGCTAGATGAACGAACGTCTCTCCACATGCTCAATTCTGAGAGATAAGTGTGTGTGAAAGCCGTCCTTCACCTAGCTTGTTGGGAACACAAAGTTTCTTTTCAGTTGCAAACTCCAATCCGAACATATATATGGGGAAGTACTATCTCCAACTCGGTTTTTACAGTGCAAAATGCAGGAACTTCAAACCGGCACTAGGAAACAGACTGAGAAACCAGAGTAAAAGTTTCCCCTGCAACTCGTTCCCTTTTTTCTAGATGAACGAACGTCTCTCCACATGCTCAGTTCTGATACATAAGTGTGTGTGAAAGCCATCCTTCACCTAGCTTTTTGGGAACACAATGTTTCTTTTCAGTTGCAAAATCCACTCCATACATATATATGGGGAGGTACTAGCTCCAACTCGGTTTTACAGTGAAAACTGCAGGAACTTCAAACCGACAATAGGAAACAGACTGAGAAACCAGAGTAAAAGTTTCTCCTGCAAACCGTTCCCTTTGTGCTACATGAACGAACGTCTCTCCACATGCTCAGTTCTGAGAGTTATGTGTGGGTGAAAGCCGTCCTTCACCTAGCTTGTTGGGAACACAAAGATTCTTTTCACTTACAAACTCCAATCCATACTTATATATGGGGAGGTACTAGCTCCAACTCGGTTTTACAGTGAAAACTGCAGGAACTTCAAACCGGCACTAGGAAACAGACTGAGAAACCAGAGTAAAAGTTTCTCCTGCAAATCTTTCCCTTTGTGCTAGATGAACGAACGTCTCTCCACATGCTCAGTTCTGAGAGATAAGTGTGTGTGAAAGCCGTCCTTCACCTAGCTTGTTGGGAACACAAAGTTTCTTTTCAGTTGAAAACTCCACTCCATACATATATATGGGGAGGTACTATTTCCAACTCGGTTTTACAGTGAAAACTGCAGGAACTTCAAACAGGCACTAGGAAACAGACTGAGAAACCAGAGTAAAAGTTTCTCCTGCAACCCGTTCCCTATGTGCTAGATGAACGAACGTCTCTCCACATGCTCAGTTCTGAGAGATAAGTGTGTGTGAAAGCCGTACTTCACCTAGCATGTTGGGAAAACAAAGTTTCTTTTCACTTGCAAACTCCAATCCATACATATATGTGGGGAGGTACTTGATCCAACTCGGTATTACAGTGCAAACTGCAGGTACTTCAAACCGGAACTAGGAAACAGACTGAGAAACCAGAGTAAAAGTTTCCCCTGCAACCCGTTCCCTTTGTGCTAGATGAACGAACGTCTCTCAACATTCTCAGTTCTGAGAGATAAGTGTGTGTGAAAGACGTCCTTCACCTAGCTTGTTGGGAACACAAAGTTTCTTTTCAGTTGCAAACTCCCATCCGTACATATATATGGGGAGGTACTAGCTCCAACTCGGTTTTACAGTGCAAACTGCAGGTACTTCATACAGGCACTAGGAAACAGACTGAGAAACCAGAGTAAAAGTTTCTCCTGCAACCCGTTCCATTTGTGCTAGATGATCGAACGTCTCTCCACATGCTCAGTTCTGAGAGATAAGTGTGTGTGAAAGCCGTCCTTCACCTAGCTTGTTGGGAACACAAAGTTTCTTATCACTTGCAAACTCCACTCCATACAGTTATATGGGGAGGTACTAGCTCCAACTCGGTTTTAAAGTGAAAATTGCAGGAACTTCAAACCGGCACTAGGAAACAGACTGAGAAACCAGAGTAAAAGTTTCTCCTGCAACCCGTTCCCTTTGTGCTACATGAACGAACGTCTCTCCACATGCTCAGTTCTGAGAGTTATGTGTGGGTGAAAGCCGTCCTTCACCTAGCTTGTTGGGAACACAAAGTTTCTTTTCTCTTGCAAACTCAAATCCATACATATATATGGGGAGGTACTAGCTCCAACTCGGTTTTACAGTGCAAACTGCAGGAACTTCAAACCGGCACTAGGAAACAGACTGAGAAACCAGAGTAAAAGTTTCTCCTGCAACCCGTTCCCTTTGTGCTAGATGAACGAACGTCTCTCCACATGCTCAGTTCTTAGAGATAAGTGTGTGTGAAAGCCGTCCTTCACCTAGCTTTTTGGGAACACAAAGATACTTTTCATTTGCAAAATCCACTCCATACATATATATGGGGAGGTACTAGATCCAACTCGGTTTTACTGTGCAAATTGCAGGAACTTCAAACCGGCACTAGGAAACAGACAGAGAAACCAGAGTAAAAGTTTCTCCAGCAACCCGTTACCTTTGTGCTAGATGAACGAACGTCTCTCCACATGCTCAGTTCTGAGAGATAAGTGTGTGTGAAAGCCGTCCTTCACCTAGCTTGTTGGGAACACAAAGTTTCTTTTCAGTTGCAAACTCCACTCCGTACATATATATGGGGAGGTACTAGCTCCAACCCGATTTTACAATGAAAACTGCAGGAACTTCAAACCGGCACTAGGAAACAGACTAAGAAACCAGAGTAAAAGTTTCCCCTGCAACCCGTTCCTTTTTTGCTACATGAACGAACGTCTCTCCACATGCTCAGTTCTGAGAGATAAGTGTGTGTGAAAGCCGTCCTTCACCTAGATTTTGGGAACACAAAGTTTCTTTTCAGTTGCAAAATCCACTCCATACATATATAATGGGAGGTATTAGCACCAACTCGGATTTACAGTGAAAACTGCAGGAACTTCAAACCGGCACTAGGGAACAGACTGAGAAACCAGAGTAAAAGTTTCTCCTGCAACCCGTTCCTTTTGTGCTACATGAACGAACGTCTCTCCACATGCTCAGTTCTGAGAGATAAGTGTGTGTGAAAGCCGTCCTTCACCTAGCTTGTTGGGAACACAAAGATTCTTTTCACTTGCAAACTCCACTCCATACATATATATGGGGAGGTACTAGCTCCAACTCGATTTTACAGTGCAAACTGCAGGAACTTCAAACCGGCACTAGGAAACAGACTGAGAAACCAGAGTAAAAGTTTCTCCTGCAACACGTTCCCTTTGTGCTAGATGAACGAACGTCTCTCCACATGCTCAGTTCTGAGAGATAAGTGTGTGTGAAAGCCGTACTTCACCTAGCATGTTGGGAAAACAAAGTTTCTTTTCACTTGCAAACTCCACTCCATACATATATGTGGGGAGGTACTAGCTCCAACTCTGTTTTACAGTGCAAACTGCAGGTACTTCAAACCGGAACTAGGAAACAGACTGAGAAACCAGAGTAAAAGTTTCCCCTGCAACCCGTTCCCTTTGTGCTAGATGAACGAACGTCTCTCAACATTCTCAGTTCTGAGAGATAAGTGTGTGTGAAAGACGTCCTTCACCTAGCTTGTTGGGAACACAAAGTTCCTTTTCAGTTGCAAACTCCCATCCGTACATATATATGGGGAGGTACTAGCTCCAACTCGGTTTTACAGTGCAAACTGCAGGAACTTCATACAGGCACTAGGAAACAGACTGAGAAACCAGAGTAAAAGTTTCTCCTGCAACCCGTTCCATCTGTGCTAGATGATCGAACGTCTCTCCACATGCTCAGTTCTGAGAGATAAGTGTGTGTGAAAGCCGTCCTTCACCTAGCTTGTTGGGAACACAAAGTTTCTTATCACTTACAAACTCCACTCCATACATTTATATGGGGAGGTACTAGCTCCAACTCGGTTTTACAGTGAAAACTGCAGGAACTTCAAACCGGCACTAGGAAACAGACTGAGAAACCGGAGTAAAAGTTTCTCCTGCAACCCGTTTCCTTTGTGCTACATGAACGAACGTCTCTCCACATGCTCAGTTCTGAGAGTTATGTGTGGGTGAAAGCCGTCCTTCACCTAGCTTGTTGGGAACACAAAGTTTCTTTTCACCTGCAAACTCAAATCCATACATATATATGGGGAGGTACTAGCTCCAACTCGGTTTTACAGTGCAAACTGCAGGAACTTCAAACCGGCACTAGGAAACAGACTGAGAAACCAGAGTAAAAGTTTCTCCTGCAACCCGTTCCCTTTGTGCTAGATGAACGAACGTCTCTCCACATGCTCAGTTCTGAGAGATAAGTGTGTGTGAAAGCCGTCCTTCACCTAGCTTGTTGGGAACACAAAGATACTTTTCATTTGCAAACTCCACTCCATACATATATATGGGGAGGTACTAGCTCCAACTCGGTTTTACTGTGCAAAGTGCAGGAAATTCAAACCGGCACTAGGAAACAGACAGAGAAACCAGAGTAAAAGTTTCTCCAGCAACCCGTACCCTTTGTGCTAGATGAACGAACGTCTCTCCACATGCTCAGTTCTGAGAGATAAGTGTGTGTGAAAGCCGTCCTTCACCTAGCTTGTTGGGAACACAAAGTTTTTTTTTCAGTTGCAAACTCCACTCCGTACATATATATGGGGAGGTACTAGCTCCAACTCGGTTTTACAGTGAAAACTGCAGGAACTTCAAACCGGCACTAGGAAACAGACTGAGAAACCAGAGTAAAAGTTTCCCCTGCAACCCGTTCCCTTTGTGCTAGATGAACGAACGTCTCTCAACATTCTCAGTTCTGAGAGATAAGTGTGTGTGAAAGACGTCCTTCACCTAGCTTGTTGGGAACACAAAGTTCCTTTTCAGTTGCAAACTCCCATCCGTACATATATATGGGGAGGTACTAGCTCCAACTCGGTTTTACGTGCAAACTGCAGGAACTTCATACAGGCACTAGGAAACAGACTGAGAAACCAGAGTAAAAGTTTCTCCTGCAACCCGTTCCCTTTGTGCTAGATGAACGAACGTCTCTCCACATGCTCAATTCTGAGAGATAAGTGTGTGTGAAAGCCGTCCTTCACCTAGCTTGTTGGGAACACAAAGATTCTTTTCAGTTGCAAACTCCAATCCGAACATATATATGGGGAATTACTATCTCCAACTCGGGTTTTACAGTGCAAAATGCAGGAACTTCAAACCGGCACTAGGAAACAGACTGAGAAACCAGAGTAAAAGTTTCCCCTGCAACTCGTTCCCTTTTTTCTAGATGAACGAACGTCTCTCCACATGCTCAGTTCTGATAGATAAGTGTGTGTGAAAGCCATCCTTCACCTAGCTTTTTGGGAACACAATGTTTCTTTTCAGTTGCAAAATCCACTCCATACATATATATGGGTAGGTACTAGCTCCAACTCGGTTTTACAGTGAAAACTGCAGGAACTTCAAACCGGCAATAGGAAACAGACTGAGAAACCAGAGTAAAAGTTTCTCCTGCAACCCGTTCCTTTTGTGCTAGATGAATGAACGTCTCTCCACATGCTCAGTTCTGAGAGATAAGTGTGGGTGAAAGCCGTCCTTCACCTAGCTTGTTGGGAACACAAAGATTCTTTTCACTTAAAAACTCCAATCCATACTTATATATGGGGAGGTACTAGCTCCAACTCGGTTTTACAGTGAAAACTGCAGGAACTTCAAACCGGCACTAGGGAACAGACTGAGAAACCAGAGTAAAAGTTTCTCCTGCAACCCGTTCCCTTTGTGCTAGATGAACGAACGTCTCTCCACATGCTCAGTTCTGAGAGATATGTGTGTGTGAAAGCCGTCCTTAACCTAGCTTGTTGGGAACACAAAGTTTCTTTTCACTTGCAAACTCCACTCCATACATATATATGGGGAGGTACTAGCTCCAACTCGGTTTTACAGTGAAAACTGCAGGAACTTCAAACCGGCACTAGGAAACAGACTTAGAAACCAGAGTAAAAGTTTCTCCTGCAACCCGTTCCTTTTTGCTAGATGAACGAACGTCTCTCCACATGCTCAGTTCTGAGAGATAAGTGTGTGTGAAAGCCGTCCTTCACCTAGCTTGTTGGGAACACAAAGATTCTTTTCACTTGCAAACTCCACTCCATACATATATATGGGGAGGTACTAGCTCCAACTCGGTTTTACAGTGCAAACTGCAGGAACTTCAAACCGGCACTAGGAAACAGACTGAGAAACCAGAGTAAAAATTTCTCCTGCAACCCGTTCCATTTATGCTAGATGAACGAACGCCTCTCCACATGCTCACTCCTGAGAGATAAGTGTGTGTGAAAGCCGTCCTTCACCTAGCTTGTTGGGAACACAAAGTTTCTTTTCAGTTGCTAACTCCACTCCATACATATAAATGGGGTGGTACTATCACCAACTCGGTTTTTACACTGCAAAATGCAGGAACTTCAAACCGGCACTAGGAAACAGACTGAGAAACCAGAGTAAAAGTTTCTCCTGCAACCCGTTCCCTTTGTGCTAGATGAACGAACGTCTCTCCACATGCTCAATTCTGAGAGATAAGTGTGTGTGAAAGCCGTCCTTCACCTAGCTTGTTGGGAACACAAAGTTTCTTTTCAGTTGCAAACACCAATCCGAACATATATATGGGGAAGTACTATCTCCAACTCGGTTTTTACAGTGCAAAATGCAGGAACTTCAAACCGGCACTAGGAAACAGACTGAGAAACCAGAGTAAAAGTTTCCCCTGCATCTCGTTCCCTTTTTTCTAGATGAACGAACGTCTCTCCACATGTTCAGTTCTGATATATAAGTGTGTGTGAAAGCCATCCTTCACCTAGCTTTTTGGGAACACAAAGTTTCTTTTCAGTTGCAAAATCCACTCCATACATACATATGGTTAGGTAGAAGCTCCAACTCGGTTTTACAGTGAAAACTGCAGGAACTTATCACCGGCACTAGGAAACAGACTGAGAAACCAGAGTAAAAGTTTCTCCTGCAAATCTTTCCGTTTGTGCTAGATGAACGAACGTCTCTCCACATGCTCAGTTCTGAGAGATAAGTGTGTGTGAAAGCCGTCCTTCACCTAGCTTGTTGGGAACACAAAGTTTCTTTTCAGTTGCAAACTCCACTCCATACATATATATGGGGAGGTACTAGCTCCAACTCGGTTTTACAGTGAAAACTGCAGGAACTTCAAACCGGCACTAGGAAACAGACTGAGAAACCAGAGTAAAAGTTTCCCCTGCAACCCGTTCCCTTTGTGCTAGATGAATGAACGTCTCTCAACATTCTCAGTTCTGAGAGATAAGTGTGTGTGAAAGACGTCCTTCACATAGCTTGTTGGGAACACAAAGTTTCTTTTCAGTTGCAAACTCCCATCCGTACATATATATGGGGAGGTACTAGCTCCAACTCGGTTTTACAGTGCAAACTGCAGGAACTTCATACAGGCACTAGGAAACACACTGAGAAACCAGAGTAAAAGTTTCTCCTGCAACCCGTTCCATTTGTGCTAGATGATCGAACGTCTCTCCACATGCTCAGTTCTGAGAGATAAGTGTGTGTGAAAGCCGTCCTTCACCTCGCTTGTTGGGAACACAAAGTTTCTTATCTCTTGCAAACTCCACTCCATACAGTTATATGGGGAGGTACTAGCTCCAACTCGGTTTTACAGTGAAAACTGCAGGAACTTCAAACCGGCACTAGGAAACAGACTGAGAAACCAGAGTAAATGTTTCTCCTGCAACCCGTTCCCTTTGTGCTAGTGAACGAACGTCTCTCCACATGCTCAGTTCTGAGAGATAAGTGTGTGTGAAAGCCGTCCTTCACCTAGCTTTTTGGGAACACAAAGATACTTTTCATTTGCAAAATCCACTCCATACATATATATGGGGAGGTACTAGATCCAACTCGGTTTTACTGTGCAAAGTGCAGGAACTTCAAACCGGCACTAGGAAACAGACAGAGAAACCAGAGTAAAAGTTTCTCCAGCAACCCGTACTCTTTGTGCTAGATGAACGAACGTCTCTCCACATGCTCAGTTCTGAGAGATAAGTGTGTGTGAAAGCCGTCCTTCACCTAGCTTGTTGGGAACACAAAGTTTCTTTTCAGTTGCAAACTCCACTCCGTACATATATATGGGGAGGTACTAGCTCCAACTCGGTTTTACAGTGAAAACTGCAGGAACTTCAAACCGGCACTAGGAAACAGACTGAGAAACCAGAGTAAAAGTTTCCCCTGCAACCCGTTCCCTTTTTTGCTACATGAACGAACGTCTCTCCACATGCTCAGTTCTGAGAGATAAGTGTGTGTGAAAGCCGTCCTTCACCTAGCTTGTTGGGAACACAAAGTTTCTTTTCAGTTGCAAAATCCACTCCATACATATATAATGGGAGGTACTAGCTCCAACTCGGATTTACAGTGAAAACTGCAGGAACTTCAAACCGGCACTAGGAAACAGACTGAGAAACCAGAGTAAAAGTTTCTCCTGCCACCCGTTCCTTTTGTGCTAGATGAACGAACGTCTCTCCACATGCTCAGATCTGAGAGATAAGTGTGGGTGAAAGCCGTCCTTCACCTTGCTTGTTGGGAACACAAAGATTCTTTTCACTTACAAACTCCAATCCATAATTATATATGGGGAGGTACTAGCTCCAACTCGGTTTTACAGTGAAAACTGCAGGAACTTCAAACCGGCACTAGGGAACAGACTGAGAAACCAGAGTAAATGTTTCTCCTGCAACCCGTTCCCTTTGTGCTAGATGAACGAACGTCTCTCCACATGCTCAGTTCTGAGAGATATGTGTGTGTGAAAGCCGTCCTTAACCTAGCTTGTTGGGAACACAAAGTTTCTTTTCACTTGAAAACTCCACTCCATACATATATATGGGGAGGTAATAGCTCCAAATCGGTTTTACAGAGAAAACTGCAGGAACTTCAAACCGGCACTAGGAAAAATACTGAGACACCAGAGTAAAAGATTCTCCTGCCACCCGTTCCATTTTTGCTAGATGAACGAACGTCTCTCCACATGCTCAGTTCTGAGAGATAAGTGTGTGTGAAAGATGTCCTTCACCTAGCTTGTTGGGAACACAAAGTTTCTTTTCAGTTGCAAAATCCACTCCATACATATATATGGTTAGGTACAAGCTCCAACTCGGTTTTACACTGCAAACTGCAGGAACTTCATAGAGGCACTAGGAAACAGACTGAGAAACCAGAGTAATAGTTTCTCCTGCAACCCGTTCCCTTTTTGCTAGATGAACGAACGTCTCTCCACATGCTCAGTTCTGAGAAATAAGTGTGGGTGAAAGCCGTACTTCACCTAGCTTGTTGGGAACACAAAGATTCTTTTCACTTAAAAACTCCAATCCATACTTATATATGGGGAGGTACTAGCTCCAACTCGGTTTTACAGTGAAAACTGCAGGAACTTCAAACCGGCACTAGGGAACAGACTGAGAAACCAGAGTAAAAGTTTCTCCTGCAACCCGTTCCCTTTGTGCTAGATGAACGAACGTCTCTCCAAAAGCTCAGTTCTGAGAGATATGTTTGTGTGAAAGCCATCCTTAACCTAGCTTGTTGGGAACACAAAATTTCTTTTCACTTGCAAACTCCACTCCATACATATATATGGGGAGGTACTAGCTCCAACTCGGTTTTACAGTGAAAACTGCAGGAACTTCAAACCGGCACTAGGAAACAGACTTAGAAACCAGAGTAAAAGTTTCTCCTGCAACCCGTTCCTTTTTGCTAGATGAACGAACGTCTCTCCACATGCTCAGTCCTGAGAGATAATTGTGTGTGAAAGCCGTCCTTCACCTAGCTTGTTGGGAACACAAAGTTTCTTTTCAGTTGCAAACACCAATCCGAAAATATATATGGGGAAGTACTATCTCCAACTCGGTTTTTACAGTGCAAAATGCAGGAACTTCAAACCGGCACTAGGAAACAGACTGAGAAACCAGAGTAAAAGTTTCCCCTGCATCTCGTTCCCTTTTTTCTAGATGAACGAACGTCTCTCCACATGCTCAGTTCTGATAGATAAGTGTGTGTGAAAGCCATCCTTCACCTAGCTTTTTGGGAACACAAAGTTTCTTTTCAGTTGCAAAATCCACTCCATACATACATATGGTTAGGTACAAGCTCCAACTCGGTTTTACAGTGAAAACTGCAGGAACTTATAACCGGCACTAGGAAACAGACTGAGAAACCAGAGTAAAAGTTTCTCCTGCAAATCTTTCCGTTTGTGCTAGATGAACGAACGTCTCTCCACATGCTCAGTTCTGAGAGATAAGTGTGTGTGAAAGCCGTCCTTCACCTAGCTTGTTGGGAACACAAAGTTTCTTTTCAGTTGCAAACTCCACTCCATACATATATATGGGGAGGTACTAGTTCCAACTCGGTTTTACAGTGAAAACTGCAGGAACTTCAAACCGGCACTAGGAAACAGACTGAGAAACCAGAGTAAAAGTTTCCCCTGCAACCCGTTCCCTTTGTGCTAGATGAACGAACGTCTCTCCACATGCTCAGTTCTGAGAGATAAGTGTGTGTGAAGCCGTCCTTCACCTCGCTTGTTGGGAACACAAAGTTTCTTATCACTTGCAAACTCCACTCCATACAGTTATATGGGGAGGTACTAGCTCCAACTCGGTTTTACAGTGAAAACTGCAGGAACTTCAAACCGGCACTAGGAAACAGACTGAGAAACCAGAGTAAATGTTTCTCCTGCAACCCGTTCCCTTTGTGCTAGATGAACGAACGTCTCTCCACATGCTCAGTTCTGAGAGATAAGTGTGTGTGAAAGCCGTCCTTCACCTAGCTTTTTGGGAACACAAAGATACTTTTCATTTGCAAAATCCACTCCATACATATATATGGGGAGGTACTAGATCCAACTCGGTTTTACTGTGCAAAGTGCAGGAACTTCAAACCGGCACTAGGAAACAGACAGAGAAACCAGAGTAAAAGTTTCTCCAGCAAACCGTACTCTTTGTGCTAGATGAATGAACGTCTCTCCACATGCTCAGTTCTGAGAGATAAGTGTGTGTGAAAGCCGTCCTTCACCTAGCTTGTTGGGAACACAAAGTTTCTTTTCAGTTGCAAACTCCACTCCGTACATATATATGGGGAGGTACTAGCTCCAACTCGGTTTTACAGTGAAAACTGCAGGAACTTCAAACCGGCACTAGGAAACAGACTGAGAAACCAGAGTAAAAGTTTCCCCTGCAACCCGTTCCCTTTTTTGCTACATGAACGAACGTCTCTCCACATGCTCAGTTCTGAGAGATAAGTGTGTGTGAAAGCCGTCCTTCACCTAGCTTGTTGGGAACACAAAGTTTCTTTTCAGTTGCAAAATCCACTCCATACATATATAATGGGAGGTACTAGCTCCAACTCGGATTTAGAGTGAAAACTGCAGGAACTTCAAACCGGCACTAGGAAACAGACTGAGAAACCACAGTAAAAGTTTCTCCTGCAACCCGTTCCATTTATGCTAGATGAACGAACGTCTCTCCACATGCTCAGTTCTGAGAGATAAGTGTGTGTGAAAGCCGTCCTTCACCTAGCTTGTTGGGAACACAAAGATTCTTTTCACTTGCAAACTCCACTCCATACATATATATGGGGAGGTACTAGCTCCAACTCGGTTTTACAGTGAAAACTGCAGGAACTTCAAACCGGCACTAGGAAACAGACTGAGAAACCAGAGTAAAAGTTTCCCCTGCAACTCGTTCCCTTTTTCTAGATGAACGAACGTCTCTCCACATGCTCAGTTCTGATAGATAAGTGTGTGTGAAAGCCATCCTTCACCTAGATTTTTGGGAACACAATGTTTCTTTTCAGTCGCAAAATCCACTCCATACATATATATGGGGAGGTACTAGCTCCAACTCGGATTTACAGTGAAAACTGCAGGAACTTCAAACCGGCAATAGGAAACAGACTGAGAAACCAGAGTAAAAGTTTCTCCTGAAACCCGTTCCTTTTGTGCTAAATGAATGAACGTGTCTCCACATGCTCAGATCTGAGAGATAAGTGTGGGTGAAAGCCGTCCTTCACCTTGCTTGTTGGGAACACAAAGATTCTTTTCACTTACAAACTCCAATCCATAATTATATATGGGGAGGTACTAGCTCCAAATCGGTTTTACAGTGAAATCTGCAGGAACTTCAAACCGGCACTAGGGAACAGACTGAGAAACCAGAGTAAAAGTTTCTCCTGCAACCCGTTCCCTTTGTGCTAGATGAACGAACGTCTCTCCACATGCTCAGTTCTGAGAGATATGTGTGTGTGAAAGCCGTCCTTAACCTAGCTTGTTGGGAACACAAAGTTTCTTTTCAGTTGCAAAATCCACTCCATACATATATATGGTTAGGTACAAGCTCCAACTCGGTTTTACACTGAAAACTGCAGGAACTTATAACCGGTACTAGGAAACAGACTGAGAAACCAGAGTAAAAGTTTCTCCTGCAACCCGTTCCCTTTGTGCTAGATGAACGAACGTCTCTCCACATGCTCAGTTCTGAGAGATAAGTGTGTGTGAAAGCCGTCCTTCACCAAGCTTGTTGGGAACACAAAGTTTCTTTTCAGTTGCAAACTCCACTCCATACATATATATGGGGAGGTACTAGTTCCAACTCGGTTTTACAGTGAAAACTGCAGGAACTTCAAACCGGCACTAGGAAACAGACTGAGAAACCAGAGTAAAAGTTTCTCATGAAACCCGTTCCCTTTGTGCTAGATGAACGAACGTCTCTCCACATGCTCAGTTCTGAGAGATAAGTGTGTGTGAAAGCCGTACTTCACCTAGCATGTTGGGAAAACAAAGTTTCTTTTCACTTGCAAACTCCACTACATACATATATGTGGGTAGGTACTAGCTCCAACTCGGTTTTACAGTGCAAACTGCAGGTACTTCAAACCGGAACTAGGAAACAGACTGAGAAACCAGAGTAAAAGTTTCTCCTGCAACCAGTTCCCTTTGTGCTAGATGAACGAACGTCTCTCAACATTCTCAGTTCTCAGAGATAAGTGTGTGTGAAAGACGTCCTTCACCTAGCTTGTTGGGAACACAAAGTTTCTTTTCAGTTGCAAACTCCCATCCGTACATATATATAGGGATGTACTAGCTCCAACTCGGTTTTACAGTGCAAACTGCAGGAACTTCATAGAGGCACTAGGAAACAGACTGAGAAACCAGAGTAAAAGTTTCCCCTGCAACCCGTTCCATTTTTTGCTACATGAACGAACGTCTCTCCACATGCTCAGTTCTGAGAGATAAGTGTGTGTGAAAGCCGTCCTTCACCTAGCTTGTTGGGAACACAAAGTTTCTTTTCAGTTGCAAAATCCACTCCATACATATATAATGGGAGGTACTAGCTCCAACTCGGTTTTACAGTGAAAACTGCAGGAACTTCAAACCGGCACTAGGAAACAGACTGAGAATCCAGAGTAAAAGTTTCTCCTGCAACACGTTCCTTTTGTGCTAGATGAACGAACGTCTCTCCACATGCTCAGTTCTGAGAGATATGTGTGTGTGAAAGCCGTCCTTAACCTAGCTTTTTGGGAACACAAAGATTCTTTTCACTTGCAAACTCCACTCCATACATATATATGGGGAGGTAATAGCTCCAAATGGGTTTTACAGAGAAAACTGCAGGAACTTCAAACCGGCACTAGGAAAAATACTGAGACACCAGAGTAAAAGATTCTCCTGCCACCCGTTCCCTTTTTTCTAGATGAACGAACGTCTCTCCACATGCTCAGTTCTGAGAGATAAGTGTGTGTGAAAGCCGTCCTTCACCTAGCTTGTTGGAAACACAAAGTTTCTTTTCAGTCGCAAAATCCACTCCATACATATATATGGTTAGGTACAAGCTCCAACTCGGTTTTAGACTGAAAACTGCAGGAACTTATAACCGGTACTAGGAAACAGACTGAGAAACCAGAGTAAAAGTTTCTCCTGCAACCCGTTCCCTTTGTGCTAGATGAACGAACGTCTCTCCACATGCTCAGTTCTGAGAGATAAGTGTGTGTGAAAGCCGTCCTTCACCAAGCTTGTTGGGAACACAAAGTTTCTTTTCAGTTGCAAACTCCACTCCATACATATATATGGGGAGGTACTAGTTCCAACTCGGTTTTACAGTGAAAACTGCAGGAACTTCAAACCGGCACTAGGAAACAGACTGAGAAACCAGAGTAAAAGTTTCTCATGAAACCCGTTCCCTTTTTGCTAGATGAACGAACGTCTCTCCACATGCTCAGTTCTGAGAGATAAGTGTGTGTGAAAGCCGTCCTTCACCAAGCTTTTTGGGAACACAAAGTTTCTTTTCAGTTGCAAACTCCACTCCATACATATATATGGGGAGGTACTAGTTCCAACTCGGTTTTACAGTGCAAACTGCAGGTACTTCAAACCGGAACTAGGAAACAGACTGAGAAACCAGAGTAAAAGTTTCTCCTGCAACCAGTTCCCTTTGTGCTAGATGAACGAACGTCTCTCAACATTCTCAGTTCTCTGAGATAAGTGTGTGTGAAAGACGTCCTTCACCTAGCTTGTTGGGAACACAAAGTTTCTTTTCAGTTGCAAACTCCCATCCGTACATATATATAGGGATGTACTAGCTCCAACTCGGTTTTACAGTGCAAACTGCAGGAACTTCATAGAGGCACTAGGAAACAGACTGAGAAACCAGAGTAAAAGTTTCTCCTGCAACCCGTTCCCTTTTTTGCTACATGAACGAACGTCTCTCCACATGCTCAGTTCTGAGAGATAAGTGTGTGTGAAAGCCGTCCTTCACCTAGCTTGTTGGGAACACAAAGTTTCTTTTCAGTTGCAAAATCCACTCCATACATATATAATGGGAGGTACTAGCTCCAACTCGGTTTTACAGTGAAAACTGCAGGAACTTCAAACCGGCACTAGGAAACAGACTGAGAAACCAGAGTAAAAGTTTCTCCTGCAACCCGTTCCTTTTGTGCTAGATGAACGAACGTCTCTCCACATGCTCAGTTCTGAGAGATAAGTGTGTGTGAAAGCCGTCCTTCACCAAGCTTGTTGGGAACACAAAGTTTCTTTTCAGTTGCAAACTCCACTCCATACATATATATGGGGAGGTACTAGCTCCAACTCGGTTTTACAGTGAAAACTGCAGGAACTTCAAACCGGCACTAGGAAACAGACTGAGAAACCAGAGAAAAGTTTCCCCTACAACCCGTTCCCTTTTTGCTAGATGAACGAACGTCTCTCCACATGCTCAGTTCTGAGAGATAAGTGTGTGTGAAAGCCGTCCTTCACCTAGCTTGTTGGGAACACAAAGTTTCTTTTCAGTTGCAAAATCCAATCCATACATATATATGGGGAGGTACTAGCTCCAACTCGGTTTTACAGTGAAAACCCCAGGAAATTCAAACCGGCACTAGGAAACAGACTGAGAAACCAGAGTAAAAGTTTCTCCTGCAACCGGTTCCATTTGTGCTAGATGAACGAACGTCTCTCCACATGCTCAGTTCTGAGAGATAATTGTGTATGAAAGCCGTCCTTAACCTAGCTTGTTGGGAACACAAAGTTTCTTATCACTTGCAAACTCCACTCCATACATTTATATGGGGAGGTACTAGCTCAAAATCGGTTTTACAGTGAAAACTGCAGGAACTTCAAAACTGAACTAGGAAACAGACTGAGAAACCAGAGTAAAAGTTTCTCCTGCAACCCGTTCCCTTTGTGCTAGATGAACGAACGTCTCTCCACATGCTCAGTTCTGAGAAATAAGTGTGGGTGTAAGCCGTCCTTCACCTAGCTTGTTGGGAACACAAAGTTTCTTTTCACTTGCAAACTCCAATCCATACATATACATGGGGAGGTACTAGCTCCAACTCGGTTTTACAGTGCAAACTGCAGGAACTTCAAACCGGCACTAGGAAACAGAATGAGAAACCAGAGTAAAAGTTTCTCCTGCAACCCGTTCCCTTTGTGCTAGATGAACGAACGTCTCTCCAAATGCTCAGTTCTGAGAGATAAGTGTGTGTGAAAGCCGTACTTCACCTAGCATGTTGGGAAGACAAAGTTTCTTTTCACTTGCAAACTCCACTCCATACATATATGTGGGGAGGTACTAGCTCCAAATCGGTTTTACAGTGCAAACTGCAGGTACTTCAAACCGGAACTAGGAAACAGACTGAGAAACCAGAGTAAAAGTTTCTCCTGCAACTCGTTCCCTTTGTGATAGATGAACGAACGTCTCTCAGCATTCTCAGTTCTGAGAGATAAGTGTGTGTGAAAGACGTCCTTCACCTAGCTTGTTGGGAACACAAAGTTTCTTTTCAGTTGCAAACTCCCATCCGTACATATATATGGGGAGGTACTACCTCCAACTCGGTTTTACAGTGCAAACTGCAGGAACTTCATACAGGCACTAGGAAACAGACTGAGAAACCAGAGAAATAGTTTCTCCTGCAACCCGTTCCCTTTGTGCTAGATGAACGAACATCTCTCAACATGCTAGGTTCTGAGAGATAATTGTGTGTGAAAGACGTCCTTCACATAGCTTGTTGGGAACAGAAAGTTTCTTTTCAGTTGCAAACTCCACTCCGTACATATATATGGGGAGGTACTAGCTCCAACTCGGTTTTACAGTGCAAACTGCAGGTACTTCAAACAGGCACTAGGAAACAGACTGAGAAACCAGAGTAAAAGTTTCTCCTGCAACCCGTTCCCTTTGTGCTAGATGAACGAACGTCTCTCCACATGCTCAGTTCTGAGAGATAAGTGTGTGTGAAAGCCGTCCTTCAACTAGCTTGTTGGAAACACAAAGTTTCTTTTCACTTTCAAACTCCACTCCATACATATATATGGGGAGGTACTAGCTCCAACTCGGTTTTACAGGGAAAACTGCAGGAACTTCAAACCGGCACTAGGAAACAGACTGAGAAACCAGAGTAAAAGTTTCCCCTACATCCCGTTCCCTTTTTGCTAGATGAACGAACGTCTCTCCACATGCTCAGTTCTGAGAGATAAGTGTGTGTGAAAGCCGTCCTTCACCTAGCTTGTTGGGAACACAAAATTTCTTTTCAGTTGCAAAATCCAATCCATACATATATATGGGGAGGTACTAGCTCCAAATCGGTTTTACAGTGAAAACCCCAGGAAATTCAAACCGGCACTAGGAAACAGACTGAGAAACCAGAGTAAATGTTTCTCCTGCAACCCGTTCCATTTGTGCTAGATGATCGAACGTCTCTCAACATGCTCAGTTCTGAGAGATATGTGTGTGTGAAAGCCGTCCTTCACCTAGCTTGTTGGGAACACAAAGTTTCTTATCACTTGCAAACTCCACTCCATACATTTATATGGGGAGGTACTAGCTCAAACTCGGTTTTACAGTGAAAACTGCAGGAACTTCAAAACGGCACTAGGAAACAGACTGAGAAACCAGAGTAAAAGTTTCTCCTGCAACCCGTTCCCTTTGTGCTAGATGAACGAACTTCTCTCCACATGCTCAGTTCTGAGAAATAAGTGTGGGTGAAAGACGTCCTTCACCTAGCTTGTTGGGAACACAAAGTTTCTTTTCACTTGCAAACTCCAATCCATACATATATATGGGGAGGTACTAGCTCCAACTCGGTTTTACAGTGCAAACTGCAGGTACTTCAAACCGGAACTAGGAAACAGACTGAGAAACCAGAGTAAAAGTTTCTCCTGCAAACCGTTCCATTTGTGCTAGATGATCGAACGTCTCTCCACATGCTCAGTTCTGAGAGATATGTGTGTGTGAAAGCCGTCCTTCACCTAGCTTGTTGGGAACACAAAGTTTCTTATCACTTGCAAACTCCACTCCATACATTTATATGGGGAGGTACTAGCTCAAACTCGGTTTTACAGTGAAAACTGCAGGAACTTCAAAACGGCACTAGGAAACAGACTGAGAAACCAGAGTAAAAGTTTCTCCTGCAACCCGTTCCCTTTGTGCTAGATGAACGAACTTCTCTCCACATGCTCAGTTCTGAGAAATAAGTGTGGGTGAAAGACGTACTTCACCTAGCTTGTTGGGAACACAAAGTTTCTTTTCACTTGCAAACTCCAATCCATACATATATATGGGGAGGTACTAGCTCCAACTCGGTTTTACAGTGCAAACTGCAGGTACTTCAAACCGGAACTAGGAAACAGACTGAGAAACCAGAGTAAAAGTTTCTCCTGCAACCCTTTCCCTTTGTGCTAGATGAACGAACGTCTCTCCACATGCTCAGTTCTGAGAGATAAGTGTGTGTGAAAGCCGTCCTTCACCTAGCTTGTTGGGAACACAAAATTTCTTTTCAGTTGCAAAATCCAATCCATACATATATATGGGGAGGTACTAGCTCCAAATCGGTTTTACAGTGAAAACCCCAGGAAATTCAAACCGGCACTAGGAAACAGACTGAGAAACCAGAGTAAAAGTTTCTCCTGCAACCCGTTCCATTTGTGCTAGATGATCGAACGTCTCTCCACATGCTCAGTTCTGAGAGATAATTGTGTATGAAAGCCGTCCTTAACCTAGCTTGTTGGGAACACAAAGTTTCTTATCACTTGCAAACTCCACTCCATACATTTATATGGGGAGGTACTAGCTCAAAATCGGTTTTACAGTGAAAACTGCAGGAACTTCAAAACTGAACTAGGAAACAGACTGAGAAACCAGAGTAAAAGTTTCTCCTGCAACCCGTTCCCTTTGTGCTAGATGAACGAACGTCTCTCCACATGCTCAGTTCTGAGAAATAAGTGTGGGTGTAAGCCGTCCTTCACCTAGCTTGTTGGGAACACAAAGTTTCTTTTCACTTGCAAACTCCAATCCATACATATACATGGGGAGGTACTAGCTCCAACTCGGTTTTACAGTGCAAACTGCAGGAACTTCAAACCGGCACTAGGAAACAGAATGAGAAACCAGAGTAAAAGTTTCTCCTGCAACCCGTTCCCTTTGTGCTAGATGAACGAACGTCTCTCCAAATGCTCAGTTCTGAGAGATAAGTGTGTGTGAAAGCCGTACTTCACCTAGCATGTTGGGAAGACAAAGTTTCTTTTCACTTGCAAACTCCACTCCATACATATATGTGGGGAGGTACTAGCTCCAAATCGGTTTTACAGTGCAAACTGCAGGTACTTCAAACCGGAACTAGGAAACAGACTGAGAAACCAGAGTAAAAGTTTCTCCTGCAACTCGTTCCCTTTGTGATAGATGAACGAACGTCTCTCAGCATTCTCAGTTCTGAGAGATAAGTGTGTGTGAAAGACGTCCTTCACCTAGCTTGTTGGGAACACAAAGTTTCTTTTCAGTTGCAAACTCCCATCCGTACATATATATGGGGAGGTACTACCTCCAACTCGGTTTTACAGTGCAAACTGCAGGAACTTCATACAGGCACTAGGAAACAGACTGAGAAACCAGAGAAATAGTTTCTCCTGCAACCCGTTCCCTTTGTGCTAGATGAACGAACATCTCTCAACATGCTAGGTTCTGAGAGATAATTGTGTGTGAAAGACGTCCTTCACATAGCTTGTTGGGAACAGAAAGTTTCTTTTCAGTTGCAAACTCCACTCCGTACATATATATGGGGAGGTACTAGCTCCAACTCGGTTTTACAGTGCAAACTGCAGGTACTTCAAACAGGCACTAGGAAACAGACTGAGAAACCAGAGTAAAAGTTTCTCCTGCAACCCGTTCCCTTTGTGCTAGATGAACGAACGTCTCTCCACATGCTCAGTTCTGAGAGATAAGTGTGTGTGAAAGCCGTCCTTCAACTAGCTTGTTGGAAACACAAAGTTTCTTTTCACTTTCAAACTCCACTCCATACATATATATGGGGAGGTACTAGCTCCAACTCGGTTTTACAGGGAAAACTGCAGGAACTTCAAACCGGCACTAGGAAACAGACTGAGAAACCAGAGTAAAAGTTTCCCCTACATCCCGTTCCCTTTTTGCTAGATGAACGAACGTCTCTCCACATGCTCAGTTCTGAGAGATAAGTGTGTGTGAAAGCCGTCCTTCACCTAGCTTGTTGGGAACACAAAATTTCTTTTCAGTTGCAAAATCCAATCCATACATATATATGGGGAGGTACTAGCTCCAAATCGGTTTTACAGTGAAAACCCCAGGAAATTCAAACCGGCACTAGGAAACAGACTGAGAAACCAGAGTAAATGTTTCTCCTGCAACCCGTTCCATTTGTGCTAGATGATCGAACGTCTCTCAACATGCTCAGTTCTGAGAGATATGTGTGTGTGAAAGCCGTCCTTCACCTAGCTTGTTGGGAACACAAAGTTTCTTATCACTTGCAAACTCCACTCCATACATTTATATGGGGAGGTACTAGCTCAAACTCGGTTTTACAGTGAAAACTGCAGGAACTTCAAAACGGCACTAGGAAACAGACTGAGAAACCAGAGTAAAAGTTTCTCCTGCAACCCGTTCCCTTTGTGCTAGATGAACGAACTTCTCTCCACATGCTCAGTTCTGAGAAATAAGTGTGGGTGAAAGACGTCCTTCACCTAGCTTGTTGGGAACACAAAGTTTCTTTTCACTTGCAAACTCCAATCCATACATATATATGGGGAGGTACTAGCTCCAACTCGGTTTTACAGTGCAAACTGCAGGTACTTCAAACCGGAACTAGGAAACAGACTGAGAAACCAGAGTAAAAGTTTCTCCTGCAAACCGTTCCATTTGTGCTAGATGATCGAACGTCTCTCCACATGCTCAGTTCTGAGAGATATGTGTGTGTGAAAGCCGTCCTTCACCTAGCTTGTTGGGAACACAAAGTTTCTTATCACTTGCAAACTCCACTCCATACATTTATATGGGGAGGTACTAGCTCAAACTCGGTTTTACAGTGAAAACTGCAGGAACTTCAAAACGGCACTAGGAAACAGACTGAGAAACCAGAGTAAAAGTTTCTCCTGCAACCCGTTCCCTTTGTGCTAGATGAACGAACTTCTCTCCACATGCTCAGTTCTGAGAAATAAGTGTGGGTGAAAGACGTACTTCACCTAGCTTGTTGGGAACACAAAGTTTCTTTTCACTTGCAAACTCCAATCCATACATATATATGGGGAGGTACTAGCTCCAACTCGGTTTTACAGTGCAAACTGCAGGTACTTCAAACCGGAACTAGGAAACAGACTGAGAAACCAGAGTAAAAGTTTCTCCTGCAACCCTTTCCCTTTGTGCTAGATGAACGAACGTCTCTCCACATGCTCAGTTCTGAGAGATAAGTGTGTGTGAAAGCCGTCCTTCACCTAGCTTGTTGGGAACACAAAATTTCTTTTCAGTTGCAAAATCCAATCCATACATATATATGGGGAGGTACTAGCTCCAAATCGGTTTTACAGTGAAAACCCCAGGAAATTCAAACCGGCACTAGGAAACAGACTGAGAAACCAGAGTAAAAGTTTCTCCTGCAACCCGTTCCATTTGTGCTAGATGATCGAACGTCTCTCCACATGCTCAGTTCTGAGAGATAAGTGTGGGTGAAAGCCGTCCTTCACCTAGCTTGTTGGGAACACAAAGTTTCTTATCACTTGCAAACTCCACTCCATACATTTATATGGGGAGGTACTAGCTCAAACTCGGTTTTACAGTGAAAACTGCAGGAACTTCAAAACGGCACTAGGAAACAGACTGAGAAACCAGAGTAAAAGTTTCTCCTGCAACCCGTTCCCTTTGTGCTAGATGAACGAACGTCTCACCACATGCTCAGTTCTGAGAAATAAGTGTGGGTGAAAGCCGTCCTTCACCTAGCTTGTTGGGAACACAAAGTTTCTTTTCACTTGCAAACTCCAATCCATACATATATATGGGGAGGTACTAGCTCCAACTCGGTTTTACAGTGCAAACTGCAGGAAATTCAAACCGGCACTAGGAAACAGACTGAGAAACCAGAGTAAAAGTTTCTCCTGCAACCCGTTCCCTTTGTGCTAGATGAACGAACGTCTCTCCACATGCTCAGTTCTGAGAGATAAGTGTGGGTGAAAGCCGTCCTTCACCTAGCTTGTTGGGAACACAAAATTTCTTTTCACTTGCAAACTCCACTCCATACATATATATGGGGAGGTACTAGCTCCAACTCGTTTTTAGAGTGCAAACTGCAGGAAATTCAAACCGGCACTAGGAAACAGACTGAGAAACCAGAGTAAAATTTTCACCTGCAACCCGTTCCCTTTATGCTAGATGAACGAACGTCTCTCCACATGCTCATTTCTGAGAGATAAGTGTGTGTGAAAGCCGTTCTTCACCTAGCTTGTTAGGAACACAAAGTTTCTTTTCACTTGCAAACACCATTCCATACATATATATGGGGAGGTACTAGCTCCAACTCGGTTTTACAGTGCAAACTGCAGGAACTTCAAACCGGCACTAGGAAACAGAATGAGAAACCAGAGTAAAAGTTTCTCCTGCAACCCGTTCCCTTTGTGCTAGATGAACGAACGTCTCTCCACATGCTCAGTTCTGAGAGATACGTGTGTGTGAAAGCCGTACTTCACCTAGCATGTTGGGAAGACAAAGTTTCTTTTCACTTGCAAACTCCACTCCATACATATATGTGGGGAGGTACTAACTCCAACTCGGTTTTACAGTGCAAACTGCAGGTACTTCAAACCGGAACTAGGAAACAGACTGAGAAACCAGAGTAAAAGTTTCTCCTGCAACCCGTTCCCTTTGTGCTAGATGAACGAACGTCTCTCAGCATTCTCAGTTCTGAGAGATAAGTGTGTGTGAAAGACGTCCTTCACCTAGCTTGTTGGGAACACAAAGTTTCTTTTCAGTTGCAAACTCCCATCCGTACATATATATGGGGAGGTACTAGCTCCAACTCGTTTTTACAGTGTAAACTGCAGGAACTTCATACAGGCACTAGGAAACAGACTGAGAAACCAGAGTAATAGTTTCTCCTGCAACCCGTTCCCTTTGTGCTAGATGAACGAACATCTCTCAACATGCTAGGTTCTGAGAGATAAGTGTGTGTGAAAGACGTCCTTCACATAGCTTGTTGGGAACACAAAGTTTCTTTTCAGTTTCAAACTCCACTCCGTACATATATATGGGGAGGTACTAGCTCCAACTCGGTTTTACAGTGCAAACTGCAGGTACTTCAAACAGGCACTAGGAAACAGACTGAGAAACCAGAGTAAAAGTTTCTCCTGCAACCCGTTCCCTTTGTGCTAGATGAACGAACGTCTCTCCACATGCTCAGTTCTGAGAGATAAGTGTGTGTGAAAGCCGTCCTTCAACTAGCTTGTTGGAAACACAAAGTTTCTTTTCACTTTCAAACTCCACTCCATACTTATATATGGTGAGGTACTAGCTCCAACTCGGTTTTACAGGGAAAATTGCAGGAACTTCAAACCGGCACTAGGAAACAGACTGAGAAACCAGAGTAAAAGTTTC
This sequence comes from Camelus dromedarius, assembly GCF_036321535.1. NCBI lineage: Eukaryota > Metazoa > Chordata > Mammalia > Artiodactyla > Camelidae > Camelus > Camelus dromedarius. Next base: position 85,013,540 of record NC_087441.1, on the reverse strand, counting down.
CCCTACATCCCGTTCCCTTTTTGCTAGATGAACGAACGTCTCTCCACATGCTCAGTTCTGAGAGATAAGTGTGTGTGAAAGCCGTCCTTCACCTAGCTTGTTGGGAACACAAAGTTTCTTTTCAGTTGCAAAATCCAATCCATACATATATATGGGGAGGTACTAGCTCCAAATCGGTTTTACAGTGAAAACCCCAGGAAATTCAAACCGGCACTAGGAAACAGACTGAGAAACCAGAGTAAAAGTTTCTCCTGCAACCCGTTCCATTTGTGCTAGATGATCGAACGTCTCTCCACATGCTCAGTTCTGAGAGATAAGTGTGTGTGAAAGCCGTCCTTCACCTAGCTTGTTGGGAACACAAAGTTTCTTATCACTTGCAAACTCCACTCCATACATTTTTATGGGGAGGTACTAGCTCAAACTCGGTTTTACAGTGAAAACTGCAGGAACTTCAAAACGGCACTAGGAAACAGACTGAGAAACCAGAGTAAAAGTTTCTCCTGCAACCCGTTCCCTTTGTGCTAGATGAACGAACGTCTCTCCACATGCTCAGTTGTGAGAAATAAGTGTGGGTGAAAGCCGTCCTTCACCTAGCTTGTTGGGAACACAAAGTTTCTTTTCACTTGCAAACTCCAATCCATACATATATATGGGGAGGTACTAGCTCCAACTCGGTTTTACAGTGCAAACTGCAGGAACTTCAAACCGGCACTAGGAAACAGACTGAGAAACCAGAGTAAAAGTTTCTCCTGCAACCCGTTCCCTTTGTGCTAGATGAACGAACGTCTCTCCACATGCTCAGATCTGAGAGATAAGTGTGTGTGAAAGCCGTCCTTCACCTAGCTTGTTGGGAACACAAAGATACTTTTCACTTGCAAACTCCACTCCGTACATATATATGGGGAGGTACTAGCTCCAACTCGGTTTTACTGTGCAATGTGCAGGAACTTCAAACCGGCACTAGGAAACAGACAGAGAAACCAGAGTAAAAGTTTCTCCAGCAACCCGTACCCTTTGTGCTAGATGAACGAACGTCTCTCCACATGCTAAGTTCTGAGAGATAAGTGTGGGTGAAAGCCGTCCTTCACCTAGCATGTTGGGAAAACAAAGTTTCTTTTCACTTGCAAACTCCACTCCATACATATATATGGGGAGGTAGTAGCTCCAACTCGGTTTAACAGTGCAAACTGCAGGAACTTCAAACCGGCACTAGGAAACAGTCTGAGGAACAAGAGTAAAATTTTTTCCTGCAAACCGTTCCCTTTATTCTAGATGAACGAACGTCTCTCCACATGCTCAGTTCTGAGAGATAAGTGTGTGTGAAAGCCGTCCTTCACCTAGCTTGTTGGGAACACAAAATTTCTTTTCAGTTGCAAACTCCACTCCGTACATATATATGGGGAGGTACTATCTCTAACTCGGTTTTACAGTGAAAACTGCAGTAACATCAAACCGGCACTAGGAAACAGACTGAGAAACCAGAGTAAAAGTTTCCCCTGCAACCCGTTCCCTTTTTTGCTACATGAACGAACGTCTCTCCACATGCTCAGTTCTGAGAGATAAGTGTTTGTGAAAGCCGTCCTTCACCTAGATTTTGGGAACACAAAGTTTCTTTTCAGTTGCAAACTCCACTCCATACATATATATGGGGAGGTACTAGCTCCAACTCGTTTTTACAGTGCAAACTGCAGGAACTTCAAACCGGCACTAGGAAACAGACTGAGATACCAGAGTAAAAGTTTCTCCTGCAACCCGTTCCATTTGTGCAAGATGAACGAACGTCTTTACATATGCTCAGTTCTGAGAGATAAGTGTGTGTGAAAGCCGTCCTTCACCTAGATTTTGGGAACACAAAGTTTCTTTTCAGTTGCAAATCCACTCCTTAAATATATATGGGGTGGTACTAGCTCCAACTCGGTTTTACAGTGAAAACTGCAGGAACTTCAAACCGGCACCAGGAAACAGACTGAGAAAGCAGAGTAAAAGTTTCTCCTGCAACCCTTTCCCTTTATGCTAGATGAACGAACGTCTCTCCACATGCTCAGTTCTGAGAGATAAGTGTGTGTGAAAGCTGTCCTTCACCTAGCTTGTTGGGAACACAAAGATTCTTTTCACTTGCAAACTCCACTCCATACATATATATGGGGATGAACTAGCTCCAACTCGGTTTTACAGTGCAAACTGCAGGAACTTCAAACTGGCACTAGGAAACAGACTGAGAAACCAGAATAAAAATTTCTCCTGCAAACCGTTCCATTTATGCTAGATGAACGAACGTCTCTCCACATGCTCAGTCCTGAGAGATAAGTGTGTGTGAAAGCCGTCCTTCACCTAGATTGTTGGGAACACAAAGTTTCTTTTCAGTTGCAAACTCCACTCCATACATATATATGGGGTGGTACTATCACCAACTCGGTTTTTACAGTGCATAATGCAGGAATTTCAAACCGGCACTAGGAAACAGACTGAGAAACCAGGGTAAAAGTTTCTCCTGCAACCCGTTCCCTTTGTGCTAGATGAACGAACGTCTCTCCACATGCTCAAATCTGAGAGATATGTGTGTGTGAAAGCCGTCCTTCACCTAGCTTGTTGGGAACACAAAGTTTCTTTTCAGTTGCAAACTCCACTCCGAACATATATATGGGGAAGTACTATCTCCAACTTGGTTTTTACAGTGCAAAATGCAGGATATTCAAACCGGCACTAGGAAACAGACTGAGAAACCAGAGTAAAAGTTTCCCCTGCAACTCGTTCCCTTTTTTGCTAGATGAACGAACGTCTCTCCACATGCTCAGTTCTGATAGATAAGTGTGTGTGAAAGCCGTCCTTCACCTAGCTTTTTGGGAACACAATGTTTCTTTTCAGTTGCAAAATCCAATCCATACATATATATGGGGAGGTACTAGCTCCAACTCGGTTTTACAGTGAAAACTGCAGGAACTTCAAACCGGCACTAGGAAACAGACTGAGAAAGCAGAGTAAAAGTTTCTCCTGCAACCCGTTCCTTTTGTGCTAGATGAATGAACGTCTCTCCACATGCTCAGTTCTGATAGATAAGTGTGGGTGAAAGCCGTCCTTCACCTAGCTTGTTGGGAACACAAAGATTCTTTTCACTTACAAACTCCAATCCATACATATATATGGGGAGGTACTAGATCCAAATCTGTTTTACAGTGCAAATTGCAGGAATTTCAAAACGGCACTAGGAAACAGACTGAGAAACCAGAGTAAAAGTTTCTCTTTCAACCCGTTCACTTTGTGCTAGATGAACGAAAGTCTCTCCACATGCTCAGTTCTGAGAGATAAGTGTGGGTGAAAGCCGTCCTTCACCTAGCTTGTTGGGAACACAAAGTTTCTTTTCACTTGCAAACTCCACTCCATACATATATATGGGGAGGTACTAGCTCCAACTCGTTTTTAGAGTGCAAACTGCAGGAACTTCAAACCGGCACTGGGAAACAGACTGAGAAACCAGAGTAATACTTTCTCCTGCAACCCGTTCCCTTTATGCTAGATGAACGAACGTCTCTCCACATGCTCATTTCTGAGAGATAAGTGTGTGTGAAAGCCGTTCTTCACCTAGCTTGTTGGGAACACAAAGTTTCTTTTCACTTGCAAACACCATTCCGTACATATATATGGGGACGTACTAGATCCAAATCGGTTTTACAGTGCAAACTACAGGAATTTCAAACCGGCACTAGGAAACAGACTGAGAAACCAGAGTAAAAGTTTCTCCTTCAAACCGTTCCCTTTGTGCTAGATGAACGAACGTCTCTCCACATGCTCATTTCTGATAGATAAGTGTGGGTGAAGGCCGTAATTCACCTAGCTTGTTGGGAACACAAAGATTCTTTTCACTTGCAAACTCCACTCCATACATATATATGGGGAGGTAGTAGCTCCAACACGGTTTTACAGTGCAAACTGCAGGAACTTCAAACCGGCACTAGGAAACAGTCTGAGGAACAAGAGTAAAATTTTTTCCTGCAAACCCTTCCCTTTATTCTAGATGAATGAACGTCTCTCCACATGCTCAGTTCTGAGAGATAAGTGTGTGTGAAAGCCGTCCTTCACCTAGCTTGTTGGGAACACAAAGTTTCTTTTCAGTTGCAAACTCCATTCCATACATATATATGGGGAGGTTCTAGCTCCAACTCGGTTTTACAGTGAAAACTGCAGTAACTTCATACCGGCACTAGGAAACAGACTGAGAAACCAGAGTAAAAGTTTCCACTGCAACCCGTTCCCTTTTTTGCTACATGAACGAACGTCTCTCCACATGCTCAGTTCTGAGAGATAAGAGTGTGTGAAAGCCGTCCTTCACCTAGATTTTGGGAACACAAAGTTTCTTTTCAGTTGCAAACTCCAGTCCATACATATATATGGGGAGGTACTAGCTCCAACTCGGTTTTACAGTGAAAACTGCAGGAACTTCAAACAGGCACTAGGAAACAGACTGAGAAACCAGAGTAAAATTTTCTCCTGCAACACGTTCCTTTTGTGCTAGATTAGTGAACGTCTCTCCACATGCTCAGTTCTGAGAGATAAGTGTGGGTGAAAGCCGTCCTTCACCTAGCTTGTTGGGAACACAAAGATTCTTTTCACTTACAAACTCCAATCCATACATATATATGGGGAGGTACTAGATCCAAATCGGTTTTATAGTGCAAATTGCAGGAATTTCAAAACGACACTAGGAAACAGACTGAGAAACCAGAGTAAAAGTTACTCTTTCAACCCGTTCCCTTTGTGCTAGATGAACGAACGTCTCTCCACATGCTCAGTTCTGAGAGATAAGTGTGGGTGAAAGCCGTCCTTCACCTAGCTTGTTGGGAACACAAAGTTTCTTTTCACTTGCAAACTCCACTCCATACATATATATGGGGAGGTACTAGCTCCAACTCGTTTTTAGAGTGCAAACTGCAGGAACTTCAAACCGGCACTAGGAAACAGAGTGAGAAACCAGAGTAAAATTTTCTCCTGCAACCCGTTCCCTTTATGCTAGATGAACGAACGTCTCTCCACATGCTCATTTCTGAGAGATAAGTGTGTGTGAAAGCCGTCCTTCACCTAGCTTGTTGGGAACACAAAGTTTCTTTTCACTTGCAAACTCCATTCCATACATATATATGGGGACGTACTAGATCCAAATCGGTTTTACAGTGCAAACTGCAGGAATTTCAAACCGACACTAGGAAACAGACTGAGAAACCAGAGTAAAAGTTTCTCCTTCAAACCGTTCCCTTTTTGCTAGATGAACGAACGTCTCTCCACATGCTCATTTCGGAGAGATAAGTGTGGGTGAAAGCCGTCCTTCACCTAGCTTGTTGGGAACACAAAGATTCTTTTCACTTGCAAACTCCACTCCATACATATATATGGGGAGGTAGTAGCTCCAACTCGGTTTTACAGTGCAAACTGCAGGAACTTCAAACCGGCACTAGGAAACAGTCTGAGGAACAAGAGTAAATTTTTTTCCTGCAAACCGTTCCCTTTATTCTAGATGAACGAACGTCTCTCCACATGCTCAGTTCTGAGAGATAAGTGTGTGTGAAGCCGTCCTTCACCTAGCTTGTTGGGAACACACAGTTCCTTTTCAGTTGCAAACTCCACTCCGTACATATATATGGGGAGGTACTAGCTCCAACTCGGTTTTACAGTGAAAACTGCAGTAACTTCAAACCGGCACTAGGAAACAGACTGAGAAACCAGAGTAAAAGTATCCCCTGCAACCCGTTCCGTTTTTTGCTACATGAACGAACGTCTCTCCACATGCTCAGTTCTGAGAGATAAGTGTGTGTGAAAGCCGTCGTTCACCTAGATTTTGGGAACAAAAAGTTTCTTTTCAGTTGCAAACTCCACTCCATACATATATATGGGGAGGTACTAGCTCCAACTCGGTTTTACAGTGCAAACTGCAGGAACATCAAACCGGCACTAGGAAACAGACTGAGAAACCAGAGTAAAAGTTTCTCCTGCAACCCGTTCCATTTTTGCTAGAAGAACGAACGTCTTTCCATATGCTCAGTTCTGAGACATAAGTGTGTGTGAAAGCCGTCCTTCACCTAGATTTTGGGAACACAAAGTTTCTTTTCAGTTGCAAATCCACTCCTTACATATATAAGGGGAGGTACTAGCTCCAACTCGGTTTTACAGTGAAAACTGCAGGAACTTCAAACCGGCACTAGGAAACAGCCTGAGAAACCAGAGTAAAAGTTTCTCCTGCAACCCTTTCCCTTTATGCTAGATGAACGAACGTCTCTCCACATGCTCAGTTCTGAGAGATAAGTGTGTGTGAAAGCCGTCCTTCACCTAGCTTGTTGGGAACACAAAGATTCTTTTCACTTGCAAACTCCACTCCATACATATATATGGGGATGTACTAGCTCCAACTCGGTTTTACAGTGCAAACTGCAGGAACTTCAAACCGGCACTAGGAAACAGACTGAGAAACCAGGGTAAAAGTTTCTCCTGCAACCCGTTCCCTTTGTGCTAGATGAACGAACGTCTCTCCACATGCTCAATTCTGAGAGATAAGTGTGTGTGAAAGCCGTCCTTCACCTAGCTTGTTGGGAACACAAAGTTTCTTTTCAGTTGCAAACTCCACTCCGAACATATATATGGGGAAGTACTATCTCCAACTTGGTTTTTACAGTGCAAAATGCAGGAAATTCAAACCGGCACTAGGAAACAGACTGAGAAACCAGAGTAAAAGTTTCCCCTGCAACTCGTTCCCTTTTTTGCTAGATGAACGAACGTCTCTCCACATGCTCAGTTCTGATAGATAAGTGTTTGTGAAAGCCGTCCTTCACCTAGCTTTTTGGGAACACAATGTTTCTTTTCAGTTGCAAAATCCACTCCATACATATATATGGGGAGGTACTAGCTCCAACTCTGTTTTACAGTGAAAACTGCAGGAACTTCAAACCGGCACTAGGAAACAGACTGAGAAACCAGAGTAAAAGTTTCTCCTGCAACCCGTAACTTTTGTGCTAGATGAATGAACGTCTCTCGACATGCTCAGTTCTGAGAGATAAGTGTGGGTGAAAGCCGTCCTTCACCTAGCTTGTTGGGAACACAAAGATTCTATTCACTTACAAACTCCAATCCATACATATATATGGGGAGGTACTAGATTCAAATCGGTTTTACAGTGCAAATTGCAGGAATTTCAAAACGGCACTAGGAAACAGACTGAGAAACCAGAGTAAAAGTTTCTCTTTCAACCCGTTCCCTTTGTGCTAGATGAACGAACGTCTCTCCACATGCTCAGTTCTGAGAGATAAATGTGAGTGAAAGCCGTCCTTCACCTATCTTGTTGGGAACACAAAGTTTCTTTTCACTTGCAAACTCCACTCCATACATATATAGGGTGTGGTACTAGCTCCAACTCGTTTTTAGAGTGCAAACTGCAGGAACATCAAACCGGCACTAGGAAACAGACTGAGAAACCAGAGTAAAATTTTCTCCTGCAACCCGTTCCGTTTATGCTAGATGAACGAACGTCTCTCCACATGCTCATTTCTGAGAGATAAGTGTGTGTGAAAGCCGTCCTTCACCTAGCTTGTTGGGAACACAAAGTTTCTTTTCACTTGCAAACACCATTCCATACATATATATGGGGACGTACTAGATCCAAATCGGTTTTACTGTGCAAACTGCAGGAATTTCAAACAGGCACTAGGAAACAGACTGAGAAACCAGAGTAAAAGTTTCTCCTACAAACCGTTCCCTTTGTGCTAGATGAACGAACGTCTCTCCACATGCTCATTTCTGAGAGATAAGTGTGGGTGAAAGCCGTCCTTCACATAGCTTGTTGGGAACACAAAGCTTCTTTTCACTTGCAAACTCCACTCCATACATATATATGGGGAGGTACTAGCTCCAATTCGGTTTTAGAGTGCAAACTGCAGGAACTTCAAACGGGCACTAGGAAACAGACTGAGAAACCAGAGTAAAAGTTTCTCCTGCAACCCGTTCCTTTTGTGCTAGATGAACGAACGTCTCTCCACATGCTCAGATCTGAGTGATAAGTGTGTGTGAAAGCCGTCCTTCACCAAGCTTGTTGGGAACACAAAGATTCTTTTCACTTGCAAACTCCACTCCATACATATATATGTGGTGGTACTATCACCAACTCGGTTTTTACAGTGCAAAATGCAGGAACTTCAAACCGGCACTAGGAAACAGACTGAGAAACCAGAGTAATAGTTTCTCCTGCAACCCGTTCCCTTTGTGCTAGATGCACGAACGTCTCTCCACATGCTCAGTTCTGAGAGATAAGTGTGTGTGAAAGCCGTACTTCACCTAGCATGTTGGGAAAACAAAGTTTCTTTTCACTTGCAAACTCCACTCCATACATATATTTGGGGAGGTACTAGCTCCAACTCGGTTTTACAGTGCAAACTGCAGGTACTTCAAACCGGAACTAGGAAACAGACTGAGAAACCAGAGTAAAAGTTTCCCCTGCAACCCGTTCCCTTTGTGCTAGATGAACGAAAGTCTCTCAACATTCTCAGTTCTGAGAGATAAGTGTGTGTGAAAGACGTCCTTCACCTAGCTTGTTGGGAACACAAAGTTTCTTTTCAGTTGCAAACTCCCATCCATACATATATATGGGGAGGTACTAGCTCCAACTCGGTTTTACAGTGCAAACTGCAGGAACTTCATACAGGCACTAGGAAACAGACTGAGAAAACAGTGTAAAAGTTTCTCCTGCAACCCGTTCCATTTGTGCTAGATGATCGAACGTCTCTCCACATGCTCAGTTCTGAGAGATAAGTTTGTGTGAAAGCCGTCCTTCACCTAGATTTTGGGAACACAAAGTTTCTTTTCAGTTGCAAAATCCACTCCATACATATATAATGGGAGGTACTAACTCCAACTCGGATTTACAGTGAAAACTGCAGGAATTTCAAACCGGCACTAGGAAAGAGACTGAGAAACCAGAGTAAAAGTTTCTCCTGCAACCCGTTCCTTTTGTGCTAGATGAACGAAAGTCTCCCAACATGCTCAGTTCTGAGAGATAAGTGTGTGTGAAAGCCGTCCTTCACCTTGCTTGTTGGGAACACAAAGATTCTTTTCACTTGCAAACTCCACTCCATACATGTATATGGGGAGGTACTAGCTCCAACTCGGTTTTACAGTGCAAACTGCAGGAACTTCAAACCGGCACTAGGAAACAGACTGAGAAACCAGAGTAAAAATTTCTCCTGCAAACCGTTCCCTTTATGCTAGATGAACGAACGTCTCTCCACATGCTCAGTCCTGAGAGATAAGTGTGTGTGAAAGCCGTCCTTCACCTAGCTTGTTGGGAACACAAAGTTTCTTTTCAGTTGCAAACTCCACTCCATACATATATATGGGGTGGTACTATCACCAACTCGGTTTTTACAGTGCAAAATGCAGGAACTTCAAACCGGCACAAGAAACAGACTGAGAAACCAGAGTAAAAGTTTCTCCTGCAAACCGTTCCCTTTGTGCTAGATGAACGAACGTCTCTCCACATGCTCAATTCTGAGAGATAAGTGTGTGTGAAAGCCGTCCTTCACCTATCTTGTTGGGAACACAAAGTTTCTTTTCAGTTGCAAACTCCAATCCGAACATATATATGGGGAAGTACTATCTCCAACTCGGTTTTTACAGTGCAAAATGCAGGAAATTCAAACCGGCACTAGGAAACAGACTGAGAAACCAGAGTAAAAGTTTCCCCTGCAACTCGTTCCCTTTTTTCTAGATGAACGAACGTCTCTCCACATGCTCAGTTCTGATAGATAAGTTTGTGTGAAAGCCATTCTTCACCTAGCTTTTTGGGAACACAATGTTTCTTTTCAGTTGCAAAATCCACTCCATACATATATATGGGGAGGTACTAGCTCCAACCCTATTTTACAGTGAAAACTGCAGGAACTTCAAACCGGCAATAGGATACAGACTGAGAAACCAGAGTAAAAGTTTCTCCTGCAACCCGTTCCTTTTGTGCTAGATGAATGAACGTCTCTCCACATGCTCAGTTCTGAGAGATATGTGTGTGTGAAAGCCGTCCTTAACCTAGCTTGTTGGGAACACAAAGTTTCTTTTCACTTGCAAACTCCACTCCATACATATATAAGGGGAGGTAATAGCTCCAAATCGGTTTTACAGAGAAAACTGCAGGAACTTCAAACCGGCACTAGGAAAAAGACTGAGACACCAGAGTAAAAGATTCTCCTGCCACCCGTTCCCTTTTTGCTAGATGAACGAACGTCTCTCCACATGCTCAGTTCTGAGAGATAACTGTGTGTGAAAGCCGTCCTTCACCTAGCTTGTTGGGAACACAAAGTTTCTTTTCAGTTGCAAAATCCACTCCATACATATATATGGTTAGGTACAAGCTCCAACTCGGTTTTACAGTGAAAACTGCAGGAACTTATAACCGGCACTAGGAAACAGACTGAGAAACCAGAGTAAAAGTTTCTACTGCAACCCGTTCCCTTTGTGCTAGATGAACGAACGTCTCTCCACATGCTCAGTTCTGAGAGATAAGTGTGTGTGAAAGCCGTCCATCACCAAGCTTGTTGGGAACACAAAGTTTCTTTTCAGTTGCAAACTCCACTCCATACATATATATGGGGAGGTGCTAGTTCCAACTCGGTTTTACAGTGAAAACTGCAGGAACTTCAAACCGGCACTAGGAAACAGACTGAGAAACCAGAGTAAAAGTTTCCCCTACAAACCGTTCCCTTTGTGCTAGATGAACGAACGTCTCTCCACATGCTAAGTTCTGAGAGATAAGTGTGTGTGAAAGCCGTACTTCATCTAGCATGTTGGGAAAACAAAGTTTCTTTTCACTTGCAAACTCCACTCCATACATATATGTGGGGAGGTACTAGCTCCAACTCGGTTTTACAGTGCAAACTGCAGGTACTTCAAACCGGAACTAGGAAACAGACTGAGAAACCAGAGTAAAAGTTTCTCCTGCAACCCGTTCCCTTTGTGCTAGATGAACGAACGTCTCTCTACATTCTCAGTTCTGAGAGATAAGTGTGTGTGAAAGACGTCCTTCACCTAGCTTGTTGGGAACACAAACTTTCTTTTCAGTTGCAAACTCCCATCCGTACATATATATGGGGAGGTACTAGCTCCAACTCGGTTTTACAGTGAAAAATGCAGGAACTTCATAGAGGCACTAGGAAACAGACTGAGAAACCAGAGTAATAGTTTCTCCTGCAACCCGTTCCCTTTGTGCTAGATGAACGAACATCTCTGTACATGCTAGGTTCTGAGAGATAAGTGTGTGTGAAAGACGTCCTTCACATAGCTTGTTGGGAACACAAAGTTTCTTTTCAGTTGCAAACTCCACTCCGTACATATATATGGGGAGGTACTAGCTCCAACTCGGTTTTACAGTGCAAACTGCAGGTACTTCAAACAGGCACTAGGAAACAGACTGAGAAACCAGAGTAAAAGTTTCTCCTGCAACCCATTCCCTTTGTGCTAAATGAACGAACGTCTCTCCACATGCTAAGTTCTGAGAGATTATTGTGTGTGAAAGCCGTCTTTCAACTAGCTTGTTGGAAACACAAAGTTTCTTTTCACTTGCAAACTCCACTCCATACATATATATGGGGAGGTACTAGCTCCAACACGGTTTTACAGTGAAAACTGCAGGAACTTCAAACGGGCACTAGGAAACAGACTGAGAAACCAGAGTAAAAGTTTCCCCTACAACCCGTTCCCTTTTTGCTAGATGAACGAACGTCTCTCCACATGCTCAGTTCTGAGAGATAAGTGTGTGTGAAAGCCGTCCTTCACCTAGCTTGTTGGGAACACAAAGTTTCTTTTCAGTTGCAAAATCCAATCCATACATATATATGGGGAGGTACTAGCTCCAACTCGGTTTTACAGTGAAAACCCCAGGAAATTCAAACCGGCACTAGGAAACAGACTGAGAAACCAGAGTAAAAGTTTCTCCTGCAACCCGTTCCATTTGTGCTAGATGAACGAACGTCTCTCCACATGCTCAGTTCTGAGAGATAAGTGTGTGTGAAAGCCGTCCTTCACCTAACTTGTTGGGAACACAAAGTTTCTTATCACTTGCAAACTCCACTCCATACATTTATATGGAGAGGTACTAGCTCCAACTCGGTTTTACAGTGAAAACTGCAGGAACTTCAAAACGGCACTAGGAAACAGACTGAGAAACCAGAGTAAAAGTTTCTCCTGCAACCCGTTCCCTTTATGCTAGATGAACGAACGTCTCTCCACATGCTCAGTTCTGAGAAATAAGTGTGGGTGTAAGCCGTCCTTCACCTAGCTTGTTGGGAACACAAAGTTTCTTTTCACTTGCAAACTCCAATCCAAACATATATATGGGGAGTTACTAGCTCCAACTCGGTTTTACAGTGCAAACTGCAGGAACTTCAAACCGGCACTAGGAAACAGAATGAGAAACCAGAGTAAAAGTTTCTCCTGCAACCCGTTCCCTTTTTGCTAGATGAACGAACGTCTCTCCACATGCTCAGTTCTGAGAGATAAGTGTGTGTGAAAGCCGTACTTCACCTAGCATGTTGGGAAAACAAAGTTTCTTTTCACTTGCAAACTCCACTCCATACATATATGTGGGGAGGTACTAGCTCCAACTCGGTTTTACAGTGCAAACTGCAGGTACTTCAAACCGGAACTAGGAAACAGACTGAGAAACCAGAGTAAAAGTTTCTCCTGCAACCCGTTCCATTTGTGCTAGATGAACGAACATCTCTCAACATGCTAGGTTCTGAGAGATAAGTGTGTGTGAAAGACGTCCTTCACATAACTTGTTGGGAACACAAAGTTTCTTTTCAGTTGCAAACTCCACTCCGTACATATATATGGGGAGGTACTAGCTCCAACTCGGTTTTACAGTGCAAACTGCAGGTACTTCAAACAGGCACTAGGAAACAGACTGAGAAACCAGAGTAAAAGTTTCTCCTGCAACCCGTTCCCTTTGTGCTAGATGAACGAACGTCTCTCCACATGCTCAGTTCTGAGAGATAAGTGTGTGTGAAAGCCGTCCTTCAACTAGCTTGTTGGAAACACAAAGTTTCTTTTCACTTTCAAACTCCACTCCATACATATATATGGGGAGGTACTAGCTCCAACTCGGTTTTACAGTGAAAACTGCAGGAACTTCAAACCGGCACTAGGAAACAGACTGAGAAACCAGAGTAAAAGTTTCCCCTACAACCCGTTCCCTTTTTGCTAGATGAACGAACGTCTCTCCACATGCTCAGTTCTGAGAGATAAGTGTGTGTGAAAGCCGTCCTTCACCTAGCTTGTTGGGAACACAAAGTTTCTTTTCAATTGCAAAATCCAATCCATATATATATATGGGGAGGTACTAGCTCCAACTCGGTTTTACAGTGAAAACCCCAGGAAATTCAAACCGGCACTAGGAAACAGACTGAGAAACCAGAGTAAAAGTTTCTCCTGCAACCCGTTCCATTTGTGCTAGATGATAGAACGTCTCTCCACATGCTCAGTTCTGAGAGATAAGTGTGTGTGAAAGCCGTCCTTCACCTAGCTTGTTGGGAACACAAAGTTTCTTATCACTTGCAAACTCCACTCCATACATTTATATTGGGAGGTACTAGCTCAAACTCGGATTTACAGTGAAAACTGCAGGAACTTCAAAACGGCACTAGGAAACAGACTGAGAAACCAGAGTAAAAGTTTCTCCTGCAACCCGTTCCCTTTGTGCTAGATGAACGAATGTCTCTCCACATGCTCAGTTCTGAGAAATAAGTGTGGGTGAAAGCCGTCCTTCAACTAGCTTGTGGGGAACACAAAGTTTCTTTTCAGTTGCAAACTCCACTCCATACATATATATGGGGAGGTACTAGCTCCAACTCGGTTTTACAGTGCAAACTGCAGGAACTTCAAACCGGCACTAGGAAACAGACTGAGAAACCAGAGTAAAAGTTTCTCCTGCAACCCGTTCCCTTTGTGCTAGATGAACGAACGTCTCTCCACATGCTCAATTCTGAGAGATAAGTGTGTGTGAAAGCCGTCCTTCACCTAGCTTGTTGGGAACACAAAGATACTTTTCACTTGCAAACTCCACTCCGTACATATATATGGGGAGGTACAATCTCCAACTCGTTTTTTCTGTGCAAAGTGCAGGAACTTCAAACAGGCACTAGGAAACAGACAGAGAAACCAGAGTAAAAGTTTCTCCAGCAACCCGTACCCTTTGTGCTAGATGAACGAAAGTCTCTCCACATGCTAAGTTCTGAGAGTAAAGTGTGGGTGAAAGCCGACCTTCACCTAGCTTGTTGGGAACACAAAGTTTCTTTTCACTTGCAAATTCCACTCCATACATATATGTGGGAGGTACTAGATCCAACTCGGTTTTACAGTGCAAATTGCAGGAACTTCAAACCGGCACAAGGAAACAGACTGAGAAACCAGAGTAAAAGTTTCCCTGCAAACCGTTCCCTTTGTGCTAGATGAACGAACGTCTCTCCACATGCTCAGTTCTGAGAGATAAGTTTGTGTGAAAGCCGTCCTTCACCTAGCTTGTTGGGAACACAAAGTTTCTTTTCAGTTGCAAACTCCACTCCGTACATATATATGGGGAGGTACTAGCTCCAACTCTGTTTTACAGTGCAAACTGCAGGAACTTCAAACCGGCACTAGGAAACAGACTGAGAAACCAGCGTAAAAGTTTTTCCTGCAACTCGTTCCCTTTTTGCTAGATGAACGAACGTCTCTCCACATGCTCAGTTCTGAGAGATAAGTGTGTGTGAAAGCCGTACTTCACCTAGCTTGTTGGGAACACAAAGTTTCTTTTCACTTGCAAACTCCACTCCATACATACATGTGGCAGGTACTAGATCCAACTCGGTTTTACAGTGCAAACTGCAGGAACTTCAAACCGGCACAAGGAAACAGACTGAGAAACCAGAGTAAAAGTTTCTCCAGCAACCCGTACCCTTTGTGCTAGATGAACGAACGTCTCTCCACATGCTAAGTTCTTAGAGATAAGTGTGGGTGAAAGCCGTCTTTCACCTAGCTTGTTGGGAACACAAAGTTTCTTTTCACTTGAAAACTCCACTCCATACATGTATATGGGGAGGTAGTAGCTCCAACTCGGTTTTACAGTGCAAACTGCAGGAACTTCAAACCGGCACTAGGAAACAGTCTGAGGAACAAGAGTAAAATTTTTTCCTGCAAACCTTTCCCTTTATGCTAGATGAACGAACGTCTCTCCACATGCTCATTTCTGATAGATAAGTGTGTGTGAAAGCCGTCCTTCACCTAGCTTGTTGGGAACACAAAGTTTCTTTTCAGTTGCAAATCCTCTCCTTACATATATAAGGGGAGGTACTAGCTCCAACTCGGTTTTACAGTGAAAACTGCAGGAACTTCAAACCGGCACTAGGAAACAGACTGAGAAACCAGAGAAAAAGTTTCTCCTGCAACCCGTTCCTTTTGTGCTAGATGAAAGAACGCCTCTCCACATGCTCAGTTCTAGAGAGATAAGTGTGTGTGAAAGCCGTCCTTCACCTAGCTTGTTGGGAACACAAAGTTTCTTTTCAGTTGCAAACTCCACTCCATACATATATATGGGGAGGTACTAGCTCCAACTCGGTTTTACAGTGCAAACTGCAGGAACTTCAAACCGGCACTAGGAAACAGACTGAAAAACCAGAGTAAAAGTTTCTCCTGCAACCCGTTCCCTTTGTGCTAGATGAACGAACGTCTCTCCACATGCTCAGATCTGAGAGATAAGTGTGTGTGAAAGCCGTCCTTCACCTAGATTTTGGGAACACAAAGTTTCTTTTCAGTTGCAAATCCACTCCTTACATATATAAGGGGAGGTACTAGCTCCAACTCGGGTTTACAGTGAAAACTGCAGGAACTTCAAACCGGCACTAGGAAACAGACTGAGAAACCAGAGTAAAAGTTTCTCCTGCAAACCTTTCCCTTTGTGCTAGATGAACGAACGTCTCTCCACATGCTCAGTTCTGAGAGATAAGTGTGTGTGAAAGCCGTCCTTCACCTAGCTTGTTGGGAACACAAAGATTCTTTTCACTTGCAAAATCCACTCCATACATATATATGGGGAGGTACTAGCTCCAACTCGGTTTTACAGTGAAAACTGCAGGAACTTCAAACCGGCACTAGGAAACAGACTGAGAAACCAGAGTAAAAGTTTCTGCTGCAACCCGTTCCTTTTCTGCTAGATGAATGAACGTCTCTCCACATGGTCAGTTCTGAGAGATAAGTGTGGGTGAAAGCCGTCCTTAACCTATCTTGTTGGGAACACAAAGATTCTTTTCACTTACAAACTCCAATCCATACATATATATGGGGAGGTACTAGATCCAAATCGGTTTTACAGTGCAAACTGCAGGAATTTCAAACCGGCACTAGGAAACAGACTGAGAAACCAGAGTAAAAGTTTCTCCTTCAACCCGTTCCATTTCTGCTAGATGAACGAACGTCTCTCCACATGCTCAGTTCTGAGAGATAAGTGTGGGTGAAAGCCGTCCTTCACCTAGCTTGTTGGGAACACAAAGTTTCTTTTCACTTGCAAACTCCACTCCATACATATATATGGGTAGGTACTAGCTCCAAATCGGTTTTAGAGTGCAAACTGCAGGAACTTCAAACCGGCACTAGGAAACAGACTGAGAAACCAGAGTAAAATTTTCTCCTGCAACCCGTTCCCTTTATGCTAGATGAACGAACGTCTCTCCACATGCTCATTTCTGAGAGATAAGTGTGTGTGAAGCCGTCCTTCACCTAGCTTGTTGGGAACACAAAGTATCTTTTCACTTGCAAACTCCAATCCATACATATATATGGGGACGTACTAGATCCAAACCGGTTTTACAGTGCAAATTGCAGGAATTTCAAACCGGCACTAGGAAACAGACTGAGAAACCAGAGTAAAA
The DNA here is from genome assembly GCF_036321535.1 of Camelus dromedarius. Taxonomy (NCBI): domain Eukaryota; kingdom Metazoa; phylum Chordata; class Mammalia; order Artiodactyla; family Camelidae; genus Camelus; species Camelus dromedarius. Next base: position 84,996,618 of record NC_087441.1, on the reverse strand, counting down.
GTTTCTCCTTCAAACCGTTCCCTTTGTGCTAGATGAACAAACGACTCTCCACATGCTCATTTCTGAGAGATAAGTGTGGGTGAAAGCCGTCCTTCACCTAGCTTGTTGGGAACACAAAGTTTCTTTTCACTTGCAAACTCCACTCCATATATATATATGGGGAGGTACTAGCTCCAATTCAGTTTTAGAGTGCAAACTGCAGGAACTTCAAACCGGCACTAGGAAACAGACTGAGAAACCAGAGAAAAATTTTCTCCTGCAACCCGTTCCCTTTATGCTAGATGAACGAACGTCTCTCCACATGCTCAGTTCTGAGAGATAAGTGTGGTTGAAAGCCGTCCTTCACCTAGCTTGTTGGGAACACAAAGTTTCTTTTCAGTTGCAAACTCCACTCCATACATATATATGGAGAGGTACTAGCTCCAAATCGGTTTTACAGTGAAAACTGCAGGAACTTCAAACAGGCACTAGGAAAGAGACTGAGAAACCAGAGTAAAAGTTTCTCCTGCAACCCGTTCCCTTTGTGGCAGATGAACGAACGTCTCTCCACATGCTCAGTTCGGAGAGATAAGTGTGTGTGAAAGCCGTACTTCACCTAGCTTGTTGGGAACACAAAGTTTCTTTTCACTTGCAAACTCCACTCCATACATATATGTGGGAGGTACTAGATCCAACTCGGTTTTACAGTGCAAACTGCAGGAATATCAAACCGGCAATAGGAAACAGACTGAGAAACCAGAGTAAAAGTTTCCCTGCAACCCGTTCCCTTTGTGCTAGATGAAAGAACGTCTCTACACATGCTCAGATCTGAGAGATAAGTTTGTGTGAAAGCCGTCCTTCACCTAGCTTGTTGGGAACACAAAGTTTCTTTTCAGTTGCAAACTCCACTCCGTACATATATATGGGGAGGTACAAGCTCCAACACGGTTTTACAGTGCAAACTGCAGGAACTTCAAACCGGCCCAAGGAAACAGACTGAGAAACCAGAGTAAAAGTTTCCCTGCAAACCGTTCCCTTTGTGCTAGATGAACGAACGTCTCTCCACATGCTCAGTTCTGAGAGATAAGTTTGTGTGAAAGCCGTCCTTCACCTAGCTTGTTGGGAACACAAAGTTTCTTTTCAGTTGCAAACTCCACTCCGTACATATATATGGGGAGGTACTATCTCCAACTCTGTTTTACAGTGCAAACTGCAGGAACTTCAAACCGGCACTAGGAAACAGACTGAGAATCCAGAGTAAAAGTTTCTCCTGCAACCCGTTCCCTTTTTTGCTAGATGAACGAACGTCTCTCCACATGCTCAGTTCTGATAGATAAGTGTGTGTGAAAGCCGTCCTTCACCTAGCTTGTTGGGAACACAAAGTTTCTTTTCACTTTCAAACTCCACTCCATACATATATATGGGGTGGTACTAGCTCCAACTCGGTGTTACCCTGAAAACTGCAGGAACTTCAAACTGGCACTAGGAAACAGACTGAGAAACCAGAGTAAAAGTTTCTCCTGCAACCCGTTCCTTTTGTGCTAGATTAACGAACGTCTATCCACATGCTCAGTTCTGAGAGATAAGTGTGTGTGAAAGCCGTCCTTCACCTAGATTTTGGGAACACAAAGTTTCTTTTCAGTTGTAAATCCACTCCTTATATATATAAGGGGAGGTACTAGCTCCAACTCGGTTTTACAGTGAAAACTACAGGAACTTCAAACCGGCACTAGGAACCAGACTGAGTAACCAGAGTAAAAGTTTCTACTGCAACCCTTTCCCTTTGTGCTAGATGAACGAACGTCTCTCCACATGCTCAGTTCTGAGAGATAAGTGTGTGTGAAAGCCGTACTTCACCTAGCTTGTTGGGAACACAAAGATTCTTTTCACTTGCAAACTCCACTCCATACATATATATGGGGAGGTACTAGCTCCAATTCGTTATTACAGTGCAAACTGCAGGAAATTCAAACCGGCACTAGGAAACAGACTGAGAAACCAGAGAAAAATTTTCTCCTGCAACCCGTTCCCTTTATGCTATATGAACGAACGTCTCTCCACTTGCTCAGTTCTGAGAGAAAAGTGTGTGTGAAAGACGTCCTTCACCTAGCATGTTGGGAACACAAAGTTTCTTTTCAGTTACAAACTCCACTCCATACATATATATGGGGAGGTACTAGCTCCAAATCGGTTTTACACTGAAAACTGCAGGAATTTCAAACCGGCACTAGGAAACAGACTGAGAAACCAGAGTAAAAGTTTCTCCTGCAACCCGTTCCCTTTGTGCTAGATGAACGAACGTCTCTCCACATGCTCAGTTCTGAGAGATAAGTGTGTGTGAAAGCCGTACATCACCTAGCTTTTTGGGAACACAAAGTTTCTTTTCACTTGCAAACTCCACTCCATACATATATGTGGGAGGTACTAGATCCAACTCGGTTTTACAGTGCAAACTGCAGGAACTTCAAACCGGCACAAGGAAACAGACTGAGAAACCAGAGTAAAAGTTTCCCTGCAACCCGTTCCCTTTGTGCTAGATGAACGAACGTCTCTCCACATGCTCAGTTCTGAGAGATAAGTTTGTGTGAAAGCCGTCCTTCAACTAGCTTGTTGGGAACACAAAGATTCTTTTCAGTTGCAAAGTCCACTCCGTACATATATAAGGGGAGGTACTAGCTCCAACTCGGTTTTACAGTGCAAACTGCAGGAACTTCAAACCGGCACAAGGAAACAGACTGAGAAACCAGAGTAAAAGTTTCTACTGCAAACCGATCCCTTTTTTGCTAGATGAACGAACGTCTCTCCACATGCTCATTTCTGATAGATAAGTGTGTGTGAAAGCCGTCCTTCACCTAGCTTGTTGGGAACACAAAGTTTCTTTTCATTTTCAAACTCCACTCCATACATATATATGGGGAGGTACTAGCTCCAACTCGGTTTTACAGTGAAAACTGCAGGAACTTCAAACCGGCACTAGGAAACAGACTGAGAAACTAGAGTAATAGTTTCTCCTGCAACTCGTTCCATTTTTGCTAGATGAACGAACGTCTCACCACATGCTCAGTTCTGAGAGATAAGTGTGTGTGAAAGCCGTACTTCACATAGCTTGTTGGGAACACAAAGTTTCTTTTCACTTGCAAACTACTCTCCATACATATATGTGGGGAGGTACTAGCTCAAACTCGGTTTTACAGTGCAAACTGCAGAAATATCAAACCGGCACTAGGAAACAGAATGTGAAACCAGAGTAAAAGTTTCTCCTGCAACCCGTTGCCTTTGTGCTAGATGAACGAACGTCTCTACACATGCTCAGTTCTGAGAGATAAGTGTGGGTGAAAGCCGTCCTTCACCTAGCATGTTGGGAACACAAAGATTCTTTTCACTTGCAATCTCCACTCCATACATATATATGGGTAGGTACTAGCTCCAACTCGGTTTTACAGTGAAAACTGCAGTAACTTCAAACCGGCACTAGGAAACAGACTGAGAAAGCAGAGTAAATGTTTCCCCTGCAACCCGTCCCCTTTTTTGCTACATGAACGAACGTCTCTCCACATGCTCAGTTCTGAGAGATAAGTGTGTGTGAAAGCCGTCCTTCACCTAGGTTTTGGGAACACAAAGTTTCTTTTAAGTTGAAAAATCCACTCCATACATTTATAAGGGGAGGTACTAGCTCCAACTCGGATTTACAGTGAAAACTGCAGGAACTTCAAACCGGCACTAGGAAACAGACTGAGAAACCAGAGTAAAAGTTTCTCCTGCAACCCGTTCCTTTTGTGCTAGATGAACGAACGTCTCTCCACATGCTCAGCTCTGAGAGATAAATGTGTGTGAAAGCCGTACTTCACCTAGCTTGTTGGGAACACAAAGTTTCTTTTCAGTTGCAAACTCCATTCCATACATATATATGGGGAGGTACTAGCTCCAACTCGGTTTTACACTGCAAACTGCAGGAACTTCAAACCGGCACTAGGAAACAGACTGAGAAACCAGAGTAAAAGTTTCTCCTGCAACCCGTTCCCTTTGTGCTAGATGAACGAACGTCTCTCCACATGCTCAGTTCTGAGAGATAAGTGTGTGTGAAAGCCGTCCTTCACCTAGATTTTTGGAACACAAAGTTTCTTTTCAGTTGCAAATCCACTCCTTACATATATAAGGGGAGGTACTAGCTCCAACTCGGTTTTACAGTGAAAACTGCAGGAACTTCAAACCGGCACTAGGAAACAGACTGAGAAACCAGAGTAAAAGTTTCTCCTGCAACCCGTTCCCTTTGTGCTAGATGAACGAACGTCTCTCCACATGCTCAGTTCTGAGAGATATGTGTGTGTGAAAGCCGTCCTTCACCTAGATTTTGGGAACACAAAGTTTCTTTTCAGTTGCAAATCCACTCCTTACATATATAAGGGGAGGTACTAGCTCCAACTCGGTTTTACAGTGAAAACTGCAGGAACTTCAAACCGGCACTAGGAAACAGACTGAGAAACCAGAGTAAAAGTTTCTCCTGCAACCCGTTCCCTTTGTGCTAGATGAACGAACGTCTCTCCACATGCTCAGTTCTGAGAGATAAGTGTGTGTGAAAGCCGTCCTTCACCTAGATTTTTGGAACACAAAGTTTCTTTTCAGTTGCAAATCCACTCCTTACATATATAAGGGGAGGTACTAGCTCCAACTCGGTTTTACAGTGAAAACTGCAGGAACTTCAAACCGGCACTAGGAAACAGACTGAGAAACCAGAGTAAAAGTTTCTCCTACAACCCGTTCCTTTTGTGCTAGATGAACGAACGTCTCTCCGCATGCTCAGTTCTGAGAGATAAGTGTGTGTGAAAGCCGTCCTTCACCTAGATTTTTGGAACACAAAGTTTCTTTTCAGTTGCAAATCCACTCCTTACATATATAAGGGGAGGTACTAGCTCCAACTCGGTTTTACAGTGAAAACTGCAGGAACTTCAAACCGGCACTAGGAAACAGACTGAGAAACCAGAGTAAAAGTTTCTCCTACAACCCGTTCCTTTTGTGCTAGATGAACGAACGTCTCTCCGCATGCTCAGTTCTGAGAGATAAGTGTGTGTGAAAGCCTTACTTCACCTAGCTTGTCGGAACACAAAGTTTCTTTTCAGTTGCAAACTCCAATCCATACATATATATGGGGAGGTACTAGCTCCAACTCGGTTTTACACTGCAAACTGCAGGAACTTCAAACCGGCACTAGGAAACAGACTGAGAAACCAGAGTAAAAGTTTCTCCTGCAACCCGTTCCCTCTGTGCTAGATGAACGAACGTCTCTCCACATGCTCAGTTCTGAGAGATAAGTGTGTGTGAAAGCCGTCCTTCACCTAGATTTTGGGAACACAAAGTTTCTTTTCAGTTGCAAATCCACTCCTTACATATATAATTGGAGGTACTAGCTCCAACTCGGTTTTACAGTGAAAACTGCAGGAACTTCAAACCGGCACTAGGAAACAGACTGAGAAACCAGAGTAAAAGTTTCTCCTACAACCCGTTCCTTTTGTGCTAGATGAACGAACGTCTCTCCGCATGCTCAGTTCTGAGAGATAAGTGTGTGTGAAAGCCGTACTTCAACTAGCTTGTCGGAACACAAAGTTTCTTTTCACTTGCAAACTCCAATCCATACATATATATGGGGAGGTACTAGCTCCAACTCGGTTTTACAGTGCAAACAGCAGGAATTTCAAACCGGCACTAGGAAACAGACTGAGAAACCAGAGTAAAAGTTTCTCCTGCAACCCTTTCCCTTTGTGCTAGATGAACGAAAGTCTCTCCACATGCTCAGTTCTGAGAGATATGTGTGTGTGAAAGCCGTCCTTCACCTAGATTTTGGGAACACAAAGTTTCTTTTCAGTTGCAAAATCCACTCCATACATATATAAGGGGAGGTACTAGCTCCAACTCGTATTTACAGTGAAAACTGCAGGAACTTCAAACCGGCACTAGGAAACAGACTGAGAAACCAGAGTAAAGTTTCTCCTGCAACCCGTTCCTATTGTGCTAGATGTACGAACGTCTCTCCACATGCTCAGTTCTGAGAGATAAGTGTGTGTGAAAGCCGTCCTTCACCTAGATTTTGGGAACACAAAGTTTCTTTTCAGTTGCAAATCCACACCTTATATATATAAGGGGAGGTACTAGCTCCAACTCGGTTTTACAGTGAAAACTACAGGAACTTCAATCCGGCACTACGAAACAGACTGAGTAACCAGAGTAAAAGTTTCTACTGCAACCCTTTCCCTTTGTGCTAGATGAACGAACGTCTCTCCACATGCTAAGTTCTGAGAGATAAGTGTGTGTGAAAGCCGTACTTCACATAGATTGTTGGAAACTCAAAGATTCTTTTCACTTGCAAACTCCACTCCATACATATATATGGGGAGGTACTAGCTCCAATTCGGTTTTACAGTGCAAACTGCAGGAACTTCAAACCGGCACTAGGAAATAGACTGAGTAACCAGAGAAAAATTTTCTCCTGCAACCCGTTCCCTTTATGCTAGATGAACGAACGACTTTCCACTTGCTCAGTTCTGAGAGAAAAGTGTGTGTGAAAGACGTCCTTCACCTAGCTTGTTGGGAAAACAAAGTTTCTTTTCAGTTGCAAACTCCACTCCATACATATATATGGGGAGGTACTAGCTCCAAATCGGTTTTACACTGAAAACTGCAGGAATTTCAAACCGGCACTAGGAAACAGACTGAGAAACCAGAGTAAAGTTTCTCCTGCAACCCGTTCCCTTTGTGCTAGATGAACGAACGTCTCTCCACATGCTCAGTTCTGAGAGATAAGTGTGTGTGAAAGCCGTTCTTCACCTAGCTTTTTGGGAACACAAAGTTTCTTTTCACTTGCAAACTCCACTCCATACATATATGTGGGAGGTACTAGATCCAACTCGGTTTTACAGTGCAAACTGCAGGAACTTCAAACGGGCACAAGGAAACAGACTGAGAAACCAGAGTAAAAGTTTCCCTGCAACCCGTTCCCTTTGTGCTAGATGAACGAACGTCTCTCCACATGCTCAGTTCTGAGAGATAAGTTTGTGTGAAAGCCGTCCTTCAACTAGCTTGTTGGGAACACAAAGTTTCTTTTCAGTTGCAAACTCCACTCCGTACATATATATGGGGAGGTACTAGCTCCAACTCGGTTTTACAGTGCAAACTGCAGGAACTTCAAACCGGCACAAGGAAACAGACTGAGAAACCAGAGTAAAAGTTTCTACTGCAACCCGTTCCCTTTTTTGCTAGATGAACGAACGTCTCTCCACATGCACATTTCTGATAGATAAGTGTGTGTGAAAGCCGTCCTTCACCTAGATTTTGGGAACACAAAGTTTCTTTTAAGTTGAAAAATCCACTCCATACATATATAAGGGGAGGTACTAGCTCCAACTCGAATTTACAGTGCAAACTGCAGGAACTTCAAACCGGCACAAGGAAACAGACTGAGAAACCAGAGTAAAAGTTTCTACTGCAACCCGTTCCCTTTTTTGCTAGATGAACGAACGTCTCTCCACATGCTCAGTTCTGATAGATAAGTGTGTGTGAAAGCCGTCCTTCACCTAGATTTTGGGAACACAAAGTTTCTTTTAAGTTGAAAAATCCACTCCATACATATATAAGGGGAGGTACTAGCTCCAACTCGGATTTACAGTGAAAACTGCAGGAACTTCAAACCGGCACTAGGAAACAGACTGAGAAACCAGAGTGAAATTTTCACCTGCAACCCGTTCCCTTTATGCTAGATGAACGAACGTCTCTCCACATGCCCAGTTCTGAGAGATAAGTGTGTGTGAAAGCCGTAATTTACCTAGATTTTGGGAACACAAAGTTTCTTTTCAGTTGCAAATCCTCTCCTTACATATATAAGGGGAGGTACTAGCTCCAACTCGGTTTAACAGTGAAAACTGCAGGAACTTCAAACCGGCACTAGGAAACAGACTGAGAAACCAGAGTAAAAGTTTCTCATGAAACCCGTTCCCTTTTTGCTAGATGAACGAACGTCTCTCCGCATGCTCAGTTCTGAGAGATAAGTGTGTGTGAAAGCCGTACTTCACCTAGCTTGTCGGAACACAAAGTTTCTTTTCACTTGCAAACTCCAATCCATACATATATATGGGGAGGTACTAGCTCCAACTCGGTTTTACAGTGCAAACCGCAGGAATTTCAAACCGGCACTAGGAAACAGACGGAGAAACCAGAGTAAAAGTTTCTCCTGCAACCTTTTCCCTTTGTGCTAGATGAACGAACGTCTCTCCACATGCTCAGTTCTGAGAGATAAGTGTGTGTGAAAGCCGTCCTTCACCTAGCTTGTTGGGAACACAAAGATTCTTTTCACTTGCAAACTCCACTCCATACATATATAAGGGGAGGTACTAGCTCCAACTCGGTTTTACAGTGCAAACTGCAGGAACTTCAAACCGGCACTAGGAAACAGACTGAGAAACCAGAGTAAAAATTTTCTCCTGCAACCCGTTCCCTTTATGCTAGATGAACGAACGTCTCTCCACATGCTCAGTCCTGAGAGATAAGTGTGTGTGAAAGCCTTCCTTCACCTAGCTTGTTGGGAACACAAAGTTTCTTTTCAGTTGCAAACTCCACTCCATACATATATATGGGGTGGTACTATAACCAAATCAGTTTTACAGTGCAAAATGCAGGAACTTCAAACCGGCACTAGGAAACAGACTGAGAAACCAGAGTAAAAGTTTCTCCTGCAACCCGTTCTCTTTCTGCTAGATGAACGAACGTCTCTCCACATGCTCAATTCTGAGAGATAAGTGTGTGTGAAAGCCGTCCTTCACCTAGCTTGTTGGGAACACAAAGTTTCTTTTCACTTTCAAACTCCAATCCATACATATATATGGGGAGATACAAGCTCCAACTCGGTTTTACAGTGCAAACTGCAGGAACTTCAAACCGGCACTAGGAAACAGACTGAGAAACCAGAGTAAAAGTTTCCCCTGCAACTCGTTCCCTTTTTTGCTAGATGAACGAACGTCTCTCCTCATGCTCAGTTCTGATAGATAAGTGTGTGTAAAAGCCGTACTTCACCTAGCTTGTTGATAACACAAAGTTTCTTTTCACTTTCAAACTCCACTCCATAAATATATATGGGGAGGTACTAGCTCCAACTCGGTTTTAAAGTGAAAACTGCAGGAACTTCAAACCGGCACTAGGAAACAGACTGAGAAACCAGCGTAAAAGTTTTCCCTGCAACTCGTTCCCTTTTTGCTAGATGAACGAACGTCTCTCCACATGCTCAGTTCTGAGAGATAAGTGTGTGTGAAAGCCATACTTCACCTAGCTTGTTGGGAACACAAAGTTTCTATTCACTTGCAAACTCCACTCCATACATTTATGTGGGAGGTACTAGATCCAACTCGGTTTTACATTGCAAACTGCAGTAACTTCAAACCGGCAGAAGGAAACAGACTGAGAAACCAGAGTAAAAGTTTCCCTGCAACCGGTTCCCTTTGTGCTAGATGAACGAACGTCTCTCCACATGCTCAGTTCTGAGAGATAAGTTTGTGTGAAAGCCTTCCTTCACCTAGCTTGTTGGGAACACAAAGTTTCCTTTCAGATGCGAACTCCAATCCGTACATATATATGGGGAGGTACTAGCTCCAACTCGGTTTTACAATGCAAACTGCAGGAACTTCAAACCGGCACTAGGAAATAGACTGAGAAACCAGAGAAAAAGTTTCTCCTGCAACCCGTTCCCTTTTTTGCTAGATGAACGAACGTCTCTCCACATGCTCAGTTCTGATAGATAAGTGTGTGTGAAAGCCGTCCTTCACCTAGATTTTGGGAACACAAAGTTTCTTTTAAGTTGAAAAATCCACTCCATACATATATAAGGGGAGGTACTAGCTCCAACTCGGATTTACAGTGAAAACTGCAGGAACTTCAAACCGGCACTAGGAAACAGACTGAGAAAACAGAGTAAAAGTTTCTCCTGCAACCCGTTCCTTTTGTGCTAGATGAACGAACGTCTCTCCACATGCTCAGCTCTGAGAGATAAGTGTGTGTGAAAGCCGTCCTTCACCTAGCTTGTTGGGAACACAAAGTTTCTTTTCAGTTGCAAACTCCACTCCATACATATATATGGGGAGGTACTAGCTCCAACTCGGTTTTACACTGCAAACTGCAGGAACTTCAAACCGCACTAGGAAACAGACTGAGAAACCAGAGTAAAAGTTTCTACTGCAACCCGTTCCCTTTGTGCTAGATGAACGAACGTCTCTCCACATGCCCAGTTCTGAGAGATAAGTGTGTGTGAAAGCCGTCCTTCACCTAGATTTTGGGAACACAAAGTTTCTTTTCAGTTGCAAATCCTCTCCTTACATATATAAGGGGAGGTACTAGCTCCAACTCGGTTTAACAGTGAAAACTGCAGGAACTTCAAACCGGCACTAGGAAACAGACTGAGAAACCAGAGTAAAAGTTTCTCCTACAACCCGTTCCTTTTGTGCTAGATGAACGAACGTCTCTCCGCATGCTCAGTTCTGAGAGATAAGTGTGTGTGAAAGCCGTCCTTCACCTAGCTTGTCGGAACACAAAGTTTCTTTTCACTTGCAAACTCCAATCCATACATATATATGGGGAGGTACTAGCTCCAACTCGGTTTTACAGTGCAAACCGCAGGAATTTCAAACCGGCACTAGGAAACAGACGGAGAAACCAGAGTAAAAGTTTCTCCTGCAACCTTTTCCCTTTGTGCTAGATGAACGAACGTCTCTCCACATGCTCAGTTCTGAGAGATAAGTGTGTGTGAAAGCCTTCCTTCACCTAGCTTGTTGGGAACACAAAGTTTCTTTTCAGTTGCAAACTCCACTCCATACATATATATGGGGTGGTACTATAACCAAATCAGTTTTACAGTGCAAAATGCAGGAACTTCAAACCGGCACTAGGAAACAGACTGAGAAACCAGAGTAAAAGTTTCTCCTGCAACCCGTTCCCTTTCTGCTAGATGAACGAACGTCTCTCCACATGCTCAATTCTGAGAGATAAGTGTGTGTGAAAGCCGTCCTTCACCTATCTTGTTGGGAACACAAAGTTTCTTTTCACTTTCAAACTCCACTCCATACATATATATGGGGAGATACAAGCTCCAACTCGGTTTTACAGTGCAAACTGCAGGAACTTCAAACCGGCACTAGGAAACAGACTGAGAAACCAGAGTAAAAGTTTCTCCTGCAACCCGTTCCCTTTGTGCTAGATGAACGAACGTCTCTCCACATGCTCATTTCTGAGAAATAAGTGTGGTTGAAAGCCGTCCTTCACCTAGCTTGTTGGGAACACAAAGTTTATTTTCAGTTGCAAACTCCACTCCATACATATATATGGGGTGGTACTAGCTCCAACTCGGTTTTACACTGCAAACTGCAGGAACTTCAAACCGGCACTAGGAAACAGACTGAGAAACCAGAGTAAAAGTTTCTCCTGCAACCCGTTCCCTTTGTGCTAGATGAACGAACGTCTCTCCACATGCTCAGTTCTGAGAGATAATTGTGTGTGAAAGCCGTCCTTCACCTAGATTTTTGAACAAAAAGTTTCTTTTCAGTTGCAAATCCACTCCTTACATATATAAGGGGAGGTACTTGCTCCAACTAGGTTTTACAGTGAAAACTGCAGGAACTTCAGCCCGGCACTAGGAAACAGACTGAGAAACCAGAGTAAAAGTTTCCCCTACAACCCGTTCCTTTTGTGCTAGATGAACGAACGTCTCTCCGCATGCTCAGGTCTGAGAGATAAGTGTGTGTGAAAGCCGTACTTCACCTAGCTTGTCGGAACACAAAGTTTCTTTTCACTTGCAAACTCCAATCCATACATATATATCGGGAGGTACTAGCTCCAACTCAGTTTTACAGTGCAAACTGCAGGAACTTCAAACCGGCACTAGGAAACAGACTGAGAAACCAGAGTGAAATTTTCACCTGCAACCCGTTCCCTTTATGCTAGATGAACAAACGTCTCTCCACATGCTCAGTCCTGAGAGATAAGTGTGTGTGAAAGACGTACTTCACCTAGCTTGTTGGGAACACAAAGTTTCTTTTCAGTTGCAAACTCCACTCCATACATATATATGGTGAGGTACTAGCTCCAACTCTGTTTTACAGTGAAAACTGCAGGAACTTCAAACCGGCACTAGGAAACAGACTGAGAAACCAGCGTAAAAGTTTTTCCTGCAACTCGTTCCCTTTTTGCTAGATGAACGAACGTCTCTCCACATGCTCAGTTCTGAGAGATAAGTGTGTGTGAAAGCCGTCCTTCACCTAGCTTGTTGGGAAAACAAAGTTTCTTTTCAGTTGCAAACCCACTCCATACATATATATGGGGTGGTACTATCACCAAATCAGTTTTTACAGTGCAAAATGCAGGAACTTCAAACCGGCACTATTAAACAGACTGAGAAACCAGAGTAAAAGTTTCTCCTGCAACCCGTTCCCTTTGTGCTAGATGAACGAACGTCTCTCCACATGCTCAATTGTGAGAGATAAGTGTGTGTGAAAGCCGTCTTTAACCTAGCTTGTTGGGAACACAAAGTTTCTTTTCAGTTGCAAACTCCACTCCGAACATATATATGGGGAAGTACTATCTCCAAATCGGCTTTACAGTGCAAAATGCAGGAACTTCAAACCGGCACTAGGAAACAGACTGAGAAACCAGAGTAAAAGTTTCCCCTGCAACTCGTTCCCTTTTTTGCTAGATGAACGAACGTCTCTCCTCATGCTCAGTTCTGATAGATAAGTGTGTGTAAAAGCCGTCCTTCACCTAGCTTGTTGATAACACAAAGTTTCTTTTCACTTTCAAACTCCACTCCATAAATATATATGGGGAGGTACTAGCTCCAACTCGGTTTAAAAGTGAAAACTGCAGGAACTTCAAACCGGCACTAGGAAACAGACTGAGAAACCAGCGTAAAAGTTTTCCCTGCAACTCGTTCCCTTTTTGCTAGATGAACGAACGTCTCTCCACATGCTCAGTTCTGAGAGATAAGTGTGTGTGAAAGCCATACTTCACCTAGCTTGTTGGGAACACAAAGTTTCTATTCACTTGCAAACTCCACTCCATACATTTATGTGGGAGGTACTAGATCCAACTCGGTTTTACATTGCAAACTGCAGGAACTTCAAACCGTCACTAGGAAATATACTGAGAAACCAGAGAAAAAGTTTCTCCTGCAACCCGTTCCCTTTTTTGCTAGATGAACGAACGTCTCTCCACATGCTAAGTTCTGATAGATAAGTGTGTGTGAAAGCCGTCTTTCACCTAGCTTGTTGGGAACACAAAGTTTCTTTTCACATTCAAACTCCACTCCATACATATATATGGGGAGGTACTAGCTCCAACTCGGTTTTACAGTGAAAACTGCAGTAACTTCAAACCGGCACTAGGAAACAGACTGAGAAAGCAGAGTAAAAGTTTCCCCTGCAACCCGTTCCCTTTTTTGCTACATGAACGAACGTCTCTCCACATGCTCAGTTCTGAGAGATAAGTGTGAGTGAAAGCCGTCCTTCAACTAGATTTTGGGAACACAAAGTTTCTTTTCAGTTGCAAAATCCACTCCATACATATATAAGTGGAGGTACTAGCTCCAACTCGGATTTACAGTGAAAACTGCAGGAACTTCAAACCGGCACTAGGAAACAGACTGAGAAACCAGAGTAATAGTTTCCCCTGCAACCCGTTCCTTTTGTGCTAGATGAACGAACGCCTCTCCACATGCTCAGTTCTGAGAGATAAGTGTTTGTGAAAGCCGTCCTTCACCTAGCTTGTTGGGAACACAAAGATTCTTTTCAGTTGCAAACTCCACTCCATACATATATATGGGGAGGTACTAGCTCCAACTCGGTTTTACAGTGCAAACTGCAGGAACTTCAAACCGGCACTAGGAAACAGACTGAGAAACCACAGTAAAAGTTTCTCCTGCAACCCGTTCCCTTTGTGCTAGATGAACGAACGTCTCTCCACATGCTCAGTTCTGAGAGATAAGTGTGTGTGAAAGCCGTCCTTCACCTAGATTTTGGGAACACAAAGTTTCTTTTCAGTTGAAATCCACTCCTTACATATATAAGGGGAGGTACTAGCTCCAAATCGGTTTTACAGTGAAAACTGCAGGAACTTCAAACCGGCACTAGGAAACAGACTGAGAAACCAGAGTAAAAGTTTCTCCTACAAACCGTTCCTTTTGTGCTAGATGAACGAACGTCTCTCCGCATGCTCAGTTCTGAGAGATAAGTGTGTGTGAAAGCCGTCCTTCACCTAGCTTGTTGGGAACACAAAGTTTCTTTTCACTTTCAAACTCCACTCCATACATATATATTGGGAGGTACTAGCTCCAACTCGGTTTTACAGTGCAAACTGCAGGAACTTCAAACCGGCACTAGGAAACAGACTGAGAAACCAGAGTAAAAGTTTCTCCTGCAACCCGTTCCCTTTGTACTAGATGAACGAACGTCTCTCCACATGCTCAGTTCTGAGAGATAAGTGTGGTTGAAAGCCGTCCTTCAACTAGCATGTTGGGAACACAAAGATTCTTTTCACTTGCAATCTCCACTCCATACATATATATGGGTAGGTACTAGCTCCAACTCGGTTTTACAGTGAAAACTGCAGTAACTTCAAACCGGCACTAGGAAACAGACTGAGAAAGCAGAGTAAATGTTTCCCTTGCAACCCGTTCCCTTTTCTGCTACATGAACGAACGTCTCTCCACATGCTCAGTTCTGAGAGATAAGTGTGTGTGAAAGCCGTCCTTCACCTAGATTTTGGGAACACAAAGTTTCTTTTCAGTTGCAAAATCCACTCCATACATATATAAGGGGAGGTACTAGCTCCAACTCGGATTTACAGTGAAAACTGCAGGAATTTCAAACCGGCACTAGGAAACAGACTGAGAAACTAGAGTAAAAGTTTCTCCTGCAACCCGTTCCTTTTGTGCTAGATGAACGAACGTCTCTCCACATGCTCAGTTCTGAGAGATAAGTGTGTGTGAAAGCCGTCCTTCACCTAGCTTGTTGGGAACACAAAGTTTATTTTTAGTTGCAAACTCCACTCCATACATATATATGGGGAGGTACTAGCTCCAACTCGGTTTTACACTGCAAACTGCAGGAACTTCAAACCGGCACTAGGAAACAGACTGAGAAACCAGAGTAAAAGTTTCTCCTGCAACCCGTTCCCTTTGTGCTAGATGAACGAACGTCTCTCCACATGCTCAGTTCTGAGAGATAATTGTGTGTGAAAGCCGTCCTTCACCTAGATTTTTGAACAAAAAAATTTCTTTTCAGTTGCAAATCCACTCCTTACATATATAAGGGGAGGTACTAGCTCCAACTAGGTTTTACAGTGAAAACTGCAGGAACTTCAAACCGGCACTAGGAAACAGACTGAGAAACCAGCGTAAAAATTTTTCCTGCAACTCGTTCCATTTTTGCTAGATGAACGAACGTCTCTCCACATGCTCAGTTCTGAGAGATAAGTGTGTGTGAAAGCCGTCCTTCACCTAGCTTGTTGGGAACACAAAGTTTCTTTTCAGTTGCAAACTCCACTCCATACATATATATGGGGTGGTACTATCACCAAATCAGTTTTTACAGTGCAAAATGCAGGAACTTCAAACCGGCACTATTAAACAGACTGAGAAACCAGAGTAAAAGTTTCTCCTGCAACCCGTTCCCTTTGTGCTAGATGAACGAACGTCTCTCCACATGCTCAATTCTGAGAGATATGTGTGTGTGAAAGCCGTCTTTAACCTAGCTTGTTGGGAACACAAAGTTTCTTTTCAGTTGCAAACTCCACTCCGAACATATATATGGGGAAGTACTATCTCCAAATCGGCTTTACAGTGCAAAATGCAGGAACTTCAAACCGGCACTAGGAAACAGAATGAGAAACCAGAGTAAAAGTTTCCCCTGCAACTCGTTCCCTTTTTTGCTAGATGAACGAACGTCTCTCCTCATGCTCAGTTCTGATAGATAAGTGTGTGTAAAAGCCGTCCTTCACCTAGCTTGTTGGGAACACAAAGTTTCTTTTCACTTTCAAACTCCACTCCATACATATATATGGGGAGGTACTAGCTCCAACTCGGTTTTAAAGTGAAAACTGCAGGAACTTCAAACCGGCACTAGGAAACAGACTGAGAAACCAGCGTAAATGTTTTTCCTGCAACTCGTTCCCTTTTTGCTAGATGAACGAACGTCTCTCCACATCCTCAGTTCTGAGAGATAAGTGTGTGTGAAAGCCATACTTCACCTAGCTTGTTGGGAACACAAAGTTTCTATTCACTTGCAAACTCCACTCCATACATTTATGTGGGAGGTACTAGATCCAACTCGGTTTTACAGTGCAAACTGCAGGAACTTCAAACCGGCAGAAGGAAACAGACTGAGAAACCAGAGTAAAAGTTTCCCTGCAACCGGTTCCTTTTGTGCTAGATGAACGAACGTCTCTCCACATGCTCAGTTCTGAGAGATAAGTTTGTGTGAAAGCCTTCCTTCACCTAGCTTGTTGGGAACACAAAGTTTCCTTTCAGATGCGAACTCCACTCCGTAAATATATATGGGGAGGTACTAGCTCCAACTCGGTTTTACAGTGCAAACTGCAGGAACTTCAAACCGGCACTAGGAAATAGACTGAGAAACCAGAGAAAAAGTTTCTCCTGAAACACGTTCCCTTTTTTGCTAGATGAACGAACGTCTCTCCACATGCTAAGTTCTGATAGATAAGTGTGTGTGAAAGCCGTCCTTCACCTAGCTTGTTGGGAACACAAAGTTTCTTTTCACATTCAAACTCCACTCCATACATATATATGGGGAGGTACTAGCTCAAACTCGGTTTTACAGTGAAAACTGCAGTAACTTCAAACCGGCACTAGGAAACAGACTGAGAAACCAGAGTAAAAGTTTCCCCTGCAACCCGTTCCCTTTTTTGCTACATGAACGAACGTCTCTCCACATGCTCAGTTCTGAGAGATAGGTGTGAGTGAAAGCCGTCCTTCAACTAGATTTTGGGAACACAAAGTTTCTTTTCAGTTGCAAAATCCACTCCATACATATATAAGTGGAGGTACTAGCTCCAAATCGGATTTACAGTGAAAACTGCAGGAACTTCAAACCGGCACTAGGAAACAGACTGAGAAACCAGAGTAATAGTTTCTCCTGCAACCCGTTCCTTTTGTGCTAGATGAACGAACGCCTCTCCACATGCTCAGTTCTGAGAGATAAGCGTGGGTGAAAGCCGTCCTTCACCTAGCATGTTGGGAACACAAAGTTTCTTTTCACTTGCAATCTCCACTCCATACATATATATGGGTAGGTACTAGCTCCAACTCGGTTTTACAGTGAAAAATGCAGGAACTTCAAACCGGCACTAGGAAACAGACTGAGAAAACAGAGTAAAAGTTTCTCCTGCAACCCGTTCCCTTTGTGCTTGATGAACGAACGTATCTCCACATGCTCAGTTCTGAGAGATAAGTGTGTGTGAAAGCCGTACTTCACATAGCTTGTTGGGAACACAAAGTTTCTTTTCACTTGCAAACTCCACTCCATACATATATGTGGGGAGGTACTAGCTCCAACTCGGTTTTACACTGCAAACTGCAGGAACTTCAAACCGGCACTAGGAAACAGACTGAGAATCCAGAGAAAAGTTTCCCCTACAACCCGTTCCCTTTTTGCTAGATGAACGAACGTCTCTCCACATGCTCAGTTCTGAGAGATAAGTGTGTGTGAAAGCCTTCCTTCACATAGCTTTTTGGGAACACAAAGTTTCTTTTCAGTTGCAAAATCCACTCCATACATATATATGGGGAGGTACTAGCTCCAACTCTGTTTTACAGTGAAAACTGCAGGAACTTCAAACAGGCTCTAGGAAACAGACTGAGAAACCAGAGTAAAAGATTCTCCTGCAACCCGTTCCTTTTGTGCTAGATGAACGAACGTCTCTCCACATGCTCAGTTCTGAGAGATAAGTGTGTGTGAAAGCCGTCCTTCACCTAGATTTTGGGAACACAAAGTTTCTTTTCAGTTGCAAAATCCACTCCATACATATATAAGGGGAGGTACTAGCTCCAACTCGGATTTACAGTGAAAACTGCAGGAACTTCAAACCGGCACTAGGAAACAGACTGAGAAACCAGAGTAAAAGTTTCTCCTGCAACCCGTTCCTTTTGTGCTAGATGAACGAACGTCTCTCCACATGCTCAGTTCTGAGAGATAAGTGTGTGTGAAAGCCGTCCTTCACCTAGCTTGTTGGGAACACAAAGATTCTTTTCAGTTGCAAACTCCACTCCATACATATATATGGGGAGGTACTAGCTCCAACTCGGTTTTACAGTGCAAACTGCAGGAACTTCAAACCGGCACTAGGAAACAGAATGAGAAACCACAGTAAAGTTTCTCCTGCAACCCGTTCCCTTTGTGCTAGATGAACGAACGTCTCTCCACATGCTAAGTTCTGAGAGATAAGTGTGTGTGAAAGCCGTCCTTCACCTAGATTTTGGGAACACAAAGTTTCTTTTCAGTTGAAATCCACTCCTTACATATATAAGGGGAGGTACTAGCTCCAACTCGGTTTTACAGTGAAAACTGCAGGAACTTCAAACCGGCACTAGGAAACAGACTGAGAATCCAGAGTAAAAATTTCTCCTGCAACCCGTTCCCTTTATGCTAGATGAACGAACGTCTCTCCACATGCTCAGTCCTGAGAGATAAGTGTGGGTGAAAGCAGTCCTTCACCTAGCTTCTTGGGAACACAAAGTTTCTTTTCAGTTGCAAACTCCACTCCATACATATATATGGGGTGGTACTATCACCAACTCGGTTTTTACAGTGCAAAATGCAGGAACTTCAAAACGGCACTAGGAAACAGACTGAGAAACCAGAGTAAAAGTTTCTCCTGCAACCCTTTCAATTTGTGCTAGATGAATGAACGTCTCTCCACATGCTCAATTCTGAGAGATAAGTGTGTGTGAAAGCCGTCCTTCACCTAGCTTGTTGGGAACACAAAGTTTCTTTTCAGTTGCAAACTCCAATCCGAACATATATATGGGGAAGTATTATCTCCAACTCGGTTTTTACAGTGCAAAATGCAGGAACTTCAAACCGGCACTAGGAAACAGACTGAGAAACCAGAGTAAAAGTTTCCCCTGCAACTCGTTCCCTTTTTTGCTAGATGAACGAACGTCTCTCCACATGCTCAGTTCTGAGAGAAAAGTGTGTGTGAAAGCCGTCCTTCACCTAGCTTTTTGGGAACACAATGTTTCTTTTCAGTTGCAAAATCCACTCCATACATATATATGGGGAGGTGCTAGCTCCAACTCGGTTTTACAGTGAAAACTGCAGGAACTTCAAACCGGCACTAGGAAACAGACTGAGAAACCAGAGTAAAAGTTTCTCCTGCAACCCGTTCCTTTTGTGCTAGATGAATGAACGTCTCTCCACATGCTCAGTTCTGAGAGAGAAGTGTGGGTGAAAGCCGTCCTTCACCTAGCTTGTTGGGAACACAAAGATTCTTTTCACTTGCAAACTCAAATCCATACATATATATGGGGACGTACTAGATCCAAATCGGTTTTACAGTGCAAACTGGAGGAATTTCAAACCGGCACTAGGAAACAGACTGAGAAACCATAGTAAAAGTTTCACCTTCAAACCGTTCCCTTTGAGCTAGATGAACGAACGTCTCTCCACATGCTCATTTCTGAGAGATAAGTGTGGGTGAAAGCCGTCCTTCACCTAGCTGGTTGGGAACACAAAGTTTCTTTTCATTTGCAAACTCCATTCCATAAATATATATGGGGAGGTACTAGCTCCAATTCGGTTTTAGAGTGCAAACTGCAGGAACTTCAAACCGGCACTAGGAAACAGACTGAGAAACCAGAGAAAAATTTTCTCCTGCAACCCGTTCCATTTATGCTAGTTGAACGAACGTCTCTCCACTTGCTCAGTTCTGAGAGAAAAGTGTGGGTGAAAGCCGTCCTTCACCTAGCTTGTTGGGAACACAAAGTTTCTTTTCAGTTGCAAACTCCACTCCATACATATATATGGGGAGGTACAAGCTCCAACTCTGTTTTAGAGTGCAAACTGCAGGAACTTCAAAACGGCACTAGGAAACAGACTGAGAAACCAGAGTAAAATTTTCTCCTGCACCCAGTTCCCTTTATGCTAGATGAACGAACGTCTCTCCACATGCTCATTTCTGAGAGATAAGTGTGTGTGAAGGCCGTCATTCACCTAGCTTGTTGTGAACACAAAGTTTCTTTTCACTTGCAAACTCCAATCCATACATATATATGGGGACGTACTAGATCCAAATCGGTTTTACAGTGCAAACTGGAGGAATTTCAAACCGGCACTAGGAAACAGACTGAGAAACCATAGTAAAAGTTTCTCCTTCAACCCGTTCCCTTTGTGCTAGATGAACGAACGTCTCTCCAAATGCTCATATCTGAGAGATAAGTGTGGGTGAAAGCCGTCTTTCACCTAGCTGGTTGGGAACACAAAGTTTCTTTTCACTTGCAAACTCCACTCCATAAATATATATGGGGAGGTACTAGCTCCAATTCGGTTTTAGAGTGCAAACTGCAGGAACTTCAAACCGGCACTAGGAAACAGACTGAGAAACCAGAGAAAAATTTTCTCCTGCAACCCGTTCCCTTTATGCTAGATGAACGAACGTCTCTCCACATGCTCAGTTCTGAGAGATAAGTGTGTGTGAAAGACGTACTTCACCTAGCTTGTTGGGAACACAAAGTTTCTTTTCAGTTGAAAAACTCCACTCCATACATATATATGGGGAGGTACTAGCTCCAACTCGGTTTTACAGTGCAAACTGCAGGAACTTCAAACCGGCACTAGGAAATAGACTGAGAAACCAGAGAAAAAGTTTCTCCTGCAACCCGTTCCCGTTTTTTGCTAGATGAACGAACGTCTCTCCACATGCTCAGTTCTGATAGATAAGTGTGTGTGAAAGCCGTCCTTCACCTAGCTTGTTGGGAACACAAAGTTTCTTTTCACTTTCAAACTCCACTCCATACATATATATGGGGAGGTACTAGCTCCAACTCGGTTTTACAGTGAAAACTGCAGTAACTTCAAACCGGCACTAGGAAACAGACTGAGAAAGCAGAGTAAAAGTTTCCCCTGCAACCCGTTCCCTTTTTTGCTACATGAAAGTACGTCTCTCCACATGCCCAGTTCTGAGAGATAAGTGTGAGTGAAAGCCGTCCTTCAACTAGATTTTGGGAACACAAAGTTTCTTTTCAGTTGCAAAATCCACTCCATACATATATAAGGGGAGGTACTAGCTCCAACTCGGATTTACAGTGAAAACTGCAGGAACTTCAAACCGGCACTAGGAAACAGACTGAGAAACCAGAGTAAAAGTTTCTCCTGCAACCCGTTCGTTTTGTGCTAGATGAACGAACGTCTCTCCACATGCTCAGTTCTGAGAGATAAGTGTGTGTGAAAGCCGTCCTTCACCTAGCTTGTTGGGAACACAAAGATTCTTTTCTGTTGCAAACTCCACTCCATACATATATATGGGGAAGTACTAGCTCCAACTCGGTTTTACAGTGCAAACTGCAGGAACTTCAAACCGGCACTAGGAAACAAACCGAGAAACCAGAGTAAAAGTTTCTCCTGCAACCCGTTCCCATTGTGCTAGATGAACGAACGTCTCTCCACATGCTCAGTTCTGAGAGATAAGTGTGTGTGAAAGCCGTCCTTCACCTAGATTTTGGGAACACAAAGTTTCTTTTCAGTTGAAATCCACTCCTTACATATATAAGGGGAGGTACTAGCTCCAAATCGGTTTTACAGTGAAAACTGCATGAACTTCAAACCGGCACTAGGAAACAGACTGAGAAACCAGAGTAAAAGTTTCTCCTACAAACCGTTCCTTTTGTGCTAGATGAACGAACGTCTCTCCGCATGCTCAGTTCTGAGAGATAAGTGTGTGTGAAAGCCGTCCTTCACCTAGCTTGTTGGGAACACAAAGTTTCTTTTCACTTGCAAACTCCAATCCATACATATATATGGGGAGGTAGTAGCTCCAACTCGGTTTTACAGTGCAAACTGCAGGAATTTCAAACCGGCACTAGGAAACAGACTGAGAAACCAGAGTAAAAGTTTCTCCTGCAACCCGTTCCTTTTGTGCTAGATGAACGAACGTCTCTCCACATGCTCAGTTCTGAGAGATAAGTGTGTGTGAAAGCCGTACTTCACCTAGCTTGTTGGGAACACAAAGATTCTTTTCAGTTGCAAACTCCACTCCATACATATATATGGGGAGGTACTAGCTCCAACTCGGTTTTACAGTGCAAACTGCAGGAACTTCAAACCGGCACTAGGAAACAGAATGAGAAACCACAGTAAAAGTTTCTCCTGCAACCCGTTCCCTTTGTGCTAGATGAACGAACGTCTCTCCACATGCTAAGTTCTGAGAGATAAGTGTGTGTGAAAGCCGTCCTTC
This sequence comes from Camelus dromedarius, assembly GCF_036321535.1. NCBI lineage: Eukaryota > Metazoa > Chordata > Mammalia > Artiodactyla > Camelidae > Camelus > Camelus dromedarius. Next base: position 84,974,154 of record NC_087441.1, on the reverse strand, counting down.
ACCTAGATTTTGGGAACACAAAGTTTCTTTTCAGTTGAAATCCACTCCTTACATATATAAGGGGAGGTACTAGCTCCAACTCGGTTTTACAGTGAAAACTGCAGGAACTTCAAACCGGCACTAGGAAACAGACTGAGAATCCAGAGTAAAAATTTCTCCTGCAACCCGTTCCCTTTATGCTAGATGAACGAACGTCTCTCCACATGCTCAGTCCTGAGAGATAAGTGTGGGTGAAAGCCGTCCTTCACCTAGCTTCTTGGGAACACAAAGTTTCTTTTCAGTTGCAAACTCCACTCCATACATATATATGGGGTGGTACTATCACCAACTCGGTTTTTACAGTGCAAAATGCAGGAACTTCAAAACGGCACTAGGAAACAGACTGAGAAACCAGAGTAAAAGTTTCTCCTGCAACCCTTTCAATTTGTGCTAGATGAATGAACGTCTCTCCACATGCTCAATTCTGAGAGATAAGTGTGTGTGAAAGCCGTCCTTCACCTAGCTTGTTGGGAACACAAAGTTTCTTTTCAGTTGCAAACTCCAATCCGAACATATATATGGGGAAGTACTATCTCCAACTCGGTTTTTACAGTGCAAAATGCAGGAACTTCAAACCGGCACTAGGAAACAGACTGAGAAACCAGAGTAAAAGTTTCCCCTGCAACTCGTTCACTTTTTTGCTAGATGAACGAACGTCTCTCCACATGCTCAGTTCTGAGAGAAAAGTGTGTGTGAAAGCCGTCCTTCACCTAGCTTTTTGGGAACACAATGTTTCTTTTCAGTTGCAAAATCCACTCCATACATATATATGGGGAGGTGCTAGCTCCAACTCGGTTTTACAGTGAAAACTGCAGGAACTTCAAACCGGCACTAGGAAACAGACTGAGAAACCAGAGTAAAAGTTTCTCCTGCATCCCGTTCCTTTTGTGCTAGATGAATGAACGTCTCTCCACATGCTCAGTTCTGAGAGAGAAGTGTGGGTGAAAGCCGTCCTTCACCTAGCTTGTTGGGAACACAAAGATTCTTTTCACTTGCAAACTCAAATCCATACATATATATGGGGACGTACTAGATCCAAATCGGTTTTACAGTGCAAACTGGAGGAATTTCAAACCGGCACTAGGAAACAGACTGAGAAACCATAGTAAAAGTTTCTCCTTCAAACCGTTCCCTTTGAGCTAGATGAACGAACGTCTCTCCTCATGCTCATTTCTGAGAGATAAGTGTGGGTGAAAGCCGTCCTTCACCTAGCTGGTTGGGAACACAAAGTTTCTTTTCATTTGCAAACTCCATTCCATAAATATATATGGGGAGGTACTAGCTCCAATTCGGTTTTAGAGTGCAAACTGCAGGAACTTCAAACAGGCACTAGGAAACAGACTGAGAAACCAGAGAAAAATTTTCTCCTGCAACCCGTTCCATTTATGCTAGTTGAACGAACGTCTCTCCACTTGCTCAGTTCTGAGAGAAAAGTGTGGGTGAAAGCCGTCCTTCACCTAGATTGTTGGGAACACAAAGTTTCTTTTCAGTTGCAAACTCCACTCCATACATATATATGGGGAGGTACAAGCTCCAACTCTGTTTTAGAGTGCAAACTGCAGGAACTTCAAAACGGCACTAGGAAACAGACTGAGAAACCAGAGTAAAATTTTCTCCTGCACCCAGTTCCCTTTATGCTAGATGAACGAACGTCTCTCCACATGCTCATTTCTGAGAGATAAGTGTGTGTGAAGGCCGTCATTCACCTAGCTTGTTGTGAACACAAAGTTTCTTTTCACTTGCAAACTCCAATCCATACATATATATGGGGACGTACTAGATCCAAATCGGTTTTACAGTGCAAACTGGAGGAATTTCAAACCGGCACTAGGAAACAGACTGAGAAACCATAGTAAAAGTTTCTCCTTCAACCCGTTCCCTTTGTGCTAGATGAACGAACGTCTCTCCAAATGCTCATATCTGAGAGATAAGTGTGGGTGAAAGCCGTCTTTCACCTAGCTGGTTGGGAACACAAAGTTTCTTTTCACTTGCAAACTCCACTCCATAAATATATATGGGGAGGTACTAGCTCCAATTCGGTTTTAGAGTGCAAACTGCAGGAACTTCAAACCGGCACTAGGAAACAGACTGAGAAACCAGAGAAAAATTTTCTCCTGCAACCCGTTCCCTTTATGCTAGCTGAACGAACGTCTCTCCACATGCTCAGTTCTGAGAGATAAGTGTGTGTGAAAGCCGTCCTTCACCTAGCTTGTTGGGAACACAAAGTTTCTTTTCAGTTGAAAAACTCCACTCCATACATATATATGGGGAGGTACTAGCTCCAACTCGGTTTTACAGTGAAAACTGCAGTAACTTCAAACCGGCACTAGGAAACAGACTGAGAAAGCAGAGTAAAAGTTTCCCCTGCAACCCGTTCCCTTTTTTGCTACATGAAAGTACGTCTCTCCACATGCCCAGTTCTGAGAGATAAGTGTGAGTGAAAGCCGTCCTTCAACTAGATTTTGGGAACACAAAGTTTCTTTTCAGTTGCAAAATCCACTCCATACATATATAAGGGGAGGTACTAGCTCCAACTCGGATTTACAGTGAAAACTGCAGGAACTTCAAACCGGCACTAGGAAACAGACTGAGAAACCAGAGTAAAAGTTTCTCCTGCAACCCGTTCGTTTTGTGCTAGATGAACGAACGTCTCTCCACATGCTCAGTTCTGAGAGATAAGTGTGTGTGAAAGCCGTCCTTCACCTAGCTTGTTGGGAACACAAAGATTCTTTTCTGTTGCAAACTCCACTCCATACATATATATGGGGAAGTACTAGCTCCAACTCGGTTTTACAGTGCAAACTGCAGGAACTTCAAACCGGCACTAGGAAACAAACTGAGAAACCAGAGTAAAAGTTTCTCCTGCAACCCGTTCCCTTTGTGCTAGATGAACGAACGTCTCTCCACATGCTCAGTTCTGAGAGATAAGTGTGTGTGAAAGCCGTCCTTCACCTAGATTTTGGGAAAACAAAGTTTCTTTTCAGTTGAAATCCACTCCTTACATATATAAGGGGAGGTACTAGCTCCAAATCGGTTTTACAGTGAAAACTGCAGGAACTTCAAACCGGCACTAGGAAACAGACTGAGAAACCAGAGTAAAAGTTTCTCCTACAAACCGTTCCTTTTGTGCTAGATGAACGAACGTCTCTCCGCATGCTCAGTTCTGAGAGATAAGTGTGTGTGAAAGCCGTCCTTCACCTAGCTTGTTGGGAACACAAAGTTTCTTTTCACTTGCAAACTCCAATCCATACATATATATGGGGAGGTAGTAGCTCCAACTCGGTTTTACAGTGCAAACTGCAGGAATTTCAAACCGGCACTAGGAAACAGACTGAGAAACCAGAGTAAAAGTTTCTCCTGCAACCCTTTCCCTTTGTGATAGATGAACGAACGTCTCTCCACATGCTCAGTTCTGAGAGATATGTGTGTGTGAAAGCCGTCCTTCACCTAGCTTGTTGGGAACACAAAGATTCTTTTCACTTGCAAACTCCACTCCATACATATATATGGGGAGGTACTAGCTCCAACTCGGTTTTACAGGGCAAACTGCAGGAACTTCAAACCGGCACTAAGAAATAGACTGAGAAACCAGAGTAAAAGTTTCCCCTGCAACCCGTTCCCTTTGTGCTAGATGAACGAACGTCTCTCCACATGCTCAGCCCTGAGAGATAAGTGTGTGTGAAAGCCGTCCTTCACCTAGCTTGTTGGGAACACAAAGTTTCTTTTCAGTTGCAAACTCCACTCCATACATATATATGGGGTGGTACTATCACCAACTCGGTTTTTACAGTGCAAAATGCAGGAACTTCAAACCGGCACTAGGAAACAGACTGAGAGACCAGAGTAAAAGTTTCTCCTGCAACCCTTTCACTTTGTGCTAGATGAATGAACGTCTCTCCACATGCTCAATTCTGAGAGATAAGTGTGTGTGAAAGCCGTCCTTCACCTAACTTGTTGGGAACACAAAGTTTCTTTTCAGTTGCAAACTCCACTCCGAACATATATATGGGGAACTACTATCTCCAACTCGGTTTTTACAGTGAAAACTGCAGGAACTTCAAACCGGCACTAGGAAACAGACTGAGAAACCAGTGTAAAAGTTTCTCCTACAAACCGTTCCTTTTGTGCTAGATGAACGAACGTCTCTCCACATGCTCAGTTCTGAGAGATAAGTGTGGGTGAAAGCCGTGCTTCACCTAGCTTGTTGGGAACACAAAGTTTCTTTTCACTAGCAAACTCCACTCCATACATATATATGGGGTGGTACTAGCTCCAACTCGGTTTTACAGTGAAAACTGCAGGAACTTCAAACCGGCACTAGGAAACAGACTGAGAAACCAGAGTAAAAGTTTCTCCTGCAACCCGTTCCTTTTGTGCTAGATGAATGAACGTCTCTCCACATGCTCAGTTCTGAGAGAGAAGTGTGGGTGAAAGCCGTCCTTCACCTAGCTTGTTGGGAACACTAAGTTTCTTTTCACTTGCAAACTCCACTCCATACATATATATGGGGACGTACTAGATCCAAATCGGTTTTACAGTGCAAACCGGAGGAATTTCAAACCGGCACTAGGAAACAGACTGAGAAACCATAGTAAAAGTTTCTCCTTCAAACCGTTCCCTTTGAGCTAGATGAACGAACGTCTCTCCACATGCTCATTTCTGAGAGTTAAGTGTGGGTGAAAGCCGTCCTTCACCTAGCTGGTTGGGAACACAATGTTTCTTTTCACTTGCAAACTCCATTCCATACATATATATGGGGAGGTTCTAGCTCCAATTCGGTTTTAGAGTGCAAACTGCAGGAACTTCAAACCGGCACTAGGAAACAGACTGAGAGACCAGAGAAAAATTTTCTCCTGTAACCCGTTCACTTTATGCTAGATGAACGAACGTCTCTCCACATGCTCAGATCTGAGAGATAAGTGTGTGTGAAAGACGTCCTTCAACTAGCTTGTTGGGAACACAAAGTTTGTTTTCAGTTGCAAACTCCACTCCATACATATATGTGGGGAGGTATTAGCTCAAACTCGGTTTTACAGTGCAAACTGCAGAAATATCAAACCGGCACTAGGAAACAGACTGAGAAACCAGGGTAAAAGTTTCTCCTGCAACCCGTTCCCTTTGTGCTAGATGAACGAACGTCTCTCCACATGCTCAGTTCTGAGAGATAAGCGTGGGTGAAAGCCGTTCTTCACCTAGCATGTTGGGAACACAAAGTTTCTTTTCACTTGCAATCTCCACTCCATACATATGTATGGGTAGGTACTAGCTCCAACTCGGTTTTACAGTGAAAAATGCAGGATCTTCAAACCGGCACTAGGAAACAGACTGAGAAACCAGAGTAATAGTTTCTCCTGCAACCCGTTCCCTTTGTGCTAGATGAACGAACGTCTCTCCACATGCTCAGTTCTGAGAGATATGTGTGTTTGAAAGCCGTACTTCACATAGCTTGATGGGAACACAAAGTTTCTTTTCACTTGCAAACTCCACTCCATACATATATGTGGGGAGGTACTAGCTCCAACTCGGTTTTACAGTGCAAACTGCAGGAACTTCAAACTTGCACTAGGAAACAGACTGAGAAACCAGAGAAAAAGTTTCCCCTACCACCCGTTCCCTTTTTGCTGGATGAACGAACGTCTCTCCAAATGCTCAGTTCTGAGAGATAAGTGTGTGTGAAAGCCGTCCTTCACATAGCTTTTTGGGAACACAAAGTTTCTTTTCAGTTGCAAAATCCACTCCATACATATATATGGGGAGGTACTAGCTCCAACTCGGTTTTACAGTGAAAACTGCAGGAACTTCAAACCGGCTCTAGGAAACAGACTGAGAAACCAGAGTAAAAGTTTCTCCTGCAACCCGTTCCTTTTGTGCTAGGTGAACGAACGTCTCTCCACATGCTCAGTTCTGAGAGATAAGTGTGTGTGAAAGACGTCCTTCATCTAGCTTGTTGGGAACACAAAGTTTCTTTTCAGTTGCAAACTCCACTCCATACATATATATGGGGAGGTACTAGCTCCAACTCGGTTTTACAGTGCAAACTGGAGGAATTTCAAACCGGCACTAGGAAACAGACTGAGAAACCATAGTAAAAGTTTCTCCTTCAAACCGTTCCCTTTGAGCTAGATGAACGAACGTCTCTCCACATGCTCATTTCTGAGAGATAAGTGTGGGTGAAAGCCGTCCTTCACCTAGCTGGTTGGGAACACAAAGTTTCTTTTCACTTGCAAACTCCATTCCATACATATATATGGGGAGGTACTAGCTCCAATTCGGTTTTAGAGTGCAAACTGCAGGAACTTCAAACCGGCACTAGGAAACAGACTGAGAAACCAGAGAAAAATTTTCTCCTGCAACCCGTTCCTTTATGCTAGATGAACGAACGTCTCTCCACATGTTCAGTTCTGAGAGATAAGTGTGTGTGAAAGACGTCCTTCACCTAGCTTGTTGGGAACACAAAGTTTGTTTTCAGTTGCAAAATCCACTCCATACATATATATGGGGAGGTACTAGCTCCAACTCGGTTTTACAGTGAAAACTGCAGGAACTTCAAACCGGCACTAGGAAACAGACTGAGAAACCAGAGTAAAAGTTTCTCCTGCAACCCGTTCCTTTTGTGCTAGATGAACGAACGTCTCTCCACATGCTCAGTTCTGAGAGAGAAGTGTGGGTGAAAGCCGTCCTTCACCTAGCTTGTTGGGAACACAAAGATTCTTTTCACTTGCAAACTCCAATCCATACATATATATGGGGACGTACTAGATCCAAATCTGTTTTACAGTGCAAACTGGAGGAATTTCCAACCGGCACTAGGAAACAGACTGAGAAACCATAGTAAAAGTTTCTCCTTCAAACCGTTCCCTTTGAGCTAGATGAACGAACGTCTCTCCACATAATCATTTCTGAGAGATAAGTGTGGGTGAAAGCCGTCCTTCACCTAGCTGGTTGGGAACACAAAGTTTCTTTTCACTTGCAAACTCCATTCCATACATATATATGGGGAGGTACTAGCTCCAATTCGGTTTTAGAGTGCAAACTGCAGGAACTTCAAACCGGCACTAGGAAACAGACTGAGAAACCAGAGAAAAAGTTTCCCCTACAACCCGTTCCCTTTTTGCTAGATGAACGAACGTCTCTCCACATGCTCAGTTGTGAGAGATTAGTGTGTGTGAAAGCCGTCCTTCACATAGCTTTTTGGGAACACAAAGTTTCTTTTCAGTTGCAAACTCCACTCCATACATATATATGGGGAGGTACTAGCTCCAACTCGGTTTTACAGTGAAAACTGCAGGAACTTCAAACCGGCTCTAGGAAACAGACTTAGAAACCAGAGTAAAAGTTTCCCCTGCAACCCGTTCCTTTTGTGCTAGATGAACGAACGTCTCTCCACATGCTCAGTTCTGAGAGATAAGTGTGTGTGAAAGCCGTCCTTCACCTAGCTTGTTGGGAACACAAAGTATCTTTTCAGTTGCAAAATCCACTCCATACATATATATGGGGAGGTAATAGCTCCAACTCGGTTTTACAGTGAAAACTGCAGGAACTTCAAACCGGCACTAGGAAACAGACTGAGTAACCAGAGTAAAAGTTTCTCCTGCAAACCTTTCCTTTGTGCTAGATGAACGAACGTCTCTCCACATGCTCAGTTCTGAGAGATAAGTGTGTGTGAAAGCCGTCCTTCACCTAGCTTGTTGGGAACACAAAGATTCTTTTCACTTGCAAACTCCACTCCATACATTTATATGGGGTGGTACTATCACCAAATCAGTTTTTACAGTGCAAAATGCAGGAACTTCAAACCGGCACTAGGAAACAGACTGAGAAACCAGAGTAAAAGTTTCTCCTGCAACACGTTCCCTTTGTGCTAGATGAACGAACGTCTCTCCACATGCTCAATTCTGAGAGATAAGTGTGTGTGAAAGCTGTCTTTAACCTAGCTTGTTGGGAACACAAAGTTTCTTTTCATTTGCAAACTCCACTCCGAACATATATATGGGGAAGTACTATCTCCAACTCGGTTTTTACAGTGCAAAATGCAGGAACTTCAAACCGGCACTAGGAAACAGACTGAGAAACCAGAGTAAAAGTTTCCCTGCAACCCGTTCCCTTTGTGCTAGATGAACGAACGTCTCTCCACATGCTCAGTTCTGAGAGATAAGTTTGTGTGAAAGCCTTCCTTCACCTAGCTTGTTGGGAACACAAAGTTTCCTTTCAGATGCGAACACCACTCCGTACATATATATGGGGAGGTACTAGCTCCAACACCGTTTTACAGTGCAAACTGCAGGAACTTCAAACCGGCACTAGGAAATAGACTGAGAAACCAGAGAAAAAGTTTCTCCTGCAACCCGTTCCCTTTTTTGCTAGATGAACGAACGTCTCTCCACATGCTCAGTTCTGATAGATAAGTGTGTGTGAAAGCCGTCCTTCACCTAGCTTGTTGGGAACACAAAGTTTCTATTCACTTGCAAACTCCACTCCATACATTTATGTGGGAGGTACTAGATCCAACTCGGTTTTACAGTGCAAACTGCAGGAACTTCAAACCGGCAGAAGGAAACAGACTGAGAAACCAGAGTAAAAGTTTCCCTGCAACCCGTTCCATTTGTGCTAGATGAACGAACGTCTCTCCACATGCTCAGTTCTGAGAGATAAGGTTGTGTGAAAGCCTTCCTTCACCTAGCTTGTTGGGAACACAAAGTTTCCTTTCAGATGCGAACTCCACTCCGTACATATATATGGGGAGGTACTAGCTCCAACTCGGTTTTACAGTGCAAACTGCAGGAACTTCAAACCGGCACTAGGAAATAGACTGAGAAACCAGAGAAAAAGTTTCTCCTGCAACCCGTTCCCTTTTTTGCTAGATGAACGAACGTCTCTCCACATGCTCAGTTCTGATAGATAAGTGTGTGTGAAAACCGTCCTTCACCTAGCTTGTTGGGAACACAAAGTTTCTTTTCACTTTCAAACTCCACTCCATACATATATATGGGGAGGTACTAGCTCCAACTCGGTTTTACAGTGAAAACTGCAGTAACTTCAAACCGGCACTAGGAAACAGACTGAGAAAGCAGAGTAAAAGTTTCCCCTGCAACCCGTTCCATTTTTTGCTACATGAAAGAACGTCTCTCCACATGCTCAGTTCTGAGAGATAAGTGTGAGTGAAAGCCGTCCTTCAACTCGATTTTGGGAACACAAAGTTTCTTTTCAGTTGCAAAATCCACTCCATACATATATAAGGGGAGGTACTAGCTCCAACTCGGATTTACAGTGAAAACTGCAGGAACTTCAAACCGGCACTAGGAAACAGACTGAGAAACCGGAGTAAAAGTTTCTCCTGCAACCCGTTCGTTTTGTGCTAGATGAACGAACTTCTCTCCACATGCTCAGTTCTGAGAGATAAATGTGTGTGAAAGCCGTCCATCACCTAGCTTGTTGGGAACACAAAGATTCTTTTCTGTTGCAAACTCCATTCCATACATATATATGGGGAGGTACTAGCTCCAACTCGGTTTTACAGTGCAAACTGCAGGAACTTCAAACCGGCACTAGGAAACAAACTGAGAAACCAGAGTAAAAGTTTCTCCTGCAACCCGTTCCCTTTGTGCTAGATGAACGAACGTCTCTCCACATGCTCAGTTCTGAGAGATAAGTGTGTGTGAAAGCCGTCCTTCACCTAGCTTGTTGGGAACACAAAGTATCTTTTCAGTTGCAAAATCCACTCCATACATATATATGGGGAGGTAATAGCTCCAACTCGGTTTTACAGTGAAAACTGCAGGAACTTCAAACCGGCACTAGGAAACAGACTGAGTAACCAGAGTAAAAGTTTCTCCTGCAAACCTTTCCTTTGTGCTAGATGAACGAACGTCTCTCCACATGCTCAGTTCTGAGAGATAAGTGTGTGTGAAAGCCGTCCTTCACCTAGCTTGTTGGGAACACAAAGATTCTTTTCACTTGCAAACTCCACTCCATACATTTATATGGGGTGGTACTATCACCAAATCAGTTTTTACAGTGCAAAATGCAGGAACTTCAAACCGGCACTAGGAAACAGACTGAGAAACCAGAGTAAAAGTTTCTCCTGCAACACGTTCCCTTTGTGCTAGATGAACGAACGTCTCTCCACATGCTCAATTCTGAGAGATAAGTGTGTGTGAAAGCTGTCTTTAACCTAGCTTGTTGGGAACACAAAGTTTCTTTTCATTTGCAAACTCCACTCCGAACATATATATGGGGAAGTACTATCTCCAACTCGGTTTTTACAGTGCAAAATGCAGGAACTTCAAACCGGCACTAGGAAACAGACTGAGAAACCAGAGTAAAAGTTTCCCTGCAACCCGTTCCCTTTGTGCTAGATGAACGAACGTCTCTCCACATGCTCAGTTCTGAGAGATAAGTTTGTGTGAAAGCCTTCCTTCACCTAGCTTGTTGGGAACACAAAGTTTCCTTTCAGATGCGAACACCACTCCGTACATATATATGGGGAGGTACTAGCTCCAACACCGTTTTACAGTGCAAACTGCAGGAACTTCAAACCGGCACTAGGAAATAGACTGAGAAACCAGAGAAAAAGTTTCTCCTGCAACCCGTTCCCTTTTTTGCTAGATGAACGAACGTCTCTCCACATGCTCAGTTCTGATAGATAAGTGTGTGTGAAAGCCGTCCTTCACCTAGCTTGTTGGGAACACAAAGTTTCTATTCACTTGCAAACTCCACTCCATACATTTATGTGGGAGGTACTAGATCCAACTCGGTTTTACAGTGCAAACTGCAGGAACTTCAAACCGGCAGAAGGAAACAGACTGAGAAACCAGAGTAAAAGTTTCCCTGCAACCCGTTCCATTTGTGCTAGATGAACGAACGTCTCTCCACATGCTCAGTTCTGAGAGATAAGGTTGTGTGAAAGCCTTCCTTCACCTAGCTTGTTGGGAACACAAAGTTTCCTTTCAGATGCGAACTCCACTCCGTACATATATATGGGGAGGTACTAGCTCCAACTCGGTTTTACAGTGCAAACTGCAGGAACTTCAAACCGGCACTAGGAAATAGACTGAGAAACCAGAGAAAAAGTTTCTCCTGCAACCCGTTCCCTTTTTTGCTAGATGAACGAACGTCTCTCCACATGCTCAGTTCTGATAGATAAGTGTGTGTGAAAACCGTCCTTCACCTAGCTTGTTGGGAACACAAAGTTTCTTTTCACTTTCAAACTCCACTCCATACATATATATGGGGAGGTACTAGCTCCAACTCGGTTTTACAGTGAAAACTGCAGTAACTTCAAACCGGCACTAGGAAACAGACTGAGAAAGCAGAGTAAAAGTTTCCCCTGCAACCCGTTCCATTTTTTGCTACATGAAAGAACGTCTCTCCACATGCTCAGTTCTGAGAGATAAGTGTGAGTGAAAGCCGTCCTTCAACTCGATTTTGGGAACACAAAGTTTCTTTTCAGTTGCAAAATCCACTCCATACATATATAAGGGGAGGTACTAGCTCCAACTCGGATTTACAGTGAAAACTGCAGGAACTTCAAACCGGCACTAGGAAACAGACTGAGAAACCGGAGTAAAAGTTTCTCCTGCAACCCGTTCGTTTTGTGCTAGATGAACGAACTTCTCTCCACATGCTCAGTTCTGAGAGATAAATGTGTGTGAAAGCCGTCCATCACCTAGCTTGTTGGGAACACAAAGATTCTTTTCTGTTGCAAACTCCATTCCATACATATATATGGGGAGGTACTAGCTCCAACTCGGTTTTACAGTGCAAACTGCAGGAACTTCAAACCGGCACTAGGAAACAAACTGAGAAACCAGAGTAAAAGTTTCTCCTGCAACCCGTTCCCTTTGTGCTAGATGAACGAACGTCTCTCCACATGCTCAGTTCTGAGAGATAAGTGTGTGTGAAAGCCGTCCTTCACCTAGATTTTGGGAACACAAAGTTTCTTTTCAGTTGAAACCCACTCCTTACATTTATAAGGGGAGGTACTAGCTCCAAATCGGTTTTACAGTGAAAACTGCAGGAACTTCAAACCGGCACTAGGAAACAGACTGAGAAACCAGAGTAAAAGTTTCTCCTACAAACCGTTCCTTTTGTGCTAGATGAACGAACGTCTCTCCGCATGCTCAGTTCTGAGAGATAAGTGTGTGTGAAAGCCGTCCTTCACCTAGCTTGTTGGGAACACAAAGTTTCTTTTCACTTGCAAACTCCAATCCATACATATATATGGGGAGGTACTAGCTCCAACTCGGTTTTACAGTGCAAACTGCAGGAATTTCAAACCGGCACTAGGAAACAGACTGAGAAACCAGAGAAAAAGTTTCTCCTGCAACCCTTTCCCTTTGTGATAGATGAACGAACGTCTCTCCACATGCTCAGTTCTGAGAGATAAGTGTGTGTGAAAGACGTCCTTCACCTAGCTTGTTGGGAACACAAAGTTTCTTTTCAGTTGCAAACTCCACTCCATACATATATATGGGGAGGTACTAGCTCCAAATCGGTTTTACAGTGAAAACTGCAGGAACTTCAAACCGGTACTAGGAAACAGACTGAGAAACCAGCGTAAAAGTTTTCCCTGCAACTCGTTCCCTTTTTGCTAGATGAACGAACGTCTCTCCACATGCTCAGTTCTGAGAGATAAGTATGTGTGAAAGCCGTACTTCACATAGATTGTTGGGAACACAAAGTTTCTTTTCACTTGCAAACTACAATCCATACATATATGTGGGGAGGTACTAGCTCAAACTCGGTTTTACAGTGCAAACTGCAGAAATATCAAACCGGCACTAGGAAACAGACTGAGAAACCAGAGTAAAACTTTCTCCTGCAACCCGTTCCCTTTGTGCTAGATGAACGAACGTCTCTCCACATGCTAGGTTCTGAGAGATAAGCGTGGGTGAAAGCCGTCCTTCACCTAGCATGTTGGGAACACAAAGTTTCTTTTCACTTGCAATATCCACTCCATACATATATATGGGTAGGTACTAGCTCCAACTCGGTTTTACAGTGAAAAATGCAGGAACTTCAAACCGGCACTAGGAAACAGACTGAGAAACCAGAGTAAAAGTTTCTCCTGCAACCCGTTCCCTTTGTGCTTGATGAACGACGTCTCTCAACATGCTCAGTTCTGAGAGATAAGTGTGTGTGAAAGCCGTACTTCACATAGCTTGTTGGGAACACAAAGTTTCTTTTCACTTGCAAACTCCACTCCATACATATATGTTGGGAGGTACTAGCTCCAACTCGGTTTTACAGTGCAAACAACAGGAACTTCAAACCGGCACTAGGAAACAGACTGAGAAACCAGAGAAAAAGTTTCCCCTACAACCCGTTCCCTTTTTGCTAGATGAACGAACGTCTCTCCACATGCTCAGTTCTGAAAGATAAGTGTGTGTGAAAGCCGTCCTTCACATAGCTTTTTGGGAACACAAAGTTTCTTTTCAGTTGCAAAATCCACTCCATACATATATATGGGGAGTTACTAGCTCCAACTCGGTTTTACAGTGAAAACTGCAGGAACTTCAAACAGGCTCTAGGAAACAGACTGAGAAACCAGAGTAAAAGATTCTCCTCCAACCCGTTCCTTTTGGGCTAGATGAACGAACGTCTCTCCACATGCTCAGTTCTGAGAGATAAGTGTGTGTGAAAGCCGTCCTTCACCTAGATTTTGGGAACACAAAGTTTCTTATCAGTTGCAAAATCCACTCCATACATATATAAGGGGAGGTACTAGCTCCAACTCGGATTCACAGTGAAAACTGCAGGAACTTCAAACCGGCACTAGGAAACAGACTGAGAAACCAGAGTAAAAGTTTCTCCTGCAACCCTTTCCCTTTGTGATAGATGAACGAACGTCTCTCCACATGCTCAGTTCTGAGAGATATATGTGTGTGAAAGCCGTCCTTCACCTAGCTTGTTGGGAACACAAAGATTCTTTTCACTTGCAAACTCCACTCCATACATATATGTGGGTAGGTACTAGCTCAAACTCGGTTTTACAGTGCAAACTGCAGAAATATCAAACCGGCACTAGGAAACAGACTGAAAAACCAGAGTAAAAGTTTCTCCTGCAACCCGTTCACTTTGTGCTAGATGAACGAACGTCTCTCCACATGCTCAGTTCTGAGAGATAAGCGTGGGTGAAAGCCGTCCTTCACCTATCATGTTGGGAACACAAAGTTTCTTTTCACTTGCAATTTCCACTCCATACATATATATGGGTAGGTACTAGCTCCAACTCGGTTTTACAGTGAAAAATGCAGGAACTTCAAATCGGCACTAGGAAACAGACTGAGAAACCAGAGTAAAAGTTTCTCCTGCAACCCGTTCCCTTTGTGCTAGATGAACGAACGTCTCTCCACATGCTCAGTTCTGAGAGATAAGTGTGTGTGAAAGCCGTACTTCACATAGCTTGTTGGGAACACAAAGTTTCTTTTCAGTTGCAAACTCCACTCCATACATATATGTGGGGAGATACTAGCTCCAACTCGGTTTTACAGTGCAAACTGCAGGAACTTCAAACCGGCACTAGGAAACAGACTGAGAAACCAGAGAAAAAGTTTCCCCTACAACCCGTTCCCTTTTTGCTAGATGAACGAACGTCTCTCCACATGCTCAGTTCTGAGAGATAAGTGTGTGTGAAAGCCGTCCTTCACAGAGCTTTTTGGGAACACAAAGTTTCTTTTCAGTTGCAAAATCCACTCCATACATATATATGGGGAGGTACTAGCTCCAACTCGGTTTTACAGTGAAAACTGCAGGAACTCCAAACCGGCTCTAGGAAACAGACTGAGAAACCAGAGTAAAAGTTTCTCCTGCAACCCGTTCCTTTTGTGCTAGATGAACGAACGTCTCTCCACATGCTCAGTTCTGAGAGATAAGTGTGTGTGAAAGCCGTCCTTCACCTAGCTTGTTGGGAAAACAAAGTATCTTTTCAGTTGCAAAATCCACTCCATACATATATATGGGGAGGTAATAGCTCCAACTCGGTTTTACAGTGAAAACTGCAGGAACTTCAAACCGGCACTAGGAAACAGACTGAGTAACAAGAGTAAAAGTTTCTCCTGCAAACCTTTCCTTTGTGCTAGATGAACGAACGTCTCTCCTCATGCTCAGTTCTGAGAGAAAAGTGTGTGTGAAAGCCGTCCTTCACCTAGCTTGTTGGGAACACAAAGATTCTTTTCACTTGCAAACTCCACTCCATACATATATATGGGGAGGTACTAGCTCCAATTCGGTTTTACAGTGCAAACTGCAGGAAATTCAAACAGGCACTAGGAAACAGACTGAGAAAACAGAGAAAAATTTACTCCTGCAACCCGTTCCCTTTATGCTAGATGAACGAACGTCTCTCCACTTGCTCAGTTCTGAGAGAAAAGTGTGGGTGAAAGCCGTCCTTCACCTAGCTTGTTGGGAACACAAAGTTTGTTTTCAGTTGCAAACTCCACTCCATACATATATATGGGGAGGTACAAGCTCCAACTCGGTTATAGAGTGCAGACTGCAGGAACTTCAAAACGGCACTAGGAAACAGACTGAGAAACCAGAGTAAAATTTTCTCCTGCACACCGTTCCCTTTATGCTAGATGAACGAACTTCTCTCCACATGCTCATTTCTGAGAGATAAGTGTGTGTGAAGGCCGTCCTTCACCTAGCTTGTTGGGAACACAAAGTTTCTTTTCACTTGCAAACTCCAATCCATACATATATATGGGGACGTACTAGATCCAAATCGGTTTTACAGTGCAAACTGGAGGAATTTCAAACCGGCACTAGGAAACAGACTGAGAAACCATAGTAAAAGTTTCTCCTTCAAACCGTTCCTTTGAGCTAGATGAACGAACGTCTCTCCACATGCTCATTTCTGAGAGATAAGTGTGGGTGAAAGCCGTCCTTCACCTAGCTGGTTGGGAACACAAAGTTTCTTTTCACTTGCAAATTCCACTCCATACATATATATGGGGAGGTACTAGCTCCAATTCGGTTTTAGAGTGCAAACTGCAGGAACTTCAAACCGGCACTAGGAAACAGACTTAGAAACCAGAGAAAAATTTTCTCCTGCAACCCGTTCCCTTTATGCTAGATGAACGAACGTCTCTCCACATGCTCAGTTCTGAGAGATAAGCGTGGGTGAAAGCCGTCCTTCACATAGCATGTTGGGAACACAAAGTTTCTTTTCACTTGCAATCTCCACTCCATACATATATATGGGTAGGTTCTAGCTCCAACTCGGTTTTACAGTGAAAAATGCAGGAACTTCAAATCGGCACTAGGAAACAGACTGAGAAACCAGAGTAAAAGTTTCTCCTGCAACCCGTTCCCTTTGTGCTAGATGAACGAACGTCTCTCCACATGCTCAGTTCTGAGAGATAAGTGTGTGTGAAAGCCGTACTTCACATAGCTTGTTGGGAACACAAAGTTTCTTTTCACTTGCAAACTCCACTCCATACATATATGTGGGGAGATACTAGCTCCAACTCGGTTTTACAGTGCAAACTGCAGGAACTTCAAACCGGCACTAGGAAACAGACTGAGAAACCAGAGAAAAAGTTTCCCCTACATCCCGTTCCCTTTTTGCTAGATGAACGAACGTCTCTCCACATGCTCATTTCTGAGAGATAATTGTGTGTGAAAGCCGTCCTTCACATAGCTTTTTGGGAACACAAAGTTTCTTTTCAGTTGCAAAATCCACTCCATACATATATATGGGGAGGTACTAGCTCCAACTCGGTTTTACAGTGAAAACTGCAGGAACTCCAAACCGGCTCTAGGAAACAGACTGAGAAACCAGAGTAAAAGTTTCTCCTGCAACCCGTTCCTTTTGTGCTAGATGAACGAACGTCTCTCCACATG
This sequence comes from Camelus dromedarius, assembly GCF_036321535.1. Classification (NCBI taxonomy): domain Eukaryota; kingdom Metazoa; phylum Chordata; class Mammalia; order Artiodactyla; family Camelidae; genus Camelus; species Camelus dromedarius. Next base: position 84,957,270 of record NC_087441.1, on the reverse strand, counting down.
CTCAGTTCTGAGAGATAAGTGTGTGTGAAAGCCGTCCTTCACCTATCTTGTTGGGAAAACAAAGTATCTTTTCAGTTGCAAACTCCACTCCATACATATATATGGGGAGGTAATAGCTCCAACTCGGTTTTACAGTGAAAACTGCAGGAACTTCAAACCGGCACTAGGAAACAGACTGAGTAACAAGAGTAAAAGTTTCTCCTGCAAACCTTTCCTTTGTGCTAGATGAACGAACGTCTCTCCACATGCTCAGTTCTGAGAGATAAGTGTGTGTGAAAGCCGTCCTTCACCTAGCTTGTTGGGAACACAAAGATTCTTTTCACTTGCAAACTCCACTCCATACATATATATGGGGAGGTACTAGCTCCAATTCGGTTTTACAGTGCAAACTGCAGGAACTTCAAACAGGCACTAGGAAACAGACTGAGAAACCAGAGAAAAATTTTCTCCTGCAAACCGTTCCCTTTATGCTAGATGAACGAACGTCTCTCCACTTGCTCAGTTCTGAGAGAAAATTGTGGGTGAAAGCCGTCCTTCACCTAGCTTGTTGGGAACACAAAGTTTCTTTTCAGTTGCAAACTCCACTCCATACATATATATGGGGAGGTACAAGCTCCAACTCGGTTATAGAGTGCAAACTGCAGGAACTTCAAAACGGCACTAGGAAACAGACTGAGAAACCAGAGTAAAATTTTCTCCTGCACACCGTTCCCTTTATGCTAGATGAACGAACTTCTGTCCACATGCTCATTTCTGAGAGATAAGTGTGTGTGAAGGCCGTCCTTCACCTAGCTTGTAGGGAACACAAAGTTTCTTTTCACTTGCCAACTCCAATCCATACATATATATGGGGACGTACTAGATCCAAATCGGTTTTACAGTGCAAACTGGAGGAATTTCAAACCGGCACTAGGAAACAGACTGAGAAACCAGAGTAAAAGTTTCTCCTTCAAACCGTTCCCTTTGTGCTAGATGAACGAACGTCTCTCCAAATGCTCATATCTGAGAGATAAGTGTGGGTGAAAGCCGTCCTTCACCTAGCTGGTTGGGAACACAAAGTTTCTTTTCACTTGCAAACTCCACTCCATAAATATGTATGGGGAGGTACTAGCTCCAATTCGGTTTTAGAGTGCAAATTGCAGGAACTTCAAACCAGCACTAGGAAACAGACTGAGAAACCAGAGAAAAATTTTCTCCTGCAACCCGTTCCCTTTATGCTAGATGAACGAACGTCTCTCCACATGCTCAGTTCTGAGAGATAAGTGTGTGTTAAAGACGTACTTCACCTACCTTGTTGGGAACACAAAGTTTCTTTTCAGTTGCAAACTCCACTCCATACATATATATGGGGAGGTACTAGCTCCAACTCTGTTTTACAGTGAAAACTGCAGGAACTTCAAACCGGCACCAGGAAACAGACTGAGAAACCAGCGTAAAAGTTTTTCCTGCAACTCGTTCCCTTTTTGCTAGATGAACGAACGTCTCTCCACATGCTCAGTTCTGAGAGATAAGTGTGTGTGAAAGCCGTACTTCACATAGCTTGTTGGGAACACAAAGTTTCTTTTCACTTGCAAACTACACTCCATACATATATGTGGGGAGGTACTAGCTCAAACTCGATTTTACTGTGCAAACTGCAGAAATATCAAACCGGCACTAGGAAACAGACTGAGAAACCAGAGTAAAAGTTTCTCCTGCAACCCGTTCCCTTTGTGCTAGATGAACGAACGTCTCTCCACATGCTCAGTTCTGAGAGATAAGCGTGGGTGAAAGCCGTCCTTCACCTAGCATGTTGGGAACACAAAGTTTATTTTCACTTGCAATCTCCATTCCATACATATATATGGGTAGGTACTAGCTCCAACTCGGTTTTACTGTGAAAAATGCAGGTACTTCAAACCGGCACTAGGAAACAGACTGAGAAACCAGAGTAAAAGTTTCTCCTGCAAACCGTTCCCTTTGTGCTAGATGAACGAACGTCTCTCCACATGCTCAGTTCTGAGAGATAAGTGTGTGTGAAAGCCGTACTTCACCTAGCTTGTTGGGAACACAAAGTTTCTTTTCACTTGCAAACTCCACTCCATACATATATGTGGGGAGGTACTAGCTCCAACACGGTTTTACAGTGCAAACTGCAGGAACTTCAAACCGGCACTAGGAAACAGACTGAGAAACCAGAGAAAAAGTTTCCCCTACAACCCGTTCCCTTTTTGCTAGATGAACGAACGTCTCTCCACATGCTCAGTTCTGAGAGATAAGTGTGCGTGAAAGCCGTCCTTCACATTGCTTTTTGGGAACACAAAGTTTCTTTTCAGTGGCAAAATCCACTCCATACTTATATACGGGGAGGTACTAGCTCCAACTCGGTTTTACAGTGAAAACTGCAGGAACTTCAAACCGGCTCTAGGAAACAGACTGAGAAACCAGAGTAAAAGTTTCTCCTGCAACCCGTTCCTTTTGTGCTAGATGAACGAACGTCTCTCCACATGCTCAGTTCTGAGAGATAAGTGTGTGTGAAAGCCGTCCTTCACCTAGCTTGTAGAGAACACAAAGTATCTTTTCAGTTGCAAAATCCACTCCATACATATATATGGGGAGGTACTAGCTCCAACTCGGTTTTACAGTGAAAACTGCAGGAACTTCAAACCGGCACTAGGAAACAGACTGAGTAACCAGAGTAAAAGTTTCTCCTGCAACCCTTTCCTTTTGTGCTAGATGAACGAACGTCTCTCCACATGCTCAGTTCTGAGAGATAAATGTGTGTTAAAGCCGTACTTCACATAGCATGTTGGGAACACAAGGTTTCTTTTCACTTGCAATCTCCACTCCATACATATATATGGGGAGGTACTAGCTCCAACTCTGTTTTACAGTGAAAACTGCAGGAACTTCAAACCGGCACTAGGAAACAGACTGAGAAACCAGAGTAAAAGTTTCCCCTGCAACTCGTTCCTTTTGTGCTAGATGAACGAACGTCTCTCCACATGCTCAGTTCTGAGAGATAAGTGTGTGTGAAAGCCGTCCTTCACCAAGATTGTTGGGAACACAAAGTTTCTTTTCACTTGCAAACTCCACTCCATACATATATATGGGGAGGTACAAGCTCCAACACGGTTTTACAGAGAAAAATGCAGGAACTTCAAACCGGCACTAGGAAACAGACTGAGAAACCAGAGTAAAAGTTTCTCCTGCAACCCGTTCCCTTTGTGCTAGATGAACGAACGTCTCTCCACATGCTCAGTTCTGAGAGATAAGTGTGTGTGAAAGCCGTACTTCACATAGCTTGTTGGGAACACAAAGTTTCTTTTCACTTGCAAACTCCACTCCATTCATATATGTGGGGAGGTACTAGCTCCAGCTCTGTTTTACAGTGCAAACTGCAGGAACTTCAAACCTGCACTAGAAAACAGACTGAGAAACCGGAGAAAAAGTTTCCCCTACAACCCGTTCCCTTTTTGCTAGATGAACGAACGTCTCTCCACATGCTCAGTTCTGAGAGATAAGTGTGTGTGAAAGCCGTCCTTCACATAGCTTTTTGGGAACACAAAGTTTCTTTTCAGTTGCAAAATCCACTCCATACATATATATGGGGAGGTACTAGCTCCAACTCGGTTTTACAGTGAAAACTGCAAGAACTTCAATCCGGCTCTAGGAAACAGACTGAGAGACCAGAGTAAAAGTTTCTCCTGCAACCCGTTCCTTTTGTGCTAGATGAACGAACGTCTCTCCACATGCTCAGTTCTGAAAGATAAGTGTGGGTGAAAGCCGTCCTTCACCTAGCTTGTTGGGAACACAAAGATTCTTTTCACTTGCAAACTCCAATCCATACATATATATGGGGAGGTACTAGATCCAAATCGGTTTTACAGTGCAAACTGCAGGAATTTCAAACCGGCACTAGGAAACAGACTGAGAAACCAGAGTAAGAGTTTCTCCTTCAACCAGTTCCATTTGTGCTAGATGAACGAACATCTCTCCACATGCTCATTTCTGAGAGATAAGTGTTGGTGAAAGCCGTCCTTCACCTAGCTTGTTGGGAACACAAAGTTCCTTTTCACTTGCAAACTCCAATCCATACATATATATGGGGACGTTAGATCCAAATCGGTTTTACAGTGCAAACTGCAGGAATTTCAAACCGGCACTAGGAAACAGACTGAGAAACCATAGTAAAAGTTTCTCCTTCAAACCGTTCCCTTTGTGCTAGATGAACGAACGTCTCTCCACATGCTCAGTTCTGAGAGATAAGTGTGGGTTAAAGCCGTCCTTCACCTAGCTGGTTGGGAACACAAAGTTTCTTTTCACTTGCAAACTCCACTCCATACCTATATATGGGGAGGTACTAGCTCCAATTCGGTTTTAGAGTGAAAACTGCAGGAACTTCAAACCGGCACTAGGAAACAGACTGAGAAACCAGAGAAAAATTTTCTCCTGCAACCCGTTCCCTTTATGCTAGATGAACGAACGTCTCTCCACATGCTCAATTCTGAGAGATAATTGTGTGTGAAAGACGTCCTTCACCTAGCTTGTTGGGAACACAAAGTTTCTTTTCAGTTGCAAACTCCACTCCATACATATATATGGGGAGGTACTAGCTCCAACTCGGTTTTACACTGAAAACTGCAGGAACTTCAAACCGGCACTAGGAAACAGACTGATAAACCAGCGTAAAAGTTTTTCCTGCAACACGTTCCATTTTTGCTAGACGAACGAAAGTCTCTCCACATGCTCAGATCTGAGAGATAAGTGTGTGTGAAAGCCGTACTTCACATAGCTTGTTGGGAACACAAAGTTTCTTTTCACTTGCAAACTACTCTCCATACATATATGTGGGGAGGTACTAGCTCCAACTCGGTTTTACAGTGCAAACTGCAGAAATATCAAACCGGCACTAGGAAACAGACTGAGAATCCATAGTAAAAGTTTCTCCTGCAACCCGTTCCCTTTGTGCTAGATGAACGAACGTCTCTCCACATGCTCAGTTCTGAGAGATAAGTGTGTGTGAAAGCCATCCTTCACATAGCTTTTTGGGAACACAAAGTTTCTTTTCAGTTGCAAAATCCACTCCATACATTTATATGGAGAGGTACCAACTCCAACTCGGTTTTACAGTGAAAACTGCAGGAACTTCAAACCGGCTCTAGGAAACAGACTGAGAAACCAGAGTAAAACTTTCTCCTGCAACCCGTTCCTTTTGTGCTAGATGAACGAACGTCTCTCCACATGCTCATTTCTGAGAGATAAGTGTGTGTGAAAGCCGTCCTTCACCTAGCTTGTTGGGAACACAAAGTTTCTTTTCAGTTGCAAAATCCACTCCATACATATATATGGGGAGGTACTAGCTCCAACTCGGTTTTACAGTGAAAAATGCAGGAACTTCAAACCGGCACTAGGAAACAGACTGAGAAACCAGAGTAAAAGTTTCTCCTGCAACCCGTTCCCTTTGTGCTAGATGAACGAACGTCTCTCCACATGCTCAGTTCTGAGAGATAAGCGTGGGTGAAAGCCGTACTTCACATAGCTTGTTGGGAACACAAAGTTTCTTTTCACTTGCAAACTCCACTCCATACATATATGTGGGGAGGTACTAGCTCCCACTCGGTTTTACAGTGCAAACTGCAGGAACTTCAAACCGGCACTAGGAAACAGACTGAGAAACCAGAGAAAAAGTTTCCCCTACAACCCGTTCCCTTTTTGCTAGATGAACGAACGTCTCTCCACATGCTCAGTTCTGAGAGATAAGTGTGTGTGAAAGCCGTCCTTCACATAGCTTTTTGGGAACACAAAGTTTCTTTTCAGTTGCAAAATCCACTCCATACATATATATGGGGAGGTACTAGCTCCAACTCGGTTATACAGTGAAAACTGCAGGAACTTCAAACCAGCACTAGGAAACAGACTGAGAAACCAGCGTAAAAGTTTTTCCTGCAACTCGTTCCCTTTTTGCTAGATGAACGAACGTCTCTCCACATGCTCAGTTCTGAGAGATAAGTGTGTGTGAAAGCCGTACTTCACATAGCTTGTTGGGAACACAAAGTTTCTTTTCACTTGCAAACTACACTCCATACATATATGTGGGGAGGTACTAGCTCAAACTCGATTTTACAGTGCAAACTGCAGAAATATCAAACCGGCACTAGGAAACAGACTGAGAAACCAGAGTAAAAGTTTCTCCTGCAACCCGTTCCCTTTGTGCTAGATGAACGAACGTCTCTGCACATGCTCAGTTCTGAGAGATAAGCGTGGGTGAAAGCCGTCCTTCACCTAGCATGTTGGGAACACAAAGTTTATTTTCACTTGCAATCTCCACTCCATACATATATATGGGTAGGTACTAGCTCCAACTCGGTTTTACTGTGAAAAATGCAGGTACTTCAAACCGGCACTAGGAAACAGACTGAGAAACCATAGTAAAAGTTTCTCCTGCAAACCGTTCCCTTTGTGCTAGATGAACGAACGTCTCTCCACATGCTCAGTTCTGAGAGATAAGTGTGTGTGAAAGCCGTACTTCACCTAGCTTGTTGGGAACACAAAGTTTCTTTTCACTTGCAAACTCCACTCCATACATATATGTGGGGAGGTACTAGCTCCAACACGGTTTTACAGTGCAAACTGCAGGAACTTCAAACCGGCACTAGGAAACAGACTGAGAAACCAGAGAAAAAGTTTCCCCTACAACCCGTTCCCTTTTTGCTAGATGAACGAACGTCTCTCCACATGCTCAGTTCTGAGAGATAAGTGTGCGTGAAAGCCGTCCTTCACATTGCTTTTTGGGAACACAAAGTTTCTTTTCAGTGGCAAAATCCACTCCATACTTATATACGGGGAGGTACTAGCTCCAACTCGGTTTTACAGTGAAAACTGCAGGAACTTCAAACCGGCTCTAGGAAACAGACTGAGAAACCAGAGTAAAAGTTTCTCCTGCAACCCGTTCCTTTTGTGCTAGATGAACGAACGTCTCTCCACATGCTCAGTTCTGAGAGATAAGTGTGTGTGAAAGCCGTCCTTCACCTAGCTTGTAGAGAACACAAAGTATCTTTTCAGTTGCAAAATCCACTCCATACATATATATGGGGAGGTACTAGCTCCAACTCGGTTTTACAGTGAAAACTGCAGGAACTCCAAACCGGCTCTAGGAAACAGACTGAGAAACCAGCGGAAAAGTTTTCCCTGCAACTCGTTCCCTTTTTGCTAGATGAACGAACGTCTCTCCACATGCTCAGTTCTGAGAGATAAGTATGTGTGAAAGCCGTACTTCACATAGATTGTTGGGAACACAAAGTTTCTTTTCACTTGCAAACTACAATCCATACATATATGTGGGGAGGTACTAGCTCAAACTCGGTTTTACAGTGCAAACTGCAGAAATATCAAACCGGCACTAGGAAACAGACTGAGAACCCAGAGTAAAACTTTCTCCTGCAACCCGTTCCCTTTGTGCTAGATGAACGAACGTCTCTCCACATGCTAGGTTCTGAGAGATAAGCGTGGGTGAAAGCCGTCCTTCACCTAGCATGTTGGGAACACAAAGTTTCTTTTCACTTGCAATATCCACTCCATACATATATATGGGTAGGTACTAGCTCCAACTCGGTTTTACAGTGAAAAATGCAGGAACTTCAAACCGGCACTAGGAAACAGACTGAGAAACCAGAGTAAAAGTTTCTCCTGCAACCCGTTCCCTTTGTGCTTGATGAACGAACGTCTCTCAACATGCTCAGTTCTGAGAGATAAGTGTGTGTGAAAGCCGTACTTCACATAGCTTGTTGGGAACACAAAGTTTCTTTTCACTTGCAAACTCCACTCCATACATATATGTTGGGAGGTACTAGCTCCAACTCGGTTTTACAGTGAAAACTGCAGGAACTTCAAACAGGCTCTAGGAAACAGACTGAGAAACCAGAGTAAAAGTTTCTCCTGCAACCCGTTCCTTTTGTGCTAGATGAACGAACGTCTCTCCACATGCTCAGTTCTGAAAGATAAGTGTGGGTGAAAGCCGTCCTTCACCTAGCTTGTTGGGAACACAAAGATTCTTTTCACTTGCAAACTCCAATCCATACATATATATGGGGAGGTACTAGATCCAAATCGGTTTTACAGTGCAAACTGCAGGAATTTCAAACCGGCACTAGGAAACAGACTGAGAAACCAGAGTAAGAGTTTCTCCTTCAACCCGTTCCATTTGTGCTAGATGAACGAACATCTCTCCACATGCTCATTTCTGAGAGATAAGTGTTGGTGAAAGCCGTCCTTCACCTAGCTTGTTGGGAACACAAAGTTCCTTTTCACTTGCAAACTCCAATCCATACATATATATGGGGACGTTAGATCCAAATCGGTTTTACAGTGCAAACTGCAGGAATTTCAAACCGGCACTAGGAAACAGACTGAGAAACCATAGTAAAAGTTTCTCCTTCAAACCGTTCCCTTTGTGCTAGATGAACGAACGTCTCTCCACATGCTCAGTTCTGAGAGATAAGTGTGGGTTAAAGCCGTCCTTCACCTAGCTGGTTGGGAACACAAAGTTTCTTTTCACTTGCAAACTCCACTCCATACCTATATATGGGGAGGTACTAGCTCCAATTCGGTTTTAGAGTGAAAACTGCAGGAACTTCAAACCGGCACTAGGAAACAGACTGAGAAACCAGAGAAAAATTTTCTCCTGCAACCCGTTCCCTTTATGCTAGATGAACGAACGTCTCTCCACATGCTCAATTCTGAGAGATAATTGTGTGTGAAAGACGTCCTTCACCTAGCTTGTTGGGAACACAAAGTTTCTTTTCAGTTGCAAACTCCACTCCATACATATATATGGGGAGGTACTAGCTCCAACTCGGTTTTACACTGAAAACTGCAGGAACTTCAAACCGGCACTAGGAAACAGACTGATAAACCAGCGTAAAAGTTTTTCCTGCAACACGTTCCATTTTTGCTAGACGAACGAAAGTCTCTCCACATGCTCAGATCTGAGAGATAAGTGTGTGTGAAAGCCGTACTTCACATAGCTTGTTGGGAACACAAAGTTTCTTTTCACTTGCAAACTACTCTCCATACATATATGTGGGGAGGTACTAGCTCCAACTCGGTTTTACAGTGCAAACTGCAGAAATATCAAACCGGCACTAGGAAACAGACTGAGAATCCATAGTAAAAGTTTCTCCTGCAACCCGTTCCCTTTGTGCTAGATGAACGAACGTCTCTCCACATGCTCAGTTCTGAGAGATAAGTGTGTGTGAAAGCCATCCTTCACATAGCTTTTTGGGAACACAAAGTTTCTTTTCAGTTGCAAAATCCACTCCATACATTTATATGGAGAGGTACCAACTCCAACTCGGTTTTACAGTGAAAACTGCAGGAACTTCAAACCGGCTCTAGGAAACAGACTGAGAAACCAGAGTAAAACTTTCTCCTGCAACCCGTTCCTTTTGTGCTAGATGAACGAACGTCTCTCCACATGCTCATTTCTGAGAGATAAGTGTGTGTGAAAGCCGTCCTTCACCTAGCTTGTTGGGAACACAAAGTTTCTTTTCAGTTGCAAAATCCACTCCATACATATATATGGGGAGGTACTAGCTCCAACTCGGTTTTACAGTGAAAAATGCAGGAACTTCAAACCGGCACTAGGAAACAGACTGAGAAACCAGAGTAAAAGTTTCTCCTGCAACCCGTTCCCTTTGTGCTAGATGAACGAACGTCTCTCCACATGCTCAGTTCTGAGAGATAAGCGTGGGTGAAAGCCGTACTTCACATAGCTTGTTGGGAACACAAAGTTTCTTTTCACTTGCAAACTCCACTCCATACATATATGTGGGGAGGTACTAGCTCCCACTCGGTTTTACAGTGCAAACTGCAGGAACTTCAAACCGGCACTAGGAAACAGACTGAGAAACCAGAGAAAAAGTTTCCCCTACAACCCGTTCCCTTTTTGCTAGATGAACGAACGTCTCTCCACATGCTCAGTTCTGAGAGATAAGTGTGTGTGAAAGCCGTCCTTCACATAGCTTTTTGGGAACACAAAGTTTCTTTTCAGTTGCAAAATCCACTCCATACATATATATGGGGAGGTACTAGCTCCAACTCGGTTATACAGTGAAAACTGCAGGAACTTCAAACCAGCACTAGGAAACAGACTGAGAAACCAGCGTAAAAGTTTTTCCTGCAACTCGTTCCCTTTTTGCTAGATGAACGAACGTCTCTCCACATGCTCAGTTCTGAGAGATAAGTGTGTGTGAAAGCCGTACTTCACATAGCTTGTTGGGAACACAAAGTTTCTTTTCACTTGCAAACTACACTCCATACATATATGTGGGGAGGTACTAGCTCAAACTCGATTTTACAGTGCAAACTGCAGAAATATCAAACCGGCACTAGGAAACAGACTGAGAAACCAGAGTAAAAGTTTCTCCTGCAACCCGTTCCCTTTGTGCTAGATGAACGAACGTCTCTCCACATGCTCAGTTCTGAGAGATAAGCGTGGGTGAAAGCCGTCCTTCACCTAGCATGTTGGGAACACAAAGTTTATTTTCACTTGCAATCTCCACTCCATACATATATATGGGTAGGTACTAGCTCCAACTCGGTTTTACTGTGAAAAATGCAGGTACTTCAAACCGGCACTAGGAAACAGACTGAGAAACCATAGTAAAAGTTTCTCCTGCAAACCGTTCCCTTTGTGCTAGATGAACGAACGTCTCTCCACATGCTCAGTTCTGAGAGATAAGTGTGTGTGAAAGCCGTACTTCACCTAGCTTGTTGGGAACACAAAGTTTCTTTTCACTTGCAAACTCCACTCCATACATATATGTGGGGAGGTACTAGCTCCAACACGGTTTTACAGTGCAAACTGCAGGAACTTCAAACCGGCACTAGGAAACAGACTGAGAAACCAGAGAAAAAGTTTCCCCTACAACCCGTTCCCTTTTTGCTAGATGAACGAACGTCTCTCCACATGCTCAGTTCTGAGAGATAAGTGTGCGTGAAAGCCGTCCTTCACATTGCTTTTTGGGAACACAAAGTTTCTTTTCAGTGGCAAAATCCACTCCATACTTATATACGGGGAGGTACTAGCTCCAACTCGGTTTTACAGTGAAAACTGCAGGAACTTCAAACCGGCTCTAGGAAACAGACTGAGAAACCAGAGTAAAAGTTTCTCCTGCAACCCGTTCCTTTTGTGCTAGATGAACGAACGTCTCTCCACATGCTCAGTTCTGAGAGATAAGTGTGTGTGAAAGCCGTCCTTCACCTAGCTTGTAGAGAACACAAAGTATCTTTTCAGTTGCAAAATCCACTCCATACATATATATGGGGAGGTACTAGCTCCAACTCGGTTTTACAGTGAAAACTGCAGGAACTCCAAACCGGCTCTAGGAAACAGACTGAGAAACCAGCGGAAAAGTTTTCCCTGCAACTCGTTCCCTTTTTGCTAGATGAACGAACGTCTCTCCACATGCTCAGTTCTGAGAGATAAGTATGTGTGAAAGCCGTACTTCACATAGATTGTTGGGAACACAAAGTTTCTTTTCACTTGCAAACTACAATCCATACATATATGTGGGGAGGTACTAGCTCAAACTCGGTTTTACAGTGCAAACTGCAGAAATATCAAACCGGCACTAGGAAACAGACTGAGAACCCAGAGTAAAACTTTCTCCTGCAACCCGTTCCCTTTGTGCTAGATGAACGAACGTCTCTCCACATGCTAGGTTCTGAGAGATAAGCGTGGGTGAAAGCCGTCCTTCACCTAGCATGTTGGGAACACAAAGTTTCTTTTCACTTGCAATATCCACTCCATACATATATATGGGTAGGTACTAGCTCCAACTCGGTTTTACAGTGAAAAATGCAGGAACTTCAAACCGGCACTAGGAAACAGACTGAGAAACCAGAGTAAAAGTTTCTCCTGCAACCCGTTCCCTTTGTGCTTGATGAACGAACGTCTCTCAACATGCTCAGTTCTGAGAGATAAGTGTGTGTGAAAGCCGTACTTCACATAGCTTGTTGGGAACACAAAGTTTCTTTTCACTTGCAAACTCCACTCCATACATATATGTTGGGAGGTACTAGCTCCAACTCGGTTTTACAGTGCAAACAACAGGAACTTCAAACCGGCACTAGGAAACAGACTGAGAAACCAGAGAAAAAGTTTCCCCTACAACCCGTTCCCTTTTTGCTAGATGAACGAACGTCTCTCCACATGCTCAGTTCTGAAAGATAAGTGTGTGTGAAAGCCGTCCTTCACATAGCTTTTTGGGAACACAAAGTTTCTTTTCAGTTGCAAAATCCACTCCATACATATATATGGGGAGTTACTAGCTCCAACTCGGTTTTACAGTGAAAACTGCAGGAACTTCAAACAGGCTCTAGGAAACAGACTGAGAAACCAGAGTAAAAGATTCTCCTCCAACCCGTTCCTTTTGGGCTAGATGAACGAACGTCTCTCCACATGCTCAGTTCTGAGAGATAAGTGTGTGTGAAAGCCGTCCTTCACCTAGATTTTGGGAACACAAAGTTTCTTATCAGTTGCAAAATCCACTCCATACATATATAAGGGGAGGTACTAGCTCCAACTCGGATTCACAGTGAAAACTGCAGGAACTTCAAACCGGCACTAGGAAACAGACTGAGAAACCAGAGTAAAAGTTCCTCCTGCAACCCGTTCCTTTTGTGCTAGATGAACGAACGTCTCTCCACATGCTCAGTTCTGAGAGATAAGTGTGTGTGAAAGCCGTCCTTCACCTAGCTTGTTGGGAACACAAAGATTCTTTTCAGTTGCAAACTCCACTCCATACATATATATGGGGAGGTACTAGCTCCAACTCGGTTTTACAGTGCAAACTGCAGGAACTTAAAACCGGCACTAGGAAACAGACTGAGAAACCACAGTTAAAGTTTCTCCTGCAACCCGTTCCCTTTGTGCTAGATGAACGACGTCTCTCCACATGCTCAGTTCTGAGAGATAAGTGTGTGTGAAAGCCGTCCTTCACCTAGATTTTGGGAACACAAAGTTTATTTTCAGTTGAAATCCACTCCTTACATATATAAGGGGAGGTACTAGCTCCAACTCGGTTTTACAGTGAAAACTGCAGGAACTTCAAACCGGCACTAGGAAACAGACTGAGAAACTAGAGTAAAAGTTTCTCCTACAACCCGTTCCTTTTGTGCTAGATGAAACAACGTCTCTCCGCATGCTCAGTTCTGAGAGATAAGTGTGTTTGAAAGCCGTCCTTCACCTAGCTTGTTGGGAACACAAAGTTTCTTTTCACTTGCAAACTCCAATCCATACATATATATGGGGAGGTACTAGCTCCAACTCGGTTTTACAGTGCAAACTGCAGGAATTTCCAACCGGCACTAGGAAACAGACTGAGAAACCAGAGTAAAAGTTTCTCCTGCAACCCTTTCCCTTTGTGATAGATGAACGAACGTCTCTCCACATGCTCAGTTCTGAGAGATATGTGTGTGTGAAAGCCGTCCTTCACCTAGCTTGTTGGGAACACAAAGATTCTTTTCACTTGCAAACTCCACTCCATACATATATGTGGGTAGGTACTAGCTCAAACTCGGTTTTACAGTGCAAACTGCAGAAATATCAAACCGGCACTAGGAAACAGACTGAAAAACCAGAGTAAAAGTTTCTCCTGCAACCCGTTCACTTTGTGCTAGATGAACGAACGTCTCTCCACATGCTCAGTTCTGAGAGATAAGCGTGGGTGAAAGCCGTCCTTCACCTATCATGTTGGGAACACAAAGTTTCTTTTCACTTGCAATCTCCACTCCATACATATATATGGGTAGGTACTAGCTCCAACTCGGTTTTACAGTGAAAAATGCAGGAACTTCAAATCGGCACTAGGAAACAGACTGAGAAACCAGAGTAAAAGTTTCTCCTGCAACCCGTTCCCTTTGTGCTAGATGAACGAACGTCTCTCCACATGCTCAGTTCTGAGAGATAAGTGTGTGTGAAAGCCGTACTTCACATAGCTTGTTGGGAACACAAAGTTTCTTTTCACTTGCAAACTCCACTCCATACATATATGTGGGGAGATACTAGCTCCAACTCGGTTTTACAGTGCAAACTGCAGGAACTTCAAACCGGCACTAGGAAACAGACTGAGAAACCAGAGAAAAAGTTTCCCCTACAACCCGTTCCCTTTTTGCTAGATGAACGAACGTCTCTCCACATGCTCAGTTCTGAGAGATAATTGTGTGTGAAAGCCGTCCTTCACAGAGCTTTTTGGGAACACAAAGTTTCTTTTCAGTTGCAAAATCCACTCCATACATATATATGGGGAGGTACTAGCTCCAACTCGGTTTTACAGTGAAAACTGCAGGAACTCCAAACCGGCTCTAGGAAACAGACTGAGAAACCAGAGTAAAAGTTTCTCCTGCAACCCGTTCCTTTTGTGCTAGATGAACGAACGTCTCTCCACATGCTCAGTTCTGAGAGATAAGTGTGTGTGAAAGCCGTCCTTCACCTAGCTTGTTGGGAAAACAAAGTATCTTTTCAGTTGCAAAATCCACTCCATACATATATATGGGGAGGTAATAGCTCCAACTCGGTTTTACAGTGAAAACTGCAGGAACTTCAAACCGGCACTAGGAAACAGACTGAGTAACAAGAGTAAAAGTTTCTCCTGCAAACCTTTCCTTTGTGCTAGATGAACGAACGTCTCTCCTCATGCTCAGTTCTGAGAGACAAGTGTGTGTGAAAGCCGTCCTTCACCTAGCTTGTTGGGAACACAAAGATTCTTTTCACTTGCAAACTCCACTCCATACATATATATGGGGAGGTACTAGCTCCAATTCGGTTTTACAGTGCAAACTGCAGGAAATTCAAACAGGCACTAGGAAACAGACTGAGAAAACAGAGAAAAATTTTCTCCTGCAACCCGTTCCCTTTATGCTAGATGAACGAACGTCTCTCCACTTGCTCAGTTCTGAGAGAAAAGTGTGGGTGAAAGCCGTCCTTCACCTAGCTTGTTGGGAACACAAAGTTTGTTTTCAGTTGCAAACTCCACTCCATACATATATATGGGGAGGTACAAGCTCCAACTCGGTTATAGAGTGCAGACTGCAGGAACTTCAAAACGGCACTAGGAAACAGACTGAGAAACCAGAGTAAAATTTTCTCCTGCACACCGTTCCCTTTATGCTAGATGAACGAACTTCTCTCCACATGCTCATTTCTGAGAGATAAGTGTGTGTGAAGGCCGTCCTTCACCTAGCTTGTTGGGAACACAAAGTTTCTTTTCACTTGCAAACTCCAATCCATACATATATATGGGGACGTACTAGATCCAAATCGGTTTTACAGTGCAAACTGGAGGAATTTCAAACCGGCACTAGGAAACAGACTGAGAAACCATAGTAAAAGTTTCTCCTTCAAACCGTTCCCTTTGAGCTAGATGAACGAACGTCTCTCCACATGCTCATTTCTGAGAGATAAGTGTGGGTGAAAGCCGTCCTTCACCTAGCTGGTTGGGAACACAAAGTTTCTTTTCACTTGCAAATTCCACTCCATACATATATATGGGGAGGTACTAGCTCCAATTCGGTTTTAGAGTGCAAACTGCAGGAACTTCAAACCGGCACTAGGAAACAGACTTAGAAACCAGAGAAAAATTTTCTCCTGCAACCCGTTCCCTTTATGCTAGATGAACGAACGTCTCTCCACATGCTCAGTTCTGAGAGATAAGCGTGGGTGAAAGCCGTCCTTCACATAGCATGTTGGGAACACAAAGTTTCTTTTCACTTGCAATCTCCACTCCATACATATATATGGGTAGGTTCTAGCTCCAACTCGGTTTTACAGTGAAAAATGCAGGAACTTCAAATCGGCACTAGGAAACAGACTGAGAAACCAGAGTAAAAGTTTCTCCTGCAACCCGTTCCCTTTGTGCTAGATGAACGAACGTCTCTCCACATGCTCAGTTCTGAGAGATAAGTGTGTGTGAAAGCCGTAATTCACATAGCTTGTTGGGAACACAAAGTTTCTTTTCACTTGCAAACTCCACTCCATACATATATGTGGGGAGATACTAGCTCCAACTCGGTTTTACAGTGCAAACTGCAGGAACTTCAAACCGGCACTAGGAAACAGACTGAGAAACCAGAGAAAAAGTTTCCCCTACATCCCGTTCCCTTTTTGCTAGATGAACGAACGTCTCTCCACATGCTCATTTCTGAGAGATAATTGTGTGTGAAAGCCGTCCTTCACATAGCTTTTTGGGAACACAAAGTTTCTTTTCAGTTGCAAAATCCACTCCATACATATATATGGGGAGGTACTAGCTCCAACTCGGTTTTACAGTGAAAACTGCAGGAACTCCAAACCGGCTCTAGGAAACAGACTGAGAAACCAGAGTAAAAGTTTCTCCTGCAACCCGTTCCTTTTGTGCTAGATGAACGAACGTCTCTCCACATGCTCAGTTCTGAGAGATAAGTGTGTGTGAAAGCCGTCCTTCACCTATCTTGTTGGGAAAACAAAGTATCTTTTCAGTTGCAAACTCCACTCCATACATATATATGGGGAGGTAATAGCTCCAACTCGGTTTTACAGTGAAAACTGCAGGAACTTCAAACCGGCACTAGGAAAGAGACTGAGTAACAAGAGTAAAAGTTTCTCCTGCAAACCTTTCCTTTGTGCTAGATGAACGAACGTCTCTCCACATGCTCAGTTCTGAGAGATAAGTGTGTGTGAAAGCCGTCCTTCACCTAGCTTGTTGGGAACACAAAGATTCTTTTCACTTGCAAACTCCACTCCATACATATATATGGGGAGGTACTAGCTCCAATTCGGTTTTACAGTGCAAACTGCAGGAACTTCAAACAGGCACTAGGAAACAGACTGAGAAACCAGAGAAAAATTTTCTCCTGCAAACCGTTCCCTTTATGCTAGATGAACGAACTTCTGTCCACATGCTCATTTCTGAGAGATAAGTGTGTGTGAAGGCCGTCCTTCACCTAGCTTGTAGGGAACACAAAGTTTCTTTTCACTTGCCAACTCCAATCCATACATATATATGGGGACGTACTAGATCCAAATCGGTTTTACAGTGCAAACTGGAGGAATTTCAAACCGGCACTAGGAAACAGACTGAGAAACCATAGTAAAAGTTTCTCCTTCAAACCGTTCCCTTTGTGCTAGTTGAACGAACGTCTCTCCAAATGCTCATATCTGAGAGATAAGTGTGGGTGAAAGCCGTCCTTCACCTAGCTGGTTGGGAACACAAAGTTTCTTTTCACTTGCAAACTCCACTCCATAAATATGTATGGGGAGGTACTAGCTCCAATTCGGTTTTAGAGTGCAAATTGCAGGAACTTCAAACCAGCACTAGGAAACAGACTGAGAAACCAGAGAAAAATTTTCTCCTGCAACCCGTTCCCTTTATGCTAGATGAACGAACGTCTCTCCACATGCTCAGTTCTGAGAGATAAGTGTGTGTTAAAGACGTACTTCACCTACCTTGTTGGGAACACAAAGTTTCTTTTCAGTTGCAAACTCCACTCCATACATATATATGGGGAGGTACTAGCTCCAACTCTGTTTTACAGTGAAAACTGCAGGAACTTCAAACCGGCACCAGGAAACAGACTGAGAAACCAGCGTAAAAGTTTTTCCTGCAACTCGTTCCCTTTTTGCTAGATGAACGAACGTCTCTCCACATGCTCAGTTCTGAGAGATAAGTGTGTGTGAAAGCCGTACTTCACATAGCTTGTTGGGAACACAAAGTTTCTTTTCACTTGCAAACTACACTCCATACATATATGTGGGGAGGTACTAGCTCAAACTCGATTTTACAGTGCAAACTGCAGAAATATCAAACCGGCACTAGGAAACAGACTGAGAAACCAGAGTAAAAGTTTCTCCTGCAACCCGTTCCCTTTGTGCTAGATGAACGAACGTCTCTCCACATGCTCAGTTCTGAGAGATAAGCGTGGGTGAAAGCCGTCCTTCACCTAGCATGTTGGGAACACAAAGTTTATTTTCACTTGCAATCTCCATTCCATACATATATATGGGTAGGTACTAGCTCCAACTCGGTTTTACTGTGAAAAATGCAGGTACTTCAAACCGGCACTAGGAAACAGACTGAGAAACCAGAGTAAAAGTTTCTCCTGCAAACCGTTCCCTTTGTGCTAGATGAACGAACGTCTCTCCACATGCTCAGTTCTGAGAGATAAGTGTGTGTGAAAGCCGTACTTCACCTAGCTTGTTGAGAACACAAAGTTTCTTTTCACTTGCAAACTCCACTCCATACATATATGTGGGGAGGTACTAGCTCCAACACGGTTTTACAGTGCAAACTGCAGGAACTTCAAACCGGCACTAGGAAACAGACTGAGAAACCAGAGAAAAAGTTTCCCCTACAACCCGTTCCCTTTTTGCTAGATGAACGAACGTCTCTCCACATGCTCAGTTCTGAGAGATAAGTGTGCGTGAAAGCCGTCCTTCACATTGCTTTTTGGGAACACAAAGTTTCTTTTCAGTGGCAAAATCCACTCCATACTTATATACGGGGAGGTACTAGCTCCAACTCGGTTTTACAGTGAAAACTGCAGGAACTTCAAACCGGCTCTAGGAAACAGACTGAGAAACCAGAGTAAAAGTTTCTCCTGCAACCCGTTCCTTTTGTGCTAGATGAACGAACGTCTCTCCACATGCTCAGTTCTGAGAGATAAGTGTGTGTGAAAGCCGTCCTTCACCTAGCTTGTAGAGAACACAAAGTATCTTTTCAGTTGCAAAATCCACTCCATACATATATATGGGGAGGTACTAGCTCCAACTCGGTTTTACAGTGAAAACTGCAGGAACTTCAAACCGGCACTAGGAAACAGACTGAGTAACCAGAGTAAAAGTTTCTCCTGCAACCCTTTCCTTTTGTGCTAGATGAACGAACGTCTCTCCACATGCTCAGTTCTGAGAGATAAGTGTGTGTGAATGCCGTCCTTCAACTAGCTTGTTTGGAACACAAAGATTCTTTTCACTTGCAAACTCCACTCCATACATATATATGGGTAGGTACTAGCTCCAATTCGGTTTTACAGTGCAAACTGCAGGAACTTCAAACCGGCACTAGGAAACAGACTGAGAAACCAGAGAAAAATTTTCTCCTGCAACCCGTTCCCTTTATGCTAGATGAACGAACGTCTCACCACATGCTCAGTTCTGAGAGATAAGTGTGTGTGAAAGACGTCCTTCACCTAGCTTGTTGGGAACACAAAGTTTCTTTTCAGTTGCAAACTCCACTCCATACATATATATGGGGAGGTACTAGCTCCAACTCGGTTTTACAGTGAAAACTGCAGGAAATTCAAACCGGCACTAGGAAACAGACTGAGAAACCAGCGTAAAAGTTTTTCCTGCAACTCGTTCCCTTTTTGCTAGATGAACGAACGTCTCTCCACATGCTCAGTTCTGAGAGATAAATGTGTGTGAAAGCCGTACTTCACATAGCATGTTGGGAACACAAGGTTTCTTTTCACTTGCAATCTCCACTCCATACATATATATGGGGAGGTACTAGCTCCAACTCTGTTTTACAGTGAAAACTGCAGGAACTTCAAACCGGCACTAGGAAACAGACTGAGAAACCAGAGTAAAAGTTTCCCCTGCAACTCGTTTATTTTGTGCTAGATGAACGAACGTCTCTCCACATGCTCAGTTCTGAGAGATAAGTGTGTGTGAAAGCCGTCCTTCACCAAGATTGTTGGGAACACAAAGTTTCTTTTCACTTGCAAACTCCACTCCATACATATATATGGGGAGGTACAAGCTCCAACACGGTTTTACAGAGAAAAATGCAGGAACTTCAAACCGGCACTAGGAAACAGACTGAGAAACCAGAGTAAAAGTTTCTCCTGCAACCCGTTCCCTTTGTGCTAGATGAACGAACGTCTCTCCACATGCTCAGTTCTGAGAGATAAGTGTGTGTGAAAGCCGTACTTCTCATAGCTTGTTGGGAACACAAAGTTTCTTTTCACTTGCAAACTCCACTCCATTCATATATGTGGGGAGGTACTAGCTCCAGCTCGGTTTTACAGTGCAAACTGCAGGAACTTCAAACCTGCACTAGAAAACAGACTGAGAAACCGGAGAAAAAGTTTCCCCTACAACCCGTTCCCTTTTTGCTAGATGAACGAACGTCTCTCCACATGCTCAGTTCTGAGAGATAAGTGTGTGTGAAAGCCGTCCTTCACATAGCTTTTTGGGAACACAAAGTTTCTTTTCAGTTGCAAAATCCACTCCATACATATATATGGGGAGGTACTAGCTCCAACTCGGTTTTACAGTGAAAACTGCAGGAACTTCAATCCGGCTCTAGGAAACAGACTGAGAGACCAGAGTAAAAGTTTCTCCTGCAACCCGTTCCTTTTGTGCTAGATGAACGAACGTCTCTCCACATGCTCAGTTCTGAAAGATAAGTGTGGGTGAAAGCCGTCCTTCACCTAGCTTGTTGGGAACACAAAGATTCTTTTCACTTGCAAACTCCAATCCATACATATATATGGGGAGGTACTAGATCCAAATCGGTTTTACAGTGCAAACTGCAGGAATTTCAAACCGGCACTAGGAAACAGACTGAGAAACCAGAGTAAGAGTTTCTCCTTCAACCCGTTCCATTTGTGCTAGATGAACGAACATCTCTCCACATGCTCATTTCTGAGAGATAAGTGTGGGTGAAAGCCGTCCTTCACCTAGCTTGTTGGGAACACAAAGTTTCTTTTCACTTGCAAACTCCAATCCATACATATATATGGGGAGGTACTAGCTCCAACTCGGTTTTAGACTGCAAACTGCAGGAACTTCAAAACGGCACTAGGAAACAGACTGAGAAACCAGAGTAAAATTTTCTCCTACAACCCGTTCCCTTTATGCTAGATGAACGAACGTCTCTCCACATGCTCATTTCTGAGAGATAAGTGTGTGTGAAGGCCGTCCTTCACCTAGCTTGTTGGGAACACAAAGTTTCTTTTCAGTTGCAAATTCCACTCCATACATATATATGGGGAGGTACTAGCTCCAACTCGGTTTTACAGTGAAAACTGCAGGAACTTCAAAACGGCACTAGGAAACAGACTGAGAAACCAGAGTAAAATTTTCTCCTGCAACACGTTCCCTTTATGCTAGATGAACGAACGTCTCTCCACATGCTCATTTCTGAGTGATAAATGTGTGTGAAGGCCGTCCTTCACCTAGCTTGTTGGGAACACAAAGTTCCTTTTCACTTGCAAACTCCAATCCATACATATATATGGGGACGTTAGATCCAAATCGGTTTTACAGTGCAAACTGCAGGAATTTCAAACCGGCACTAGGAAACAGACTGAGAAACCATAGTAAAAGTTTCTCCTTCAAACCGTTCCCTTTGTGCTAGATGAACGAACGTCTCTCCACATGCTCAGTTCTGAGAGATAAGTGTGGGTTAAAGCCGTCCTTCACCTAGCTGGTTGGGAACACAAAGTTTCTTTTCACTTGCAAACTCCACTCCATACCTATATATGGGGAGGTACTAGCTCCAATTCGGTTTTAGAGTGAAAACTGCAGGAACTTCAAACCGGCACTAGGAAACAGACTGAGAAACCAGAGAAAAATTTTCTCCTTCATCCCGTTCCCTTTATGCTAGATGAACGAACGTCTCTCCACATGCTCAATTCTGAGAGATAAGTGTGTGTGAAAGACGTCCTTCACCTAGCTTGTTGGGAACACAAAGTTTCTTTTCAGTTGCAAACTCCACTCCATACATATATATGGGGAGGTACTAGCTCCAACTCGGTTTTACACTGAAAACTGCAGGAACTTCAAACCGGCACTAGGAAACAGACTGATAAACCAGCGTAAAAGTTTTTCCTGCAACACGTTCCATTTTTGCTAGACGAACGAAAGTCTCTCCACATGCTCAGATCTGAGAGATAAGTGTGTGTGAAAGCCGTACTTCACATAGCTTGTTGGGAACACAAAGTTTCTTTTCACTTGCAAACTACTCTCCATACTTATATGTGGGGAGGTACTAGCTCCAACTCGGTTTTACAGTGCAAACTGCAGAAATATCAAACCGGCACTAGGAAACAGACTGAGAATCCAGAGTAAAAGTTTCTCCTGCAACCCGTTCCCTTTGTGCTAGATGAACGAACGTCTCTCCACATGCTCAGTTCTGAGAGATAAGTGTGTGTGAAAGCCATCCTTCACATAGCTTTTTGGGAACACAAAGTTTCTTTTCAGTTGCAAAATCCACTCCATACATTTATATGGAGAGGTACCAACTCCAACTCGGTTTTACAGTGAAAACTGCAGGAACTTCAAACCGGCTCTAGGAAACAGACTGAGAAACCAGAGTAAAACTTTCTCCTGCAACCCGTTCCTTTTGTGCTAGATGAACGAACGTCTCTCCACATGCTCATTTCTGAGAGATAAGTGTGTGTGAAAGCCGTCCTTCACCTAGCTTGTTGGGAACACAAAGTTTCTTTTCAGTTGCAAAATCCACTCCATACATATATATGGGGAGGTACTAGCTCCAACTCGGTTTTACAGTGAAAAATGCAGGAACTTCAAACCGGCACTAGGAAACAGACTGAGAAACCAGAGTAAAAGTTTCTCCTGCAACCCGTTCCCTTTGTGCTAGATGAACGAACGTCTCTCCACATGCTCAGTTCTGAGAGATAAGCGTGGGTGAAAGCCGTACTTCACATAGCTTGTTGGGAACACAAAGTTTCTTTTCACTTGCAAACTCCACTCCATACATATATGTGGGGAGGTACTAGCTCCCACTCGGTTTTACAGTGCAAACTGCAGGAACTTCAAACCGGCACTAGGAAACAGACTGAGAAACCAGAGAAAAAGTTTCCCCTACAACCCGTTCCCTTTTTGCTAGATGAACGAACGTCTCTCCACATGCTCAGTTCTGAGAGATAAGTGTGTGTGAAAGCCGTCCTTCACATAGCTTTTTGGGAACACAAAGTTTCTTTTCAGTTGCAAAATCCACTCCATACATATATATGGGGAGGTACTAGCTCCAACTCGGTTATACAGTGAAAACTGCAGGAACTTCAAACCGGCACTAGGAAACAGACTGAGAAACCAGCGTAAAAGTTTTTCCTGCAACTCGTTCCCTTTTTGCTAGATGAACGAACGTCTCTCCACATGCTCAGTTCTGAGAGATAAGTGTGTGTGAAAGCCGTACTTCACATAGCTTGTTGGGAACACAAAGTTTCTTTTCACTTGCAAACTACACTCCATACATATATGTGGGGAGGTACTAGCTCAAACTCGATTTTACAGTGCAAACTGCAGAAATATCAAACCGGCACTAGGAAACAGACTGAGAAACCAGAGTAAAAGTTTCTCCTGCAACCCGTTCCCTTTGTGCTAGATGAACGAACGTCTCTCCACATGCTCAGTTCTGAGAGATAAGCGTGGGTGAAAGCCGTCCTTCACCTAGCATGTTGGGAACACAAAGTTTATTTTCACTTGCAATCTCCACTCCATACATATATATGGGTAGGTACTAGCTCCAACTCGGTTTTACTGTGAAAAATGCAGGTACTTCAAACCGGCACTAGGAAACAGACTGAGAAACCAGAGTAAAAGTTTCTCCTGCAAACCGTTCCCTTTGTGCTAGATGAACGAACGTCTCTCCACATGCTCAGTTCTGAGAGATAAGTGTGTGTGAAAGCCGTACTTCACCTAGCTTGTTGGGAACACAAAGTTTCTTTTCACTTGCAAACTCCACTCCATACATATATGTGGGGAGGTACTAGCTCCAACACGGTTTTACAGTGCAAACTGCAGGAACTTCAAACCGGCACTAGGAAACAGACTGAGAAACCAGAGAAAAAGTTTCCCCTACAACCCGTTCCCTTTTTGCTAGATGAACGAACGTCTCTCCACATGCTCAGTTCTGAGAGATAAGTGTGCGTGAAAGCCGTCCTTCACATTGCTTTTTGGGAACACAAAGTTTCTTTTCAGTGGCAAAATCCACTCCATACTTATATACGGGGAGGTACTAGCTCCAACTCGGTTTTACAGTGAAAACTGCAGGAACTTCAAACCGGCTCTAGGAAACAGACTGAGAAACCAGAGTAAAAGTTTCTCCTGCAACCCGTTCCTTTTGTGCTAGATGAACGAACGTCTCTCCACATGCTCAGTTCTGAGAGATAAGTGTGTGTGAAAGCCGTCCTTCACCTAGCTTGTAGAGAACACAAAGTATCTTTTCAGTTGCAAAATCCACTCCATACATATATATGGGGAGGTACTAGCTCCAACTCGGTTTTACAGTGAAAACTGCAGGAACTTCAAACCGGCACTAGGAAACAGACTGAGTAACCAGAGTAAAAGTTTCTCCTGCAACCCTTTCCCTTTGTGCTAGATGAACGAACGTCTCTCCACATGCTCAGTTCTGAGAGATAAGTGTGTGTGAATGCCGTCCTTCAACTATCTTGTTTGGAACACAAAGATTCTTTTCACTTGCAAACTCCACTCCATACATATATATGGGTAGGTACTAGCTCCAATTCGGTTTTACAGTGCAAACTGCAGGAACTTCAAACCGGCACTAGGAAACAGACTGAGAAACCAGAGAAAAATTTTCTCCTGCAACCCGTTCCCTTTATGCTAGATGAACGAACGTCTCACCACATGCTCAGTTCTGAGAGATAAGTGTGTGTGAAAGACGTCCTTCACCTAGCTTGTTGGGAACACAAAGTTTCTTTTCAGTTGCAAACTCCACTCCATACATATATATGGGGAGGTACTAGCTCCAACTCTATTTTACAGTGCAAACTGCAGAAATATCAAACCGGCACTAGGAAACAGACTGAGAAACCAGAGTAAAAGTTTCTCCTGCAACCCGTTCCCTTTGTGCTAGATGAACGAACGTCTCTCCACATGCTCAGTTCTGAGAGATAAGCGTGGGTGAAAGCCGTCCTTCACCTAGCATGTTGGGAACACAAAGTTTATTTTCACTTGCAATCTCCACTCCATACATATATATGGGTAGGTACTAGCTCCAACTCGGTTTTACTGTGAAAAATGCAGGTACTTCAAACCGGCACTAGGAAACAGACTGAGAAACCAGAGTAAAAGTTTCTCCTGCAAACCGTTCCCTTTGTGCTAGATGAACGAACGTCTCTCCACATGCTCAGTTCTGAGAGATAAGTGTGTGTGAAAGCCGTACTTCACCTAGCTTGTTGGGAACACAAAGTTTCTTTTCACTTGCAAACTCCACTCCATACATATATGTGGGGAGGTACTAGCTCCAACACGGTTTTACAGTGCAAACTGCAGGAACTTCAAACCGGCACTAGGAAACAGACTGAGAAACCAGAGAAAAAGTTTCCCCTACAACCCGTTCCCTTTTTGCTAGATGAACGAACGTCTCTCCACATGCTCAGTTCTGAGAGATAAGTGTGCGTGAAAGCCGTCCTTCACATTGCTTTTTGGGAACACAAAGTTTCTTTTCAGTGGCAAAATCCACTCCATACTTATATACGGGGAGGTACTAGCTCCAACTCGGTTTTACAGTGAAAACTGCAGGAACTTCAAACCGGCTCTAGGAAACAGACTGAGAAACCAGAGTAAAAGTTTCTCCTGCAACCCGTTCCTTTTGTGCTAGATGAACGAACGTCTCTCCACATGCTCAGTTCTGAGAGATAAGTGTGTGTGAAAGCCGTCCTTCACCTAGCTTGTAGAGAACACAAAGTATCTTTTCAGTTGCAAAATCCACTCCATACATATATATGGGGAGGTACTAGCTCCAACTCGGTTTTACAGTGAAAACTGCAGGAACTTCAAACCGGCACTAGGAAACAGACTGAGTAACCAGAGTAAAAGTTTCTCCTGCAACCCTTTCCCTTTGTGCTAGATGAACGAACGTCTCTCCACATGCTCAGTTCTGAGAGATAAGTGTGTGTGAATGCCGTCCTTCAACTATCTTGTTTGGAACACAAAGATTCTTTTCACTTGCAAACTCCACTCCATACATATATATGGGTAGGTACTAGCTCCAATTCGGTTTTACAGTGCAAACTGCAGGAACTTCAAACCGGCACTAGGAAACAGACTGAGAAACCAGAGAAAAATTTTCTCCTGCAACCCGTTCCCTTTATGCTAGATGAACGGACGTCTCACAACATGCTCAGTTCTGAGAGATATGTGTGTGTGAAAGACGTCCTTCACCTAGCTTGTTGGGAACACAAAGTTTCTTTTCAGTTGCAAACTCCACTCCATACATATATATGGGGAGGTACTAGCTCCAACTCGGTTTTACAGTGAAAACTGCAGGAACTTCAAACCGGCACTAGGAAACAGACTGAGAAACCAGCGTAAAAGTTTTTCCTGCAACTCGTTCCCTTTTTGCTAGATGAACGAACGTCTCTCCACATGCTCAGTTCTGAGAGATAAGTGTGTGTGAAAGCCGTCCTTCACATAGCTTTTTGGGAACACAAAGTTTCTTTTCAGTTGCAAAATCCACTCCATACATATATATGGGGAGGTACTAGCTCCAACTCGGTTTTACAGTGAAAACTGCAGGAACTTCAATCCGGCTCTATGAAACAGACTGAGAGACCAGAGTAAAAGTTTCTCCTGCAAACCGTTCCTTTTGTGCTAGATGAACGAACGTCTCTCCACATGCTCAGTTCTGAAATATAAGTGTGGGTGAAAGCCGTCCTTCACCTAGCTTGTTGGGAACACAAAGATTCTTTTCACTTGCAAACTCCAATCCATACATATATATGGGGGGGTACTAGATCCAAATCGGTTTTACAGTGCAAACTGCAGGAATTTCAAACCGGCACTAGGAAACAGACTGAGAAACCAGAGTAAGAGTTTCTCCTTCAACCCGTTCCATTTGTGCTAGATGAACGAACATCTCTCCACATGCTCATTTCTGAGAGATAAGTGTGGGTGAAAGCCGTCCTTCACCTAGCTTGTTGGGAACACAAAGTTTCTTTTCACTTGCAAACTCCAATCCATACATATATATGGGGAGGTACTAGCTCCAACTCGGTTTTAGACTGCAAACTGCAGGAACTTCAAAACGGCACTAGGAAACAGACTGAGAAACCAGAGTAAAATTTTCTCATACAACCCGTTCCCTTTATGCTAGATGAACGAACGTCTCTCCACATGCTCATTTCTGAGAGATAAGTGTGTGTGAAGGCCGTCCTTCACCTAGCTTGTTGGGAACACAAAGTTTCTTTTCAGTTGCAACTTCCACTCCATACATATATATGGGGAGGTACTAGCTCCAACTCGGTTTTACAGTGAAAACTGCAGGAACTTCAAAACGGCACTAGGAAACAGACTGAGAAACCAGAGTAAAATTTTCTCCTGCAACACGTTCCCTTTATGCTAGATGAACGAACGTCTATCCACATGCTCATTTCTGAGTGATAAATGTGTGTGAAGGCCGTCCTTCACCTAGCTTGTTGGGAACACAAAGTTCCTTTTCACTTGCAAACTCCAATCCATACATATATATGGGGACGTTAGATCCAAATCGGTTTTACAGTGCAAACTGCAGGAATTTCAAACCGGCACTAGGAAACAGACTGAGAAACCATAGTAAAAGTTTCTCCTTCAAACCGTTCCCTTTGTGCTAGATGAACGAACGTCTCTCCACATGCTCAGTTCTGAGAGATAAGTGTGGGTGAAAGCCGTCCTTCACCTAGCTGGTTGGGAACACAAAGTTTCTTTTCACTTGCAAACTCCACTCCATACCTATATATGGGGAGTTACTAGCTCCAATTCGGTTTTAGAGTGAAAACTGCAGGAACTTCAAACCGGCACTAGGAAACAGACTGATAAACCAGCGTAAAAGTTTTTCCTGCAACACGTTCCATTTTTGCTAGACGAACGAACGTCTCTCCACATGCTCAGATCTGAGAGATAAGTGTGTGTGAAAGCCGTACTTCACATAGCTTGTTGGGAACACAAAGTTTCTTTTCACTTGCAAACTACTCTCCATACATATATGTGGGGAGGTACTAGCTCCAACTCGGTTTTACAGTGCAAACTGCAGAAATATCAAACCGGCACTAGGAAACAGACTGAGAATCCAGAGTAAAAGTTTCTCCTGCAACCCGTTCCCTTTGTGCTAGATGAACGAACGTCTCTCCACATGCTCAGTTCTGAGAGATAAGTGTGTGTGAAAGCCATCCTTCACATAGCTTTTTGGGAACACAAAGTTTCTTTTCAGTTGCAAAATCCACTCCATACATTTATATGGGGAGGTACCAACTCCAACTCGGTTTTACAGTGAAAACTGCAGGAACTTCAAACCGGCTCTAGGAAACAGACTGAGAAACCAGAGTAAAAGTTTCTCCTGCAACCCGTTCCTTTTGTGCTAGATGAACGAACGTCTCTCCACATGCTCATTTCTGAGAGATAAGTGTGTGTGAAAGCCGTCCTTCACCTAGCTTGTTGGGAACACAAAGTTTCTTTTCAGTTGCAAAATCCACTCCATACATATATATGGGGAGGTACTAGCTCCAACTCGGTTTTACAGTGAAAAATGCAGGAACTTCAAACCGGCACTAGGAAACAGACTGAGAAACCAGAGTAAAAGTTTCTCCTGCAACCCGTTCCCTTTGTGCTAGATGAACGAACGTCTCTCCACATGCTCAGTTCAGAGAGATAAGTGTGTGTGAAAGCCGTACTTCACATAGCTTGTTGGGAACACAAAGTTTCTTTTCACTTGCAAACTCCACTCCATACATATATGTGGGGAGGTACTAGCTCCCACTCGGTTTTACAGTGCAAACTGCAGGAACTTCAAACCGGCACTAGGAAACAGACTGAGAAACCAGAGAAAAAGTTTCCCCTACAACCCGTTCCCTTTTTGCTAGATGAACGAACGTCTCTCCACATGCTCAGTTCTGAGAGATAAGTGTGTGTGAAAGCCGTCCTTTACATAGCTTTTTGGGAACACAAAGTTTCTTTTCAGTTGCAAAATCCACTCCATACATATATATGGGGAGATACTAGCTCCAACTCGGTTATACAGTGAAAACTGCAGGAACTTCAAACCGGCACTAGGAAACAGACTGAGAAACCAGAGTAAAAGTTTCCCCTGCAACCCGTTCATTTTGTGCTAGATGAACGAACGTCTCTCCACATGCTCAGTTCTGAGAGATAAGTGTGTGTGAAAGCCGTCCTTCACCAAGCTTGTTGGGAACACAAAGTTTCTTTTCACTTGCAAACTCCACTCCATACATATATATGGGGAGGTACCAGCTCCAACTCGGTTTTACAGTGAAAACTGCAGGAACTTCAAACCGGCACTAGGAAACAGACTGAGAAACCAGAGTAAAAGTTTCTCCTGCAACCCGTTCCCTTTGTGCTAGATGAACGAACGTCTCTCCAAATGCTCAGTTCTGAGAGATAAGTGTGTGTGAAAGCCGTACTTCACAAAGCTTGTTGGGAACACAAAGTTTCTTTTCACTTGCAAACTCCACTCCATACATTTATGTGGGGAGGTACTAGCTCCAACTCCGTTTTACAGTGCAAACTGCAGGAACTTCAAACCGGCACTAGGAAACAGACTGAGAAACCAGAGAAAAAGTTTCCCCTACAACCCGTTCCCTTTTTGCTAGATGAACGAACGTCTCTCCACATGCTCAGTTCTGAGAGATAAGTGTGTTTGAAAGCCGACCTTCACATAGCTTTTTGGGAACACAAAGTTTCTTTTCAGTTGCAAATTCCACTCCTTACATATATATGGGGCGGTAATAGCTCCAACTCGGTTTTACAGTGAAAACTGCAGGAACTTCAAACCGGCTCTAGGAAACAGACTGTGAAACCAGAGTAAAAGTTTCTCCTGCAACCCGTTCCTTTTGTGCTAGATGAACGAACGTCTCTCCACATACTCAGTTCTGAGAGATAAGTGTGTGTGAAAGCCGTCCTTCACCTAGCTTTTTGGGAACACAAAGATTCTTTTCACTTGCAAACTCCAATCCATACATATATATGGGGGGGTACTAGATCCAAATCTGTTTTACAGTGCAAACTGCAGGAATTTCAAACCGGCACTAGGAAACAGACTGAGAAACCAGAGTAAGAGTTTCTCCTTCAACCCGTTCCATTTGTGCTAGATGAACGAACATCTCTCCACATGCTCATTTCTGAGAGATAAGTGTGGGTGAAAGCCGTCCTTCACCTAGCTTGTTGGGAACACAAAGTTTCTTTTCACTTGCAAACTCCAATCCATACATATATATGGGGAGGTACTAGCTCCAACTCGGTTTTAGACTGCAAACTGCAGGAACTTCAAAACGGCACTAGGAAACAGACTGAGAAACCAGAGTAAAATTTTCTCATACAACCCGTTCCCTTTATGCTAGATGAACGAACGTCTCTCCACATGCTCATTTCTGAGAGATAAGTGTGTGTGAAGGCCGTCCTTCACCTAGCTTGTTGGGAACACAAAGTTTCTTTTCAGTTGCAACTTCCACTCCATACATATATATGGGGAGGTACTAGCTCCAACTCGGTTTTACAGTGAAAACTGCAGGAAATTCAAAACGGCACTAGGAAACAGACTGAGAAACCAGAGTAAAATTTTCTCCTGCAACACGTTCCCTTTATGCTAGATGAACGAACGTCTATCCACATGCTCATTTCTGAGTGATAAATGTGTGTGAAGGCCGTCCTTCACCTAGCTTGTTGGGAACACAAAGTTCCTTTTCACTTGCAAACTCCAATCCATACATATATATGGGGACGTTAGATCCAAATCGGTTTTACAGTGCAAACTGCAGGAATTTCAAACCGGCACTAGGAAACAGACTGAGAAACCATAGTAAAAGTTTCTCCTTCAAACCGTTCCCTTTGTGCTAGATGAACGAACGTCTCTCCACATGCTCAGTTCTGAGAGATAAGTGTGGGTGAAAGCCGTCCTTCACCTAGCTGGTTGGGAACACAAAGTTTCTTTTCACTTGCAAACTCCACTCCATACCTATATATGGGGAGTTACTAGCTCCAATTCGGTTTTAGAGTGAAAACTGCAGGAACTTCAAACCGGCACTAGGAAACAGACTGATAAACCAGCGTAAAAGTTTTTCCTGCAACACGTTCCATTTTTGCTAGACGAACGAACGTCTCTCCACATGCTCAGATCTGAGAGATAAGTGTGTGTGAAAGCCGTACTTCACATAGCTTGTTGGGAACACAAAGTTTCTTTTCACTTGCAAACTACTCTCCATACATATATGTGGGGAGGTACTAGCTCCAACTCGGTTTTACAGTGCAAACTGCAGAAATATCAAACCGGCACTAGGAAACAGACTGAGAATCCAGAGTAAAAGTTTCTCCTGCAACCCGTTCCCTTTGTGCTAGATGAACGAACGTCTCTCCACATGCTCAGTTCTGAGAGATATGTGTGTGTGAAAGCCATCCTTCACATAGCTTTTTGGGAACACAAAGTTTCTTTTCAGTTGCAAAATCCACTCCATACATTTATATGGGGAGGTACCAACTCCAACTCGGTTTTACAGTGAAAACTGCAGGAACTTCAAACCGGCTCTAGGAAACAGACTGAGAAACCAGAGTAAAAGTTTCTCCTGCAACCCGTTCCTTTTGTGCTAGATGAACGAACGTCTCTCCACATGCTCATTTCTGAGAGATAAGTGTGTGTGAAAGCCGTCCTTCACCTAGCTTGTTGGGAACACAAAGTTTCTTTTCAGTTGCAAAATCCACTCCATACATATATATGGGGAGGTACTAGCTCCAACTCGGTTTTACAGTGAAAAATGCAGGAACTTCAAACCGGCACTAGGAAACAGACTGAGAAACCAGAGTAAAAGTTTCTCCTGCAACCCGTTCCCTTTGTGCTAGATGAACGAACGTCTCTCCACATGCTCAGTTCAGAGAGATAAGTGTGTGTGAAAGCCGTACTTCACATAGCTTGTTGGGAACACAAAGTTTCTTTTCACTTGCAAACTCCACTCCATACATATATGTGGGGAGGTACTAGCTCCCACTCGGTTTTACAGTGCAAACTGCAGGAACTTCAAACCGGCACTAGGAAACAGACTGAGAAACCAGAGAAAAAGTTTCCCCTACAACCCGTTCCCTTTTTGCTAGATGAACGAACGTCTCTCCACATGCTCAGTTCTGAGAGATAAGTGTGTGTGAAAGCCGTCCTTCACATAGCTTTTTGGGAACACAAAGTTTCTTTTCAGTTGCAAAATCCACTCCATACATATATACGGGGAGATACTAGCTCCAACTCGGTTATACAGTGAAAACTGCAGGAACTTCAAACCGGCACTAGGAAACAGACTGAGAAACCAGAGTAAAAGTTTCCCCTGCAACCCGTTCATTTTGTGCTAGATGAACGAACGTCTCTCCACATGCTCAGTTCTGAGAGATAAGTGTGTGTGAAAGCCGTCCTTCACCAAGCTTGTTGGGAACACAAAGTTTCTTTTCACTTGCAAACTCCACTCCATACATATATATGGGGAGGTACCAGCTCCAACTCGGTTTTACAGTGAAAACTGCAGGAACTTCAAACCGGCACTAGGAAACAGACTGAGAAACCAGAGTAAAAGTTTCTCCTGCAACCCGTTCCCTTTGTGCTAGATGAACGAACGTCTCTCCAAATGCTCAGTTCTGAGAGATAAGTGTGTGTGAAAGCCGTACTTCACAAAGCTTGTTGGGAACACAAAGTTTCTTTTCACTTGCAAACTCCACTCCATACATTTATGTGGGGAGGTACTAGCTCCAACTCCGTTTTACAATGCAAACTGCAGGAAGTTCAAACCGGCACTAGGAAACAGACTGAGAAACCAGAGAAAAAGTTTCCCCTACTACCCGTTCCCTTTTTGCTAGATGAACGAACGTCTCTCCACATGCTCAGTTCTGAGAGATAAGTGTGTTTGAAAGCCGACCTTCACATAGCTTTTTGGGAACACAAAGTTTCTTTTCAGTTGCAAAATCCACTCCTTACATATATATGGGGCGGTAATAGCTCCAACTCGGTTTTACAGTGAAAACTGCAGGAACTTCAAACCGGCTCTAGGAAACAGACTGTGAAACCAGAGTAAAAGTTTCTCCTGCAACCCGTTCCTTTTGTGCTAGATGAACGAACGTCTCTCCACATACTCAGTTCTGAGAGATAAGTGTGTGTGAAAGCCGTCCTTCACCTAGCTTGTTGGGAACACAAAGTTTCTTTTCAGTTGCAAAATCCACTCCATACATATATATGGGGAGGTACTAGCTCCAACTCGGTTTTACAGTGAAAACTGCAGGAACTTCAAACCGGCACTAGGAAACAGACTGAGAATCCAGAGTAAAAGTTTCCCCTGCAACCCGTTCATTTTGTGCTAGATGAACGAACGTCTCTCCACATGCTCAGTTCTGAGAGATAAGTGTGTGTGAAAGCCGTCCTTCACCTAGCTTGTTGGGAACACAAAGTTTCTTTTCACTTGCAAACACCACTCCATACATATATATGGGGAGGTACCAGCTCCAACTCGGTTTTACAGTGAAAACTGCAGGAACTTCAAACCGGCACTAGGAAACAGACTGAGAAACCAGAGTAAAAGTTTCCCCTGCAACCCGTTCCCTTTTTTGCTAGATGAACGAACGTCTCTCCACATGCTCAATTCTGATAGATAAGTGTGTGTGAAAGCCGTCCTTCACCTAGCTTGTTGGGAACACAAAGTTTCTGTTCAGTTGCAAAATCCAAACGATACATATATATGGGGATGTAGTAGCTCCAACTCGGTTTTACAGTGAAAACTGCAGGAACATCAAACCGGCACTAGGAAACAGACTGAGAAACCAGCGTAAAAGTTTCTCCTGCAAACCGTTCCTTTTATGGTAGATGAACGAACGTCTCTCCACATGCTCAGTTCTGAGAGATATGTGTGTGTGAAAGCCGTACTTCACATAGCTTGTTGGGAACACAAAGTTTCTTTTCACTTGCAAACTCCACTCCATACATATATGTGGGGAGGTAATAGCTCCAACTCGGTTTTACAGTGCAAACTGCAGGAACTTCAAACCGGCACTAGAAAATAGACTGAGAAACCAGAGTAAAAATTTCCCCTGCAATCCGTTCCCTTTGTGCTAGATGAACGAACGTCTCTCCACATGCTCAGTTCTGAGATATAAGTGAGTGTGAAAGCCGTCCTTCACCTAGCTTGTTGGGAATACAAAGTTTCTTTTCACTTGCAAACTCCAGTCCATTCATATATATGGGGAGGTACTAGCTCTAACTCGGTTTTACATTGCAAACTGCAGGAACTTCAAACCTGCACTAGGAAACAGACTGAGAAACCAGAGTAAAAATTTCTCCTGCAACCCGTTCCCTTTGTGCTAGATGAACGAACGTCTCTCCACATGCTCAGTTCTGAGAGATATGTGTGTGTGAAAGCCGTCCTTCATCTAGCTTGTTGGGAAAACAAAGATTCTTTTCAGTTGCAAAATCCACTCCATATATATATATATGGGGAGGTACTAGATCCAAATCGGTTTTACAGTGCAAACTGCAGGAATTTCAAACCGGCACTAGGAAACAGACTGAAAAACCAGAGTAAAAGTTTCTCCTTCAACCCGTTCCATTTGTGCTAGATGAACGAACGTCTCTCCACATGCTCAGTTCTGAGAGATATGTGTGTGTGAAAGCCGTCCTTCACCTAGCTTGTTGGAAAAACAAAGTTTCTTTTAACTTGCAAACTCCAATCAATACATATATATGGGGAGGTTCTAGCTCCAACTCGGTTTTACAG
This sequence comes from Camelus dromedarius, assembly GCF_036321535.1. NCBI lineage: Eukaryota > Metazoa > Chordata > Mammalia > Artiodactyla > Camelidae > Camelus > Camelus dromedarius. Next base: position 84,922,539 of record NC_087441.1, on the reverse strand, counting down.
TGAAAATTGCAGGAACTTCAAACCGGCACTAGGAAACAGACTGAGAAACCAGAGTAAAAGTTTCTCCTGCAACCCGTTCCCTTTGTGCTAGATGAACGAATGTCTCTCCACATGCTCAGTTCTGAGAGATAAGTGTGTGTGAAAGCCGTACTTCACAAAGCTTGTTGGGAACACAAAGTTTCTTTTCACTTGCAAACTCCACTCCATACATTTATGTCGGGAGGTACTAGCTCCAACTCCTTTTTACAGTGCAAACTGCAGGAACTTCAAACCGGCACTAGGAAACAGACTGAGAAACCAGAGAAAAAGTTTCCCCTACAACCCGTTCCCTTTTTGCTAGATGAACGAACGTCTCTCCACATGCTCATTTCTGAGAGATAAGTGTGTTTGAAAGCCGAACTTCACATAGCTTTTTGGGAACACAAAGTTTCTTTTCAGTTGCAAAATCCACTCCATACATATATATGGGGCGGTACTAGCTCCAACTCGGTTTTACAGTGAAAACTGCAGGAACTTCAAACCAGCTCTAGGAAACAGACTGTGAAACCAGAGTAAAAGTTTCTCCTGCAACCCGTTCCTTTTGTGCTAGATGAACGAACGTCTCTCCACATGCTCAGTTCTGAGAGATAAGTGTGTGTGAAAGCCGTCCTTCACCTAGCTTGTTGGGAACACAAAGTTTCTTTTCACTTGCAAACACCACTCCATACATATATATGGGGAGGTACCAGCTCCAACTCGGTTTTACAGTGAAAACTACAGGAACTTCAAACCGGCACTAGGAAACAGACTGAGAAACCAGAGTAAAAGTTTCCCCTGCAACCCGTTCCCTTTTTTGCTAGATGAACGAACGTCTCTCCACATGCTCAATTCTGATAGATAAGTGTGTGTGAAAGCCGTCCTTCACCTAGCTTGTTGGGAACACAAAGTTTCTGTTCAGTTGCAAAATCCAAATGATACATATATATGGGGAGGTAGTAGCTCCAACTCGGTTTTACAGTGAAAACTGCAGGAACATCAAACCGGCACTAGGAAACAGACTGAGAAACCAGCGTAAAAGTTTCTCCTGCAAACCGTTCTTTTATGGTAGATGAACGAACGTCTCTCCACATGCTCAGTTCTGAGAGATATGTGTGTGTGAAAGCCGTACTTCACATAGCTTGTTGGGAACACAAAGTTTCTTTTCACTTGCAAACTCCACTCCATACATATATGTGGGGAGGTAATAGCTCCAACTCGGTTTTACAGTGCAAACTGCAGGAACTTCAAACCGGCACTAGGAAACAGACTGAGAAACCAGAGTAAAAGTTTCTCCTGCAACCCGTTCCATTTATGCTAGATGAACGAACGTCTCTCCACATGCTCATTTCTGAGAGATAAGTGTGTGTGAAAGCCGTCCTTCACCTAGCTTGTTGGGAACACAAAGTTTCTTTTCACTTGCAAACTCCAATCCATACATATATATGGGGACGTTAGATCCAAATCGGTTTTACAGTGAAAACTGCAGGAACTTCAAACCGGCACTAGGAAACAGACTGAGAAACCAGAGTAAAAGTTTCCCCTGCAACCCGTTCCCTTTGTGCTAGATGAACGAAAGTCTCTCCACATGCTCAGTTCTGAGATATAAGTGTGTGTGAAAGCCGTCCTTCACCTAGCTTGTTGGGAACACAAAGTTTCTTTTCACTTGCAAACTCCAGTCCATACATATATATGGGGAGGTACTAGCTCCAACTCGGTTTTACATTGCAAACTGCAGGAATTTCAAACCTGCACAAGGAAACAGACTGAGAATCCAGAGTAAAAGTTTCTCCTGCAACCCGTTCCCTTTGTGTTAGATGAACGAACGTCTCTCAACATGCTCATTTCTGAGAGATAAGTGGGTGTGAAAGACGTCCTTCACCTAGCTTGTTGGGAACACAAAGTTTCTTTTCAGTTGCAAACTCCACTCCGTAAATATATATGGGAAGGTACTAGCTCCAACTCGATTTTACAGTGCAAACTGCAGGAACATCAAATAGGCACTAGGAAACAGACTGAGAAACCAGAGTAAAAGTTTCTCCTGCAACCCGTTCCCTTTATGCTAGATGAACGAACGTCTCTCCACATGCTCATTTCTGAGAGATAAGTGTGTGTGAAGGCCGTCCTTCACCTAGCTTGTTGGGAACACAAAGTTTCTTTTCACTTGCAAACTCCAATCCATACATATATATGGGGACGTTAGATCCAACTTGGTTTTACAGTGAAAACTGCAGGAACTTCAAACCGGCACTAGGAAACAAACTGAGAAACCAGAGTAAAAGTTTCTCCTGCAACCCGTTCCCTGTGTGCTAGATGAACGAAAGTCTCTCCACATGCTCAGTTCTGAGAGATAAGTGTGGGTGAAAGCCGTCCTTCACCTAGCTTGTTGGGAACACAAAGTTTCTTTTCAGTTGCAAACACCACTCCATACATATATATGGGGAGGTACTAGCTCCAACTCGGTTTAACAGTGAAAACTCAGGAACTTCAAACCGGCACTAGGAAACAGACTGAGAAACCAGAGTAAAAGTTTCTCCTGCAACCCGTTCCCTTTGTGCTAGATGAAAGAACGTCTCTCCACATGCTCAGTTCTGAGAGATAAGTGTGAGAGAAAGCCGTCCTTCACATAGCTTGTTGGGAACACAGTTTCTTTTCACTTGCAAACTCCACTCCATACATTTATATGGGGAGGTACTAGCTCCAACTCGGTTTTACAGTGAAAAATGCAGGAACTTCAATCCGGCACTAGGAAACAGACTGAGAAACCAGAGTAAAAGTTTCTCCTGCAACCCGTTCCCTTTGTGCTAGATGAACGAACGTCTCTCCACATGCTCAGTTCTGAGAGATATGTGTGTGTGAAAGCCGTCCTTCATCAAGCTTGTTGGGAAAACAAAGATTCTTTTCAGTTGCAAAATCCACTCCATATATATATATGGGGAGGTACTAGATCCAAATCGGTTTTACAGTGCAAACTGCAGGAATTTCAAACCGGCACTAGGAAACAGACTGAAAAACCAGAGTAAAAGTTTCTCCTTCAACCCGTTCCATTTGTGCTAGATGAACGAACGTCTCTCCACATGCTCAGTTCTGAGAGATAAGTGTGTGTGAAAGACGTCCTTCTTCTAGCTTGTTGGGAACACAAAGTTTCTTTTCAGTTGCAAACTCCACTCCATACATATATGTGGGGAGGTACTAGCTCCAACTCGGTTTTACAGTGAAAACTGCAGGAACTTCAAACCGGCACTAGGAAACAGACTGAGAAAACAGCGTAAAAGTTTTTCCTGCAACTCGTTCCCTTTTTGCTAGATGAACGAACGTCTCTCCACATGCTCAGTTCTGAGAGAAAAGTGTGTGTGAAAGCCTTCCTTCACCTAGCATGTTGGGAACACAAAGTTTCTTTTCACTTGCAATCTCCACTCCATACATATATATGGGGAGGTACTAGCTCCAACTCGGTTTTACAGTGAAAAATGCAGGAACTTCAAACCGGCACTAGGAAACAGACTGAGAAACCAGAGTAAAAGTTTCTCCTGCAACCCGTTCCTTTTGTGCTAGATGAACGAACGTCTCTCCACATGCTCAGTTCTGAGAGATAAGTGTGTGTGAAAGCCGTCCTTCAACTAGCTTGTTGGGAACACAAAGTTTCTTTTCAGTTGCAAACTCCACTCCGTAAATATATATGGGAAGGTACTAGCTCCAACTCGATTTTACAGTGCAAACTGCAGGAACTTCAAACAGGCACTAGGAAACAGACTGAGAAACCAGAGTAAAAGTTTCTCCTGCAACCCGTTCCCTTTGTGCTAGATGAACGAACGTCTCTCCACATGCTCAGTTCTGAGAGAAAAGTGTGTGTGAAAGCCGTACTTCACCTAGCTTGTTGGAAACACAAAGTTTCTTTTAACTTGCAAACTCCAATCCATACATATATATGGGGAGGTTCTAGCTCCAACTCGGTTTTACAGTGAAAATTGCAGGAACTTCAAAACGGCACTAGGAAACAGACTGAGAAAAAAGAGTAAAAGTTTCCCCTACAACCCGTTCCCTTTTTGCTAGATGAACGAACGTCTCTCCACATGCTCAGTTCTGAGAGATAAGTGTGTGTGAAAGCCGTCCTTCACCTAGCTTTTTGGGAACACAAAGTCTCTTTTGACTTGCAAAATCCACTCCATATATATATATGGGGAGGTACTAGCTTCAACTCGGTTTTACAGTGAAAACTGCAGGAACTTCAAACCGGCACTAGGAAACAGACTGAGAAACCAGAGTAAAAGTTTCTCCTACAACCCGTTCCTTTTGTGCTAGATGAACGAACGTCCCTCCACATGCTCAGTTCTGAGAGATATGTGTGTGTGAAAGCCGTCCTTCATCTAGCTTGTTGGGAAAACAAAGTTTCTTTTCAGTTGCAAAATCCACTCCATACATATATATGGGGAGGTACTAGATCCAAATCGGTTTTACAGTGCAAACTGCAGGAATTTCAAACCGGCACTAGGAAACAGACTGAAAAACCAGAGTAAAAGTTTCCCCTTCATCCCGTTCCATTTGTGCTAGATGAACGAACGTCTCTCCACATGCTCAGTTCTGAGAGATATGTGTGTGTGAAAGACGTCCTTCATCTAGCTTGTTGGGAACACAAAGTTTCTTTTCAGTTGCAAACTCCACTCCATACATATATATGGGGAGGTACTAGCTCCAACTCGGTTTTACAGTGAAAACTGCAGGAACTTCAAACCGGCACTAGGAAACAGACTGAGAAAACAGCGTAAAAGTTTTTCCTGCAACTCGTTCCCTTTTTGCTAGATGAACGAACGTCTCTCCACATGCTCAGTTCTGAGAGATAAGTGTGTGTGAAAGCCGTACTTCACATAGCTTGTTGGGAACACAAAGTTTATTTTCACTTGAAAACCACACTCCATGCATATATGTGAGGAGGTACTAGCTCAAACTCGGTTTTACAGTGCAAACTGCAGAAATATCAAACCGGCACTAGGAAACAGACTGAGAAACCAGAGTAAAAGTTTCTCCTGCAACCCGTTCCCTTTGTGCTAGATGAACGAACGTCTCTCCACATGCTCAGTTCTGAGAGATAAGCGTGGGTGAAAGCCTTCCTTCACCTAGCATGTTGGGAACACAAAGTTTCTTTTCACTTGCAATCTCCACTCCATACATATATATGGGTAGCTACTAGCTCCAACTCGGTTTTACAGTGAAAAATGCAGGAACTTAATACCGGCACTAGGAAACAGACTGAGAAACCAGAGTAAAAGTTTCTCCTGCAACCCGTTCCTTTTGTGCTAGATGAACGAACGTCTCTCCACATGCTCAGTTCTGAGAGATAAGTGTGTGTGAAAGCCGTCCTTCAACTAGCTTGTTGGGAACACAAAGTTTCTTTTCAGTTGCAAACTCCACTCCGTAAATATATATGGGAAGGTACTAGCTCCAACTCGATTTTACAGTGCAAACTGCAGGAACTTCAAAAAGGCACTAGGAAACAGACTGAGAAACCAGAGTAAAAGTTTCTCCTGCAACCCGTTCCCTTTTTGCTAGATGAACGAACGTCTCTCCACATGCTCAGTTCTGAGAGAAAAGTGTGTGTGAAAGCCGTACTTCACCTAGCTTGTTGGAAACACAAAGTTTCTTTTAACTTGCAAACTCCAATCCATACATATATATGGGGAGGTTCTAGCTCCAACTCGGTTTTACAGTGAAAATTGCAGGAACTTCAAACCGGCACTAGGAAACAGACTGAGAAAAAAGAGTAAAAGTTTCCCCTACAACCCGTTCCCTTTTTGCTAGATGAACGAACGTCTCTCCACATGCTCAGTTCTGAGAGATAAGTGTGTGTGAAAGCCGTCCTTCACCTAGCTTTTTGGGAACACAAAGTCTCTTTTGACTTGCAAAATCCACTCCATATATATATATGGGGAGGTACTAGCTTCAATTCGGTTTTACAGTGAAAACTGCAGGAACTTCAAACCGGCACTAGGAAACAGACTGAGAAACCAGAGTAAAAGTTTCTCCTACAACCCGTTCCTTTTGTGCTAGATGAACGGACGTCTCTCCACATGCTCAGTTCTGAGAGATATGTGTGTGTGAAAGCCGTCCTTCATCTAGCTTGTTGGGAAAACAAAGATTCTTTTCAGTTGCAAAATCCACTCCATACATATATATGCGGAGGTACTAGATCCAAATCGGTTTTACAGTGCAAACTGCAGGAATTTCAAACCGGCACTAGGAAACAGACTGAAAAACCAGAGTAAAAGTTTCTCCTACAATCCGTTCCATTTGTGCTAGATGAACGAACGTCTCTCCACATGCTCAGTTCTGAGAGATAAGTGTGTGTGAAAGACGTCCTTCATCTAGCTTGTTGGGAACACAAAGTTTCTTTTCAGTTGCAAACTCCACTCCATACATATATATGGGGAGGTACTAGCTCCAACTCGGTTTTACAGTGAAAACTGCAGGAACTTCAAACCGGCACTAGGAAACAGACTGAGAAAACAGCGTAAAAGTTTTTCCTGCAACTCGTTCCCTTTTTGCTAGATGAACGAACGTCTCTCCACATGCTCAGTTCTGAGAGATAAGTGTGTGTGAAAGCCGTACTTCACATAGCTTGTTGGGAACACAAAGTTATTTTCCCTTGCAAACCACACTCCATACATATATGTTGGGAGGTACTAGCTCAAACTCGGTTTTACAGTGCAAACTGCAGAAATATCAAACCGGCACTAGGAAACAGACTGAGAAACCAGAGTAAAAGTTTCTCCTTCTACCCGTTCCCTTTGTGCTAGATGAACGAGCGTCTCTCCACATGCTCAGTTCTGAGAGATAAGCGTGGGTGAAAGCCTTCCTTCACCTAGCATGTTGGGAACACAAAGTTTCTTTTCACTTGCAATCTCCACTCCATACATATATATGGGTAGCTACTAGCTCCAACTCGGTTTTACAGTGAAAAATGCAGGAACTTCAAACCGGCACTAGGAAACAGACTGAGAAACCAGAGTAAAAGTTTCTCCTGCAACCCGTTCCTTTTGTGCTAGATGAACGAACGTCTCTCCACATGCTCAGTTCTGAGAGATAAGTGTGTGTGAAAGCCGTCCTTCAACTAGCTTGTTGGGAACACAAAGTTTCTTTTCAGTTGCAAACTCCACTCCGTAAATATATATGGGAAGGTACTAGCTCCAACACGATTTTACAGTGCAAACTGCAGGAACTTCAAACAGGCACTAGGAAACAGACTGAGAAACCATAGTAAAAGTTTCCCTGCATCCCGTTCCCTTTGTGCTAGATGAACGAACGTCTCTCCACGTGCTCAGTTCTGAGAGAAATGTTTGTGTGAAAGCCGTCCTTCACCTAGCTTGTTGGGAACACAAAGTTTCTTTTCAGTTGAAAACTCCACTCCGTACATAAATATGGGGTGCTACTAGCTCCAACTCGGTTTTACAGTGAAAACTGCAGGAACTTCAAACCGGCACTAGGAAACAGACTGAGAAACCAGAGTAAAAGTTTCCCCTGAAACCCGTTCCCTTTTTTGCTAGATGAACGAAAGTCTCTCCACATGCTCATTTCTGATAGATAAGTGTGTGTGAAAGCCGTTCTTCACCTAGCTTTTTGGGAACACAAAGTTTCTTTTCAGTTGCAAAATCCACTCTATACATATATATGGGGAAGTAGTAGCTCCAACTCTGTTTTACAGTGAAAACTGCAGGAACTTCAAACCGGCACTAGGAAACTGACTGAGAAACCAGAGTAAAAGTTTCCCCTGCAAACCGTTCCTTTTATGCTAGATGAACGAACGTCTCTCCACATGCTCAGTTCTGAGAGATAATTGTGGGTGAAAGCCGTCCTTCACATAGCTTGTTGGGAACACAAAGTTTCTTTTCACTTGCTAACTTCACTCCATACATATATATGGGGAGGTACTAGCTCCAACTCGGTTTTACAGTGAAAACTGCAGGAACTTCAAACCGGCACTAGGAAACAGACTGAGAAACTAGAGTAAAAGTTTCTCCTGCAACCCGTTCCCTTTGTGCTAGATGAACAAACGTCTCTCCACATGCTCAGTTCTGAGAGATAAGTGTGTGTGAAAGCCGTACTTCAACTAGCTTGTTGGGAACACAAAGTTTCTTTTCACTTGCAAACTCCACTCCATACATATATGTGGGGAGGTAATAGCTCCAACTCGGTTTTACAGTGAAAACTGCAGGAAATTCCAACCGGCATTAGGAAACAGACTGAGAACCCAGAGTAAATGTTTCCCCTGCAACCCGTTCCCTTTTTTCCTAGATGAACGTACGTCTCTCCACATGCTCATTTCTGATAGATAAGTGTGTGTGAAAGCAGTCCTTCTCCTAGCTTTTTGGGAACACAAAGTTTCTTTTCAGTTGCAAAATCCACTCTATACATATATATGGGGAGGAACTAGCTCCAACTCGGTTTTACAGTGAAAACTGCAGGAACTTCAAACCGGCACTAGGAAACTGACTGAGAAACCAGAGTAAAAGTTTCTCCTGCAAACCGTTCCCTTTGTGCTAGATGAACGAACATCTCTCCACATGCTCAGTTCTGAGAGATAAGTGTGTGTGAAAGCCGTCCTTCACATAGCATGTTGGGAACACAAAGTTTCTTTTCACTTGCAAACACCACTCCATACATATATGTGGGGAGGTACTAGCTCCAACTCGGTTTTACAGTGCAAACTGCAGGAACTTCAAACCGGCCCTAGGAAACAGACTGAGAAACCAGGGTAAAAGTTACTCCTGCAACCCGTTCCCTTTGTGCTAGATGAACGAACGTCTCTCAACATGCTCAGTTCTGAGAGATAAGTGGGTGTGTAAGACGTCCTTCAACTAGCTTGTTGGGAACACAAAGATTCTTTTCACTTGCAAACTCCACTCCATACATATATATGGGGTGGTACTAGCTCCAACTCGGTTTTAAAGAGAAAATTGCAGGAACTTCAAACCGGCACTAGGAAACAGACTGAGAAACCAGAGTAAAAGTTTCCCCTACAACCCGTTCCCTTTGTGCTAGATGAACGAACGTCTCTCCACATGCTCAGTTCTGAGAGATATGTGTGTGTGAAAGCCGTCCTTCACCTAGCTTGTTGGGAACACAAAGATTCTTTTCAGTTGCAAAATCCACTCCATACATATATATGGGGAAGTACTAGCTCCAACTCGATTTTACAGTGAAAACTGCAGGAACTTCAAACCGGCACTAGGAAACAGACTGAGAAACCAGAGTAAAAGTTTCCCCTGCAACACGTTACTTTTCTGCTAGATGAACGAAAGTCTCTCCACATGCTCTGTTCTGAGAAATATGTGTGTGTGAAAGCCGTCCTTCACCTAGCTTGTTGGGAACACAAAGTTTCTTTTCACTTGCAAACTCCACTCCATACATATATATGGGGAGGTACAAGCTCCAATTCGTTTTTACAGTGAAAACTGCAGGAACTTCAAACCGGCACTAGGAAACAAACTGAGAAACCAGAGTAAAGTTTCCCCTGCAACCCGTTCCCTATTTCCTAGATGAACGAACGTCTCTCCACATGCTCAGTTCTGATAGATAAGTTTGCGTGAAGGCAGTCCTTCACCTAGCTTTTTGGGAACACAAAGTTTCTTTTCAGTTGCAAAATCCACTCTAAACATGTATATGGGGAGGTACTAGCTCCAACTCGGTTTTACAGTGAAAACTGCAGGAACTTTAAACCGGCACCAGGAAACAGACTGAGAAACCAGAGTAAAAATTTCTCCTGCAAACCGTTCCCTTTGTGCTAGATGAACGAACGTCTCTCCACATGCTCAGTTCTGAGAGATAAGTGTGTGTGAAAGCCGTCCTTCACATAGCATGTTGGGAACACAAAGTTTCTTTTCACTTGCAAATTCCACTCCATACATATATGTGGGGAGGTACTAGCTCCAACTCGGTTTTACAGTGCAAACTGCAGGAACTTCAAACCGGCACTAGGAAACAGACTGAGAAACCAGAGTAAAAGTTTCTCCTGCAACCCGTTCCATTTGTGCTAGATGAACGAACGTCTCTCCACATGCTCAGTTCTGGGAGATATGTGTGTGTGAAAGCCGTCCTTCACCTAGCTTGTTGGGAACACAAAGATTCTTTTCAGTTGCAAAATCCACTCCATACATATATATGGGGAGGTACTAGCTCCAACTCGATTTTACAGTGAAAACTGCATGAACTTCAAACCGGCACAAAGAAACAGACTGAGAAACCAGAGTAAAGTTTCCCCTGCAACCCGTTCCTTCTGTGCTAGATGAACGAAAGTCTCTCCACATGCTCAGTTCTGAGAGATAAGTGTGTGTGAAAGCCGTCCTTCACCTAGCTTGTTGGGAACACAAAGTTTCTTTTCACTGGCAAACTCCACTCCATACATATATATGGGGAGGTACCAGCTCCAATTCGGTTTTACAGTGAAAACTGCAGGAACTTCAAACCGGCACTAGGAAACAGACTGAGAAACCAGAGTAAAAGTTTCCCCTGCAACCCGTTCCCTTTGTACTAGATGAACGAACGTCTCTCCACATGCTCAGTTCTGAGAGATAAGTGTGTGTGAAAGCCGTACTTCACCTAGCTTGTTGGGAACACAAAGTTTCTTTTAACTTGCAAACTCCACTCCATACATATATGTGGGAAGTACTAGATCAAACTCGGTTTTACAGTGCAAACTGCAGGAAATTCAAACCGGCACTAGGAAATAGACTGAGAAACCAGAGTAAAAGTTTCCCTGCATCCCGTTCCCTTTGTGCTAGATGAACGAACGTCTCTCCACATGCTCAGTTCTGAGAGATAAGTTTGTGTGAAAGCCGTCCTTCACCTAGCTTGTTGGGAACACAAAGTTTCTTTTCACTTGCAAACTCCACTCTTACATATATATGGGGAGGTTCTAGTACCAACTCGGTTTTACAGTGCAAAATGAAGGAACTTCAAACGGGCACTAGGAAACAGACTGAGAAATCAGAGTAAAAGTTTCCCCTGCAACCCGTTCCCTTTATGCTAGATGAACGAAAGTCTCTCCACATGCTTAGTTCTGAGAGATAATTGTGGGTGAAAGCCGACCTTCAACTAGCTTGTTGGGAACACAAAGTTTCTTTTCACTTGCAAACACCAATCCATTCATATATATGGGGAGGTACTAGCTCCAACTCGGTTTTACAGTGCAAACTGCAGGAATATCAAACCGGCACTAGGAAACAGACTGAGAAACCAGAGTAAAAGTTTCTCCTGCAACCCGTTCCTTTGTGCTAGATGAACGAACGTCTCTCCACATGCTCAGTTCTGAGAGATATGTGTGGGTGAAAGCCGTCCTTCACCTAGCTTGTTGGGAACACAAAGTTTCTTTTCACTTGTAAACTCCACTCCATACATATATATGGGGAGGTACTAGCTCCAACTCGGTTTTACAGTGAAAACTGCAGGAACTTCAAACCGGCACTAGGAAACAGACTGAGAAACCAGAGTAATAGTTTCTCCTGCAAACCGTTCCCTTTGTGCTAGATGAACGAACGTCTCTCCACATGCTCAGTTCTGAGAGATAAGTGTGTGTGAAAGCCGTCCTTCACATAGCATGTTGGGAACACAAAGTTTCTTTTCACTTGCAAACTCCACTCCATACATATATGTGGGGAGGTACAAGCTCCAACTCGGTTTTACAGTGCAAACTGCAGGAACTTCAAACCGGCACTAGGAAACAGACTGAGAAACCAGAGTATAAGTTTCTCCTGCAACCCTTTCCCTTTGTGCTAGATGAACGAACGTCTCTCCACATGCTCAGTTCTGAGAGATAAGTGTGTGTGAAAGCCGTACTTCAACTAGCTTGTTGGGAACACAAAGTTTCTTTTCATTTGCAAAATCCACTCCATACATATATATGGGGAGGTACAAGCTCCAACTCTGTTTTACAGTGAAAATTGCAGGAACTTCAAAATGGCACTAGGAAACAGACTGAGAAACCAGAGTAAAAGTTTCCCCTACAACCCGTTCCCTTTTTGCTAGATGAACGAACGTCTCTCCACATGCTCAGTTCTGAGAGATAAGTGTGTGTGAAAGCCGTACTTCACCTAGCTTGTTGGGAACACAAAGTTTCTTTTCAATTGCAAACTCCACTCCATACATATATATGTGGAAGTACTAGCTCCTACTCGGTTTTACAGGGCAAACTGCAGGAACTTCAAACCGGCACTAGGAAACAGACTGAGAAACCAGAGTAAAAGTTTCCCCTGCAACCCGTTCCATTTGTGTTAGATGAACGAACGTCTCTCCACATGCTCAGTTCTGAGAGATAAGTGTGTGTGAAAGCCGTACTTCAACTAGCTTGTTGGGAACACAAAGTTTCTTTTCACTTGCAAACTCCACTCCATACATATATATGGGGAGGTACAAGCTCCAACCCGGTTTTACAGTTAAAATTGCAGGAACATCAAACCGGCACTAGGAAACAGACTGAGAAACCAGAGTAAAAGTTTCTCCTGCAAACCGTTCCCTTTGTGCTAGATGAACGAACGTCTCTCCACATGCTCAGTTCTGAGAGGTATGTGTGGGTGAAAGCCGTCCTTCACATAGCTTGTTGGGAACACAAAGTTTCTTTTCACTTGCTAAATTCACTCCATACATATATTTGGGGAGGTACTAGCTCCAACTCGGTTTTACAGTGAAAACTGCAGGAACTTCAAACCGGCACTAGGAAACAGACTGAGAAACAAGAGTAAAAGTTCCCCCTGCAACCCGTTCCCTTTGTGCTAGATGAACGAACGTCTCTCCACATGCTCAGTTCTGAGAGATAAGTGTGTGTGAAAGCCGTACTTCAACTAGCTTGTTGGGAACACATAGTTTTTTTTCACTTGCAAACTCCACTCCATACATATATGTGGGGAGGTAATAGCTCCAACTCGGTTTTACAGTGCAAACTTCAGGAACTTCAAACCGGCACTAGGAAACAGACTGAGAAACCAGAGTAAAAGTTTCCCCTGCAACCCGTTCCCTTTTTTCCTAGATGAACGAACGTCTCTCCACATGCTCAGTTCTGATAGATAAGTGTGTGTGAAAGCAGTCCTTCACCAAGCTTTTTGGGAACACAAAGTTTCTTTTCAGTTGCAAAATCCACTCTATACATATATATGGGGAGGTACTAGCTCCAACTCTGTTTTACAGTGAAAACTGCAGGAACTTCAAACCGGCACTAGGAAACAGAATGAGAAACCAGAGTAAAAGTTTCTCCTGCAACCCGTTCCCTTTGTGCTAGATGAACGAACGTCTCTCCACATGCTCAGTTCTGAGAGATAAGTGTGGGTGAAAGCCGTCCTTCACCTAGCTTGTTGGGAACACAGAGTTTCTTTTCACTTGCAAACTCCACTCCATACATATATATGGGGAAGTAATAGCTCCTACTCGGTTTTACAGTGCAAACTGCAGGAACTTCAAACCGGCACTAGGAAACAGACTGAGAAACCAGAGTATAAGTTTCTCCTGCAACCCGTTCCCTTTGTGCTAGATGAACGAACGTCTCTCCACATGCTCAGTTCTGAGAGATAAGTGTGTGTGAAAGCCGTCCTTCAACTAGCTTGTTGGGAACACAAAGTTTCTTTTCAGTTGCAAACTCCACTCCGTAAATATATATGGGAAGGTACTAGCTCCAACACGATTTTACAGTGCAAACTGCAGGAACTTCAAACAGGCACTAGGAAACAGACTGAGAAACCATAGTAAAAGTTTCCCTGCATCCCGTTCCCTTTGTGCTAGATGAACGAACGTCTCTCCACGTGCTCAGTTCTGAGAGAAATGTTTGTGTGAAAGCCGTCCTTCACCTAGCTTGTTGGGAACACAAAGTTTCTTTTCAGTTGAAAACTCCACTCCGTACATAAATATGGGTTGCTACTAGCCCCAACTCGGTTTTACAGTGAAAACTGCAGGAACTTCAAACCGGCACTAGGAAACAGACTGAGAAAGCAGAGTAAAAGTTTCCCCTGAAACCCGTTCCCTTTTTTGCTAGATGAACGAAAGTCTCTCCACATGCTCATTTCTGATAGATAAGTGTGTGTGAAAGCCGTTCTTCACCTAGCTTTTTGGGAACACAAAGTTTCTTTTCAGTTGCAAAATCCACTCTATACATATATATGGGGAAGTAGTAGCTCCAACTCTGTTTTACAGTGAAAACTGCAGGAACTTCAAACCGGCACTAGGAAACTGACTGAGAAACCAGAGTAAAAGTTTCCCCTGCAAACCGTTCCTTTTATGCTAGATGAACGAACGTCTCTCCACATGCTCAGTTCTGAGAGATAATTGTGGGTGAAAGCCGTCCTTCACATAGCTTGTTGGGAACACAAAGTTTCTTTTCACTTGCTAACTTCACTCCATACATATATATGGGGAGGTACTAGCTCCAACTCGGTTTTACAGTGAAAACTGCAGGAACTTCAAACCGGCACTAGGAAACAGACTGAGAAACTAGAGTAAAAGTTTCTCCTGCAACCCGTTCCCTTTGTGCTAGATGAACAAACGTCTCTCCACATGCTCAGTTCTGAGAGATAAGTGTGTGTGAAAGCCGTACTTCAACTAGCTTGTTGGGAACACAAAGTTTCTTTTCACTTGCAAACTCCACTCCATACATATATGTGGGGAGGTAATAGCTCCAACTCGGTTTTACAGTGAAAACTGCAGGAAATTCAAACCGGCATTAGGAAACAGACTGAGAAACCAGAGTAAAAGTTTCCCCTGCAACCCGTTCCCTTTTTTCCTAGATGAACGTACGTCTCTCCACATTCTCATTTCTGATAGATAAGTGTGTGTGAAAGCAGTCCTTCTCCTAGCTTTTTGGGAACACAAAGTTTCTTTTCAGTTGCAAAATCCACTCTAAACATGTATATGGGGAGGTACTAGCTCCAACTCGGTTTTACAGTGAAAACTGCAGGAACTTTAAACCGGCACCAGGAAACAGACTGAGAAACCAGAGTAAAAATTTCTCCTGCAAAACGTTCCCTTTGTGCTAGATGAACGAACGTCTCTCCACATGCTCAGTTCTGAGAGATAAGTGTGTGTGAAAGCCGTCCTTCACATAGCATGTTGGGAACACAAAGTTTCTTTTCACTTGCAAATTCCACTCCATACATATATGTGGGGAGGTACTAGCTCCAACTCGGTTTTACAGTGCAAACTGCAGGAACTTCAAACCGGCACTAGGAAACAGACTGAGAAACCAGAGTAAAAGTTTCTCCTGCAACCCGTTCCATTTGTGCTAGATGAACGAACGTCTCTCCACATGCTCAGTTCTGGGAGATATGTGTGTGTGAAAGCCGTCCTTCACCTAGCTTGTTGGGAACACAAAGATTCTTTTCAGTTGCAAAATCCACTCCATACATATATATGGGGAGGTACTAGCTCCAACTCGATTTTACAGTGAAAACTGCAGGAACTTCAAACCGGCACAAAGAAACAGACTGAGAAACCAGAGTAAAGTTTCCCCTGCAACCCGTTCCTTCTGTGCTAGATGAACGAAAGTCTCTCCACATGCTCAGTTCTGAGAGATAAGTGTGTGTGAAAGCCGTCCTTCACCTAGCTTGTTGGGAACACAAAGTTTCTTTTCACTGGCAAACTCCACTCCATACATATATATGGGGAGGTACCAGCTCCAATTCGGTTTTACAGTGAAAACTGCAGGAACTTCAAACCGGCACTAGGAAACAGACTGAGAAACCAGAGTAAAAGTTTCCCCTGCAACCCGTTCCCTTTGTACTAGATGAACGAACGTCTCTCCACATGCTCAGTTCTGAGAGATAAGTGTGTGTGAAAGCCGTACTTCACCTAGCTTGTTGGGAACACAAAGTTTCTTTTAACTTGCAAACTCCACTCCATACATATATGTGGGAAGTACTAGATCAAACTCGGTTTTACAGTGCAAACTGCAGGAAATTCAAACCGGCACTAGGAAATAGACTGAGAAACCAGAGTAAAAGTTTCCCTGCATCCCGTTCCCTTTGTGCTAGATGAACGAACGTCTCTCCACATGCTCAGTTCTGAGAGATAAGTTTGTGTGAAAGCCGTCCTTCACCTAGCTTGTTGGGAACACAAAGTTTCTTTTCACTTGCAAACTCCACTCTTACATATATATGGGGAGGTTCTAGTACCAACTCGGTTTTACAGTGCAAAATGAAGGAACTTCAAACGGGCACTAGGAAACAGACTGAGAAATCAGAGTAAAAGTTTCCCCTGCAACCCGTTCCCTTTATGCTAGATGAACGAAAGTCTCTCCACATGCTTAGTTCTGAGAGATAATTGTGGGTGAAAGCCGACCTTCAACTAGCTTGTTGGGAACACAAAGTTTCTTTTCACTTGCAAACACCAATCCATTCATATATATGGGGAGGTACTAGCTCCAACTCGGTTTTACAGTGCAAACTGCAGGAATATCAAACCGGCACTAGGAAACAGACTGAGAAACCAGAGTAAAAGTTTCTCCTGCAACCCGTTCCTTTGTGCTAGATGAACGAACGTCTCTCCACATGCTCAGTTCTGAGAGATATGTGTGGGTGAAAGCCGTCCTTCACCTAGCTTGTTGGGAACACAAAGTTTCTTTTCACTTGTAAACTCCACTCCATACATATATATGGGGAGGTACTAGCTCCAACTCGGTTTTACAGTGAAAACTGCAGGAACTTCAAACCGGCACTAGGAAACAGACTGAGAAACCAGAGTAATAGTTTCTCCTGCAAACCGTTCCCTTTGTGCTAGATGAACGAACGTCTCTCCACATGCTCAGTTCTGAGAGATAAGTGTGTGTGAAAGCCGTCCTTCACATAGCATGTTGGGAACACAAAGTTTCTTTTCACTTGCAAACTCCACTCCATACATATATGTGGGGAGGTACTAGCTCCAACTCGGTTTTACAGTGCAAACTGCAGGAACTTCAAACCGGCACTAGGAAACAGACTGAGAAACCAGAGTATAAGTTTCTCCTGCAACCCTTTCCCTTTGTGCTAGATGAACGAACGTCTCTCCACATGCTCAGTTCTGAGAGATAAGTGTGTGTGAAAGCCGTACTTCAACTAGCTTGTTGGGAACACAAAGTTTCTTTTCATTTGCAAACTCCACTCCATACATATATATGGGGAGGTACAAGCTCCAACTCTGTTTTACAGTGAAAATTGCAGGAACATCAAAATGGCACTAGGAAACAGACTGAGAAACCAGAGTAAAAGTTTCCCCTACAACCCGTTCCCTTTTTGCTAGATGAACGAACGTCTCTCCACATGCTCAGTTCTGAGAGATAAGTGTGTGTGAAAGCCGTACTTCACCTAGCTTGTTGGGAACACAAAGTTTCTTTTCAATTGCAAACTCCACTCCATACATATATATGTGGAAGTACTAGCTCCTACTCGGTTTTACAGGGCAAACTGCAGGAACTTCAAACCGGCACTAGGAAACAGACTGAGAAACCAGAGTAAAAGTTTCCCCTGCAACCCGTTCCATTTGTGTTAGATGAACGAACGTCTCTCCACATGCTCAGTTCTGAGAGATAAGTGTGTGTGAAAGCCGTACTTCAACTAGCTTGTTGGGAACACAAAGTTTCTTTTCACTTGCAAACTCCACTCCATACATATATATGGGGAGGTACAAGCTCCAACCCGGTTTTACAGTGAAAATTGCAGGAACTTCAAACCGGCACTAGGAAACAGACTGAGAAACCAGAGTAAAAGTTTCTCCTGCAAACCGTTCCCTTTGTGCTAGATGAACGAACGTCTCTCCACATGCTCAGTTCTGAGAGATATGTGTGGGTGAAAGAGGTCCTTCACATAGCTTGTTGGGAACACAAAGTTTCTTTTCACTTGCTAAATTCACTCCATACATATATTTGGGGAGGTACTAGCTCCAACTCGGTTTTACAGTGAAAACTGCAGGAACTTCAAACCGGCACTAGGAAACAGACTGAGAAACAAGAGTAAAAGTTCCCCCTGCAACCCGTTCCCTTTGTGCTAGATGAACGAACGTCTCTCCACATGCTCAGTTCTGAGAGATAAGTGTGTGTGAAAGCCGTACTTCAACTAGCTTGTTGGGAACACATAGTTTTTTTTCACTTGCAAACTCCACTCCATACATATATGTGGGGAGGTAATAGCTCCAACTCGGTTTTACAGTGCAAACTTCAGGAACTTCAAACCGGCACTAGGAAACAGACTGAGAAACCAGAGTAAAAGTTTCCCCTGCAACCCGTTCCCTTTTTTCCTAGATGAACGAACGTCTCTCCACATGCTCAGTTCTGATAGATAAGTGTGTGTGAAAGCAGTCCTTCACCTAGCTTTTTGGGAACACAAAGTTTCTTTTCAGTTGCAAAATCCACTCTATACATATATATGGGGAGGTACTAGCTCCAACTCTGTTTTACAGTGAAAACTGCAGGAAATTCAAACCGTCACTAGGAAACAGAATGAGAAACCAGAGTAAAAGTTTCTCCTGCAACCCGTTCCCTTTGTGCTAGATGAACGAACGTCTCTCCACATGCTCAGTTCTGAGAGATATGTGTGTGTGAAAGCCGTCCTTCACCTAGCTTGTTGGGAACACAAAGATTCTTTTCAGTTGCAAAATCCACTCCATACATATATATGGGGAAGTACTAGCTCCAACTCGATTTTACAGTGAAAACTGCAGGAACTTCAAACCGGCACTAGGAAACAGACTGAGAAACCAGAGTAAAAGTTTCCCCTGCAACACGTTACTTTTCTGCTAGATGAACGAAAGTCTCTCCACATGCTCTGTTCTGAGAAATATGTGTGTGTGAAAGCCGTCCTTCACCTAACTTGTTGGGAACACAAAGTTTCTTTTCACTTGCAAACTCCACTCCATACATATATATGGGGAGGTACAAGCTCCAATTCGTTTTTACAGTGAAAACTGCAGGAACTTCAAACCAGCACTAGGAAACAGACTGAGAAACCAGAGTAAAGTTTCCCCTGCAACCCGTTCCCTTTTTTCCTAGATGAACGAACGTCTCTCCACATGCTCAGTTCTGATAGATAAGTTTGCGTGAAGGCAGTCCTTCACCTAGCTTTTTGGGAACACAAAGTTTCTTTTCAGTTGCAAAATCCACTCTATACATGTATATGGGGAGGTACTAGCTCCAACTCGGTTTTACAGTGAAAACTGCAGGAACTTTAAACCGGCACCAGGAAACAGACTGAGAAACCAGAGTAAAAATTTCTCCTGCAAACCGTTCCCTTTGTGCTAGATGAACGAACGTCTCTCCACATGCTCAGTTCTGAGAGATAAGTGTGTGTGAAAGCCGTCCTTCACATAGCATGTATGGAACACAAAGTTTCTTTTCACTTGCAAATTCCACTCCATACATATATGTGGGGAGGTACTAGCTCCAACTCGGTTTTACAGTGCAAACTGCAGGAACTTCAAACCGGCACTAGGAAACAGACTGAGAAACCAGAGTAAAAGTTTCTCCTGCAACCCGTTCCAT
Organism: Camelus dromedarius; assembly: GCF_036321535.1. NCBI lineage: Eukaryota > Metazoa > Chordata > Mammalia > Artiodactyla > Camelidae > Camelus > Camelus dromedarius. The sequence goes on along the minus strand of NC_087441.1, from coordinate 84,903,050 downwards.
TTGTGCTAGATGAACGAACGTCTCTCCACATGCTCAGTTCTGGGAGATATGTGTGTGTGAAAGCCGTCCTTCACCTAGCTTGTTGGGAACACAAAGATTCTTTTCAGTTGCAAAATCCACTCCATACATATATATGGGGAAGTACTAGCTCCAACTCGATTTTACAGTGAAAACTGCAGGAACTTCAAACCGGCACAAAGAAACAGACTGAGAAACCAGAGTAAAGTTTCCCCTGCAACCCGTTCCTTCTGTGCTAGATGAACGAAAGTCTCTCCACATGCTCAGTTCTGAGAGATAAGTGTGTGTGAAAGCCGTCCTTCACCTAGCTTGTTGGGAACACAAAGTTTCTTTTCACTGGCAAACTCCACTCCATACATATATATGGGGAGGTACCAGCTCCAATTCGGTTTTACAGTGAAAACTGCAGGAACTTCAAACCGGCACTAGGAAACAGACTGAGAAACCAGAGTAAAAGTTTCCCCTGCAACCCGTTCCCTTTGTACTAGATGAACGAACGTCTCTCCACATGCTCAGTTCTGAGAGATAAGTGTGTGTGAAAGCCGTACTTCACCTAGCTTGTTGGGAACACAAAGTTTCTTTTAACTTGCAAACTCCACTCCATACATATATGTGGGAAGTACTAGATCAAACTCGGTTTTACAGTGCAAACTGCAGGAAATTCAAACCGGCACTAGGAAATAGACTGAGAAACCAGAGTAAAAGTTTCCCTGCATCCCGTTCCCTTTGTGCTAGATGAACGAAAGTCTCTCCACATGTTCAGTTCTGAGAGATAAGTTTGTGTGAAAGCCGTCCTTCACCTAGCTTGTTGGGAACACAAAGTTTCTTTTCACTTGCAAACTCCACTCTTACATATATATGGGGAGGTTCTAGTACCAACTCGGTTTTACAGTGCAAAATGAAGGAACTTCAAACGGGCACTAGGAAACAGACTGAGAAATCAGAGTAAAAGTTTCCCCTGCAACCCGTTCCCTTTATGCTAGATGAACGAAAGTCTCTCCACATGCTTAGTTCTGAGAGATAATTGTGGGTGAAAGCCGACCTTCAACTAGCTTGTTGGGAACACAAAGTTTCTTTTCACTTGCAAACACCAATCCATTCATATATATGGGGAGGTACTAGCTCCAACTCGGTTTTACAGTGCAAACTGCAGGAATATCAAACCGGCACTAGGAAACAGACTGAGAAACCAGAGTAAAAGTTTCTCCTGCAACCCGTTCCTTTGTGCTAGATGAACGAACGTCTCTCCACATGCTCAGTTCTGAGAGATATGTGTGGGTGAAAGCCGTCCTTCACCTAGCTTGTAGGGAACACAAAGTTTCTTTTCACTTGTAAACTCCACTCCATACATATATATGGGGAGGTACTAGCTCCAACTCGGTTTTATGTGAAAACTGCAGGAACTTCAAACCGGCACTAGGAAACAGACTGAGAAACCAGAGTAATAGTTTCTCCTGCAAACCGTTCCCTTTGTGCTAGATGAACGAACGTCTCTCCACATGCTCAGTTCTGAGAGATAAGTGTGTGTGAAAGCCGTCCTTCACATAGCATGTTGGGAACACAAAGTTTCTTTTCACTTGCAAACTCCACTCCATACATATATGTGGGGAGGTACTAGCTATAACTCGGTTTTACAGTGCAAACTGCAGGAACTTCAAACCGGCACTAGGAAACAGACTGAGAAACCAGAGTATAAGTTTCTCCTGCAACCCTTTCCCTTTGTGCTAGATGAACGAACGTCTCTCCACATGCTCAGTTCTGAGAGATAAGTGTGTGTGAAAGCCGTACTTCAACTAGCTTGTTGGGAACACAAAGTTTCTTTTCATTTGCAAACTCCACTCCATACATATATATGGGGAGGTACAAGCTCCAACTCTGTTTTACAGTGAAAATTGCAGGAACTTCAAAATGGCACTAGGAAACAGACTGAGAAACCAGAGTAAAAGTTTCCCCTACAACCCGTTCCCTTTTTGCTAGATGAACGAACGTCTCTCCACATGCTCAGTTCTGAGAGATAAGTGTGTGTGAAAGCCGTACTTCACCTAGCTTGTTGGGAACACAAAGTTTCTTTTCAATTGCAAACTCCACTCCATACATATATATGTGGAAGTACTAGCTCCTACTCGGTTTTACAGGGCAAACTGCAGGAACTTCAAACCGGCACTAGGAAACAGACTGAGAAACCAGAGTAAAAGTTTCCCCTGCAACCCGTTCCATTTGTGTTAGATGAACGAACGTCTCTCCACATGCTCAGTTCTGAGAGATAAGTGTGTGTGAAAGCCGTACTTCAACTAGCTTGTTGGGAACACAAAGTTTCTTTTCACTTGCAAACTCCACTCCATACATATATATGGGGAGGTACAAGCTCCAACCCGGTTTTACAGTGAAAATTGCAGGAACTTCAAACCGGCACTAGGAAACAGACTGAGAAACCAGAGTAAAAGTTTCTCCTGCAAACCGTTCCCTTTGTGCTAGATGAACGAACGTCTCTCCACATGCTCAGTTCTGAGAGATATGTGTGGGTGAAAGCCGTCCTTCACATAGCTTGTTGGGAACACAAAGTTTCTTTTCACTTGCTAAATTCACTCCATACATATATTTGGGGAGGTACTAGCTCCAACTCGGTTTTACAGTGCAAACTGCAGGAACTTCAAACCGGCACTAGGAAACAGACTGAGAAACCAGAGTAAAAGTTTCCCCTGCAACCCGTTCCCTTTTTTCCTAGATGAACGAACGTCTCTCCACATGCTCAGTTCTGATAGATAAGTGTGTGTGAAAGCAGTCCTTCACCTAGCTTTTTGGGAACACAAAGTTTCTTTTCAGTTGCAAAATCCACTCTATACATATATATGGGGAGGTACTAGCTCCAACTCTGTTTTACAGTGAAAACTGCAGGAACTTCAAACCGGCACTAGGAAACAGAATGAGAAACCAGAGTAAAAGTTTCTCCTGCAACCCGTTCCCTTTGTGCTAGATGAACGAACGTCTCTCCACATGCTCAGTTCTGAGAGATAAGTGTGGGTGAAAGCCGTCCTTCACCTAGCTTGTTGGGAACACAGAGTTTCTTTTCACTTGCAAACTCCACTCCATACATATATATGGGGAAGTAATAGCTCCTACTCGGTTTTACAGTGCAAACTGCAGGAACTTCAAACCGGCACTAGGAAACAGACTGAGAAACCAGAGTATAAGTTTCTCCTGCAACCCGTTCCCTTTGTGCTAGATGAACGAACGTCTCTCCACATGCTCAGTTCTGAGAGATAAGTGGGTGTGACAGACGTCCTTCACCTAGCTTGTTGGGAACACAAAGTTTCTTTTCAGTTGCAAACTCCACTCCATACATATATATGGGGAGGTACTAGCTCCAACTCGGTTTTACAGTGCAAACTGCAGGAACTTCAAACCGGCACTAGGAAACAGACTGAGAAACCAGAGTATAAGTTTCTCCTGCAACCCGTTCCCTTTGTGGTAGATGAACGAAAGTCTCTCCACATGCTCAGTTCTGAGAGATAATTGTGTGTGAAAGCCGTACTTCAAATAGCTTGTTGGGAACACAAAGTTTCTTTTCATTGCAAACTCCTCTCCAAACATATATATGGGGAGGTACTAACTCCAACTCGGTTTTACAGTGAAAATTGCAGGAACTTCAAACCGGCACTAGGAAACAGACTGAGAAACCAGAGTAAAAGTTTCTCCTGCAAACCGTTCCCTTTGTGCTAGATGAACGAACGTCTCTCCACATGCTCAGTTCTGAGAGATATGTGTGGGTGAAAGCCGTCCTTCACATAGCTTGTTGGGAACACAAAGTTTCTTTTCACTTGCTAACTTCACTCCATACATATATTTGGGGAGGTACTAGATCCAACTCGGTTTTACAGTGAAAACTGCAGGAACTTCAAACCGGCACTAGGAAACAGACTGAGAAACCAGAGTAAAAGTTCCCCCTGCAACCCGTTCCCTTTGTGCTAGATGAACGAACGTCTCTCCACATGCTCAGTTCTGAGAGATAAGTGTGTGTGAAAGCCGTACTTCAACTAGCTTGTTGGGAACACAAAGTTTCTTTTCACTTGCAAACTCCACTCCATACATATATGTGGGGAGGTAATAGCTCCAACTCGGTTTTACAGTGCAAACTGCAGGAACTTCAAACCGGCACTAGGAAACAGACTGAGAAACCAGAGTAAAAGTTTCCCCTGCAACCCGTTCCCTTTTTTCCTAGATGAACGAACGTCTCTCCACATGCTCAGTTCTGATAGATAAGTGTGTGTGAAAGCAGTCCTTCACCTAGCTTTTTGGGAACACAAAGTTTCTTTTCAGTTGCAAAATCCACTCTATACATATATATGGGGAGGTACTAGCTCCAAATCTGTTTTACAGTGAAAACTGCAGGATCTTCAAACCGGCACTAGGAAACAGACTGAGAAACCAGAGTAAAAGTTTCTCCTGCAAACCGTTCCCTTTGTGCTAGATGAACGAACGTCTCTCCACATGCTCAGTTCTGAGAGATAAGTGTGTGTGAAAGCCGTACTTCAACTTGCTTGTTGGGAACACAAAGTTTTTTTTCACTTGCAAACTCCACTCCATACATATATGTGGGGAGGTAATAGCTCCAACTCGGTTTTACAGTGCAAACTTCAGGAACTTCAAACCGGCACTAGGAAACAGACTGAGAAACCAGAGTAAAAGTTTCCCCTGCAACCCGTTCCCTTTTTTCCTAGATGAACGAACGTCTCTCCACATGCTCAGTTCTGAGAGATAAGTGGGTGTGACAGACGTCCTTCACCTAGCTTGTTGGGAACACAAAGTTTCTTTTCAGTTGCAAACTCCACTCCATACATATATATGGGGAGGTACTAGCTCCAACTCGGTTTTACAGTGCAAACTGCAGGAACTTCAAACCGGCACTAGGAAACAGACTGAGAAACCAGAGTATAAGTTTCTCCTGCAACCCGTTCCCTTTGTGGTAGATGAACGAAAGTCTCTCCACATGCTCAGTTCTGAGAGATAATTGTGTGTGAAAGCCGTACTTCAACTAGCTTGTTGGGAACACAAAGTTTCTTTTCATTGCAAACTCCTCTCCAAACATATATATGGGGAGGTACTAACTCCAACTCGGTTTTACAGTGAAAATTGCAGGAACTTCAAACCGGCACTAGGAAACAGACTGAGAAACCAGAGTAAAAGTTTCTCCTGCAAACCTTTCCCTTTGTGCTAGATGAACGAACGTCTCTCCACATGCTCAGTTCTGAGAGATATGTGTGGGTGAAAGCCGTCCTTCACATAGCTTGTTGGGAACACAAAGTTTCTTTTCACTTGCTAACTTCACTCCATACATATATTTGGGGAGGTACTAGATCCAACTCGGTTTTACAGTGAAAACTGCAGGAACTTCAAACCGGCACTAGGAAACAGACTGAGAAACCAGAGTAAAAGTTCCCCCTGCAACCCGTTCCCTTTGTGCTAGATGAACGAACGTCTCTCCACATGCTCAGTTCTGAGAGATAAGTGTGTGTGAAAGCCGTACTTCAACTAGCTTGTTGGGAACACAAAGTTTCTTTTCACTTGCAAACTCCACTCCATACATATATGTGGGGAGGTAATAGCTCCAACTCGGTTTTACAGTGCAAACTGCAGGAACTTCAAACCGGCACTAGGAAACAGACTGAGAAACCAGAGTAAAAGTTTCCCCTGCAACCCGTTCCCTTTTTTCCTAGATGAACGAACGTCTCTCCACATGCTCAGTTCTGATAGATAAGTGTGTGTGAAAGCAGTCCTTCACCTAGCTTTTTGGGAACACAAAGTTTCTTTTCAGTTGCAAAATCCACTCTATACATATATATGGGGAGGTACTAGCTCCAAATCTGTTTTACAGTGAAAACTGCAGGAACTTCAAACCGGCACTAGGAAACAGACTGAGAAACCAGAGTAAAAGTTTCTCCTGCAACCCGTTCCCTTTGTGCTAGATGAACGAACGTCTCTCCACATGCTCAGTTCTGAGAGATAAGTGTGTGTGAAAGCCGTCCTTCACATAGCATGTTGGGAACACAAAGTTTCTTTTCACTTGCAAACTCCACTCCATACATAGATGTGGGGAGGTACTAGCTCCAACTCGGTTTTACAGTGCAAACTGCAGGAACTTCAAACCGGCACTAGGAAACAGACTGAGAAACCAGAGTAAAAGTTTCTCCTGCAACCCGTTCCCTTTGTGCTAGATGAACGAACGTCTCACAAAATGCTCAGTTCTGAGAGATAAGTGGGTGTGAAAGACGTACTTAAACTAGCTTGTTGGGAACACAAAGTTTCTTATCAGTTGCAAACTCCACTCCGTACATATATAAGGGGAGGTACTAGCTCCATCTCGATTTTACAGTGCAAACTGCAGGAACTTCACACCGGCACTAGGAAACAGACTGAGAAACCAGAGTAAAAGTTTCTCCTGCAACCCGTTCCCTTTGTGCTAGATGAACGAACGTCTCTCCACATGCTCATTTCTGAGAGATAAGTGTGTGTGAAAGCCGTACTTCAACTAGCTTGTTGGGAACACAAAGTTCCTTTTCAATTGCAAACTCCACTCCATACATATATATGGGGAGGTACTAGCTCCAACTCGGTTTTACAGTGCAAACTGCAGGAACTTCAAACCGGCACTAGGAAACAGACTGTGAAACCAGAGTATAAGTTTCTCCTGCAACCCGTTCCCTTTGTGGTAGATGAACGAACGTCTCTCCACATGCTCAGTTCTGAGAGATAATTGTGTGTGAAAGCCGTACTTCAACTAGCTTGTTGGGAACACAAAGTTTCTTTTCATTGCAAACTCCTCTCCAAACATATATATGGGGAGGTACTAACTGCAACTCGGTTTTACAGTGAACATTGCAGGAACTTCAAACCGGCACTAGGAAACAGACTGAGAAACCAGAGTAAAAGTTTCTCCTGCAAACCGTTCCCTTTGTGCTAGATGAACGAACGTCTCTCCACATGCTCAGTTCTGAGAGATATGTGTGGGTGAAAGCCGTCCTTCACATAGCTTGTTGGGAACACAAAGTTTCTTTTCACTTGCTAAATTCACTCCATACATATATTTGGGGAGGTACTAGCTCCAACTCGGTTTTACAGTGAAAACTGCAGGAACTTCAAACCGGCACTAGGAAACAGAGTGAGAAACAAGAGTAAAAGTTCCCCCTGCAACCCGTTCCCTTTGTGCTAGATGAACGAACGTCTCTCCACATGCTCAGTTCTGAGAGATAAGTGTGTGTGAAAGCCGTACTTCAACTAGCTTGTTGGGAACACAAAGTTTTTTTTCACTTGCAAACTCCACTCCATACATATATGTGGGGAGGTAATAGCTCCAACTCGGTTTTACAGTGCAAACTTCAGGAACTTCAAACCGGCACTAGGAAACAGACTGAGAAACCAGAGTAAAAGATTCCCCTGCAACCCGTTCCCTTTTTTCCTAGATGAACGAACGTCTCTCCACATGCTCAGTTCTGATAGATAAGTGTGTGTGAAAGCAGTCCTTCACCTAGCTTTTTGGGAACACAAAGTTTCTTTTCAGTTGCAAAATCCACTCTATACATATATATGGGGAGGTACTAGCTCCAACTCTGTTTTACAGTGAAAACTGCAGGAACTTCAAACCGGCACTAGGAAACAGAATGAGAAACCAGAGTAAAAGTTTCTCCTGCAACCCGTTCCCTTTGTGCTAGATGAACGAACGTCTCTCCACATGCTCAGTTCTGAGAGATAAGTGTGGGTGAAAGCCGTCCTTCACCTAGCTTGTTGGGAACACAGAGATTCTTTTCACTTGCAAACTCCACTCCATACATATATATGGGGAAGTAATAGCTCCTACTCGGTTTTACAGTGCAAACTGCAGGAACTTCAAACCGGCACTAGGAAACAGACTGAGAAACCAGAGTATAAGTTTCTCCTGCAACCCGTTCCCTTTGTGCTAGATGAACGAACGTCTCTCCACATGCTCAGTTCTGAGAGATAAGTGGGTGTGACAGACGTCCTTCACCTAGCTTGTTGGGAACACAAAGTTTCTTTTCAGTTTCAAACTCCACTCCATACATATATATGGGGAGGTACTAGCTCCAACTCGGTTTTACAGTGCAAAATGAAGGAACTTCAAACGGGCACTAGGAAACAGACTGAGAAATCAGAGTAAAAGTTTCCCCTGCAACCCGTTCCCTTTATGCTAGATGAACGAAAGTCTCTCCACATGCTTAGTTCTGAGAGATAATTGTGGGTGAAAGCCGACCTTCAACTAGCTTGTTGGGAACACAAAGTTTCTTTTCACTTGCAAACACCAATCCATTCATATATATGGGGAGGTACTAGCTCCAACTCGGTTTTACAGTGCAAACTGCAGGAATATCAAACCGGCACTAGGAAACAGACTGAGAAACCAGAGTAAAAGTTTCTCCTGCAACCCGTTCCTTTGTGCTAGATGAACGAACGTCTCTCCACATGCTCAGTTCTGAGAGATATGTGTGGGTGAAAGCCGTCCTTCACCTAGCTTGTTGGGAACACAAAGTTTCTTTTCACTTGTAAACTCCACTCCATACATATATATGGGGAGGTACTAGCTCCAACTCGGTTTTACAGTGAAAACTGCAGGAACTTCAAACCGGCACTAGGAAACAGACTGAGAAACCAGAGTAAAAGTTTCCCCTGCAACCCGTTCCCTTTTTTCCTAGATGAACGAACGTCTCTCCACATGCTCAGTTCTGATAGATAAGTGTGTGTGAAAGCAGTCCTTCACCTAGCTTTTTGGGAACACAAAGTTTCTTTTCAGTTGCAAAATCCACTCTATACATATATATGGGGAGGTACTAGCTCCAAATCTGTTTTACAGTGAAAACTGCAGGAACTTCAAACCGGCACTAGGAAACAGACTGAGAAACCAGAGTAAAAGTTTCTCCTGCAACCCGTTCCCTTTGTGCTAGATGAACGAACGTCTCTCCACATGCTCAGTTCTGAGAGATAAGTGTGTGTGAAAGCCGTCCTTCACATAGCATGTTGGGAACACAAAGTTTCTTTTCACTTGCAAACTCCACTCCATACATAGATGTGGGGAGGTACTAGCTCCAACTCGGTTTTACAGTGCAAACTGCAGGAACTTCAAACCGGCACTAGGAAACAGACTGAGAAACCAGAGTAAAAGTTTCTCCTGCAACCCGTTCCCTTTGTGCTAGATGAACGAACGTCTCACAAAATGCTCAGTTCTGAGAGATAAGTGGGTGTGAAAGACGTACTTAAACTAGCTTGTTGGGAACACAAAGTTTCTTATCAGTTGCAAACTCCACTCCGTACATATATAAGGGGAGGTACTAGCTCCATCTCGATTTTACAGTGCAAACTGCAGGAACTTCACACCGGCACTAGGAAACAGACTGAGAAACCAGAGTAAAAGTTTCTCCTGCAACCCGTTCCCTTTGTGCTAGATGAACGAACGTCTCTCCACATGCTCATTTCTGAGAGATAAGTGTGTGTGAAAGCCGTACTTCAACTAGCTTGTTGGGAACACAAAGTTCCTTTTCAATTGCAAACTCCACTCCATACATATATATGGGGAGGTACTAGCTCCAACTCGGTTTTACAGTGCAAACTGCAGGAACTTCAAACCGGCACTAGGAAACAGACTGTGAAACCAGAGTATAAGTTTCTCCTGCAACCCGTTCCCTTTGTGGTAGATGAACGAACGTCTCTCCACATGCTCAGTTCTGAGAGATAATTGTGTGTGAAAGCCGTACTTCAACTAGCTTGTTGGGAACACAAAGTTTCTTTTCATTGCAAACTCCTCTCCAAACATATATATGGGGAGGTACTAACTGCAACTCGGTTTTACAGTGAACATTGCAGGAACTTCAAACCGGCACTAGGAAACAGACTGAGAAACCAGAGTAAAAGTTTCTCCTGCAAACCGTTCCCTTTGTGCTAGATGAACGAACGTCTCTCCACATGCTCAGTTCTGAGAGATATGTGTGGGTGAAAGCCGTCCTTCACATAGCTTGTTGGGAACACAAAGTTTCTTTTCACTTGCTAAATTCACTCCATACATATATTTGGGGAGGTACTAGCTCCAACTCGGTTTTACAGTGAAAACTGCAGGAACTTCAAACCGGCACTAGGAAACAGAGTGAGAAACAAGAGTAAAAGTTCCCCCTGCAACCCGTTCCCTTTGTGCTAGATGAACGAACGTCTCTCCACATGCTCAGTTCTGAGAGATAAGTGTGTGTGAAAGCCGTACTTCAACTAGCTTGTTGGGAACACAAAGTTTTTTTTCACTTGCAAACTCCACTCCATACATATATGTGGGGAGGTAATAGCTCCAACTCGGTTTTACAGTGCAAACTTCAGGAACTTCAAACCGGCACTAGGAAACAGACTGAGAAACCAGAGTAAAAGATTCCCCTGCAACCCGTTCCCTTTTTTCCTAGATGAACGAACGTCTCTCCACATGCTCAGTTCTGATAGATAAGTGTGTGTGAAAGCAGTCCTTCACCTAGCTTTTTGGGAACACAAAGTTTCTTTTCAGTTGCAAAATCCACTCTATACATATATATGGGGAGGTACTAGCTCCAACTCTGTTTTACAGTGAAAACTGCAGGAACTTCAAACCGGCACTAGGAAACAGAATGAGAAACCAGAGTAAAAGTTTCTCCTGCAACCCGTTCCCTTTGTGCTAGATGAACGAACGTCTCTCCACATGCTCAGTTCTGAGAGATAAGTGTGGGTGAAAGCCGTCCTTCACCTAGCTTGTTGGGAACACAGAGATTCTTTTCACTTGCAAACTCCACTCCATACATATATATGGGGAAGTAATAGCTCCTACTCGGTTTTACAGTGCAAACTGCAGGAACTTCAAACCGGCACTAGGAAACAGACTGAGAAACCAGAGTATAAGTTTCTCCTGCAACCCGTTCCCTTTGTGCTAGATGAACGAACGTCTCTCCACATGCTCAGTTCTGAGAGATAAGTGGGTGTGACAGACGTCCTTCACCTAGCTTGTTGGGAACACAAAGTTTCTTTTCAGTTGCAAACTCCACTCCATACATATATGTGGGGAGGTAATAGCTCCAACTCGGTTTTACAGTGCAAACTGCAGGAACTTCAAACCGGCACTAGGAAACAGACTGAGAAACCAGAGTAAAAGTTTCCCCTGCAACCCGTTCCCTTTTTTCCTAGATGAACGAACGTCTCTCCACATGCTCAGTTCTGATAGATAAGTGTGTGTGAAAGCAGTCCTTCACCTAGCTTTTTGGGAACACAAAGTTTCTTTTCAGTTGCAAAATCCACTCTATACATATATATGGGGAGGTACTAGCTCCAAATCTGTTTTACAGTGAAAACTGCAGGAACTTCAAACCGGCACTAGGAAACAGACTGAGAAACCAGAGTAAAAGTTTTTCCTGCAAACCGTTCCCTTTGTGCTAGATGAACGAACGTCTCTCCACATGCTCAGTTCTGAGAGATAAGTGTGTGTGAAAGCCGTCCTTCACATAGCATGTTGGGAACACAAAGATTCTTTTCACTTGCAAACTCCACTCCATACATAGATGTGGGGAGGTACTAGCTCCAACTCGGTTTTACAGTGAAAACTGCAGGAACTTCAAACCGGCACTAGGAAACAGACTGAGAAACCAGAGTAAAAGTTTCTCCTGCAACCCGTTCCCTTTGTGCTAGATGAACGAACGTCTCTCAACATGCTCAGTTCTGAGAGATAAGTGGGTGTGAAAGACGTACTTAAACTAGCTTGTTGGGAACACAAAGTTTCTTATCAGTTGCAAACTCCACTCCGTACATATATAAGGGGAGGTACTAGCTCCATCTCGGTTTTACAGTGCAAACTGCAGGAACTTCACACCGGCACTAGGAAACAGACTGAGAAACCAGAGTAAAAGTTTCTCCTGCAACCCGTTCCCTTTGTGCTAGATGAACGAACGTCTCTCCACATGCTCATTTCTGAGAGATAAGTGTGTGTGAAAGCCGTACTTCAACTAGCTTGTTGGGAACACAAAGTTCCTTTTCACTTGCAAACTCCACTCCATACATATATATGGGGAGGTTCTAGTACCAACTCGGTTTTACAGTGCAAAATGCAGGAACTTCAAACCGGCACTAGGAAACAGACTGAGAAACCAGAGTAAAAGTTTCCCCTACAACCCGTTCCCTTTTTGCTAGATGAACGAACGTCTCTCCACATGCTCAGTTCTCAGAGATAAGTGTGTGTGAAAGCCGTACTTCACCTAGCTTGTTGGGAACACAAAGTTTCTTTTCAGTTGCAAACTCCACTCCATACATATATATGGGGAAGTACTAGCTCCTACTCGGTTTTACAGTGCAAAATGCAGGAACTTCAAACCGGCTCTAGGAAACAGACTGAGAAACCAGAGTAAAAGTTTCCCCTGCAACCGGTTCCCTTTGTGCTAGATGAACGAACGTCTCTCCACATGCTCACTTCTGAGAGATAAGTGTGTGAGAAAGCCGTCCTTCACGTAGCTTGTTGGGAACACAAAGTTTCTTTTCACTTGCAAACTCCACTCCATAAATATATATGGGGAGGTACTAGCTCCAACTCGGTTTTACAGTGCAAACTGCAGGAACTTCAAACCGGTACTAGGAAACAGAATGAGAAACCAGAGTAAAAGTTTCTCCTGCAACCCGTTCCCTTTGTGCTAGATGAACGAACGTCTCTCCACATGCTCAGTTCTGAGAGATAAGTGTGGGTGAAAGCCGTCCTTCACCTAGCTTGTTGGGAACACAGAGTTTCTTTTCACTTGCAAACTCCACTCCATACATATATATGGGGAAGTACTAGCTCCTACTCGGTTTTACAGTGCAAACTGCAGGAACTTCAAACCGGCACTAGGAAACAGACTGAGAAACCAGAGTATAAGTTTCTCCTGCAACCCGTTCCCTTTGTGCTAGATGAACGAACGTCTCTCCACATGCTCAGTTCTGAGAGATAATTGTGTGTGAAAGCCGTACTTCAACTAGCTTGTTGGGAACACAAAGTTTCTTTTCACTTGCAAACTCCTCTCCAAACATATATATGGGGAGGTACTAACTCCAACTCGGTTTTACAGTGAAAATTGCAGGAACTTCAAACCGGCACTAGGAAACAGACTGAGAAACCAGAGTAAAAGTTTTTCCTGCAAACCGTTCCCTTTGTGCTAGATGAACGAACGTCTCTCCACATGCTCAGTTCTGAGAGATATGTGTGGGTGAAAGCCGTCCTTCACATAGCTTGTTGGGAACACAAAGTTTCTTTTCAATTGCTAACTTCACTCCATACATATATTTGGGGATGTACTAGCTCCAACTCGGTTTTACAGTGAAAACTGCAGGAACTTCAAACCGGCACTAGGAAACAGACTGAGAAACCAGAGTAAAAGTTTCTCCTGCAAACCGTTCCCTTTGTGCTAGATGAACGAACGTCTCTCAACATGCTCAGTTCTGAGAGATAAGTGGGTGTGAAAGACGTACTTAAACTAGCTTGTTGGGAACACAAAGTTTCTTATCAGTTGCAAACTCCACTCCGTACATATATAAGGGGAGGTACTAGCTCCATCTCGGTTTTACAGTGCAAACTGCAGGAACTTCAAACCGGCACTAGGAAACAGACTGAGAAACCAGAGTAAAAGTTTCTCCTGCAACCCGTTCCCTTTGTGCTAGATGAACGAACGTCTCTCCACATGCTCATTTCTGAGAGATAAGTGTGTGTGAAAGCCGTACTTCAACTAGCTTGTTGGGAACACAAAGTTACTTTTCACTTGCAAACTCCACTCCATACATATATATGGGGAGGTTCTAGTACCAACTCGGTTTTACAGTGCAAAATGCAGGAACTTCAAACCGGCACTAGGAAACAGACTGAGAATCAGAGTAAAAGTTTCCCCTGCAACCCGTTCCCTTTATGCTAGATGAACGAAAGTCTCTCCACATGCTTAGTTCGGAGAGATAATTGTGGGTGAAAGCCGACTTTCAACTAACTTGTTGGGAACACAAAGTTTCTTTTCACTTGCAAACTCCAATCCATACATATATATGGGGAGGTACTAGCTCCAACTCGGTTTTACAGTGCAAACTGCAGGAATATCAAACCGGCACTAGGAAACAGACTGAGAAACCAGAGTAAAAGTTTCTCCTGCAACCCGTTCCTTTTGTGCTAGATGAACGAACGTCTCTCCACATGCTCAGTTCTGAGAGATATGTGTGGGTGAAAGCCGTCCTTCACCTAGCTTGTTGGGAACACAAAGTTTCTTTTCACTTGTAAACTCCACTCCATACATATATATGGGGAGGTACTAGCTCCAACTCGGTTTTACAGTGAAAACTGCAGGAACTTCAAACCGGCACTAGGAAACAGACTGAGAAACCAAAGTAAAAGTTTCTCCTGCAACCCGTTCCCTTTGTGCTAGATGAACGAACGTCTCTCAACATGCTCAGTTCTGAGAGATAAGTGGGTGTGAAAGACGTACTTAAACTAGCTTGTTGGGAACACAAAGTTTCTTATCAGTTGCAAACTCCACTCCGTACATATATAAGGGGAGGTACTAGCTCCATCTCGGTTTTACAGTGCAAACTGCAGGAACTTCACACCGGCACTAGGAAACAGACTGAGAAACCAGAGTAAAAGTTTCTCCTGCAACCCGTTCCCTTTGTGCTAGATGAACGAACGTCTCTCCACATGCTCATTTCTGAGAGATAAGTGTGTGTGAAAGCCGTACTTCAACTAGCTTGTTGGGAACACAAAGTTCCTTTTCACTTGCAAACTCCACTCCATACATATATATGGGGAGGTTCTAGTACCAACTCGGTTTTACAGTGCAAAATGCAGGAACTTCAAACCGGCACTAGGAAACAGACTGAGAAACCAGAGTAAAAGTTTCCCCTACAACCCGTTCCCTTTTTGCTAGATGAACGAACGTCTCTCCACATGCTCAGTTCTCAGAGATAAGTGTGTGTGAAAGCCGTACTTCACCTAGCTTGTTGGGAACACAAAGTTTTTTTCAGTTGCAAACTCCACTCCATACATATATATGGGGAAGTACTAGCTCCTACTCGGTTTTACAGTGCAAACTGCAGGAACTTCAAACCGGCTCTAGGAAACAGACTGAGAAACCAGAGTAAAAGTTTCCCCTGCAACCCGTTCCCTTTGTGCTAGATGAACGAACGTCTCTCCACATGCTCACTTCTGAGAGATAAGTGTGTGAGAAAGCCGTCCTTCACCTAGCTTGTTGGGAACACAAAGTTTCTTTTCACTTGCAAACTCCACTCCATACATATATATGGGGAGGTACTAGCTCCAACTCGGTTTTACAGTGCAAACTGCAGGAACATCAAACCGGTACTAGGAAACAGAATGAGAAACCAGAGTAAAAGTTTCTCCTGCAACCCGTTCCCTTTGTGCTAGATGAACGAACGTCTCTCCACATGCTCAGTTCTGAGAGATAAGTGTGGGTGAAAGCCGTCCTTCACCTAGCTTGTTGGGAACACAGAGTTTCTTTTCACTTGCAAACTCCACTCCATACATATATATGGGGAAGTACTAGCTCCTACTCTGTTTTACAGTGCAAACTGCAGGAACTTCAAACCGGCACTAGGAAACAGACTGAGAAACCAGAGTATAAGTTTCTCCTGCAACCCGTTCCCTTTGTGCTAGATGAACGAACGTCTCTCCACATGCTCAGTTCTGAGAGATAAGTAGGTGTGACAGACGTCCTTCACCTAGCTTGTTGGGAACACAAAGTTTCTTTTCAGTTGCAAACTCCACTCCATACATATATATGGGGAGGTACTAGCTCCAACTCGGTTTTACAGTGCAAACTGCAGGAACTTCAAACCGGCACTAGGAAACAGACTGAGAAACCAGAGTATAAGTTTCTCCTGCAACCCGTTCCCTTTGTGGTAGATGAACGAACGTCTCTCCACATGCTCAGTTCTGAGAGATAATTGTGTGTGAAAGCCGTACTTCAATTAGCTTGTTGGGAACACAAAGTTTCTTTTCACTTGCAAACTCCTCTCCAAACATATATATGGGGAGGTACTAACTCCAACTCGGTTTTACAGTGAAAATTGCAGGAACTTCAAACCGGCACTAGGAAACAGACTGAGAAACCAGAGTAAAAGTTTCTCCTGCAAACCGTTCCCTTTGTGCTAGATGAACGAACGTCTCTCCACATGCTCAGTTCTGAGAGATATGTGTGGGTGAAAGCCGTCCTTCACATAGCTTGTTGGGAACACAAAGTTTCTTTTCAATTGCTAACTTCACTCCATACATATATTTGGGGATGTACTAGCTCCAACTCGGTTTTACAGTGAAAACTGCAGGAACATCAAACCGGCACTAGGAAACAGACTGAGAAACCAGAGTAAAAGTTTCTCCTGCAAACCGTTCCCTTTTTGCTAGATGAACGAACGTCTCTCAACATGCTCAGTTCTGAGAGATAAGTGGGTGTGAAAGACGTACTTAAACTAGCTTGTTGGGAACACAAAGTTTCTTATCAGTTGCAAACTCCACTCCGTACATATATAAGGGGAAGTACTAGCTCCATCTCGGTTTTACAGTGCAAACTGCAGGAACTTCAAACCGGCACTAGGAAACAGACTGAGAAACCAGAGTAAAAGTTTCTCCTGCAACCCGTTCCCTTTGTGCTAGATGAACGAACGTCTCCCCACATGCTCATTTCTGAGAGATAAGTGTGTGTGAAAGCCGTACTTCAACTAGCTTGTTGGGAACACAAAGTTTCTTTTCACTTGCAAACTCCACTCCATACATATAAATGGGGAGGTTCTACTACCAACTCGGTTTTACAGTGCAAAATGCAGGAAATTCAAACCGGCACTAGGAAACAGACTGAGAAATCAGAGTAAAAGTTTCCCCTGCAACCCGTTCCCTTTATGCTAGATGAACGAAAGTCTCTCCACATGCTTAGTTCGGAGAGATAATTGTGGGTGAAAGCCGACCTTCAACTAGCTTGTTGGGAACACAAAGTTTCTTTTCACTTGCAAACTCCAATCCATACATATATATGGGGAGGTACTAGCTCCAACTCGGTTTTACAGTGCAAACTGCAGGAATATCAAACCGGCACTAGGAAACAGACTGAGAAACCAGAGTAAAAGTTTCTCCTGCAACCCGTTCCTTTTGTGCTAGATGAACGAACGTCTCTCCACATGCTCAGTTCTGAGAGATATGTGTGGGTGAAAGCCGTCCTTCACCTAGCTTGTTGGGAACACAAAGTTTCTTTTCACTTGTAAACTCCACTCCATACATATATATGGGGAGGTACTAGCTCCAACTCGGTTTTACAGTGAAAACTGCAGGAACTTCAAACCGGCACTAGGAAACAGACTGAGAAACCAGAGTAAAAGTTTCTCCTGCAAACCGTTCCCTTTGTGCTAGATGAACGAACGTCTCTCCACATGCTCAGTTCTGAGAGATAAGTGTGTGTGAAAGCCGGCCTTCACATAGCATGTTTGGAATACAAAGTTTCTTTTCACTTGCAAACTCCACTCCTTAAATATATGTGGGGAGGTACTAGCTCCAACTCCATTTTACAGTGCAAACTGCAGGAACGTCAAACCGGCACTAGGAAACAGACTTAGAAACCAGAGTAAAAGTTTTTCCTGCAACCCGTTCCCTTTGTGCTGGATGAATGAACGTCTCTCAACATGCTCAGTTCTGAGAGATAAGTGGGTGTGAAAGACGTCCTTCACCTAGCTTGTTGGGAACACAAAGTTTCTTTTCAGTAGCAAGCTCCACTCCGTACATATATATGGGGAGGTACTAGCTCCATCTCGGTTTTACAGTGCAAACTGCAGGAACTTCAAACCGGCACTAGGAAACAGACTGAGAAACCAGAGTAGAAGTTTCTCCTGCAAACCGTTCCCTTTGTGCTAGATGAACGAACGTCTCTCCACATGCTCAGTTCTGAGAGATATGTGTGTGTGAAAGCCGTACTTCAACTAGCTTGTTGGGAACACAAAGATTATTTTCACTTGCAAACGCCACTCCATACATATATATGGGGAGGTACTAGCTCCAACTCGGTTTTACAGTGAAAATTGCAGGAACTTCAAACCGGCACTAGGAAACAGACTGAGAAACCAGAGTAAAAGTTTCCCCTACAACCCGTTCCCTTTTTGCTAGATGAACGAACGTCTCTCCACATGCTCAGTTCTCAGAGATAGGTGTGTGTGAAAGCCGTACTTCACCTAGCTTGTTGGGAACACAAAGTTTCTTTTCAGTTGGAAACTCCACTCCATACATATATATGGGGAAATACTAGCTCCTACTCGGTTTTACAGTGCAAACTGCAGGAACTTCAAACCGGCTCTAGGAAACAGACTGAGAAACCAGAGTAAAAGTTTCCCCTGCAACCCTTTCCCTTTGTGCTAGATGAACGAACGTCTCTCCACATGCTCACTTCTGAGAGATAAGTGTGTGAGAAAGCCGTCCTTCACCTAGCTTGTTGGGAACACAAAGTTTCTTTTCACTTGCAAACTCCACTCCATACATATAAATGGGGAGGTACTAGCTCCAACTCGGTTTTACAGTGCAAACTGCAGGAACTTCAAACCGGTACTAGGAAACAGAATGAGAAACCAGAGTAAAAGTTTCTCCTGCATCCCGTTCCCTTTGTGCTAGATGAACGAACGTCTCTCCACATGCTCAGTTCTGAGAGATAAGTGTGGGTGAAAGCCGTCCTTCACCTAGCTTGTTGGGAACACAGAGTTTCTTTTCACTTGCAAACTCCACTCCATAGATATATATGGGGAAGTACTAGCTCCTACTCGGTTTTACAGTGCAAACTGCAGGAACTTCAAACCGGCACTAGGAAACAGACTGAGAAACCAGAGTATAAGTTTCTCCTGCAACCCGTTCCCTTTGTGCTAGATGAACGAACGTCTCTCCACATGCTCAGTTCTGAGAGATAAGTGGGTGTGACAGACTTCCTTCACCTAGCTTGTTGGGAACACAAAGTTTCTTTTCAGTTGCAAACTCCACTCCGTACATATATATGGGGAGGTACTAGCTCCAACTCGGTTTTACAGTGCAAACTGCAGGAACTTCAAACCGGCACTAGGAAACAGACTGAGAAACCAGAGTATAAGTTTCTCCTGCAACCCGTTTCCTTTGTGGTAGATGAACGAACGTCTCTCCACATGCTCAGTTCTGAGAGATAATTGTGTGTGAAAGCTGTACTTCAACTAGCTTGTTGGGAACACAAAGTTTCTTTTCACTTGCAAACTCCTCTCCAAACATATATATGGGGAGGTACTAACTCCAACTCGGTTTTACAGTGAAAATTGCAGGAAATTCAAACCGGCACTAGGAAATAGACTGAGAAACCAGAGTAAAAGTTTCTCCTGCAAACCGTTCCCTTTGTGCTAGATGAACGAACGTCTCTCCACATGCTCAGTTCTGAGAGATAAGTGTGTGTGAAAGCCGTCCTTCACATAGCATGTTGGGAACACAAAGTTTCTTTTCATTTGCAAACTCCACTCCATAAATATATGTGGGGAGGTACTAGCTCCATCTCGGTTTTACAGTGCAAACAGCAGGAACTTCAAACCGGCACTAGGAAACAGACTGAGAAACCAGAGTATAAGTTTCTACTGCAACCCGTTCCCTTTGTGCTAGATGAACGAACGTCTCTCCACATGCTCAGTTCTGAGAGATAAGTGTGTGTGAAAGCCGTACTTCAACTAGCTTGTAGGGAACACAAAGTTTCATTTCACTTGCAGACTCCACTCCATACATATATATGGGAAGGTACTAGCTCCAACTCGGTTTTACAGTGAAAATTGCAGGAACTTCAAACCGGCACTAGGAAACAGACTGAGAAACCAGAGTAAAAGTTTCTCCTGCAAACCGTTCCCTTTGTGCTAGATGAACGAACGTCTCTCCACATGCTCAGTTCTGAGAGATAAGTGTGTGTGAAAGCCGTCCTTCACATAGCATGTTGGGAACACAAAGATTCTTTTCAATTGCAAACTCCACTCCATACATATATGTGGGGAGGTACAAGCTCCAACTCGGTTTTACAGTGCAAACTGCAGGAACTTCAAACCGGCACTAGCAAACAGACTGAGAAACCGGAGTAAAAGTTTCTCCAGCAACCCGTTCCCTTTGTGCTAGATGAACGAAAGTCTCTCCACATGCTCAGTTCTGAGAGATAAGTGTGTGTGAAAGCCGGCCTTAACATAGCATGTTTGGAACACAAAGTATCTTTTCACTTGCAAACTCCACTCCATAAATATATGTGGGGAGGTACTAGCTCCAACTCCATTTTACAGTGCAAACTGCAGGAACGTCAAACCGGCACTAGGAAACAGACTGAGAAACCAGAGTAAAAGTTTCTCCTGCAACCCGTTCCCTTTGTGCTAGATGAGCGAACGTCTCTCAACATGCTCAGTTCTGAGAGATAAGTGCGTGTGAAAGACGTCCTAAACCTAGCTTGTTGGGAACACAAAGTTTCTTTTCAGTTGCAAGCTCCACTCCGTACATATATATGGGGAGGTACTAGCTCCATCTCGGTTTTACAGTGCAAACTGCAGGAACTTCAAACCGGCACTAGGAAACAGACTGAGAAACCAGAGTAGAAGTTTCTCCTGCAACCCGTTCCCTTTGTGCTAGATGAAAGAACGTCTCTCCACATGCTCAGTTCTGAGAGATAAGTGTGTGTGAAAGCCGTACTTCAAATAGCTTGTTGGGAACACAAAGTTTCTTTTCACTTGCAAACTCCACTCCATACATATATATGGGGAGGTACAAGCTCCAACTCGGTTTTACAGTGAAAATTGCAGGAACTTCAAACCGGCTCTAGGAAACAGACTGAGAAACCAGAGTAAAAGTTTCCCCTACAACCCGTTCCCTTTTTGCTAGATGAAGGAACGTCTCTCCACATGCTCAGTTCTGAGAGATAAGTGTGTGTGAAAGCCGTACTTCACCTAGCTTGTTGGGAACACAAAGTTTCTTTTCAGTTGCAAACTCCACTCCATACATATATATGGGGAAGTACTAGCTCCTACTCGGTTTTACAGGGCAAACTGCAGGAACTTCAAACCGGCACTAGGAAACAGACTGAGAAACCAGAGTAAAAGTTTCCCCTGCAACCCGTTCCCTTTGTGCTAGATGAACGAACGTCTCTCCACATGCTCAGTTCTGAGAGATAATTGTGGGTGAAAGCCGACCTTCAACTAGCTTGTTGGGAACACAAAGTTTCTTTTCACTTGCAAACTCCAATCCATACATATATATGGGGAGGTACTAGCTCCAACTCGGTTTTACAGTGCAAACTGCAGGAATATCAAACCGGCACTAGGAAACAGACTGAGAAACCAGAGTAAAAGTTTCTCCTGCAACCCGTTCCTTTTGTGCTAGATGAACGAACGTCTCTCCACATGCTCAGTTCTGAGAGATATTTGTGGGTGAAAGCCGTCCTTCACCTAGCTTGTTGGGAACACAAAGTTTCTTTTCACTTGTAAACTCCACTCCATACATATATATGGGGAGGTACTAGCTCCAACTCGGTTTTACAGTGAAAACTGCAGGAACTTCAAACCGGCACTAGGAAACAGACTGAGAAACCAGAGTAAAAGTTTCTCCTGCAAACCGTTCCCTTTGTGCTAGATGAACGAACGTCTCTCCACATGCTCAGTTCTGAGAGATAAGTGTGTGTGAAAGCCGGCCTTCACATAGCATGTTTGGAATACAAAGTTTCTTTTCACTTGCAAACTCCACTCCATAAATATATGTGGGGAGGTACTAGCTCCAACTCCATTTTACAGTGCAAACTGCAGGAACGTCAAACCGGCACTAGGAAACAGACTTAGAAACCAGAGTAAAAGTTTTTCCTGCAACCCGTTCCCTTTGTGCTGGATGAATGAACGTCTCTCAACATGCTCAGTTCTGAGAGATAAGTGGGTGTGAAAGACGTCCTTCACCTAGCTTGTTGGGAACACAAAGTTTCTTTTCAGTAGCAAGCTCCACTCCGTACATATATATGGGGAGGTACTAGCTCCATCTCGGTTTTACAGTGCAAACTGCAGGAACTTCAAACCGGCACTAGGAAACAGACTGAGAAACCAGAGTAGAAGTTTCTCCTGCAAACCGTTCCCTTTGTGCTAGATGAACGAACGTCTCTCCACATGCTCAGTTCTGAGAGATAAGTGTGTGTGAAAGCCGTACTTCAACTAGCTTGTTGGGAACACAAAGTTTCTTTTCACTTGCAAACTCCACTCCATACATATATATGGGGAGGTACAAGCTCCAACTCGGTTTTACACTGAAAATTGCAGGAACTTCAAACTGGCACTAGGAAACAGACTGAGAAACCAGAGTAAAAGTTTCCCCTACAACCCGTTCCCTTTTTGCTAGATGAACGAACGTCTCTCCACATGCTCAGTTCTGAGAGATAAGTGTGTGTGAAAGCCGTCCTTCACATAGCATGTTGGGAACACAAAGTTTCTTTTCATTTGCAAACTCCACTCCATAAATATATGTGGGGAGGTACTAGCTCCATCTCGGTTTTACAGTGCAAACAGCAGGAACTTCAAACCGGCACTAGGAAACAGACTGAGAAACCAGAGTATAAGTTTCTACTGCAACCCGTTCCCTTTGTGCTAGATGAACGAACGTCTCTCCACATGCTCAGTTCTGAGAGATAAGTGTGTGTGAAAGCCGTACTTCAACTAGCTTGTAGGGAACACAAAGTTTCATTTCACTTGCAGACTCCACTCCATACATATATATGGGAAGGTACTAGCTCCAACTCGGTTTTACAGTGAAAATTGCAGGAACTTCAAACCGGCACTAGGAAACAGACTGAGAAACCAGAGTAAAAGTTTCTCCTGCAAACCGTTCCCTTTGTGCTAGATGAACGAACGTCTCTCCACATGCTCAGTTCTGAGAGATAAGTGTGTGTGAAAGCCGTCCTTCACATAGCATGTTGGGAACACAAAGATTCTTTTCAATTGCAAACTCCACTCCATACATATATGTGGGGAGGTACAAGCTCCAACTCGGTTTTACAGTGCAAACTGCAGGAACTTCAAACCGGCACTAGCAAACAGACTGAGAAACCGGAGTAAAAGTTTCTCCAGCAACCCGTTCCCTTTGTGCTAGATGAACGAAAGTCTCTCCACATGCTCAGTTCTGAGAGATAAGTGTGTGTGAAAGCCGGCCTTCACATAGCATGTTTGGAACACAAAGTATCTTTTCACTTGCAAACTCCACTCCATAAATATATGTGGGGAGGTACTAGCTCCAACTCCATTTTACAGTGCAAACTGCAGGAACGTCAAACCGGCACTAGGAAACAGACTGAGAAACCAGAGTAAAAGTTTCTCCTGCAACCCGTTCCCTTTGTGCTAGATGAGCGAACGTCTCTCAACATGCTCAGTTCTGAGAGATAAGTGCGTGTGAAAGACGTCCTAAAACTAGCTTGTTGGGAACACAAAGTTTCTTTTCAGTTGCAAGCTCCACTCCGTACATATATATGGGGAGGTACTAGCTCCATCTCGGTTTTACAGTGCAAACTGCAGGAACTTCAAACCGGCACTAGGAAACAGACTGAGAAACCAGAGTAGAAGTTTCTCCTGCAACCCGTTCCCTTTGTGCTAGATGAAAGAACGTCTCTCCACATGCTCAGTTCTGAGAGATAAGTGTGTGTGAAAGCCGTACTTCAAATAGCTTGTTGGGAACACAAAGTTTCTTTTCACTTGCAAACTCCACTCCATACATATATATGGGGAGGTACAAGCTCCAACTCGGTTTTACAGTGAAAATTGCAGGAACTTCAAACCGGCTCTAGGAAACAGACTGAGAAACCAGAGTAAAAGTTTCCCCTACAACCCGTTCCCTTTTTGCTAGATGAAGGAACGTCTCTCCACATGCTCAGTTCTGAGAGATAAGTGTGTGTGAAAGCCGTACTTCACCTAGCTTGTTGGGAACACAAAGTTTCTTTTCAGTTGCAAACTCCACTCCATACATATATATGGGGAAGTACTAGCTCCTACTCGGTTTTACAGGGCAAACTGCAGGAACTTCAAACCGGCACTAGGAAACAGACTGAGAAACCAGAGTAAAAGTTTCCCCTGCAACCCGTTCCCTTTGTGCTAGATGAACGAACGTCTCTCCACATGCTCAGTTCTGAGAGATAATTGTGGGTGAAAGCCGACCTTCAACTAGCTTGTTGGGAACACAAAGTTTCTTTTCACTTGCAAACTCCAATCCATACATATATATGGGGAGGTACTAGCTCCAACTCGGTTTTACAGTGCAAACTGCAGGAATATCAAACCGGCACTAGGAAACAGACTGAGAAACCAGAGTAAAAGTTTCTCCTGCAACCCGTTCCTTTTGTGCTAGATGAACGAACGTCTCTCCACATGCTCAGTTCTGAGAGATATTTGTGGGTGAAAGCCGTCCTTCACCTAGCTTGTTGGGAACACAAAGTTTCTTTTCACTTGTAAACTCCACTCCATACATATATATGGGGAGGTACTAGCTCCAACTCGGTTTTACAGTGAAAACTGCAGGAACTTCAAACCGGCACTAGGAAACAGACTGAGAAACCAGAGTAAAAGTTTCTCCTGCAAACCGTTCCCTTTGTGCTAGATGAACGAACGTCTCTCCACATGCTCAGTTCTGAGAGATAAGTGTGTGTGAAAGCCGGCCTTCACATAGCATGTTTGGAATACAAAGTTTCTTTTCACTTGCAAACTCCACTCCATAAATATATGTGGGGAGGTACTAGCTCCAACTCCATTTTACAGTGCAAACTGCAGGAACGTCAAACCGGCACTAGGAAACAGACTTAGAAACCAGAGTAAAAGTTTTTCCTGCAACCCGTTCCCTTTGTGCTGGATGAATGAACGTCTCTCAACATGCTCAGTTCTGAGAGATAAGTGGGTGTGAAAGACGTCCTTCACCTAGCTTGTTGGGAACACAAAGTTTCTTTTCAGTAGCAAGCTCCACTCCGTACATATATATGGGGAGGTACTAGCTCCATCTCGGTTTTACAGTGCAAACTGCAGGAACTTCAAACCGGCACTAGGAAACAGACTGAGAAACCAGAGTAGAAGTTTCTCCTGCAAACCGTTCCCTTTGTGCTAGATGAACGAACGTCTCTCCACATGCTCAGTTCTGAGAGATAAGTGTGTGTGAAAGCCGTACTTCAACTAGCTTGTTGGGAACACAAAGTTTCTTTTCACTTGCAAACTCCACTCCATACATATATATGGGGAGGTACAAGCTCCAACTCGGTTTTACAGTGAAAATTGCAGGAACTTCAAACTGGCACTAGGAAACAGACTGAGAAACCAGAGTAAAAGTTTCCCCTACAACCCGTTCCCTTTTTGCTAGATGAATGAACGTCTCTCCACATGCTCAGTTCTGAGAGATAAGTGTGTGTGAAAGCCGTACTTCACCTAGCTTGTTGGGAACACAAAGTTTCTTTTCAGTTGCAAACTCCACTCCATACATATATATGGGGAAGTACTAGCTCCTACTCGGTTTTACAGTGCAAACTGCAGGAACTTCAAACCGGCACTAGGAAACAGACTGAGAAACCAGAGTAAAAGTTTCTCCTGCAACCCGTTCCCTTTGTGCTAGATGAACGAACGTCTCTCCACATGCTCAGTTCTGAGAGATATGTGTGTGTGAAAGCCGTACTTCAACTAGCTTGTTGGGAACACAAAGTTTCTTTTCACTTGCAAACGCCACTCCATACATATATATGGGGAGGTACTAGCTCCAACTCGGTTTTACAGTGAAAATTGCAGGAACTTCAAACCGGCACTAGGAAACAGACTGAGAAACCAGAGTAAAAGTTTCCCCTACAACCCGTTCCCTTTTTGCTAGATGAACGAACGTCTCTCCACATGCTCAGTTCTCAGAGATAGGTGTGTGTGAAAGCCGTACTTCACCTAGCTTGTTGGGAACACAAAGTTTCTTTTCAGTTGCAAACTCCACTCCATACATATATATGGGGAAATACTAGCTCCTACTCGGTTTTACAGTGCAAACTGCAGGAACTTCAAACCGGCTCTAGGAAACAGACTGAGAAACCAGAGTAAAAGTTTCCCCTGCAACCCTTTCCCTTTGTGCTAGATGAACGAACGTCTCTCCACATGCTCACTTCTGAGAGATAAGTGTGTGAGAAAGCCGTCCTTCACCTAGCTTGTTGGGAACACAAAGTTTCTTTTCACTTGCAAACTCCACTCCATACATATAAATGGGGAGGTATTAGCTCCAACTCGGTTTTACAGTGCAAACTGCAGGAACTTCAAACCGGTACTAGGAAACAGACTGAGAAACCAGAGTAAAAGTTTCTCCTGCAACCCGTTCCCTTTGTGCTAGATGAACGAACGTCTCTCCACATGCTCAGTTCTGAGAGATAAGTGTGGGTGAAAGCCGTCCTTCACCTAGCTTGTTGGGAACACAGAGTTTCTTTTCACTTGCAAACTCCACTCCATAGATATATATGGGGAAGTACTAGCTCCTACTCTGTTTTACAGTGCAAACTGCAGGAACTTCAAACCGGCACTAGGAAACAGACTGAGAAACCAGAGTATAAGTTTCTCCTGCAACCCGTTCCCTTTGTGCTAGATGAACGAACGTCTCTCCACATGCTCAGTTCTGAGAGATAAGTGGGTGTGACAGACTTCCTTCACCTAGCTTGTTGGGAACACAAAGTTTCTTTTCAGTTGCAAACTCCTCTCCGTACATATATATGGGGAGGTACAAGCTCCAACTCGGTTTTACAGTGCAAACTGCAGGAACTTCAAACCGGCACTAGGAAACAGACTGAGAAACCAGAGTATAAGTTTCTCCTGCAACCCGTTCCCTTTGTGGTAGATGAACGAACGTCTCTCCACATGCTCAGTTCTGAGAGATAATTGTGTGTGAAAGCCGTACTTCAACTAGCTTGTTGGGAACACAAAGTTTCTTTTCACTTGCAAACTCCTCTCCAAACATATATATGGGGAGGTACTAACTCCAACTCGGTTTTACAGTGAAAATTGCAGGAAATTCAAACCGGCACTAGGAAACAGACTGAGAAACCAGAGTAAAAGTTTCTCCTGCAAACCGTTCCCTTTGTGCTAGATGAACGAACGTCTCTCCACATGCTCAGTTCTGAGAGATAAGTGTGTGTGAAAGCCGTCCTTCACATAGCATGTTGGGAACACAAAGTTTCTTTTCATTTGCAAACTCCACTCCATACATATATGTGGGGAGGTACTAGCTCCATCTCGGTTTTACAGTGCAAACTGCAGGAACTTCAAACCGGCACTAGGAAACAGACTGAGAAACCAGAGTATAAGTTTCTACTGCAACCCGTTCCCTTTGTGCTAGATGAACGAACGTCTCTCCACATGCTCAGTTCTGAGAGATAAGTGTGTGTGAAAGCCGTACTTCAACTAGCTTGTAGGGAACACAAAGTTTATTTTCACTTGCAGACTCCACTCCATACATATATATGGGAAGGTACTAGCTCCAACTCGGTTTTACAGTGAAAATTGCAGGAACTTCAAACCGGCACTAGGAAACAGACTGAGAAACCAGAGTAAAAGTTTCTCCTGCAAACCGTTCCCTTTGTGCTAGATGAACGAACGTCTCTCCACATGCTCAGTTCTGAGAGATAAGTGTGTGTGAAAGCCGTCCTTCACATAGCATGTTGGGAACACAAAGATTCTTTTCAATTGCAAACTCCACTCCATACATATATGTGGGGAGGTACAAGCTCCAACTCGGGTTACAGTGCAAACTGCAGGAACTTCAAACCGGCACTAGCAAACAGACTGAGAAACCGGAGTAAAAGTTTCTCCAGCAACCCGTTCCCTTTGTGCTAGATGAACGAAAGTCTCTCCACATGCTCAGTTCTGAGAGATAAGTGTGTGTGAAAGCCGGCCTTCACATAGCATGTTTGGAACACAAAGTTTCTTTTCACTTGCAAACTCCAATCCATAAATATATGTGGGGAGGTACTAGCTCCAACTCCATTTTACAGTGCAAACTGCAGGAACGTCAAACCGGCACTAGGAAACAGACTGAGAAACCAGAGTAAAAGTTTCTCCTGCAACCCGTTCCCTTTGTGCTAGATGAACGAACGTCTCTCAACATGCTCAGTTCTGAGAGATAAGTGGGTGTGAAAGACGTCCTAAACCTAGCTTGTTGGGAACACAAAGTTTCTTTTCAGTTGCAAGCTCCACTCCGTACATATATATGGGGAGGTACTAGCTCCATCTCGGTTTTACAGTGCAAACTGCAGGAACTTCAAACCGGCACTAGGAAACAGACTGAGAAACCAGAGTAGAAGTTTCTCCTGCAACCCGTTCCCTTTGTGCTAGATGAACGAACGTCTCTCCACATGCTCAGTTCTGAGAGATAAGTGTGTGTGAAAGCCGTACTTCAACTAGCTTGTTGGGAACACAAAGTTTCTTTTCACTTGCAAACTCCACTCCATACATATATATGGGGAGGTACAAGCTCCAACTCGGTTTTACAGTGAAAATTGCAGGAACTTCAAACCGGCACTAGGAAACAGACTGAGAAACCAGAGTAAAAGTTTCCCCTACAACCCGTTCCCTTTTTGCTAGATGAATGAACGTCTCTCCACATGCTCAGTTCTGAGAGATAAGTGTGTGTGAAAGCCGTCCTTCACCTAGCTTGTTGGGAACACAAAGTTTCTTTTCAGTTGCAAACTCCACTCCATACATATATATGGGGAAGTAGTAGCTCCTACTCGGGTTTACAGGGCAAACTGCAGGAACTTCAAACCGGCACTAGGAAACAGACTGAGAAACCAGAGTAAAAGTTTCCCCTGCAACCCGTTCCCTTTGTGCTAGATGAACGAACGTCTCTCCACATGCTCAGTTCTGAGAGATAAGTGTGTGTGAAAGCCGTACTTCAACTAGCTTGTTGGGAACACAAAGTTTCTTTTCACTTGCAAACTCCACTCCATACATATATATGGGGAAGTACAAGCTCCAACCCTGTTTTACAGTGAAAATTGCAGGAACTTCAAACCGGCACTAGGAAACAAACTGAGAAACCAGAGTAAAAGTTTCCCCTGCAACCCGTTCCCTTTGTGCTAGATGAACGAGCGTCTCTCCACATGCTCACTTCTGAGAGATAAGAGTGTGTGAAAGCCGTCCTTCACCTAGCTTGTTGGGAACACAAAGTTTCTTTTCAGTTGCAAACTCCACTCCGTACATATATTTGGGGAGGTACTAGCTCCATCTCGATTTTACAGTGCAAACTGCAGGAACTTCAAACCGGCTCTAGGAAACAGACTGAGAAACCAGAGTATAAGATTCTCCTGCAACCCGTTCCCTTTGTGCTAGATGAACGAACGTCTCTCCATATGCTCAGTTCTGAGAGATATGTGTGTGTGAAAGCCGTACTTCAACTAGCTTGTTGGGAACACAAAGTTTCTTTTCAATTGCAAACTCCACTCCATACATATATATGGGGAGGTACAAGCTCCAACTCGGTTTTACAGTGAAAATTGCAGGAACTTCAAAACGGCACTAGGAAACAGACTGAGAAACCAGAGTAAAAGTTTCCCCTACAACCCGTTCCCTTTTTGCTAGATGAACGAACGTCTCTCCACATGCTCAGTTCTCAGAGATAAGTGTGTGTGAAAGCCGTACTTCACCTAGCTTGTTGGGAACACAAAGTTTCTTTTCAGTTGCAAAATCCACTACATACATATATATGGGGAAGTACTAGCTCCTACTCGGTTTTACAGTGCAAACTGCAGGAACTTCAAACCGGCTCTAGGAAACAGACTGAGAAACCAGAGTAAAAGTTTCCCCTGCAACCCGTTCCCTTTGTGCTAGATGAACGAACGTCTCTCCACATGCTCACTTCTGAGAGATAAGTGTGTGAGAAAGCCGTCCTTCACCTAGCTTGTTGGGAACACAAAGTTTCTTTTCACTTGCTAACTCCACTCCATACATATATATGGGGAGGTACTAGCTCCAATTCTGTTTTACAGTGCAAACTGCAGGAACTTCAAACCGGTACTAGGAAACAGAATGAGAAACCAGAGTAAAAGTTTCTCCTGCAACCCGTTCCCTTTGTGCTAGATGAACGAACGTCTCTCCACGTGCTCAGTTCTGAGAGATAAGTGTGGGTGAAAGCCATCCTTCACCTAGCTTGTTGGGAACACAGAGTTTCTTTTCACTTGCAAACTCCACTCCATACATATATATGGGGAAGTACTAGCTCCTACTCGGTTTTACAGTGCAAACTGCAGGAACTTCAAACCGGCACTAGGAAACAGACTGAGAAACCAGAGTATAAGTTTCTCCTGCAACCCGTTCCCTTTGTGCTAGATGAACGAACGTCTCTCCACATGCTCAGTTCTGAGAGATATGTGTGTGTGAAAGCCGTACTTCAACTAGCTTGTTGGGAACACAAAGTTTCTTTTCACTTGCTAACTCCACTCCATACATATATATGGGGAGGTACTAGCTCCAATTCTGTTTTACAGTGCAAACTGCAGGAACTTCAAACCGGTACTAGGAAACAGAATGAGAAACCAGAGTAAAAGTTTCTCCTGCAACCCGTTCCCTTTGTGCTAGATGAACGAACGTCTCTCCACGTGCTCAGTTCTGAGAGATAAGTGTGGGTGAAAGCCATCCTTCACCTAGCTTGTTGGGAACACAGAGTTTCTTTTCACTTGCAAACTCCACTCCATACATATATATGGGGAAGTACTAGCTCCTACTCGGTTTTACAGTGCAAACTGCAGGAACTTCAAACCGGCACTAGGAAACAGACTGAGAAACCAGAGTATAAGTTTCTCCTGCAACCCGTTCCCTTTGTGCTAGATGAACGAACGTCTCTCCACATGCTCAGTTCTGAGAGATATGTGTGTGTGAAAGCCGTACTTCAACTAGCTTGTTGGGAACACAAAGTTTCTTTTCACTTGCAAACTCCACTCCATACATATATATGGGGAGGTACAAGCTCCAACTCGGTTTTACAGTGAAAATTGCAGGAACTTCAAACCGGCACTAGGAAACAGACTGAGAAACCAGAGTAAAAGTTTCCCCTACAACCCGTTCCCTTTTTGCTAGATGAACGAACGTCTCTCCACATGCTCAGTTCTCAGAGATAAGTGTGTGTGAAAGCCGTACTTCACCTAGCTTGTTGGGAACACAAAGTTTCTTTTCAGTTGCAAAATCCACTACATACATATATATGGGGAAGTACTAGCTCCTACTCGGTTTTACAGTGCAAACTGCAGGAACTTCAAACCGGCTCTACGAAACAGACTGAGAAACCAGAGTAAAAGTTTCCCCTGCAACCCGTTCCCTTTGTTCTAGATGAACGAACGTCTCTCCACATGCTCAGTTCTGAGAGATAAGTGTGTGAGAAAGCCGTCCTTCACCTAGCTTGTTGGGAACACAAAGTTTCTTTTCACTTGCTAACTCCACTCAATACATATATATGCGGAGGTACTAGCTCCAACTCTGTTTTACAGTGCAAACTGCAGGAACTTCAAACCGGTACTAGGAAACAGAATGAGAAACCAGAGTAAAAGTTTCTCCTGCAAACCGTTCCCTTTGTGCTAGATGAACGAACGTCTCTCCACATGCTCAGTTCTGAGAGATAAGTGTGTGTGAATGCCGTCCTTCACATAGCATGTTGGGAACACAAAGATTCTTTTCAATTGCAAACTCCACTCCTTACATATATGTGGGGAGGTACTAGCTCCAACTCGGTTTTACAGTGCAAACTGCAGGATCTTCAAACCGACACTAGCAAACAGACTGAGAAACCAGAGTAAAAGTTTCAACAGCAACCCGTTCCCTTTGTGCTAGATGAACGAAAGTCTCTTAACATGCTCAGTTCTGAGAGATAAGTGGGTGTGAAAGACGTCTTTCACCTAGCTTGTTGGGAACACAAAGTTTCTTTTCAGTTGCAAACTCCTCTCCGTACATATATATGGGTACGTACTAGCTCCATCTCGGTTTTACAGTGCAAACTGCAGGAACTTCAAACCGGCACTAGGAAACAGACTGAGAAACCAGAGTATAAGTTTCTCCTGCAACCCGTTCCCTTTGTGCTAGATGAACGAACGTCTCTCCACATGCTCAGTTCTGAGAGATAAGTGTGTGTGAAAGCCGTAATTCACCTAGCTTGTTGGGAACACAATGTTTCTTTTCAGTTGCAAATTCCACTCCATACATATATATGGGGAATTACTAGCTCCTACTCGCTTTTACAGTGCAAACTGCAGGAACTTCAAACCGGCACTAGGAAACAGACTGAGAGACCAGAGTAAAAGTTTCCCCTGCAACCCGTTCCCTTTGTGCTAGATGAACGAAAGCCTCTCCACATGCTCACTTCTGAGAGATAAGTGTGTGTGAAAGCCGTCCTTCACCTAGCTTGTTGGGAACACAAAGTTTCTTTTCACTTGCAAACCCAACTCCATACATATATATGGGGAGGTACTAGCTCCAACTCGGTTTTACAGTGCAAACTGCAGGAACTTCAAACAGGCACTAGGAAACAGAATGAGAAACCAGAGTAAAAGTTTCTCCTGCAACCCGTTCCCTTTGTGCTAGATGAACGAAAGTCTCTCCACATGCTCAGATCTGAGAGATAAGTGTGGGTGAAAGCCGTCCTTCACCTAGCTTGTTGGGAATACAGAGATTCTTTTCACTTTCAAACTCCACTCCATACATATATATGGGGAGGTACAAGTTCCACCTCGGTTTTACAGTGCAAACTGCAGGAAATTCACACTGGCACTAGGAAACAGACTGAGAAACCAGAGTAAAAGTTTCCCCTACAACCCGTTCCCTTTATGCTAGATGAACGAAAGTCTCTCCACATGCTTTGTTCTGAGAGATAATTGTGGGTGAAAGCCGTCCTTCACCTAGCTTGTTGGGAACACAAAGTTTCTTTTCACTTGCAAACTCCAATCCATACATATATATGGGGAGGTACTAGCTCCAACTCGGTTTTACAGTGCAAACTGCTGGAATATCAAACCGGCACTAGGAAACAGACTGAGAAACCAGAGTAAATGTTTCTCCTGCAACCCGTTCCCTTTGTGCTAGATGAACGAACGTCTCTCCACATGCTCAGTTCTGAGAGATAAGTGTGGGTGAAAGCCGTCCTTCACCTAGCTTGTTGGGAACACAAAGTTTCTTTTCACTTGCAAACTCCACTTCATACATATATATGGGGAGGTACTAGCTCCAACTCGGTTTAACAGTGAATACTGCATGAACTTCAAACCGGCACTAGGAAACAGACTGAGAAACCAGAGTAAAAGTTTCTCCTGCAAACCGTTCCCTTTGTGTTAGATGAACGAACGTCTCTCCACATGCTCAGTTCTGAGAGATAAGTGTGTGTGAAAGCCGTCCTTCACATAGCATGTTGGGAAAACAAATTTTCTTTTCACTTGCATACTCCACTCCATACATATATGTGGGGAGGTACTAGCTCCAAATCTGTTTTATAGTGCAAACGGCAGGAAATTCAAACCGGCACTAGGAAACAGACTGAGAAACCAGAGTAAAAGTTTCTCCTGCAACCCGTTCCCTTTGTGCTAGATGAACGAACGTCTCTCAACATGCTCAGTTCTGAGAGATAAGTGGGTGTGAAAGACTTCCTTCACCTAGCTTGTTGGGAACACAAAGTTTCTTTTCAGTTGCAAACTCCAATCCGTACATATATATGGGGAGGTACTAGCTCCATCACGGTTTTACAGTGCAAACTGCAGGAAATTCAAACCGGCACTAGGAAACAGACTGAGAAACCAGAGTATAAGTTTCTCCTGCAACCCGTTCCCTTTGTGCTTGATTAACGAACGTCTCTCCACATACTCAGTTCTGAGAGTTAAGTGTGTGTGAAAGCCGTACTTCAACAAGATTGTTGGGAACATGAAGTTTCTTTTCACTTGCAAACTCCAATCCATACATATATATGGGGAGGTACTAGCTCCAACTCGGTTTTACAGTGAAAATTGCAGGAACTTCAAACCGGCACTAGGAAACAGACTGAGAAACCACAGTAAAAGTTTCTCCTGCAAACCGTTCCCTTTGTGCTAGATGAACGAACGTCTCTCCACATGCTCAGTTCTGAGAGATAAGTGTATGTGAAAGCCGTCCTTCACATAGCATGTTGGGAACACAAAGTTTCTTTTCACTTGCAAACTCCACTCCATACATATATGTGGGGAGGTACTAGCTCCAACTCGGTTTTACAGTGCAATCGGCAGGAACTTCAAACCGGCACTAGGAAACAGACTGAGAAACCAGAGTATAAGAGTCTCCTGCAACCCGTTCCCTTTGTGATAGATGAACGAACGTCTCTCCACATGCTCAGTTCTGAGAGATAAGTGTGTGTGAAATCCGTACTACAACTAGCTTGTTGGGAACACAAAGTTTCTTTTCACTTGCAAACTCCACTCCATACATATATATGGGGAGGTACTAGCTCCAACTCGGTTTTACAGTGAAAATTGCAGGAACTTCAAACCGGCACTAGGAAACAGACTGAGAAACCAGAGTAAAAGTTTCCCCTACAACCCGTTCCCTTTTTGCTAGATGAACGAACGTCTCTCCACATGATCAGTTCTGAGAGATAAGTGTGTGTGAAAACCGTCCTTCACCTAGCTTTTTGGGAACTCAAAGTTTCTTTTCAGTTGCAAACACCAATCCATACATATATATGGGGAGGTACTAGCTCCAACTCGGTTTTACAGTGCAAACTGCAGGAATATCAAACCGGCAATAGGAAACAGACTGAGAAACCAGAGTAAAAGTTTCTCCTGCAACCCGTTCCCTTTGTGCTAGATGAACGAACGTCTATCCACATGCTCAGTTCTGAGAGATAAGTGTGGGTGAAAGCCGTCCTTCAACTAGCTTGTTGGGAACACAAAGTTTCTTTTCACTTGTAAACTCCACTCCATACATATATATGGGGAGGTACAAGCTCCAACTGTGTTTTACAGTGAAACCTGCAGGAACTTCAAACCGGCACTAGGAAACAGACTGAGATACCAGAGTAAAAGTTTCTCCTGCAAACCGTTCCCTTTGTGCTAGATGAACGAACGTCTCTCCACATGCTCAGTTCTGAGAGATAAGTGTGTGTGAAAGCCGTCCTTCACATAGCATGTTGGGAACACAAAGTTTCTTTTCACTTGCAAACTCCACTCCATACATATATGTGGGGAGGTACTATCTCCAACTCGGTTTTACATTGCAAACTGCAGGAACTTCAAACCGGCACTAGGAAACAGACTGAGAAACCAGAGTAAAAGTTTCTCCTGCAACCCGTTCCATTTGTGATAGATGAACGAACGTCTCTCCACATGCTCAGTTCTGAGAGATAAGTGTGTGTGAAATCCGTACTTCAACTAGCTTGTTGGGAAAACAAAGTTTCTTTTCACTTGCAAACTCCAATCCATACATATATGTGGGGAGGTACTAGCTCCAACTCGGTTTTACAGTGCAAACTGCAGGAATATCAAACCGGCACTAGGAAACAGACTGAGAAACCAGAGTAAATGTTTCTCCTGCAACCCGTTCCCTTTGTGCTAGATGAACGAACGTCTCTCCACATGCTCAGTTCTGAGAGATAAGTGTGGGTGACAGCCGTCCTTCACCTAGCTTGTTGGGAACACAAAGTTTCTTTTCACTTGCAAACTCCACTTCATACATATATATGGGGAGGTACTAGCTCCAACTCGGTTTTACAGTGCAAACTGCAGGAACTTCAAACCGGCACTAGGAAACAGACTGAGAAACCAGAGTAAAAGTTTCCCCTGCAACCCGTTCCCTTTGTGCTAGATGAAAGAACGTCTCTCCACATGCTCACTTCTGAGAGATAAGTGTGAGTGAAAGCCGTCCTTCACGTAGCTTGTTGGGAACACAAAGATTCTTTTCACTTGCAAACTCCACTCCATACATATATATGGGGAAGTACTAGCTCCAACTCGGTTTTACAGTGCAAACTGCAGGAACTTCAAACCGGCACTAGGAAACAAAATGAGAAACCAGAGTAAAAGTTTCCCCTGCAACCCGTTCCCTTTGTGCTAGATGAACGAACGTCTCTCCACATGCTCAGTTCTGGGAGATAAATGTGGGTGAAAGCCGTCCTTCACCTAGCTTGTTGGGAACACAGAGTTTCTTTTCACTTGCAAACTCCACTCCATACATATATATGGGGAGGTTCTATTTCCAACTCGGTTTTACAGTGCAAACTGCAGGAACTTCAAACCGGCACTAGGAAACAGACTGAGAAACCAGAGTAAAAGTTTCCCCTGCAACCCGTTCCCTTTATGCTAGATGAACGAAGTCTCTCCACATGCTTATTTCTGAGAGATAATTGTGGGTGAAAGCCGTCCTTCACCTAGCTTTTTGGGAACTCAAAGTTTCTTTTCACTTGCAAACACCAATCCATACATATATATGGGGAGGTACTAGCTCCAACTCGGTTTTACAGTGCAAACTGCATTAATATCAAACCGGCAATAGGAAACAGACTGAGAAACCAGAGTAAAAGTTTCTCCTGCAACCCGTTCCCTTTGTGCTAGATGAACGAACGTCTATCCACATGCTCAGTTCTGAGAGATAAGTGTGGGTGAAAGCCGTCCTTCAACTAGCTTGTTGGGAACACAAAGTTTCTTTTCACTTGTAAACTCCACTCCATACATATATATGGGGAGGTACAAGCTCCAACTGTGTTTTACAGTGAAAACTGCAGGAACTTCAAACCGGCACTAGGAAACAGACTGAGATACCAGAGTAAAAGTTTCTCCTGCAAACCGTTCCCTTTGTGCTAGATGAACGAACGTCTCTCCACATGCTCAGTTCTGAGAGATAAGTGTGTGTGAAAGCCGTCCTTCACATAGCATGTTGGGAACACAAAGTTTCTTTTCACTTGCAAACTCCACTTCATACATATATATGGGGAGGTACTAGCTCCAACTCGGTTTAACAGTGAATACTGCATGAACTTCAAACCGGCACTAGGAAACAGACTGAGAAACCAGAGTAAAAGTTTCTCCTGCAAACCGTTCCCTTTGTGTTAGATGAACGAACGTTTCTCCACATGCTCAGTTCTGAGAGATAAGTGTGTGTGAAAGCCGTCCTTCACATAGCATGTTGGGAAAACAAATTTTCTTTTCACTTGCATACTCCACTCCATACATATATGTGGGGAGGTACTAGCTCCAAATCTGATTTATAGTGCAAACGGCAGGAAATTCAAATCGGCACTAGGAAACAGACTGAGAAACCAGAGTAAAAGTTTCTCCTGCAACCCGTTCCCTTTGTGCTAGATGAACGAACGTCTCTCAACATGCTCAGTTCTGAGAGATAAGTGGGTGTGAAAGACTTCCTTCACCTAGCTTGTTGGGAACACAAAGTTTCTTTTCAGTTGCAAACTCCAATCCGTACATATATATGGGGAGGTACTAGCTCCATCACGGTTTTACAGTGCAAACTGCAGGAACTTCAAACCGGCACTAGGAAACAGACTGAGAAACCAGAGTATAAGTTTCTCTTGCAACCCGTTCCCTTTGTGCTTGATTAACGAACGTCTCTCCACATGCTCAGTTCTGAGAGTTAAGTGTGTGTGAAAGCCGTACTTCAACAAGATTGTTGGGAACACAAAGTTTCTTTTCACTTGCAAACTCCACTCCATACATATATATGGGGAGGTACTAGCTCCAACTCGGTTTTACAGTGCAAACTGCAGGAACTTCAAACCGGCACTAGGAAACAGACTGAGAAACCAGAGTAAAAGTTTCCCCTGCAACCCGTTCCCTTTGTGCTAGATGAAAGAACGTCTCTCCACATGCTCACTTCTGAGAGATAAGTGTGAGTGAAAGCCGTCCTTCACGTAGCTTGTTGGGAACACAAAGATTCTTTTCACTTGCAAACTCCACTCCATACATATATATGGGGAAGTACTAGCTCCAACTCGGTTTTACAGTGCAAACTGCAGGAACTTCAAACCGGCACTAGGAAACAAAATGAGAAACCAGAGTAAAAGTTTCCCCTGCAACCCGTTCCCTTTGTGCTAGATGAACGAACGTCTATCCACATGCTCAGTTCTGGGAGATAAATGTGGGTGAAAGCCGTCCTTCACCTAGCTTGTTGGGAACACAGAGTTTCTTTTCACTTGCAAACTCCACTCCATACATATATATGGGGAGGTTCTATTTCCAACTCGGTTTTACAGTGCAAACTGCAGGAACTTCAAACCGGCACTAGGAAACAGACTGAGAAACCAAAGTAAAAGTTTCCCCTGCAACCCGTTCCCTTTATGCTAGATGAACGAAGTCTCTCCACATGCTTATTTCTGAGAGATAATTGTGGGTGAAAGCCGTCCTTCACCTAGCTTTTTGGGAACTCAAAGTTTCTTTTCACTTGCAAACACCAATCCATACATATATATGGGGAGGTACTAGCTCCAACTCGGTTTTACAGTGCAAACTGCATTAATATCAAACCGGCAATAGGAAACAGACTGAGAAACCAGAGTAAAAGTTTCTCCTGCAACCCGTTCCCTTTGTGCTAGATGAACGAACGTCTATCCACATGCTCAGTTCTGAGAGATAAGTGTGGGTGAAAGCCGTCCTTCAACTAGCTTGTTGGGAACACAAAGTTTCTTTTCACTTGTAAACTCCACTCCATACATATATATGGGGAGGTACAAGCTCCAACTGTGTTTTACAGTGAAAACTGCAGGAACTTCAAACCGGCACTAGGAAACAGACTGAGATACCAGAGTAAAAGTTTCTCCTGCAAACCGTTCCCTTTGTGCTAGATGAACGAACGTCTCTCCACATGCTCAGTTCTGAGAGATAAGTGTGTGTGAAAGCCGTCCTTCACATAGCATGTTGGGAACACAAAGTTTCTTTTCACTTGCAAACTCCACTCCATACATATATGTGGGGAGGTACTAGCTCCAACTCGGTTTTACATTGCAAACTGCAGGAACTTCAAACCGGCACTAGGAAACAGACTGAGAAACCAGAGTAAAAGTTTCTCCTGCAACCCGTTCCTTTTGAGCTAGATGAACGAACGTCTCTCAACATGCTCAGTTCTGAGAGATAAGTGGGTGTGAAAGACGTCCTTCACCTAGCTTGTTGGGAACACAAAGTTTCTTTTCAGTTGCAAACTCTTCTCCGTACATATATATGGGGAGGTACTAGCTCCATCTCGGGTTTACAGTGCAAACTGCAGGAACTTCAAACCGGCACTAGGAAACAGACTGATAAACCAGAGTATAAGTGTCTCCTTCAACCCGTTCCCTTTGTGATAGATGAACGAACGTCTCTCCACATGCTCAGTTCTGAGAGATAAGTGTGTGTGAAAGCCGTACTTCACCTAGCTTGTTGGGAACACAAAGTTTCTTTTCACTTGCAAACTCCACTCCATACATATATATGGGGAAGTACTAGCTCCTACTCGGTTTTACAGTGCAAACTGCAGGAACTTCAAACCGGCACTAGGAAACAGACTGAGAAACCAGAGTAAAAGTTTCCCCTGCAACCCGTTCCCTTTGTGCTAGATGAAAGTACGTCTCTCCACATGCTCACTTCTGAGAGATAAGTGTGTGTGAAAGCCGTCCTTCACATAGCTTGTTGGGAACACAAAGATACTTTTCACTTGCAAACTCCACTCCATACATATATATGGGGAAGTACTAGCTCCAACTCGGTTTTACAGTGCAAACTGCAGGAACTTCAAACCGGCACTAGGAAACAGAATGAGAAACCAGAGTAAAAGTTTCCCCTGCAACCAGTTCCCTTTGTGCTAGATGAACGAACGTCTCTCCACTTGCTCAGTTCTGGGAGATAAATGTGGGTGAAAGCCGTCCTTCACCTAGCTTGTTGGGAACACAGAGTTTCTTTTCACTTGCAAACTCCACTCCATACATATATATGGGGAGGTACTATTTCCAACTCGGTTTTACAGTGCAAACTGCAGGAACTTCAAACCGGCACTAGGAAACAGACTGAGAAACCAGAGTAAAAGTTTCCCCTGCAACCCGTTCCCTTTATGCTAGATGAACGAAGTCTCTCCACATGCTTAGTTCTGAGAGATAATTGTGGGTGAAAGCCGTCCTTCACCTTGCTTGTAGGGAACACAAAGTTTCTTTTCAGTTGCAAACTCCACTCCGTACATATATATGGGGATGTACTAGCTCCATCTCCGTTTTACAGTGCAAACTGCAGGAACTTCAAACCGGCACTAGGAAACAGACTGAGAAACCAGAGTATAAGTTTCTCCTGCAACCCGTTCCCTTTGTGCTATATGAACGAACGTCTCTCCACATGCTCAGTTCTGAGAGATAAGTGTGTGTGAAAGCCGAACTTCAACTAGCTTGTTGGGAACACAAAGTTTCTTTTCACTTGCAAACTCCACTCCATAAATATATATGGGGAGGTACTAGCTCCAACTCGGTTTTACAGTGAAAATTGCAGGAACTTCAAACCGGCACTAGGAAACAGACTGAGAAACCAGAGTAAAAGTTTCTCCTGCAAACCGTTCTCTTTGTGCTAAATGAACGAAAGTCTCTCCACATGCTCAGTTCTGAGAGATAAGTGAGTGTGAAAGCCGTCCTTCACATAGCATGTTGGGAACACAAAGTTTCTTTTCATTTGCAAACACCACTCCATACATATATGTGGGGAGGTACTAGCTCCAACTCGGTTTTACAGTGCAAACTGCAGGAACTTCAAACCGGCACTAGGAAACAGACTGAGAAACCAGAGTAAAAGGTTCTCCTGCAACCCGTTCCCTTTGTGCTAGATGAAGGAACGTCTCTCAACATGCTCAGTTCTGAGAGATAAGTGGGTGTGAAAGACGTCCTTCAACTAGCTTGTTTGGAACCCAAAGTTTCTTTTCAGTTGCAAACTCCACTCCGTACATATATATGGGGAGGTACTAGCTCCATCTCGGTTTTACAGTGCAAACTGCAGGAACTTCAAACCGGCACTAGGAAACAGACTGAGAAACCAGAGTATAAGTTTCTCCTGCAACCCGTTCCCTTTGTGCTAGATGAACGAACGTCTCTCCACATGCTCAGTTCTGAGAGATAAGTGTGTGTGAAAGCCGTACTTCAACTAGCTTGTTGGGAACACAAAGTTTCTTTTCACTTGCAAACTCCACTCCATACTTATATATGGGGAGGTACTAGCTCCAACTCGGTTTTACAGTGAAAATTGCAGGAACTTCAAACCGGCACTAGGAAACAGACTGAGAAACCAGAGTAAAAGTTTCACCTACAACCCGTTCCCTTTTTGCTAGATGAACGAACGTCTCTCCACATGCTCAGTTCTGAGAGAAAAGTGTGTGTGAAATCCGTCCTTCACCTAGCTTGTTGGGAACACAAAGTTTCTTTTCAGTTGCAAACTCCACTCCATACATATATATGGGGAAGTACTAGCTCCTACTCTGTTTTACAGAACAAACGGCAGGAACTTCAAACCGGCACTAGGAAACAGACTGAGAAACCAGAGTAAAAGTTTCCCCTGCAACCCGTTCCCTTTGTGCTAGATGAACGAACGTCTCTCCACTTGCTCACTTCTGAGAGATAAGTGTGTGTGAAAGCCGTCCTTCACCTAGCTTGTTGGGAACACAAAGTTTCTTTTCACTTGCAAACTCCACTCCATACATATATATGGGGAGGTACTAGCTCCAACTCGGTTTTACAGTGCAAACTGCAGGAACTTCAAACCGGCACTAGGAAACAGAATGAGAAACCACAGTATAAGTTTCCCCTGCAACCCGTTCCCTTTGTGCTAGATGAACGAACGTCTCTCCACATGCTCAGTTCTGAGAGATAAGTGTGGGTGAAAGCCGTCCTTCACCTAGCTTGTTGGGAACACAGAGTTTCTTTTCACTTGCAAACTCCACTCCATACATATATATGGGGAGGTACTAGTTCCAACTCGGTTTTACAGTGCAAACTGCAGGAATTTCAAACCGGTACTAGAAAACAGACTGAGAAACCAGAGTAAAAGTTTAACCTGCAACCCGTTCCCTTTATGCTAGATGAACGAAAGTCTCTCCACATGCTTAGTTCTGAGAGATAATTGTGGGTGAAAGCCGTCCTTCACCTAGCTTGTTGGGAACACAAAGTTTCTTTTCACTTGCAAACTCTAATCCATACATATATATGGGGAGGTACTAGCTCCAACTCGGTTTTACAGTGCAAACTGCAGGAACTTCAAACCGGCACTAGGAAACAGACTGAGAAACAAGAGTAAAAGTTTCTCCTGCAACCCGTTCCATTTATGCTAGATGAACGAAGTCTCTCCACATGCTTAGTTCTGAGAGATAATTGTGGGTGAAAGCCGTCCTTCACCTTGCTTGTTGGGAACACAAAGTTTCTTTTCAATTGCAATCACCAATCCATACATATATATAGGGAGGTACTAGCTCCAACTCAGTTTTACAGTGCAAACTGCAGGAATATCAAACAGGCAATAGGAAACAGACTGAGAAACCACAGTAAAAGTTTCTCCTGCAACCCGTTCCCTTTGTGCTAGATGAACGAACGTCTATCCACATGCTCAGTTCTGAGAGATAAGTGTGGGTGAAAGCCGTCCTTCAACTAGCTTGTTGGGAACACAAAGTTTCTTTTCACTTGTAAACTCCACTCCATACATATATATGGGGA
This sequence comes from Camelus dromedarius, assembly GCF_036321535.1. Classification (NCBI taxonomy): domain Eukaryota; kingdom Metazoa; phylum Chordata; class Mammalia; order Artiodactyla; family Camelidae; genus Camelus; species Camelus dromedarius. Next base: position 84,860,341 of record NC_087441.1, on the reverse strand, counting down.
AGTACTAGCTCCAACTCTGTTTTACAGTGAAAACTGCAGGAACTTCAAACCGGCACAGGGAAACAGACTGAGATACCAGAGTAAAAGTTTCTCCTGCAAACCGTTCCCTTTGTGCTAGATGAACGAACGTCTCTCCACATGCTCAGTTCTGAGAGATAAGTGTGTGTGAAAGCCGTCCATCACATAGCATGTTGGGAACACAAAGTTTCTTTTCACTTGCAAATTCCACTCCATACATATATGTGGGGAGGTACTAGCTCCAACTCGGTTTTACAGTGCAAATTGCAGGAACTTCAAACCGGCACTAGGAAACAGACTGAGAAACCAGAGTATAAGTTTCTCCTGCAACCCGTTCCCTTTGTGCTAGATGAACGAATGTCTCTCCACATGCTCAGTTCTGAGAGATAAGTGTGTGTGAAAGCCGTACTTCAACTAGCTTGTTGGGAACACAAAGTTTCTTTTCACTTGCAAACTCCACTCCATACATATATGTGGGGAGGTACTAGCTCCAACTCGGTTTTACAGTGCAAATGCAGGAACTTCAAACCGGCACTAGGAAACAGACTGAGAAACCAGAGTAAAAGTTTCTCCTGCAACCCGTTCCCTTTGTGCTACATGAAGGAACGTCTCTCAACATGCTCAGTTCTGAGAGATAAGTGGGTGTGAAAGACGTCCTTCACCTAGCTTGTTTGGAACACAAAGTTTCTTTTCAGTTTGCAAACTCCACTCCGTACATATATATGGGGAGGTACTAGCTCCATCACGGTTTTACAGTGCAAATTGCAGGAACTTCAAACCGGCACTAGGAAACAGACTGAGAAACCAGAGTATAAGTTTCTCCTGCAACCCGTTCCCTTTGTGCTAGATGAACGAATGTCTCTCCACATGCTCAGTTCTGAGAGATAAGTGTGTGTGAAAGCCGTACTTCAACTAGCTTGTTGGGAACACAAAGTTTCTTTTCACTTGCAAACTCCACTCCATACATATATGTGGGGAGGTACTAGCTCCAACTCGGTTTTACAGTGCAAATGCAGGAACTTCAAACCGGCACTAGGAAACAGACTGAGAAACCAGAGTAAAAGTTTCTCCTGCAACACGTTCCCTTTGTCCTAGATGAAGGAACGTCTCTCAACATGCTCATTTCTGAGAGATAAGTGGGTGTGAAAGACGTCCTTCACCTAGCTTGTTTGGAACACAAAGTTTCTTTTCAGTTTGCAAACTCCACTCCGTACATATATATGGGGAGGTACTAGCTCCATCACGGTTTTACAGTGAAAATTGCAGGAACTTCAAACCGGCACTAGGAAACAGACTGAGAAACAAGAGTAAAAGTTTCTCCTGCAACCCGTTCCATTTATGCTAGATGAACGAAGTCTCTCCACATGCTTAGTTCTGAGAGATAATTGTGGGTGAAAGCCGTCCTTCACCTTGCTTGTTGGGAACACAAAGTTTCTTTTCAATTGCAATCACCAATCCATACATATATATGGGGAGGTACTAGCTCCAACTCGGTTTTACAGTGCAAACTGCAGGAATATCAAACCGGCAATAGGAAACAGACTGAGAAACCAGAGAAAAAGTTTCTCCTGCAACCCGTTCCCTTTGTGCTAGATGAACGAACGTCTATCCACATGCTCAGTTCTGAGAGATAAGTGTGGGTGAAAGCCGTCCTTCAACTAGCTTGTTGGGAACACAAAGTTTCTTTTCACTTGTAAACTCCACTCCATACATATATATGGGGAAGTACTAGCTCCAACTCTGTTTTACAGTGAAAACTGCAGGAACTTCAAACCGGCACTAGGAAACAGACTGAGATACCAGAGTAAAAGTTTCTCCTGCAAACCGTTCCCTTTGTGCTAGATGAACGAACGTCTCTCCACATGCTCAGTTCTGAGAGATAAGTGTGTGTGAAAGCCGTCCTTCACATAGCATGTTGGGAACACAAAGTTTCTTTTCACTTGCAAATTCCACTCCATACATATATGTGGGGAGGTACTAGCTCCAACTCGGTTTTACAGTGCAAACTGCAGGAACTTCCAACCGACACTAGGAAACAGACTGAGAAACCAGAGTAAAAGTTTCTCCTACAACCCGTTCCATTTGTGCTAGATGAACGAACGTCTCTCAACATGCTCAGTTCTGAGAGATAATTGGGTGTGAAAGACGTCCTAAACCTAGCTTGTTGGGAACACAAAGTTTCTTTTCAGTTGCAAACTCCACTCCGTACATATATATGGGGAGGTACTAGCTCCATCTCGGTTTTACAGTGCAAACTGCAGGAACTTCAAACCGGCACTAGGAAACAGACTGAGAAACCAGAGTATAAGTTTCTCCTGCAACCCGTTCCCTTTGTGCTATATGAACGAACGTCTCTCCACATGCTCAGTTCTGAGAGATAAGTGTGTGTGAAAGCCGTCCTTCACATAGCATGTTGGGAACACAAAGTTTCTTTTCACTTGCAAACTCCACTCCATACATATATGTGGGGAGGTACTAGCTCCAACTCGGTTTTACAGTGCAAAGGCAGGAACTTCAAACCGGCACTAGGAAACAGACTGAGAAACCAGAGTAAAAGTTTCTCCTGCAACCCGTTCCCTTTGTGCTAGATGAAGGAACGTCTCTCAACATGCTCAGTTCTGAGAGATAAGTGGGTGTGAAAGACGTCCTTCACCTAGCTTGTTTGGAACACAAAGTTTCTTTTCAGTTTGCAAACTCCACTCCGTACATATATATGGGGAGGTACTAGCTCCATCACGGTTTTACAGTGCAAATTGCAGGAACTTCAAACCGGCACTAGGAAACAGACTGAGAAACCAGAGAATAAGTTTCTCCTGCAACCCGTTCCCTTTGTGCTAGATGAACGAATGTCTCTCCACATGCTCAGTTCTGAGAGATAAGTGTGTGTGAAAGCCGTACTTCAACTAGCTTGTTGGGAACACAAAGTTTCTTTTCACTTGCAAACTCCACTCCATACATATATATAGGGAAGGTACTAGCTCCAACTCTGTTTTACAGTGAAAATTGCAGGAACTTCAAACCGGCACTAGGAAACAGACTGAGAAACCAGAGTAAAAGTTTCCCCTACAACCCGTTCCCTTTTTGCTAGATGAACGAACGTCTCTCCACATGCTCAGTTCTGAGAGATAAGTGTGTGTGAAAGCCATACTTCACCTAGCTTGTTGGGAACACAAAGTTTCTTTTCAGTTGCAAACTCCACTCCATACATATATATGGGGAAATACTAGCTCCTACTCTGATTTACAGAAGAAACTGCAGGAACTTCAAACCGGCACTAGGAAACAGACTGAGAAACCAGAGTAAAAGTTTCCCCTGCAACCCGTTCCCTTTGTGCTAGATGAAGGAACGTCTCTCCACATGCTCACGTCTGAGAGATAAGTGTGTGTGAAAGTCGTACTTCACATAGCTTGTTGGGAACACAAAGTTTCTTTTCACATGCAAACTCCACTCCATACATATATATGGGGAGGTAATAGTTCCAACTCGGTTTTACAGTGCAAACTGCAGGAACTTCAAACAGGCACTAGGAAACAGACTGAGAAACCAGAGTAAAAGTTTAACCTGCAACCCGTTCCCTTTATGCTAGATGAACGAAAGTCTCTCCACATGCTTAGTTCTGAGAGATAATTGTGGATGAAAGCCGTCCTTCACATAGCTTGTTGGGAACACAAAGTTTCTTTTCACTTGCAAACTCCAATCCATACATATATAAGGGGAGGTACTAGCTCCAACTCGGTTTTACAGTGCAAACTGCAGGAACTTCAAACCGGCACTAGGAAACAGACTGAGAAACCAGAGTAAAAGTTTCTCCTGCAACCCGTTCCATTTGTGCTAGATGAACGAACGTCTCTCCACATGCTCAGTTCTGAGATATAAGTGTGGGTGAAAGCCGTCCTTCACCTAGCTTGTTGGGAACACAAAGTTTCTTTTCATTTGCAAAATCCACTCCATACTTATATATGGGGAGGTACTAGCTCCAACTCGGTTTTACAGTGAAATCTGCAGGAACTTCAAACCGGCACTAGGAAACAGACTGAGAAACCGGAGTAAAAGTTTCTCCTGCAACCCGTTCACTTTGTGCTAGATGAATGAACTTCTCTCCACATGCTCATTTCTGAGAGATAAGTGTGTGTGAAAGCCGTCCTTCACCTAGCTTGTTGGGAACACAAAGTTTCTTTTCAGTTTCAAACTCCACTCCATACATATATATGGGGTGGTACTAGCTCCTACTCGGTTTTACAGTGCAAACTGCAGGAACTTCAAACCGGACCTAGGAAACAGACTGAGAAACCAGAGTAAAAGTTTCTCCTGCAACCCGTTCCCTTTGTGCTAGATGAACGAACGTCTCTCCACATGCTCAGTTCTGAGAGATAAGTTTGTGTGAAAGCCGTCCTTCACCTTACTTGTTAGGAACACAAAGTTTCTTTTCAGTTGCAAACTCCACTCCATACATATATATGGGGAGGTACTAGCTCCAACTCGGTTTTACAGTGCAAACTGCAGAAACTTCCAACAGGCACTAGGAAACAGACTGAGAAACCAGAGTAAATTTTCTCAGGCAACCCGTTCCATTTGTGCTAGATGAACGAACGTCTCTCCACATGCTCAGTTCTTAGAGATAAGTTTGGGTGAAAGCCGTACTTCACCTAGCTTGTTGGGAACACAAAGTTTCTTTTCACTTGCAATCTCCACTCCATACATACATATGGGGAGGTACTAGCTCCAACTCTGTTTTACAGTGCAAAATGCTGGAACTTCAAACCGGCACAAGGAAACAGACTGAGAAACCAGAGTAAAAGTTTCTCCTGCAAACCGTTCCTTTTGTTCTAGATGAACGAACGTCTCTCCACATGCTCAGTTCTGAGAGATAAGTGTGTGTGAAAGCCGTACTTCACCCAGCTTGTTGGGAACAAAAAGTTACTTTTCATTTGCAAACTCCACTCCATACATATATATGGGGAGGTACTAGCTCCAACTCGGTTTTACAGTGCAAACTGCAGGAACTTCAAACTGGCACTAGGAAACAGACTGAGAAACCAGAGTAAAATTTCTCCAGCAACCCGTTCCCTTTGTGCTAGATGAACGAACGTCTCTCCACATGCTCAGTTCTGAGAGATAAGTGTGGCTGAAAGCCGTCCTTCACCTAGCTTGTTGGGAACACAAAGATTCTTTTCAGTTGCAAAATCCACTCCATACATATATATGGGGAGGTTCTAGCTCCAACTCGGTTTTACAGTGCAAACTGCAGGAACTTCAAACCGGCACTAGGAAACAGACTGAGAAACCAGAGTAAAAGTTTCTCCTGCAAACCGTTCCCTTTGTGCTAGATGAACGAACGTCTCTCCACATGCTCAGTTCTGAGAGATAAGTGTGTGTGAAAGCCGTCCTTCACATAGCATGTTGGGAACACAAAGTTTCTTTTCACTTGCAAATTCCACTCCATACATATATGTGGGGAGGTACTAGCTCCAACTCGGTTTTACAGTGCAAACTGCAGGAACTTCCAACCGACACTAGGAAACAGACTGAGAAACCAGAGTAAAAGTTTCTCCTACAACCCGTTCCATTTGTGCTAGATGAACGAACGTCTCTCAACATGCTCAGTTCTGAGAGATAATTGGGTGTGAAAGACGTCCTAAACCTAGCTTGTTGGGAACACAAAGTTTCTTTTCAGTTGCAAACTCCACTCCGTACATATATATGGGGAGGTACTAGCTCCATCTCGGTTTTACAGTGCAAACTGCAGGAACTTCAAACCGGCACTAGGAAACAGACTGAGAAACCAGAGTATAAGTTTCTCCTGCAACCCGTTCCCTTTGTGCTATATGAACGAACGTCTCTCCACATGCTCAGTTCTGAGAGATAAGTGTGTGTGAAAGCCGTCCTTCACATAGCATGTTGGGAACACAAAGTTTCTTTTCACTTGCAAACTCCACTCCATACATATATGTGGGGAGGTACTAGCTCCAACTCGGTTTTACAGTGCAAAGGCAGGAACTTCAAACCGGCACTAGGAAACAGACTGAGAAACCAGAGTAAAAGTTTCTCCTGCAACCCGTTCCCTTTGTGCTAGATGAAGGAACGTCTCTCAACATGCTCAGTTCTGAGAGATAAGTGGGTGTGAAAGACGTCCTTCACCTAGCTTGTTTGGAACACAAAGTTTCTTTTCAGTTTGCAAACTCCACTCCGTACATATATATGGGGAGGTACTAGCTCCATCACGGTTTTACAGTGCAAATTGCAGGAACTTCAAACCGGCACTAGGAAACAGACTGAGAAACCAGAGAATAAGTTTCTCCTGCAACCCGTTCCCTTTGTGCTAGATGAACGAATGTCTCTCCACATGCTCAGTTCTGAGAGATAAGTGTGTGTGAAAGCCGTACTTCAACTAGCTTGTTGGGAACACAAAGTTTCTTTTCACTTGCAAACTCCACTCCATACATATATATAGGGAAGGTACTAGCTCCAACTCTGTTTTACAGTGAAAATTGCAGGAACTTCAAACCGGCACTAGGAAACAGACTGAGAAACCAGAGTAAAAGTTTCCCCTACAACCCGTTCCCTTTTTGCTAGATGAACGAACGTCTCTCCACATGCTCAGTTCTGAGAGATAAGTGTGTGTGAAAGCCATACTTCACCTAGCTTGTTGGGAACACAAAGTTTCTTTTCAGTTGCAAACTCCACTCCATACATATATATGGGGAAATACTAGCTCCTACTCTGATTTACAGAAGAAACTGCAGGAACTTCAAACCGGCACTAGGAAACAGACTGAGAAACCAGAGTAAAAGTTTCCCCTGCAACCCGTTCCCTTTGTGCTAGATGAAGGAACGTCTCTCCACATGCTCACGTCTGAGAGATAAGTGTGTGTGAAAGTCGTACTTCACATAGCTTGTTGGGAACACAAAGTTTCTTTTCACATGCAAACTCCACTCCATACATATATATGGGGAGGTAATAGTTCCAACTCGGTTTTACAGTGCAAACTGCAGGAACTTCAAACAGGCACTAGGAAACAGACTGAGAAACCAGAGTAAAAGTTTAACCTGCAACCCGTTCCCTTTATGCTAGATGAACGAAAGTCTCTCCACATGCTTAGTTCTGAGAGATAATTGTGGATGAAAGCCGTCCTTCACATAGCTTGTTGGGAACACAAAGTTTCTTTTCACTTGCAAACTCCAATCCATACATATATAAGGGGAGGTACTAGCTCCAACTCGGTTTTACAGTGCAAACTGCAGGAACTTCAAACCGGCACTAGGAAACAGACTGAGAAACCAGAGTAAAAGTTTCTCCTGCAACCCGTTCCATTTGTGCTAGATGAACGAACGTCTCTCCACATGCTCAGTTCTGAGATATAAGTGTGGGTGAAAGCCGTCCTTCACCTAGCTTGTTGGGAACACAAAGTTTCTTTTCATTTGCAAAATCCACTCCATACTTATATATGGGGAGGTACTAGCTCCAACTCGGTTTTACAGTGAAATCTGCAGGAACTTCAAACCGGCACTAGGAAACAGACTGAGAAACCGGAGTAAAAGTTTCTCCTGCAACCCGTTCACTTTGTGCTAGATGAATGAACTTCTCTCCACATGCTCATTTCTGAGAGATAAGTGTGTGTGAAAGCCGTCCTTCACCTAGCTTGTTGGGAACACAAAGTTTCTTTTCAGTTTCAAACTCCACTCCATACATATATATGGGGTGGTACTAGCTCCTACTCGGTTTTACAGTGCAAACTGCAGGAACTTCAAACCGGACCTAGGAAACAGACTGAGAAACCAGAGTAAAAGTTTCTCCTGCAACCCGTTCCCTTTGTGCTAGATGAACGAACGTCTCTCCACATGCTCAGTTCTGAGAGATAAGTTTGTGTGAAAGCCGTCCTTCACCTTACTTGTTAGGAACACAAAGTTTCTTTTCAGTTGCAAACTCCACTCCATACATATATATGGGGAGGTACTAGCTCCAACTCGGTTTTACAGTGCAAACTGCAGAAACTTCCAACAGGCACTAGGAAACAGACTGAGAAACCAGAGTAAATTTTCTCAGGCAACCCGTTCCATTTGTGCTAGATGAACGAACGTCTCTCCACATGCTCAGTTCTTAGAGATAAGTTTGGGTGAAAGCCGTACTTCACCTAGCTTGTTGGGAACACAAAGTTTCTTTTCACTTGCAATCTCCACTCCATACATACATATGGGGAGGTACTAGCTCCAACTCTGTTTTACAGTGCAAAATGCTGGAACTTCAAACCGGCACAAGGAAACAGACTGAGAAACCAGAGTAAAAGTTTCTCCTGCAAACCGTTCCTTTTGTTCTAGATGAACGAACGTCTCTCCACATGCTCAGTTCTGAGAGATAAGTGTGTGTGAAAGCCGTCCTTCACCTTACTTGTTAGGAACACAAAGTTTCTTTTCAGTTGCAAACTCCACTCCATACATATATATGGGGAGGTACTAGCTCCAACTCGGTTTTACAGTGCAAACTGCAGGAACTTCAAACTGGCACTAGGAAACAGACTGAGAAACCAGAGTAAAATTTCTCCAGCAACCCGTTCCCTTTGTGCTAGATGAACGAACGTCTCTCCACATGCTCAGTTCTGAGAGATAAGTGTGGCTGAAAGCCGTCCTTCACCTAGCTTGTTGGGAACACAAAGATTCTTTTCAGTTGCAAAATCCACTCCATACATATATATGGGGAGGTTCTAGCTCCAACTCGGTTTTACAGTGCAAACTGCAGGAACTTCAAACCGGCACTAGGAAACAGACTGAGAAACCAGAGTAAAAGTTGCTCCTGCAACCAGTTCCCTTTGTGCTAGATGAACGAACGTCTATCCACATGCTCAGTTCTGAGAGATATGTGTGTGTGAAAGCCGTGCTTCAACTAGCTTGTTGGGAACACAAAGTTTCTTTTCACTTGCAAACTCCAATCCATACATATATATGGGGAGGAACTAGCTCCAAATCGCTTTTACAGTGCAAACTGCAGGAACTTAAAAACCGGCACTAGGAAACAGACTGAGAAACCAGAGTAAAATTTCCCCTGCAACCCGTTCCCTTTGTGCTAGATGAACGAACGTCTCTCCACATGCTCACTTCTGAGAGATAAGTGTGTGTGAAAGCCGTCCTTCACCTAGCTTGTTGGGAACACAAAGTTTCTATTCACTTGCAAACTCCACTCCATAAATATATATGGGGAGGTACTAGCTCCACCTCGGTTTTACAGTGCAAACTGCAGGAAATTCAAACCGGCACTAGGAAACAGAATGAGAAACCAGAGTAAAAGTTTCCCCTGCAACCCGTTCCCTTTGTGCTAGATGAACGAATATCTCTCCACATGCTCAGTTCTGAGAGATAAGTGTGGGTGAAAGCCGTACTTCACATAGCTTGGTGGGAACACAGAGTTTCTTTTCACTTGCAAACTCCACTCCATACATATATATGGGGAGGTACTAGTTCCAACTAAGTTTTACAGTGCAAACTGCAGGAACTTCAAACCGGCACTAGGAAACAGACTGAGAAACCAGAGTAAAAGTTTTACCTGCAACCCGTTCCCTTTATGCTAGATGAACCAAAGTCTCTCCACATGCTTAGTTCTGAGAGATAATTGTGGGTGAAAGCCGTCCTTCACCTATCTTGTTGGGAACACAAAGTTACTTTTCACTTGCAAACTCCACTCCATACATATATATGGGGAGGTACTAGCTCCAACTCGGTTTTACAGTGCAAACTGCAGGAAATTCAAACCGGCACTAGGAAACAGACTGAGAAACCAGAGTAAAAGTTTCCCTGCATCCCGTTCCCTTTGTGCTAGATGAACGAACGTCTCTCCACATGCTCAGTTCTGAGAGATAAGTTTGTGTGAAAGCCGTCCTTCACCTAGCTTGTTGGGAACACAAAGTTTCTATTCAGTTGCAAAATCCACTCTATACATATATATAGGGAAGTAGTAGCTCCAACTCGGTTTTACAGTGAAAACTGCAGGAACTTCAAACAGGCACTAGGAAACTGACTGAGAAACCAGAGTAAAAGTTTCTCCTGCAAACCGTTCCTTTTATGCTAGATGAACGAACTTCTCTCCACATGCTCAGTTCTGAGAGATAATTGTGGGTGAAAGCCGTCCTTCACATAGCTTGTTGGGAACACAAAGTTTCTTTTCACTTGCTAACTTCACTCCATACATATATATGGGGAGGTACTAGCTCCAACTCGGTTTTACAGTGAAAACTGCAGGAACTTCCAACCGGCACTAGGAAACAGACTGAGAAACTAGAGTAAAAGTTTCTCCTGCAACCCGTTCCCTTTGTGCTAGATGAACGAACGTCTCTCCACATGCTCAGTTCTGAGAGATAAGTGTGTGTGAAAGCCGTTCTTCACCTAGCTTGTTGGGAACACAAAGTTTCTTTTCAGTTGCAAATTCCACTCCATACATATATATGGGGTGGTACTAGCTCCTACTCGGTTTTACAGTGCAAACTGCAGGAACTTCAAACCGGCACTAGGAAACAGACTGAGAAACCAGAGTAAAAGTTTCTCCTGCAAACCGTTCCCTTTGTGCTAGATGAACGAATGTCTCTCCACATGCTCAGTTCTGAGAGATAAGTGTGTGTGAAAGCCGTACTTCAACTAGCTTGTTGGGAACACAAAGTTTCTTTTCACTTGCAAACTCCACTCCATACATATATGTGGGGAGGTACTAGCTCCAACTCGGTTTTACAGTGCAAATGCAGGAACTTCAAACCGGCACTAGGAAACAGACTGAGAAACCAGAGTAAAAGTTTCTCCTGCAACCCGTTCCCTTTGTCCTAGATGAAGGAACGTCTCTCAACATGCTCATTTCTGAGAGATAAGTGGGTGTGAAAGACGTCCTTCACCTAGCTTGTTTGGAACACAAAGTTTCTTTTCAGTTTGCAAACTCCACTCCGTACATATATATGGGGAGGTACTAGCTCCATCACGGTTTTACAGTGAAAATTGCAGGAACTTCAAACCGGCACTAGGAAACAGACTGAGAAACAAGAGTAAAAGTTTCTCCTGCAACCCGTTCCATTTATGCTAGATGAACGAAGTCTCTCCACATGCTTAGTTCTGAGAGATAATTTTGGGTGAAAGCCGTCCTTCACCTTGCTTGTTGGGAACACAAAGTTTCTTTTCAATTGCAATCACCAATCCATACATATATATGGGGAGGTACTAGCTCCAACTCGGTTTTACAGTGCAAACTGCAGGAATATCAAACCGGCAATAGGAAACAGACTGAGAAACCAGAGAAAAAGTTTCTCCTGCAACCCGTTCCCTTTGTGCTAGATGAACGAACGTCTATCCACATGCTCAGTTCTGAGAGATAAGTGTGGGTGAAAGCCGTCCTTCAACTAGCTTGTTGGGAACACAAAGTTTCTTTCACTTGTAAACTCCACTCCATACATATATATGGGGAAGTACTAGCTCCAACTCTGTTTTACAGTGAAAACTGCAGGAACTTCAAACCGGCACTAGGAAACAGACTGAGATACCAGAGTAAAAGTTTCTCCTGCAAACCGTTCCCTTTGTGCTAGATGAACGAACGTCTCTCCACATGCTCAGTTCTGAGAGATAAGTGTGTGTGAAAGCCGTCCTTCACATAGCATGTTGGGAACACAAAGTTTCTTTTCACTTGCAAATTCCACTCCATACATATATGTGGGGAGGTACTAGCTCCAACTCGGTTTTACAGTGCAAACTGCAGGAACTTCCAACCGACACTAGGAAACAGACTGAGAAACCAGAGTAAAAGTTTCTCCTACAACCCGTTCCCTTTGTGCTAGATGAACGAACGTCTCTCAACATGCTCAGTTCTGAGAGATAATTGGGTGTGAAAGACGTCCTAAACCTAGCTTGTTGGGAACACAAAGTTTCTTTTCAGTTGCAAACTCCACTCCGTACATATATATGGGGAGGTACTAGCTCCATCTCGGTTTTACAGTGCAAACTGCAGGAACTTCAAACCGGCACTAGGAAACAGACTGAGAAACCAGAGTATAAGTTTCTCCTGCAACCCGTTCCCTTTGTGCTATATGAACGAACGTCTCTCCACATGCTCAGTTCTGAGAGATAAGTGTGTGTGAAAGCCGTCCTTCACATAGCATGTTGGGAACACAAAGTTTCTTTTCACTTGCAAACTCCACTCCATACATATATGTGGGGAGGTACTAGCTCCAACTCGGTTTTACAGTGCAAAGGCAGGAACTTCAAACCGGCACTAGGAAACAGACTGAGAAACCAGAGTAAAAGTTTCTCCTGCAACCCGTTCCCTTTGTGCTAGATGAAGGAACGTCTCTCAACATGCTCAGTTCTGAGAGATAAGTGGGTGTGAAAGACGTCCTTCACCTAGCTTGTTTGGAACACAAAGTTTCTTTTCAGTTTGCAAACTCCACTCCGTACATATATATGGGGAGGTACTAGCTCCATCACGGTTTTACAGTGCAAATTGCAGGAACTTCAAACCGGCACTAGGAAACAGACTGAGAAACCAGAGAATAAGTTTCTCCTGCAACCCGTTCCCTTTGTGCTAGATGAACGAATGTCTCTCCACATGCTCAGTTCTGAGAGATAAGTGTGTGTGAAAGCCGTACTTCAACTAGCTTGTTGGGAACACAAAGTTTCTTTTCACTTGCAAACTCCACTCCATACATATATATAGGGAAGGTACTAGCTCCAACTCTGTTTTACAGTGAAAATTGCAGGAACTTCAAACCGGCACTAGGAAACAGACTGAGAAACCAGAGTAAAAGTTTCCCCTACAACCCGTTCCCTTTTTGCTAGATGAACGAACGTCTCTCCACATGCTCAGTTCTGAGAGATAAGTGTGTGTGAAAGCCATACTTCACCTAGCTTGTTGGGAACACAAAGTTTCTTTTCAGTTGCAAACTCCACTCCATACATATATATGGGGAAATACTAGCTCCTACTCTGATTTACAGAAGAAACTGCAGGAACTTCAAACCGGCACTAGGAAACAGACTGAGAAACCAGAGTAAAAGTTTCCCCTGCAACCCGTTCCCTTTGTGCTAGATGAAGGAACGTCTCTCCACATGCTCACGTCTGAGAGATAAGTGTGTGTGAAAGTCGTACTTCACATAGCTTGTTGGGAACACAAAGTTTCTTTTCACATGCAAACTCCACTCCATACATATATATGGGGAGGTAATAGTTCCAACTCGGTTTTACAGTGCAAACTGCAGGAACTTCAAACAGGCACTAGGAAACAGACTGAGAAACCAGAGTAAAAGTTTAACCTGCAACCCGTTCCCTTTATGCTAGATGAACGAAAGTCTCTCCACATGCTTAGTTCTGAGAGATAATTGTGGATGAAAGCCGTCCTTCACATAGCTTGTTGGGAACACAAAGTTTCTTTTCACTTGCAAACTCCAATCCATACATATATAAGGGGAGGTACTAGCTCCAACTCGGTTTTACAGTGCAAACTGCAGGAACTTCAAACCGGCACTAGGAAACAGACTGAGAAACCAGAGTAAAAGTTTCTCCTGCAACCCGTTCCATTTGTGCTAGATGAACGAACGTCTCTCCACATGCTCAGTTCTGAGATATAAGTGTGGGTGAAAGCCGTCCTTCACCTAGCTTGTTGGGAACACAAAGTTTCTTTTCATTTGCAAAATCCACTCCATACTTATATATGGGGAGGTACTAGCTCCAACTCGGTTTTACAGTGAAATCTGCAGGAACTTCAAACCGGCACTAGGAAACAGACTGAGAAACCGGAGTAAAAGTTTCTCCTGCAACCCGTTCACTTTGTGCTAGATGAATGAACTTCTCTCCACATGCTCATTTCTGAGAGATAAGTGTGTGTGAAAGCCGTCCTTCACCTAGCTTGTTGGGAACACAAAGTTTCTTTTCAGTTTCAAACTCCACTCCATACATATATATGGGGTGGTACTAGCTCCTACTCGGTTTTACAGTGCAAACTGCAGGAACTTCAAACCGGACCTAGGAAACAGACTGAGAAACCAGAGTAAAAGTTTCTCCTGCAACCCGTTCCCTTTGTGCTAGATGAACGAACGTCTCTCCACATGCTCAGTTCTGAGAGATAAGTTTGTGTGAAAGCCGTCCTTCACCTTACTTGTTAGGAACACAAAGTTTCTTTTCAGTTGCAAACTCCACTCCATACATATATATGGGGAGGTACTAGCTCCAACTCGGTTTTACAGTGCAAACTGCAGAAACTTCCAACAGGCACTAGGAAACAGACTGAGAAACCAGAGTAAATTTTCTCAGGCAACCCGTTCCATTTGTGCTAGATGAACGAACGTCTCTCCACATGCTCAGTTCTTAGAGATAAGTTTGGGTGAAAGCCGTACTTCACCTAGCTTGTTGGGAACACAAAGTTTCTTTTCACTTGCAATCTCCACTCCATACATACATATGGGGAGGTACTAGCTCCAACTCTGTTTTACAGTGCAAAATGCTGGAACTTCAAACCGGCACAAGGAAACAGACTGAGAAACCAGAGTAAAAGTTTCTCCTGCAAACCGTTCCTTTTGTTCTAGATGAACGAACGTCTCTCCACATGCTCAGTTCTGAGAGATAAGTGTGTGTGAAAGCCGTACTTCACCCAGCTTGTTGGGAACAAAAAGTTACTTTTCATTTGCAAACTCCACTCCATACATATATATGGGGAGGTACTAGCTCCAACTCGGTTTTACAGTGCAAACTGCAGGAACTTCAAACTGGCACTAGGAAACAGACTGAGAAACCAGAGTAAAATTTCTCCAGCAACCCGTTCCCTTTGTGCTAGATGAACGAACGTCTCTCCACATGCTCAGTTCTGAGAGATAAGTGTGGCTGAAAGCCGTCCTTCACCTAGCTTGTTGGGAACACAAAGATTCTTTTCAGTTGCAAAATCCACTCCATACATATATATGGGGAGGTTCTAGCTCCAACTCGGTTTTACAGTGCAAACTGCAGGAACTTCATACCGGCACTAGGAAACAGACTGAGAAACCAGAGTAAAAGTTGCTCCTGCAACCAGTTCCCTTTGTGCTAGATGAACGAACGTCTATCCACATGCTCAGTTCTGAGAGATATGTGTGTGTGAAAGCCGTGCTTCAACTAGCTTGTTGGGAACACAAAGTTTCTTTTCACTTGCAAACTCCAATCCATACATATATATGGGGAGGAACTAGCTCCAAATCGCTTTTACAGTGCAAACTGCAGGAACTTAAAAACCGGCACTAGGAAACAGACTGAGAAACCAGAGTAAAATTTCCCCTGCAACCCGTTCCCTTTGTGCTAGATGAACGAACGTCTCTCCACATGCTCACTTCTGAGAGATAAGTGTGTGTGAAAGCCGTCCTTCACCTAGCTTGTTGGGAACACAAAGTTTCTATTCACTTGCAAACTCCACTCCATAAATATATATGGGGAGGTACTAGCTCCACCTCGGTTTTACAGTGCAAACTGCAGGAAATTCAAACCGGCACTAGGAAACAGAATGAGAAACCAGAGTAAAAGTTTCCCCTGCAACCCGTTCCCTTTGTGCTAGATGAACGAATATCTCTCCACATGCTCAGTTCTGAGAGATAAGTGTGGGTGAAAGCCGTACTTCACATAGCTTGGTGGGAACACAGAGTTTCTTTTCACTTGCAAACTCCACTCCATACATATATATGGGGAGGTACTAGTTCCAACTAAGTTTTACAGTGCAAACTGCAGGAACTTCAAACCGGCACTAGGAAACAGACTGAGAAACCAGAGTAAAAGTTTTACCTGCAACCCGTTCCCTTTATGCTAGATGAACCAAAGTCTCTCCACATGCTTAGTTCTGAGAGATAATTGTGGGTGAAAGCCGTCCTTCACCTATCTTGTTGGGAACACAAAGTTACTTTTCACTTGCAAACTCCACTCCATACATATATATGGGGAGGTACTAGCTCCAACTCGGTTTTACAGTGCAAACTGCAGGAAATTCAAACCGGCACTAGGAAACAGACTGAGAAACCAGAGTAAAAGTTTCCCTGCATCCCGTTCCCTTTGTGCTAGATGAACGAACGTCTCTCCACATGCTCAGTTCTGAGAGATAAGTTTGTGTGAAAGCCGTCCTTCACCTAGCTTGTTGGGAACACAAAGTTTCTATTCAGTTGCAAAATCCACTCTATACATATATATAGGGAAGTAGTAGCTCCAACTCGGTTTTACAGTGAAAACTGCAGGAACTTCAAACCGGCACTAGGAAACTGACTGAGAAACCAGAGTAAAAGTTTCTCCTGCAAACCGTTCCTTTTATGCTAGATGAACGAACTTCTCTCCACATGCTCAGTTCTGAGAGATAATTGTGGGTGAAAGCCGTCCTTCACATAGCTTGTTGGGAACACAAAGTTTCTTTTCACTTGCTAACTTCACTCCATACATATATATGGGGAGGTACTAGCTCCAACTCGGTTTTACAGTGAAAACTGCAGGAACTTCCAACCGGCACTAGGAAACAGACTGAGAAACTAGAGTAAAAGTTTCTCCTGCAACCCGTTCCCTTTGTGCTAGATGAACGAACGTCTCTCCACATGCTCAGTTCTGAGAGATAAGTGTGTGTGAAAGCCGTTCTTCACCTAGCTTGTTGGGAACACAAAGTTTCTTTTCAGTTGCAAATTCCACTCCATACATATATATGGGGTGGTACTAGCTCCTACTCGGTTTTACAGTGCAAACTGCAGGAACTTCAAACCGGCACTAGGAAACAGACTGAGAAACCAGAGTAAAAGTTTCTCCTGCAAACCGTTCCCTTTGTGCTAGATGGACGAACGTCTCTCCACATGCTCAATTCTGAGAGATATGTGTGTGTGAAAGCCGTCCTTCACCTAGCTTGTTGGGAACACAAAGATTCTTTTCAGTTGCAAAATCCACTCCATACATATATATGGAGAAGTACTAACTCCAACTCGATTTTACAGTGAAAACTGCAGGAACTTCAAACCGGCACTAGGAAACAGACTGAGAAACCAGAGTAAAAGTTTCCCCTGCAACCCGTTCCTTTTGTGCTAGATGAACGAAAGTCTCTCCACATGCTCAGTTCTGAGAGATAAGTGTGTGTGAAAGCCGTCCTTCACCTAGCTTGTTGGGAACACAAAGTTTCTTTTCACTTGCAAACTCCACTCCATACATATATATGGGGAGGTACAAGCTCCAATTCGGTTTTACATTGAAAACTGCAGGAACTTCTAACCGGCAGTAGGAAACAGACTGAGAAACGAGAGTAAAAGTTTCCCCTGCAACCCGTTCCCTTTGTACTAGATGAAAGAACGTCTCTCCACATGCTCAGTTCTGAGAGATAATTGTGTGTGAAAGCCGTACTTCACCTAGCTTTTTGGGAACACAAAGTTTCTTTTAACTTGCAAACTCCACTCCATACATATATGTGGGAAGTACTAGATCCAACTCGGTTTTACAGTGCAAACTGCAGGAAATTCAAACCGGCACTAGGAAACAGACTGAGAAACCAGAGTAAAAGTTTCCCTGCATCCCGTTCCCTTTGTGCTAGATGAACGAACGTCTCTCCACATGCTCAGTTCTGAGAGATAAGTTTGTGTGAAAGCCGTCCTTCACCTAGCTTGTTGGGAACACAAAGTTTCTTTTCAGTTGCAAACTCCACTCCGTACATAAATATGGGGTGCTACTAGCTCCAACTCGGTTTTACAGTGAAAACTGAAGGAACTTCAAACCGGCACTAGGAAACAGACTGAGAAAGCAGAGTAAAAGTTACCCTGAAACCCGTTCCCTTTTTTGCTAGATGAACGAAAGTCTCTCCACATGCTCAATTCTGATAGATAAGTGTGTGTGAAAGCCGTCCTTCACCTAGCTTTTTGGGAACACAAAGTTTCTATTCAGTTGCAAAATCCACTCTATACATATATATGGGGAAGTAGTAGCTCCAACTCGGTTTTACAGTGAAAACTGCAGGAACTTCAAACCGGCACTAGGAAACTGACTGAGAAACCAGAGTAAAAGTTTCTCCTGCAAACCGTTCCTTTTATGCTAGATGAACGAACGTCTCTCCACATGCTCAGTTCTGAGAGATAATTGTGGGTGAAAGCCGTCCTTCACATAGCTTGTTGGGAACACAAAGTTACTTTTCACTTGCAAACTCCACTCCATACATATATATGGGGAGGTACTAGCTCCAACTCGGTTTTACAGTGCAAACTGCAGGAACTTCAAACCAGCACTAGGAAACAGACTGAGAAACCAGAGTAAAAGTTTCTCCAGCAAACCGTTCCCTTTGTGCTAGATGAACGAACGTCTCTCCACATGCTCAGTTCTGAGAGATAAGTGTGTGTGAAAGCCGTTCTTCACCTAGCTTGTTGGGAACACAAAGTTTCTTTTCAGTTGCAAATTCCACTCCATACATATATATGGGGTGGTACCAGCTCCTACTCGGTTTTACAGTGAAAACTGCAGGAACTTCCAACCGGCACTAGGAAACAGACTGAGAAACTAGAGTAAAAGTTTCTCCTGCAACCCGTTCCCTTTGTGCTAGATGAACGAACGTCTCTCCACATGCTCAGTTCTGAGAGATAAGTGTGTGTGAAAGCCGTTCTTCACCTAGCTTGTTGGGAACACAAAGTTTCTTTTCAGTTGCAAATTCCACTCCATACATATATATGGGGTGGTACTAGCTCCTACTCGGTTTTACAGTGCAAACTGCAGGAACTTCAAACCGGCACTAGGAAACAGACTGAGAAACCAGAGTAAAAGTTTCTCCTGCAAACCGTTCCCTTTGTGCTAGATGGACGAACGTCCCTCCACATGCTCAATTCTGAGAGATATGTGTGTGTGAAAGCCGTCCTTCACCTAGCTTGTTGGGAACACAAAGATTCTTTTCAGTTGCAAAATCCACTCCATACATATATATGGAGAAGTACTAACTCCAACTCGATTTTACAGTGAAAACTGCAGGAACTTCAAACCGGCACTAGGAAACAGACTGAGAAACCAGAGTAAAAGTTTCCCCTGCAACCCGTTCCTTTTGTGCTAGATGAACGAAAGTCTCTCCACATGCTCAGTTCTGAGAGATAAGTGTGTGTGAAAGCCGTCCTTCACCTAGCTTGTTGGGAACACAAAGTTTCTTTTCACTTGCAAACTCCACTCCATACATATATATGGGGAGGTACAAGCTCCAATTCGGTTTTACATTGAAAACTGCAGGAACTTCTAACCGGCAGTAGGAAACAGACTGAGAAACGAGAGTAAAAGTTTCCCCTGCAACCCGTTCCCTTTGTACTAGATGAAAGAACGTCTCTCCACATGCTCAGTTCTGAGAGATAAGTGTGTGTGAAAGCCGTACTTCACCTAGCTTTTTGGGAACACAAAGTTTCTTTTAACTTGCAAACTCCACTCCATACATATATGTGGGAAGTACTAGATCCAACTCGGTTTTACAGTGCAAACTGCAGGAAATTCAAACCGGCACTAGGAAACAGACTGAGAAACCAGAGTAAAAGTTTCCCTGCATCCCGTTCCCTTTGTGCTAGATGAACGAACGTCTCTCCACATGCTCAGTTCTGAGAGATAAGTTTGTGTGAAAGCCGTCCTTCACCTAGCTTGTTGGGAACACAAAGTTTCTTTTCAGTTGCAAACTCCACTCCGTACATAAATATGGGGTGCTACTAGCTCCAACTCGGTTTTACAGTGAAAACTGAAGGAACTTCAAACCGGCACTAGGAAACAGACTGAGAAAGCAGAGTAAAAGTTACCCTGAAACCCGTTCCCTTTTTTGCTAGATGAACGAAAGTCTCTCCACATGCTCAATTCTGATAGATAAGTGTGTGTGAAAGCCGTCCTTCACCTAGCTTTTTGGGAACACAAAGTTTCTATTCAGTTGCAAAATCCACTCTATACATATATATGGGGAAGTAGTAGCTCCAACTCGGTTTTACAGTGAAAACTGCAGGAACTTCAAACCGGCACTAGGAAACTGACTGAGAAACCAGAGTAAAAGTTTCTCCTGCAAACCGTTCCTTTTATGCTAGATGAACGAACGTCTCTCCACATGCTCAGTTCTGAGAGATAATTGTGGGTGAAAGCCGTCCTTCACATAGCTTGTTGGGAACACAAAGTTACTTTTCACTTGCAAACTCCACTCCATACATATATATGGGGAGGTACTAGCTCCAACTCGGTTTTACAGTGCAAACTGCAGGAACTTCAAACCAGCACTAGGAAACAGACTGAGAAACCAGAGTAAAAGTTTCTCCAGCAAACCGTTCCCTTTGTGCTAGATGAACGAACGTCTCTCCACATGCTCAGTTCTGAGAGATAAGTGTGTGTGAAAGCCGTTCTTCACCTAGCTTGTTGGGAACACAAAGTTTCTTTTCAGTTGCAAATTCCACTCCATACATATATATGGGGTGGTACCAGCTCCTACTCGGTTTTACAGTGCAAAGTGCAGGAACTTCAAACCGGCACTAGGAAACAGACTGAGAAACCAGAGTAAAAGTTTCTCCTGCAAACCGTTCCCTTTGTGCTAGATGAACGAACGTCTCTCCACATGCTCAATTCTGAGAGATATGTGTGTGTGAAAGCCGTCCTTCACCTAGCTTGTTGGGAACAAAAAGATTCTTTTCAGTTGCAAAATCCACTCCATACTTATATATGGAGAAGTACTAACTCCAACTCGATTTTACAGTGAAAACTGCAGGAACTTCAAACCGGCACTAGGAAACAGACTGAGAAACCAGAGTAAAAGTTTCCCCTGCAATCCGTTCCTTTTGTGCTAGATGAACGAACGTCTCTCCACATGCTCAGTTCTGAGAGATAAGTGTGTGTGAAAGCCGTCTTTCACCTAGCTTGTTGGGAACACAAAGTTTCTTTTCACTTGCAAACTCCACTCCATACATATATATGGGGAGGTACAAGCTCCAATTCGGTTTTACATTGAAAACTGCAGGAACTTCAAACCGGCAGTAGGAAACAGACTGAGAAACCAGAGTAAAAGTTTCCCCTGCAACCCGTTCCCTTTGTACTAGATGAAAGAACGTCTCTCCACATGCTCAGTTCTGAGAGATAAGTGTGTGTGAAAGCCGTACTTCACCTAGCTTGTTGGGAACACAAAGTTTCTTTTAACTTGCAAACTCCACTCCATACATATATGTGGGAAGTACTAGATCCAACTCGGTTTTACAGTGCAAACTGCAGGAAATTCAAACCGGCACTAGGAAACAGACTGAGAAACCAGAGTAAAAGTTTCCCTGCATCCCGTTCCCTTTGTGCTAGATGAACGAACGTCTCTCCACATGCTCAGTTCTGAGAGATAAGTTTGTGTGAAAGCCGTCCTTCACCTAGCTTGTTGGGAACACAAAGTTTCTTTTCAGTTGCAAACTCCACTCCGTACATAAATATGGGGTGCTACTAGCTCCAACTCGGTTTTACAGTGAAAACTGCAGGAATTTCAAACCGGCACTAGGAAACAGACTGAGAAAGCAGAGTAAAAGTTTCCCCTGAAACCCGTTCCCTTTTTTGCTAAATGAACGAAAGTCTCTCCACATGCTCAATTCTGATAGATAAGTGTGTGTGAAAGCCGTCCTTCACCTAGCTTTTTGGGAACACAAAGTTTCTATTCAGTTGCAAAATCCACTCTATACATATATATGGGGAAGTAGTAGCTCCAACTCGGTTTTACAGTGAAAACTGCAGGAACTTCAAACCGGCACTAGGAAACTGACTGAGAAACCAGAGTAAAAGTTACTCCTGCAAACCGTTCCTTTTATGCTAGATGAACGAACGTCTCTCCACATGCTAAGTTCTGAGAGATAATTGTGGGTGAAAGCCGTCCTTCACATAGCTTGTTGGGAACACAAAGTTTCTTTTCACTTGCTAACTTCACTCCATACATATATATGGGGAGGTACTAGCTAAAACTCGGTTTTACAGTGAAAACTGCAGGAACTTCAAACCGGCACTAGGAAACTGACTGAGAAACCAGAGTAAAAGTTTCTCCTGCAACCCATTCCCTTTGTGCTAGATGAACGAACGTCTCTCCACATGCTCAGTTCTGAGAGATAAGTTTGTGTGAATGCCGTCCTTCACCAAGTTTGTTGGGAACACAAAGTTTCTTTTCAGTTGCAAACTCCAATCCGTACATAAATATGGGGTGCTACTAGCTCCAACTCGGTTTTACAGTGAAAACTGCAGGAACTTCTAACCGGCACTAGGAAACAGACTGAGAAAGCAGAGTAAAAGTTTCCCCTGAAACGCGTTCCCTTTTTTGCTAGATGAACGAAAGTCTCTCCACATGCTCAATTCTGATAAATAAGTGTGTGTGAAAGCCGTCCTTCACCTAGCTTTTTGGGAACACAAAGTTTCTATTCAGTTGCAAAATCCACTCTATACATATATATGGGGAAGTAGTAGCTCCAACTCGGTTTTACAGTGAAAACTGCAGGAACTTCAAACCGGCACTAGGAAACTGACATGATAAACCAGAGTAAAAGTTTCTCCTGCAAACCGTTCCTTTTATGCTAGATGAACGAACGTCTCTCCACATGCTCAGTTCTGAGTGATAATTGTGGGTGAATGCCGTCCTTCACATAGCTTGTTGGGAACACAAAGTTTCTTTTCACTTGCTAACTTCACTCCATACATATATATGGGGAGGTACTAGCTCCAACTCGGTTTTACAGTGAAAACTGCAGGAACTTCAAACCGCCACTAGGAAACAGACTGAGAAACTAGAGTAAAAGTTTCTCCTGCAACCCTTTCCCTTTGTGCTAGATGAACAAACGTCTCTCCACATGCTCAGTTCTGAGAGATAAGTGTGTGTGAAAGCCGTACTTCAAATAGCTTGTTGGGAACACAAAGTTTCTTTTCACTTGCAAACTCCACTCCATACATATATGTGGGGAGGTAATAGCTCCAACTCGGTTTTACAGTGCAAACTGCAGGAACTTCAAACCGGCACTAGGAAACAGACTGAGAAACCAGAGTAAAAGTTTCCCCTGCAACCCGTTCCCTTTTTTCCTAGATGAACGTACGTCTCTCCACATGCTCATTTCTGATAGATAAGTGTGTGTGAAAGCAGTCCTTCACCTAGCTTTTTGGGAACACAAAGTTTCTTTTCAGTTGCAAAATCCACTCTATACATATATATGGGGAGGTACAAGCTCCAACTCGGTTTTACAGTGAAAACTGCAGGAACTTCAAACCGGCACTAGGAAACAGACTGAGAAACCAGAGTAAAAGTTTCTCCTGCAAACCGTTCCCTTTGTGCTAGATGAACGAACATCTCTCCACATGCTCAGTTCTGAGAGATAAGTGTGTGTGAAATCCGTCCTTCACATAGCATGTTGGGAACACAAAGATTCTTTTCACTTGCAAACTCCACTCCATACATATATGTGGGGAGGTACTAGCTCCAACTCGGTTTTACAGTGCAAACTGCAGGAACTTCAAACCGGCACTAGGAAACAGACTGAGAAACCAGGGTAAAAGTTTCTCCTGCAACCCGTTCCATTTGTGCTAGATGAACGAACGTCTCTCAACATGCTCAGTTCTGAGAGATAAGTGGGTGTTAAGACGTCCTTCAACTAGCTTGTTGGGAACACAAAGATTCTTTTCACTTGCAAACTCCACTCCAAACATATATATGGGGTGGTACTAGCTCCAACTCGGTTTTACAGTGAAAATTGCGGGAACTTCAAACCGGCACTAGGAAACAGACTGAGAAACCAGAGTAAAAGTTTCCCCTACAACCCGTTCCCTTTCTGCTAGTTGAACGAACGTCTCTCCACATGCTCAGTTCTGAGAGATATGTGTGTGTGAAAGCCGTCCTTCACCTAGCTTGTTGGGAACACAAAGATTCTTTTCAGTTGCAAAATCCACTCCATACATATATATGGGGAGGTACTAGCTCCAACTCGATTTTACAGTGAAAACTGCAGGAACTTCAAACCGGCACTAGGAAACAGACTGAGAAACCAGAGTAAAAGTTTCCCCTGCAACCCGTTACTTTTGTGCTAGATGAACGAAAGTCTCTCCAAATGCTCTGTTCTGAGAGATAAGTGTGTGTGTAAGCCGTCCTTCACCTAGCTTGTTGGGAACACAAATTTTCTTTTCACTTGCAAACTCCACTCCATACATATATATGGGGAGGTACAAGCTCCAATTCGGTTTTACAGTGAAAACTGCAGGAACTTCATACCGGCACTAGGAAACAGACTGAGAAACCAGAGTAAAAGTTTCCCCTGCAACCCGTTCCCTTTTTTCCTAGATGAACGAACGTCTCTCCACATGCTCAGTTCTGATAGATAAGTGTGCGTGAAAGCAGTCCTTCACCTAGCTTTTTGGGAACACAAAGTTTCTTTTCAGTTGCAAAATCCACTCTATACATATATATGGGGAGGTACTAGCTCCAACTCGGTTTTACAGTGAAATCTGCAGGAACTTCAAACCGGCAATAGGAAACAGACTGAGAAACCATAGTAAAAGTTTCTCCTGCAAAACGTTCCCTTTGTGCTAGATGAACGAACGTCTCTCCACATGCTCAGTTCTGAGAGATAAGTGTGTGTGAAAGCCGTCCTTCACATAGCATGTTGGGAACACAAAGTTTCTTTTCACTTGCAAACTCCACTCCATACATATATGTGGGGAGGTACTAGCTCCAACTCGGTTTTACAGTGCAAACTGCAGGAATTTCAAACCGGCACTAGGAAACAGACTGAGAAACCAGAGTAAAAGTTTCTCCTGCAACCCGTTCCCTTTGTGCTAGATGAACGAACGTCTCTCAACATGCTCAGTTCTGAGAGATATGTGGGTGTGAAAGACGTCCTTCATCTAGCTTGTTTGGAACACAAAGTTTCTTTTCACTTGCAAACTCCACTCCATACATATATATGGGGAGGTACTAGCTCCAACTCGGTTTTACAGTGAAAATTGCAGGAACTTCAAACCGGCACTAGGAAACAGACTGAGAAAGCAGAGTAAAAGTTTCCCCTACAACCCGTTCCCTTTGTGCTAGATGAACGAACGTCTCTCCACATGCTCAGTTCTGAGGGATATGTGTGTGTGAAAGCCGTCCTTCACCTAGCTTGTTGGGAACACAAAGATTCTTTTCAGTTGCAAAATCCACTCCATACATATATATGGGGAGGTACTAGCTCCAACTCGATTTTACAGTGAAAACTGCAGGAACTTCAAACCGGCACTAGGAAACAGACTGAGAAACCAGAGTTAATTTTCCCCTGAAACCCGTTCCTTCTGTGCTAGATGAACGAACGTCTCTCCACATGCTAAGTTCTGAGAGATAATTTTGTGTGAAAGCCGTCCTTCACCTAGCTTGTTAGGGAACACAATGTTTCTTTTCAGTTGCAAACTCCACTCCGTACATAAATATGGGGTGGTACTAGCTCCAACTCGGTTTTACAGTGAAAACTGCAGGAACTTCAAACCGGCACTAGGAAACAGTCTGAGAAAGCAGAGTAAAAGTTTCCCCTGAAACCCGTTCCCTTTTTTGCTAGATGAACGAACGTCTCTCCACATGCTCAATTCTGATAGATAAGTGTGTGTGAAAGCCGTCCTTCACCTAGCTTTTTGGGAACACAAAGTTTCTTTTCAGTTGCAAAATCCACTCTATACATATATATGGGGAGGTAGTAGCTCCAACTCGGTTTTACAGTGAAAACTGCAGGAACTTCAAACCGGCACTAGGAAACTGACTGAGAAACCAGAGTAAAAGTTTCTCCTGCAAACCGTTCCTTTTATGCTAGATGAACGAACGTCTCTACACATGCTCAGTTCTGAGAGATAAGTGTGTGTGAAAGCAGTCCTTCACCTAGCTTGTTGGGAACACAAAGTATCTTTTCACTTGCAAACTCCAATCCATACATCTATATGGGGAGGTACTAGCTCCAACTCGGTTTTACAGTGCAAACTGCAGTAATATCAAACCGGCACTAGGACACAGACTGAGAAACCAGAGTAAATGTTTCTCCTGCAAACCGTTCCCTTTGTGCTACATGAACGAACGTCTCTCCACATGCTCAGTTCTGAGAGATAATTGTGGGTGAAAGCCGTCCTTCACATAGCTTGTTGGGAACACAAAGTTTCTTTTCACTTGCTAACTTCACTCCATACATATATATGGGGAGGTACTAGATCCAACTCGGTTTTACAGTGAAAACTGCAGGAACTTCAAACCGGCACTAGGAAACAGACTGAGAAGCCAGAGTAAAAGTTTCCCCTGCAACCCGTTACTTTTGTGCTAGATGAACGAAAGTCTCTCCACATGCTCTGTTCTGAGAGATAAGTGTATTTGTAAGCCGTCCTTCACCTAGCTTGTTGGGAACACAAATTTTCTTTTCACTTGCAAACTCCACTCCATACATATATATGGGGAGGTACAAGCTCCAATTCGGTTTTACAGTGAAAACTGCAGGAACTTCATACCGGCACTAGGAAACAGACTGAGAAACCAGAGTAAAAGTTTCCCCTGCAACCCGTTCCATTTGTGCTAGATGAACGAACGTCTCTCCACATGCTCACTTCTGAGAGATAAGTGTGTGTGAAAGCCGTCCTTCACCTAGCTTGTTGGGAACACAAAGTTTCTTTTCAGTTGCAAACTCCACTCCGTACATATATTTGGGGAGGTACTAGCTCCATTTCGGTTTTACAGTGCAAACTTCAGGAACTTCAAACCGGCACTAGGATACAGACTGAGAAACCAGAGTATAAGTTTCTCCTGCAACCCGTTCCTTTGTGCTAGATGAACGAACGTCTCACCACATGCTCATTTCTGAGAGATATGTGTGTGTGAAAGCCGTACTTCAACTAGCTTGTTGGGAACACAAAGTTTCTTTTCACTTGCAAACTCCACTCCATACATATATATGGGGAGGTACTAGCTCCAACTCGGTTTTACAGTGAAAATTGCAGGAACTTCAAACCGGCACTAGGAAACAGACTGAGAAACCAGAGTAAAAGTTTCCCCTACAACCCGTTCCCTTTTTGCTAGATGAACGAACGTCTCTCCACATGCTCAGTTCTCAGAGATAAGTGTGTGTGAAAGCCGTACTTCACCTAGCTTGTTGGGAACACAAAGTTTCTTTTCAGTTGCAAACTCCACTCCATACATATATATGGGGAAGTACTTGCTCCTACTCGGTTTTACAGTGCAAACTGCAGGAACTTCAAACCGGCTCTAGGAAACAGACTGAGAAACCAGAGTAAAAGTTTCCCCTGCAACCCGTTCCCTTTGTGCTAGATGAACGAACGTCTCTCCACATGCTCATTTCTGAGAGATAAGTGTGTGAGAAAGCCGTTCTTCACCTAGCTTGTTGGGAACACAAAGTTTCTTTTCACTTGCAAATTCCACTCCATACATATATATGGGGAGGTACTAGCTCCAACTCGGTTTTACAGTGCAAACTGCAGGAACTTCAAACCGGTACTAGGAAACAGAATGAGAAACCAGAGTAAAAGTTTCTCCTGCAACCCGTTCCCTTTGTGCTAGATGAACGAACGTCTCTCCACATGCTCAGTTCTGAGAGATAAGTGTGGGTGAAAGCCTTCCTTCACCTAGCTTGTTGGGAACACAGAGTTTCTTTTCACTTGCAAACTCCACTCCATACATATATATGGGGAAGTACTAGCTCCTACTCGGTTTTACAGTGCAAACTGCAGGAACTTCAAACCGGCACTAGGAAACAGACTGAGAAACCAGAGTATAAGTTTCTCCTGCAACCCGTTCCCTTTGTGCTAGATGAACGAACGTCTCTCCACATGCTCAGTTCTGAGAGATAAGTGGGTGTGACAGACGTCCTTCACCTAGCTTGTTGGGAACACAAAGTTTCTTTTCAGTTGCAAACTCCACTCCGTACATATATATGGGGAGGTACTAGCTCCAACTCGGTTTTACAGTGCAAACTGCAGGAACTTCTAACCGGCACTAGCAAACAGACTGAGAAACCAGAGTAAAAGTTTCTCCTGCAAACCGTTCACTTTGGGCTAGATGAACGAACGTCTCTCCACATGCTCAGTTCTGAGAGATAACTGTGTGTGAAAGCCGTCCTTCACATAGCATGTTGGGAACACAAAGATTCTTTTCAATTGCAAACTCCACTCCATACATATATGTGGGGAGGTACTAGCTCCAACTCGGTTTTACAGTGCAAACTGCAGGAACTTCAAACCGGCACTTGCAAACAGACTGAGAAACCAGAGTAAAAGTTTCTCCAGCAACCCGTTCCCTTTGTGCTAGATGAATGAACGTCTCTCCACATGCTCAGTTCTGAGAGATAAGTGTGTGTGAAAGCCGTACTTCAACTAGCTTGTTGGGAACACAAAGTTTCTTTTCACTTGCAAACTCCACTCCATACATATATAAGGGGAGTTACTAGATCCAACTCGGTTTTACAGTGAAAATTGCAGGAACTTCAAACCGGCACTAGGAAACAGACTGAGAAACCAGAGTAAAAGTTTCTCCTGCAAACCGTTCCCTTTTGCTATATGAACGAACGTCTCTCCACATGCTCAGTTCTGAGAGATAAGTGTGTGTGAAAGCCGGCCTTCACATAGCATGTTTTGAACACAAAGTTTCTTTACACTTGTAAACTCCACTCCATAAATATATGTGGGGAGGTACTAGCTCCAACTCCATTTTACAGTGCAAACTGCAGGAACGTCAAACCGGCACTAGGAAACAGACTGAGAAACCAGAGTAAAAGTTTCTCCTGCAACCCGTTCCCTTTGTGCTAGATGAACGAACGTCTCTCAACATGCTCAGTTCTGAGAGATAAGTGGGTGTGAAAGACGTCCTTCACCTAGCTTGTTGGGAACACAAAGTTTCTTTTCAGTTGCAAGCTCCACTCCGTACATATATATGGGGAGGTACTAGCTCCATCTCGGTTTTACAGTGCAAACTGCAGGAACTTCAAACCGGCACTAGGAAACAGACTGAGAAACCAGAGTAGAAGTTTCTCCTGCAACCCGTTCCCTTTGTGCTAGATGAACGAAAGTCTCTCCACATGCTCATTTCTGAGAGATAAGTGTGTGTGAAAGCCGTACTTCAACTAGCTTGTTGGGAACACAAAGTTTCTTTTCACTTGCAAACTCCACTCCATACGTATATATGGGGAGGTACAAGCTCCAACTCGGTTTTACAGTGAAAATTGCAGGAACTTCAAACCGGCACTAGGAAACAGACTGAGAAACCAGAGTAAAAGTTTCCCCTACAACCCGTTCCCTTTTTGCTAGATGAACGAACGTCTCTCAACATGCTCAGTTCTGAGAGATAAGTGTGTGTGAAAGCCGTACTTCACCTAGCTTGTTGGGAACACAAAGGTTCTTTTCAGTTGCAAACTCCACTCCATACATATATATGGGGAAGTACTAGCTCCTACTCGGGTTTACAGGGCAAACTGCAGGAACTTCAAACCGGCACTAGGAAACAGACTGAGAAACCAGAGTAAAAGTTTCCCCTGCAACCCGTTCCATTTGTGCTAGATGAACGAACGTCTCTCCACATGCTCAGTTCTGAAAGGTAAGTGTGTGTGAAAGCCGTACTTCAACTAGCTTGTTGGGAACACAAAGTTTCTTTTCACTTACAAACTCCACTCCATACATATATATGGGGAGGTACAAGCTCCAACCCGGTTTTACAGTGAAAATTGCAGGAACTTCAAACCGGCACTAGGAAACAGACAGAGAAACCAGAGTAAAAGTTTCCCCTGCAACCCGTTCCCATTGTGCTAGATGAACGAACGTCTCTCCACATGCTCACTTCTGAGAGATAAGTGTGTGTGAAAGCCGTCCTTCACCTAGCTTGTTGGGAACACAAAGTTTCTTTTCAGTTGCAAACTCCACTCCGTACATATATTTGGGGAGGTACTAGCTCCATCTCGGTTTTACAGTGCAAACTGCAGGAATTTCAAACCGGCTCTAGGAAACAGACTGAGAAAACAGAGTATAAGTTTCTCCTGCAACCCGTTCCCTTTGTGCTAGATGAACGAACGTCTCTCCACATGCTCAGTTCTGAGAGATATGTGTGTGTGAAAGCCGTACTTCAACTAGCTTGTTGGGAACACAAAGTTTCTTTTCACTTGCAAACTCCACTCCATACATATATATGGGGAGGTACTAGCTTAACTCGGTTTTACAGTGAAAATTGCAGGAACTTCAAACCGGCACTAGGAAACAGACTAAGAAACCAGAGTAAAAGTTTCCCCTAAAACCCGTTCCCTTTTTGCTAGATGAACGAACGTCTCTCCACATGCTCAGTTCTCAGAGATAAGTGAGTGTGAAAGCCGTACTTCACCTAGCTTGTTGGGAACACAAAGTTTCTTTTCAGTTGCAAACTCCACTCCATACATATATATGGGGAAGTACTAGCTCCTAGTCGGTTTTACAGTGCAAACTGCAGGAACTTCAAACCGGCTCTAGGAAACAGACTGAGAAACCAGAGTAAAAGTTTCCCCTGCAACCCGTTCCCTTTGTGCTAGATGAACGAACGTCTCTCCACATGCTCACTTCTGAGAGATAAGTGTGTGAGAAAGCCGTCCTTCACCTAGCTTGTTGGGAACACAAAGTTTCTTTTCACTTCCAAACTCCACTCCATACATATATATGGGGAGGTACTAGCTCCAACTCGGTTTTAAAGTGCAAACTGCAGGAACTTCAAACCGGTACTAGGAAACAGAATGAGATACCAGAGTATAAGTTTCTCCTGCAACCCGTTCCCTTTGTGCTAGATGAACGAACGTCTCTCCACATGCTCAGTTCTGAGAGATAAGTGGGTGTGACAAACATCCTTCACCTAGCTTGTTGGGAACACAAAGTTTCTTTTCACTTGCAAACTCCACTCCCTACATATATATGGGGAGGTACTAGCTCCAACTCGGTTTTACAGTGCAAACTGCAGGAACTTCAAACCGGCACTAGGAAACAGACTGAGAAACCAGAGTATAAGTTTCTCCTGCACCCCGTTCCCTTTGTGCTAGATGAACGAACGTCTCTCCACATGCTCAGTTCTGAGAGATAATTGTGTGTGAAAGCCGTACTTCAACTAGCTTGTTGGGAACACAAAGTTTCTTTTCACTTGCAAACTCCTCTCCAAACATATATATGGGGAGGTACTAACTCCAACTCGGTTTTACAGTGAAAATTGCAGGAACTTCAAACCGGCACTAGGAAACAGACTGAGAAACCAGAGTATAAGTTTCTACTGCAACCCGTTCCCTTTGTGCTAGATGAACGAAAGTCTCTCCACATGCTCAGTTCTGAGAGATAAGTGGGTGTGAAAGCCGTACTTCAACTAGCTTGTAGGGAACACAAAGTTTCATTTCACTTGCAGACTCCACTCCATACATATATATGGGAAGGTACTAGCTCCAACTCGGTTTTACAGTGAAAATTGCAGGAACTTCAAACCGGCACTAGGAAACAGACTGAGAAACCAGAGTAAAAGTTTCTCCTGCAAACCGTTCCATTTGTGCTAGATGAACGAACGTCTCTCCACATGCTCAGTTCTGAGAGATAAGTGTGTGTGAAAGCCGTCCTTCACATAGCATGTTGGGAACACAAAGATTCTTTTCAATTGCAAACTCCACTCCATACATATATGTGGGGAGGTACTAGCTCCAACTCGGTTTTACAGTGCAAACTGTAGGAACTTCAAACCGGCACTAGCAAACAGACTGAGAAACCAGAGTATAAGTTTCTCCTGCACCCCGTTCCCTTTGTGCTAGATGAACGAACGTCTCTCCACATGCTCAGTTCTGAGAGATAATTGTGTGTGAAAGCCGTACTTCAACTAGCTTGTTGGGAACACAAAGTTTCTTTTCACTTGCAAACTCCTCTCCAAACATATATATGGGGAGGTACTAACTCCAACTCGGTTTTACAGTGAAAATTGCAGGAACTTCAAACCGGCACTAGGAAACAGACTGAGAAACCAGAGTATAAGTTTCTACTGCAACCCGTTCCCTTTGTGCTAGATGAACGAAAGTCTCTCCACATGCTCAGTTCTGAGAGATAAGTGGGTGTGAAAGCCGTATTTCAACTAGCTTGTAGGGAACACAAAGTTTCATTTCACTTGCAGACTCCACTCCATACATATATATGGGAAGGTACTAGCTCCAACTCGGTTTTACAGTGAAAATTGCAGGAACTTCAAACCGGCACTAGGAAACAGACTGAGAAACCAGAGTAAAAGTTTCTCCTGCAAACCGTTCCCTTTGTGCTAGATGAACGAACGTCTCTCCACATGCTCAGTTCTGAGAGATAAGTGTGTGTGAAAGCCGTCCTTCACATAGCATGTTGGGAACACAAAGATTCTTTTCAATTGCAAATTCCACTCCATACATATATGTGGGGAGGTACTAGCTCCAACTCGGTTTTACAGTGCAAACTGCAGGAACGTCAAACCGGCACTAGCAAACAGACTGAGAAACCAGAGTAAAAGTTTCTCCAGCAACCCGTTCCCTTTGTGCTAGATGAACGAACGTCTCTTAACATGCTCAGTTCTGAGAGATAAGTGGGTGTGAAAGACGTCTTTCACCTAGCTTGTTGGGAACACAAAGTTTCTTTTCAGTTGCAAAATCCTCTCCGTACATATATATGGGCACGTACTAGCTCCATCTCGGTTTTACACTGCAAACTGCAGGAACTTCAAACAGGCACTAGGAAACAGACTGAGAAACCAGTGTATAAGTTTCTCCTGCAACCCGTTCCCTTTTTGCTAGATGAACGAACGTCTCTCCACATGCTCAGTTCTGAGAGATAAGTGTGTGTGAAAGCCGTCCTTCACCAAGCTTTTTGGGAACACAAAGTTTCTTTTCACTTGCAAACCCAACTCCATACATATATATGGGGATGTACTAGCTCCAACTCGGTTTTACAGTGCAAACTGCAGGAACTTCAAACCGGCACTAGGAAACAGACTGAGAGACCAGAGTAAAAGTTTCCCCTGCAACCCGTTCCCTTTGTGCTAGATGAACGAACGTCTCTCCACATGCTCACTTCTGAGAGATAAGTGTGTGTGAAAGCCGTCCTTCACCTAGCTTTTTGGGAACACAAAGTTTCTTTTCACTTGCAAACCCAACTCCATACATATATATGGGGAGGTACTAGCTCCAACTCGGTTTTACAGTG
Organism: Camelus dromedarius; assembly: GCF_036321535.1. Taxonomy (NCBI): domain Eukaryota; kingdom Metazoa; phylum Chordata; class Mammalia; order Artiodactyla; family Camelidae; genus Camelus; species Camelus dromedarius. The sequence continues at coordinate 84,827,207 of NC_087441.1, read as the reverse complement.
CAAACTGCAGGAACTTCAAACCGGCACTAGGAAACAGAATGAGAAACCAGAGTAAAAGTTTCTCCTGCAACCCGTTCCCTTTGTGCTAGATGAACGAAAGTCTCTCCACATGCTCAGTTCTGAGAGATAAGTGTGGGTGAATGCCGTACTTCACCTAGCTTGTTGGGAACACAGAGTTTCTTTTCACTTTCAAATTCCACTCCATACATATATATGGGGAGGTACTAGTTCCAACTCGGTTTTACAGTGCAAACTGCAGGAACTTCAAACCGGCACTAGGAAACAGACTGAGAAACCAGAGTAAAAGTTTCCCCTACAACCCGTTCCCTTTATGCTAGATGAACGAAAGTCTCTCCACATGCTTTGTTCTGAGAGATAATTGTGGGTGAAAGCCGTCCTACAACTAGCTTGTTGGGAACACAAAGTTTCTTTTCACTTGCAAACTCCAATCCATACATATATATGGGGAGGTACTAGCTCCAAATCGGTTTTACAGTGCAAACTGCAGGAATATCAAACCGGCACTAGGAAACAGACTGAGAAAACAGAGTAAATGTTTCTCCTGCAACCCGTTCCCTTTGTTCTAGATGAACGAACGTCTCTCCACATGCTCAGTTCTGAGAGATAAGTGTGGGTGAAAGCCGTCCTTCACCTAGCTTGTTGGGAACACAAAGTTTCTTTTCACTTGCAAACTCCACTCCATACATATATATGGGGAGGTACTAGCTCCAACTCGGTTTAACAGTGAATACTGCAGGAACTTCAAACCGGCACTAGGAAACAGACTGAGAAAAAAGAGTAAAAGTTTCTCCTGCAAACCGTTCCCTTTGTGTTAGATGAACGAATGTCTCTCCACATGCTCAGTTCTGAGAGTTAAGTGTGTGTGAAAGCCGTCCTTCACATAGCATGTTGGGAAAAAAATTTTCTTTTCACTTGCATACTCCACTCCATACATATATGTGGGGAGGTACTAGCACCAAATCTGTTTTACAGTGCAAACGGCAGGAACTTCAAACCGGCACTAGGAAACAGACTGAGAAACCAGGGTAAAAGTTTCTCCTGCAACCCGTTCCCTTTGTGCTAGATGAACGAACGTCTCTCAACATGCTCAGTTCTGAGAGATAAGTGGGTGTGAAAGAAGTCCTTCACCTAGCTTGTTGGGAACACAAAGTTTCTTTTCAGTTGCAAACTCCTATCCGTACATATATATGGGCATGTACTAGCTCCATCACGGTTTTACAGTGCAAACTGCAGGAACTTCAAACCGGTACTAGGAAACAGAATGAGATACCAGAGTATAAGTTTCTCCTGCAACCCGTTCCCTTTGTGCTAGATGAACGAACGTCTCTCCACATGCTCAGTTCTGAGAGATAAGTGGGTGTGACAAACATCCTTCACCTAGCTTGTTGGGAACACAAAGTTTCTTTTCACTTGCAAACTCCACTCCATACATATATATGGGGAGGTACTAGCTCCAACTCGGTTTTACAGTGCAAACTGCAGGAACTTCAAACCGGCACTAGGAAACAGACTGAGAAACCAGAGTATAAGTTTCTCCTGCACCCCGTTCCCTTTGTGCTAGATGAACGAACGTCTCTCCACATGCTCAGTTCTGAGAGATAATTGTGTGTGAAAGCCGTACTTCAACTAGCTTGTTGGGAACACAAAGTTTGTTTTCACTTGCAAACTCCTCTCCAAACATATATATGGGGAGGTACTAACTCCAACTCGGTTTTACAGTGAAAATTGCAGGAACTTCAAACCGGCACTAGGAAACAGACTGAGAAACCAGAGTATAAGTTTCTACTGCAACCCGTTCCCTTTGTGCTAGATGAACGAAAGTCTCTCCACATGCTCAGTTCTGAGAGATAAGTGGGTGTGAAAGCCGTACTTCAACTAGCTTGTAGGGAACACAAAGTTTCATTTCACTTGCAGACTCCAATCCATACATATATATGGGAAGGTACTAGCTCCAACTCGGTTTTACAGTGAAAATTGCAGGAACTTCAAACCGGCACTAGGAAACAGACTGAGAAACCAGAGTAAAAGTTTCTCCTGCAAACCGTTCCCTTTGTGCTAGATGAACGAACGTCTCTCCACATGCTCAGTTCTGAGAGATAAGTGTGTGTGAAAGCCGTCCTTCACATAGCATGTTGGGAACACAAAGATTCTTTTCAATTGCAAACTCCACTCCATACATATATGTGGGGAGGTACTAGCTCCAACCCGGTTTTACAGTGCAAACTGCAGGAACTTCAAACCGGCACTAGCAAACAGACTGAGAAACCAGAGTAAAAGTTTCTCCAGCATCCCGTTCCCTTTGTGCTAGATGAACGAACGTCTCTTAACATGCTCAGTTCTGAGAGATAAGTGGGTGTGAAAGACGTCTTTCACCTAGCTTGTTGGGAACACAAAGTTTCTTTTCAGTTGCAAACTCCTCTCCGTACATATATATGGGCACGTACTAGCTCCATCTCGGTTTTACACTGCAAACTGCAGGAACTTCAAACAGGCACTAGGAAACAGACTGAGAAACCAGAGTATAAGTTTCTCCTGCAACCCGTTCCCTTTTTGCTAGATGAACGAACGTCTCTCCACATGCTCAGTTCTGAGAGATAAGTGTGTGTGAAAGCCGTCCTTCACCTAGCTTTTTGGGAACACAAAGTTTCTTTTCACTTGCAAACCCAACTCCATACATATATATGGGGAGGTACTAGCTCCAACTCGGTTTTACAGTGCAAACTGCAGGAACTTCAAACCGGCACTAGGAAACAGACTGAGAGACCAGAGTAAAAGTTTCCCCTGCAACCCGTTCCCTTTGTGCTAGATGAACGAAAGTCTCTCCACATGCTCACTTCTGAGAGATAAGTGTGTGTGAAAGCCGTCCTTCACCTAGCTTTTTGGGAACACAAAGTTTCTTTTCACTTGCAAACCCAACTCCATACATATATATGGGGAGGTACTAGCTCCAACTCGGTTTTACAGTGCAAACTGCAGGAACTTCAAACCGGCACTAGGAAACAGAATGAGAAACCAGAGTAAAAGTTTCTCCTGCAACCCGTTCCCTTTGTGCTAGATGAACGAAAGTCTCTCCACATGCTCACTTCTGAGAGATAAGTGTGGGTGAATGCCGTCCTTCACCTAGCTTGTTGGGAACACAGAGTTTCTTTTCACTTTCAAACTCCACTCCATACATATATATGGGGAGGTACTAGTTCCAACTCGGTTTTACAGTGAAAACTGCAGGAACATCAAACCGGCACTAGGAAACAGACTGAGAAACCAGAGTAAAAGTTTCCCCTACAACCCGTTCCCTTTATGCTAGATGAACGAAAGTCTCTCCACATGCTTTGTTCTGAGAGATAATTGTGGGTGAAAGCCGTCCTAAACCTAGCTTGTTGGGAACACAAAGTTTCTTTTCTCTTGCAAACTCCAATCCATACATATATATGGGGAAGTACTAGCTCCAAATCGGTTTTACAGTGCAAACTGCAGGAATATCAAACCGGCACTAGGAAACAGACTGAGAAAACAGAGTAAATGTTTCTCCTGCAACCCGTTCCCTTTGTTCTAGATGAACGAACGTCTCTCCACATGCTCAGTTCTGAGAGATAAGTGTGGGTGAAAGCCGTCCTTCACCTAGCTTGTTGGGAACACAAAGTTTCTTTTCACTTGCAAACTCCACTCCATACATATATATGGGGAGGTACTAGCTCCAACTCTGTTTAACAGTGAATACTGCAGGAACTTCAAACCGGCACTAGGAAACAGACTGAGAAACCAGAGTAAAAGTTTCTCCTGCAAACCGTTCCCTTTGTGTTAGATGAACGAACGTCTCTCCACATGCTCAGTTCTGAGAGATAAGTGTGTGTGAAAGCCGTCCTTCACATAGCATGTTGGGAAAACAAATTTTCTTTTCACTTGCATACTCCACTCCATACATATATGTGGGGAGGTACTAGCACCAAATCTGTTTTACAGTGCAAACGGCAGGAACTTCAAACCGGCACTAGGAAACAGACTGAGAAACCAGGGTAAAAGTTTCTCCTGCAACCCGTTCACTTTGTGCTAGATGAACGAACGTCTCTCAACATGCTCAGTTCTGAGAGATAAGTGGGTGTGAAAGACGTCCTTCACCTAGCTTGTTGGGAACACAAAGTTTCTTTTCAGTTGCAAACTCCTATCCGTACATATATATGGGCAGGTACTAGCTCCATCACGGTTTTACAGTGCAAACTGCAGGAACTTCAAACCGGCACTAGGAAACAGACTGAGAAACCAGAGTATAAGTTTCTCCTGCAACCGTTTCCCTTTGTGCTTGATTAACGAACGTCTCTCCACATGCTCAGTTCTGAGAGATAAGTGTGTGTGAAAGCCGTACTTCAACTAGATTGTTAGGAACACAAAGTTTCTTTTCACTTGCAAACTCCACTCCATACATATATATGGGGAGGTACTAGCTCCAACTCGGTTTTACAGTGAAAATTGCAGGAACTTCAAACCGGCACTAGGAAACAGACTGAGAAACCACAGTAAAAGTTTCTCCTGCAAACCGTTCCCTTTGTGCTAGATGAACGAACGTCTCTCCACATGCTCAGTTCTGAGAGATAAGTGTATGTGAAAGCCGTCCTTCACATAGCATGTTGGGAACACAAAGTTTCTTTTCACTTGCAAACTCCACTCCATACATATATGTGGGGAGGTACTAGCTCCAACTCGGTTTTACAGTGCAATCGGCAGGAACTTCAAACCGGCACTAGGAAACAGACTGAGAAACCAGAGTAAAAGTTTCTCCTGCAACCCGTTCCCTTTGTGCTAGATGAACGAACGTCTCTCAACATGCTCAGTTCTGAGAGATAAGTGGGTGTGAAAGACGTCCTTCACCTAGCTTGTTGGGAACACAAAGTTTCTTTTCAGTTGCAAACTCCTCTCCGTACATATATATGGGTAGGTACTAGCTCCATCTCGGTTTTACAGTGCAAACTGCAGGAACTTCAAACCGGCTCTAGGAAACAGACTGAGAAACCAGAGTATAAGAGTCTCCTGCAACCCGTTCCCTTTGTGATAGATGAACGAACGTCTCTCCACATGCTCAGTTCTGAGAGATAAGTGTGTGTGAAATCCGTACTACAACTAGCTTGTTGGGAACACAAAGTTTCTTTTCACTTGCAAACTCCACTCCATACATATATATGGGGAGGTACTAGCTCCAACTCGGTTTTACAGTGAAAATTGCAGGATCTTCAAACCGGCACTAGGAAACAGACTGAGAAACCAGAGTAAAAGTTTCCCCTTCAACCCGTTCCCTTTTTGCTAGATGAACGAACGTCTCTCCACATGCTCAGTTCTGAGAGATAAGTGTGTGTGAAAGCCGTACTTCACTTAGCTTGTTGGGAACACAAAGTTTCTTTTCAGTTGCAAACTCCACTCCATACATATATATGGGGAAGTACTAGCTCCTACTCGGTTTTACAGTGCAAACTGCAGGAACTTCAAACCGGCACTAGGAAACAGACTGAGAAACCAGAGTAAAAGTTTCCCCTGCAACCCGTTCCCTTTGTGCTAGATGAAAGAACGTCTCTCCACATGCTCACTTCTGAGAGATAAGTGTGTGTGAAAGCCGTCCTTCACGTAGCTTGTTGGGAACACAAAGATTCTTTTCACTTGCAGACTCCACTCCATACATATATATGGGGAAGTACTAGCTCCTACTCGGGTTTACAGGGCAAACTGCAGGAACTTCAAACCGGCACTAGGAAACAGACTGAGAAACCAGAGTAAAAGTTTCCCCTGCAACCCGTTCCATTTGTGCTAGATGAACGAACGTCTCTCCACATGCTCAGTTCTGAAAGGTAAGTGTGTGTGAAAGCCGTACTTCAACTAGCTTGTTGGGAACACAAAGTTTCTTTTCACTTACAAACTCCACTCCATACATATATATGGGGAGGTACAAGCTCCAACCCGGTTTTACAGTGAAAATTGCAGGAACTTCAAACCGGCACTAGGAAACAGACTAAGAAACCAGAGTAAAAGTTTCCCCTAAAACCCGTTCCCTTTTTGCTAGATGAACGAACGTCTCTCCACATGCTCAGTTCTCAGAGATAAGTGAGTGTCAAAGTCGTACTTCACCTAGCTTGTTGGGAACACAAAGTTTCTTTTCAGTTGCAAACTCCACTCCATACATATATATGGGGAAGTACTAGCTCCTAGTCGGTTTTACAGTGCAAACTGCAGGAACTTCAAACCGGCTCTAGGAAACAGACTGAGAAACCAGAGTAAAAGTTTCCCCTGCAACCCGTTCCCTTTGTGCTAGATGAACGAACGTCTCTCCACATGCTCACTTCTGAGAGATAAGTGTGTGAGAAAGCCGTCCTTCACCTAGCTTGTTGGGAACACAAAGTTTCTTTTCACTTCCAAACTCCACTCCATACATATATATGGGGAGGTACTAGCTCCAACTCGGTTTTAAAGTGCAAACTGCAGGAACTTCAAACCGGTACTAGGAAACAGAATGAGATACCAGAGTATAAGTTTCTCCTGCAACCCGTTCCCTTTGTGCTAGATGAACGAACGTCTCTCCACATGCTCAGTTCTGAGAGATAAGTGGGTGTGACAAACATCCTTCACCTAGCTTGTTGGGAACACAAAGTTTCTTTTCACTTGCAAACTCCACTCCATACATATATATGGGGAGGTACTAGCTCCAACTCGGTTTTACAGTGCAAACTGCAGGAACTTCAAACCGGCACTAGGAAACAGACTGAGAAACCAGAGTATAAGTTTCTCCTGCACCCCGTTCCCTTTGTGCTTGATGAACGAACGTCTCTCCACATGCTCAGTTCTGAGAGATAATTGTGTGTGAAAGCCGTACTTCACCTAGCTTGTTGGGAACACAAAGTTTCTTTTCACTTGCAAACTCCTCTCCAAACATATATATGGGGAGGTACTAACTCCAACTCGGTTTTACAGTGAAAATTGCAGGAACTTCAAACCGGTACTAGGAAACAGACTGAGAAACCAGAGTATAAGTTTCTACTGCAACCCGTTCCCTTTGTGCTAGATGAACGAAAGTCTCTCCACATGCTCAGTTCTGAGAGATAAGTGGGTGTGAAAGCCGTACTTCAACTAGCTTGTAGGGAACACAAAGTTTCATTTCACTTGCAGACTCCACTCCATACATATATATGGGAAGGTACTAGCTCCAACTCGGTTTTACAGTGAAAATTGCAGGAACTTCAAACCGGCACTAGGAAACAGACTGAGAAACCAGAGTAAAAGTTTCTCCTGCAAACCGTTCCATTTGTGCTAGATGAACGAACGTCTCTCCACATGCTCAGTTCTGAGAGATAAGTGTGTGTGAAAGCCGTCCTTCACATAGCATGTTGGGAACACAAAGATTCTTTTCAATTGCAAACTCCACTCCATACATATATGTGGGGAGGTACTAGCTCCAACTCGGTTTTACAGTGCAAACTGTAGGAACTTCAAACCGGCACTAGCAAACAGACTGAGAAACCAGAGTATAAGTTTCTCCTGCACCCCGTTCCCTTTGTGCTAGATGAACGAACGTCTCTCCACATGCTCAGTTCTGAGAGATAATTGTGTGTGAAAGCCGTACTTCAACTAGCTTTTTGGGAACACAAAGTTTCTTTTCACTTGCAAACTCCTCTCCAAACATATATATGGGGAGGTACTAACTCCAACTCGGTTTTACAGTGAAAATTGCAGGAACTTCAAACCGGCACTAGGAAACAGACTGAGAAACCAGAGTATAAGTTTCTACTGCAACCCGTTCCCTTTGTGCTAGATGAACGAAAGTCTCTCCACATGCTCAGTTCTGAGAGATAAGTGGGTGTGAAAGCCGTACTTCAACTAGCTTGTAGGGAACACAAAGTTTCATTTCACTTGCAGACTCCACTCCATACATATATATGGGAAGGTACTAGCTCCAACTCGGTTTTACAGTGAAAATTGCAGGAACTTCAAACCGGCACTAGGAAACAGACTGAGAAACCACAGTAAAAGTTTCTCCTGCAAACCGTTCCCTTTGTGCTAGATGAACGAACGTCTCTCCACATGCTCAGTTCTGAGAGATAAGTGTGTGTGAAAGCCGTCCTTCACATACCATGTTGGGAACACAAAGATTCTTTTCAATTGCAAATTCCACTCCATACATATATGTGGGGAGGTACTAGCTCCAACTCGGTTTTACAGTGCAAACTGCAGGAACGTCAAACCGGCACTAGCAAACAGACTGAGAAACCAGAGTAAAAGTTTCTCCAGCAACCCGTTCCCTTTGTGCTAGATGAACGAACGTCTCTTAACATGCTCAGTTCTGAGAGATAAGTGGGTGTGAAAGACGTCTTTCACCTAGCTTGTTGGGAACACAAAGTTTCTTTTCAGTTGCAAACTCCTCTCCGTACATATATATGGGCACGTACTAGCTCCATCTCGGTTTTACACTGCAAACTGCAGGAACTTCAAACAGGCACTAGGAAACAGACTGAGAAACCAGTGTATAAGTTTCTCCTGCAACCCGTTCCCTTTTTGCTAGATGAACGAACGTCTCTCCACATGCTCAGTTCTGAGAGATAAGTGTGTGTGAAAGCCGTCCTTCACCAAGCTTTTTGGGAACACAAAGTTTCTTTTCACTTGCAAACCCAACTCCATACATATATATGGGGAGGTACTAGCTCCAACTCGGTTTTACAGTGCAAACTGCAGGAACTTCAAACCGGCACTAGGAAACAGACTGAGAGACCAGAGTAAAAGTTTCCCCTGCAACCCGTTCCCTTTGTGCTAGATGAACGAACGTCTCTCCACATGCTCACTTCTGAGAGATAAGTGTGTGTGAAAGCCGTCCTTCACCTAGCTTTTTGGGAACACAAAGTTTCTTTTCACTTGCAAACCCAACTCCATACATATATATGGGGAGGTACTAGCTCCAACTCGGTTTTACAGTGCAAACTGCAGGAACTTCAAACCGGCACTAGGAAACAGAATGAGAAACCAGAGTAAAAGTTTCTCCTGCAACCCGTTCCCTTTGTGCTAGATGAACGAAAGTCTCTCCACATGCTCAGTTCTGAGAGATAAGTGTGGGTGAATGCCGTACTTCACCTAGCTTGTTGGGAACACAGAGTTTCTTTTCACTTTCAAATTCCACTCCATACATATATATGGGGAGGTACTATTTCCAACTCGGTTTTACAGTGCAAACTGCAGGAACTTCAAACCGGCACTAGGAAACAGACTGAGAAACCAGAGTAAAAGTTTCCCCTACAACCCGTTCCCTTTATGCTAGATGAACGAAAGTCTCTCCACATGCTTTGTTCTGAGAGATAATTGTGGGTGAAAGCCGTCCTAAACCTAGCTTGTTGGGAACACAAAGTTTCTTTTCACTTGCAAACTCCAATCCATACATATATATGGGGAGGTACTAGCTCCAAATCGGTTTTACAGTGCAAACTGCAGGAATATCAAACCGGCACTAGGAAACAGACTGAGAAAACAGAGTAAATGTTTCTCCTGCAACCCGTTCCCTTTGTTCTAGATGAACGAACGTCTCTCCACATGCTCAGTTCTGAGAGATAAGTGTGGGTGAAAGCCGTCCTTCACCTAGCTTGTTGGGAACACAAAGTTTCTTTTCACTTGCAAACTCCACTCCATACATATATATGGGGAGGTACTAGCTCCAACTCGGTTTAACAGTGAATACTGCAGGAACTTCAAACCGGCACTAGGAAACAGACTGAGAAAAAAGAGTAAAAGTTTCTCCTGCAAACCGTTCCCTTTGTGTTAGATGAACGAATGTCTCTCCACATGCTCAGTTCTGAGAGTTAAGTGTGTGTGAAAGCCGTCCTTCACATAGCATGTTGGGAAAACAAATTTTCTTTTCACTTGCATACTCCACTCCATACATATATGTGGGGAGGTACTAGCACCAAATCTGTTTTACAGTGCAAACGGCAGGAACTTCAAACCGGCACTAGGAAACAGACTGAGAAACCAGGGTAAAAGTTTCTCCTGCAACCCGTTCCCATTGTGCTAGATGAACGAACGTCTCTCAACATGCTCAGTTCTGAGAGATAAGTGGGTGTGAAAGAAGTCCTTCACCTAGCTTGTTGGGAACACAAAGTTTCTTTTCAGTTGCAAACTCCTATCCGTACATATATATGGGCATGTACTAGCTCCATCACGGTTTTACAGTGCAAACTGCAGGAACTTCAAACCGGTACTAGGAAACAGAATGAGATACCAGAGTATAAGTTTCTCCTGCAACCCGTTCCCTTTGTGCTAGATGAACGAACGTCTCTCCACATGCTCAGTTCTGAGAGATAAGTGGGTGTGACAAACATCCTTCACCTAGCTTGTTGGGAACACAAAGTTTCTTTTCACTTGCAAACTCCACTCCATACATATATATGGGGAGGTACTAGCTCCAACTCGGTTTTACAGTGCAAACTGCAGGAACTTCAAACCGGCACTAGGAAACAGACTGAGAAACCAGAGTATAAGTTTCTCCTGCACCCCGCTCCCTTTGTGCTAGATGAACGAACGTCTCTCCACATGCTCAGTTCTGAGAGATAATTGTGTGTGAAAGCCGTACTTCAACTAGCTTGTTGGGAACACAAAGTTTCTTTTCACTTGCAAACTCCTCTCCAAACATATATATGGGGAGGTACTAACTCCAACTCGGTTTTACAGTGAAAATTGCAGGAACTTCAAACCGGCACTAGGAAACAGACTGAGAAACCAGAGTATAAGTTTCTACTGCAACCCGTTCCCTTTGTGCTAGATGAACGAAAGTCTCTCCACATGCTCAGTTCTGAGAGATAAGTGGGTGTGAAAGCCGTACTTCAACTAGCTTGTAGGGAACACAAAGTTTCATTTCACTTGCAGACTCCACTCCATACATATATATGGGAAGGTACTAGCTCCAACTCGGTTTTACAGTGAAAATTGCAGGAACTTCAAACCGGCACTAGGAAACAGACTGAGAAACCAGAGTAAAAGTTTCTCCTGCAAACCGTTCCCTTTGTGCTAGATGAACGAACGTCTCTCCACATGCTCAGTTCTGAGAGATAAGTGTGTGTGAAAGCCGTCCTTCACATAGCATGTTGGGAACACAAAGATTCTTTTCAATTGCAAACTCCACTCCATACATATATGTGGGGAGGTACTAGCTCCAACTCGGTTTTACAGTGCAAACTGCAGGAACTTCAAACCGGCACTAGCAAACAGACTGAGAAACCAGAGTAAAAGTTTCTCCAGCATCCCGTTCCCTTTGTGCTAGATGAACGAACGTCTCTTAACATGCTCAGTTCTGAGAGATAAGTGGGTGTGAAAGACGTCTTTCACCTAGCTTGTTGGGAACACAAAGTTTCTTTTCAGTTGCAAACTCCTCTCCGTACATATATATGGGCACGTACTAGCTCCATCTCGGTTTTACACTGCAAACTGCAGGAACTTCAAACAGGCACTAGGAAACAGACTGAGAAACCAGAGTATAAGTTTCTCCTGCAACCCGTTCCCTTTTTGCTAGATGAACGAACGTCTCTCCACATGCTCAGTTCTGAGAGATAAGTGTGTGTGAAAGCCGTCCTTCACCTAGCTTTTTGGGAACACAAAGTTTCTTTTCACTTGCAAACCCAACTCCATACATATATATGGGGAGGTACTAGCTCCAACTCGGTTTTACAGTGCAAACTGCAGGAACTTCAAACCGGCACTAGGAAACAGACTGAGAGACCAGAGTAAAAGTTTCCCCTGCAACCCGTTCCTTTTGTGCTAGATGAACGAACGTCTCTCCACATGCTCACTTCTGAGAGATAAGTGTGTGTGAAAGCCGTCCTTCACCTAGCTTTTTGGGAACACAAAGTTTCTTTTCACTTGCAAACCCAACTCCATACATATATATGGGGAGGTACTAGCTCCAACTCGGTTTTACAGTGCAAACTGCAGGAACTTCAAACCGGCACTAGGAAACAGAATGAGAAACCAGAGTAAAAGTTTCTCCTGCAACCCGTTCCCTTTGTGCTAGATGAACGAAAGTCTCTCCACATGCTCAGTTCTGAGAGATAAGTGTGGGTGAATGCCGTCCTACACCTAGCTTGTTGGGAACACAAAGTTTCTTTTCACTTGCAAACTCCAATCCATACATATATATGGGGAGGTACTAGCTCCAAATCGGTTTTACAGTGCAAACTGCAGGAATATCAAACCGGCACTAGGAAACAGACTGAGAAAACAGAGTAAATGTTTCTCCTGCAACCCGTTCCCTTTGTTCTAGATGAACGAACGTCTCTCCACATGCTCAGTTCTGAGAGATAAGTGTGGGTGAAAGCCGTCCTTCACCTAGCTTGTTGGGAACACAAAGTTTCTTTTCACTTGCAAACTCCACTCCATACATATATATGGGGAGGTACTAGCTCCAACTCTGTTTAACAGTGAATACTGCAGGAACTTCAAACCGGCACTAGGAAACAGACTGAGAAACCAGAGTAAAAGTTTCTCCTGCAAACCGTTCCCTTTGTGTTAGATGAACGAACGTCTCTCCACATGCTCAGTTCTGAGAGATAAGTGTGTGTGAAAGCCGTCCTTCACATAGCATGTTGGGAAAACAAATTTTCTTTTCACTTGCATACTCCACTCCATACATATATGTGGGGAGGTACTAGCACCAAATCTGTTTTACAGTGCAAACGGCAGGAACTTCAAACCGGCACTAGGAAACAGACTGAGAAACCAGGGTAAAAGTTTCTCCTGCAACCCGTTCCCTTTGTGCTAGATGAACGAACGTCTCTCAACATGCTCAGTTCTGAGAGATAAGTGGGTGTGAAAGAAGTCCTTCACCTAGCTTGTTGGGAACACAAAGTTTCTTTTCAGTTGCAAACTCCTATCCGTACATATATATGGGCAGGTACTAGCTCCATCACGGTTTTACAGTGCAAACTGCAGGAACTTCAAACCGGCACTAGGAAACAGACTGAGAAACCAGAGTATAAGTTTCTCCTGCAACCGTTTCCCTTTGTGCTTGATTAACGAACGTCTCTCCACATGCTCAGTTCTGGGAGATAAATGTGGGTGAAAGCCGTCCTTCACCTAGCTTGTTGGGAACACAGAGATTCTTTTCACTTGCAAACACCACTCCATACATATATATGGGGAGGTACTATTTCCAACTCGGTTTTACAGTGCAAACTGCAGGAACTTCAAACCGGCACTAGGAAACAGACTGAGAAACAAGAGTAAAAGTTTCCCCTGCAACCCGTTCCCTTTATGCTAGATGAACGAAGTCTCTCCACATGCTTAGTTCTGAGAGATAATTGTGGGTGAAAGCCGTCCTTCACCTAGCTTGTTGGGAACACAAAGTTTCTTTTCACTTGCAAACACCAATCCATACATATATATGGGGAGGTACTAGCTCCAACTCGGTTTTACAGTGCAAACTGCAGGAATATCAAACCGGCAATAGGAAACAGACTGAGAAACCAGAGTAAAAGTTTCTCCTGCAACCCGTTCCCTTTGTGCTAGATGAACGAACGTCTATCCACATGCTCATTTCTGAGAGATAAGTGTGGGTGAAAGCCGTCCTTCAACTAGCTTGTTGGGAACACAAAGTTTCTTTTCACTTGTAAACTCCACTCCATACATATATATGGGGAGGTACTAGCTCCAACTGTGTTTTACAGTGAAAACTGCAGGAACTACAAACCGGCACTAGGAAACAGACTGAGATACCAGAGTAAAAGTTTCTCCTGCAAACCGTTCCCTTTGTGCTAGATGAATGAACGTCTCTCCACATGCTCAGTTCGGAGATAAGTGTGTGTGAAAGCCGTCCTTCACATAGCATGTTGGGAACACAAAGTTTCTTTTCACTTGCAAACTCCACTCCATACATATATGTGGTGAGTTACTAGCTCCAACTCGGTTTTACTGTGCAAACTGCAGGAACTTCAAACCGGCACTAGGAAACAGACTGAGAAACCAGAGTAAAAGTTTCCCCTGCAACCCGTTCCCTTTGTGCTAGATGAACGAACGTCTCTCAACATGCTCAGTTCTGAGAGATAAGTGGGTGTGAAAGACGTCCTTCACCTAGCTTGTTGGGAACACAAAGTTTCTTTTCAGTTGCAAACTCCTCTCCGTACATTATATGGGGAGGTACTAGCTCCATCTCGGTTTTACAGTGCAAACTGCAGGAACTTCAAACCGGCACTAGGAAACAGACTGAGAAACCAGAGTATAAGTGTCTCCTGCAACCCGTTCCCTTTGTGATAGATGAACGAACGTCTCTCCACATGCTCAGTTCTGAGAGATAAGTGTGTGTGAAATCCGTACTTCAACTAGCTTGTTGGGAACACAAAGTTTCTTTTCACTTGCAAACTCCACTCCATACATATATATGGGGAGTTACTAGCTCCAACTCGGTTTTACAGTGAAAATTGTAGGAACTTCAAACCGGCACTAGGAAACAGACTGAGAAACCAGAGTAAAAGTTTCCCCTACAACCCGTTCCCTTTTTGCTAGATGAACGAACGTCTCTCCACATGCTCAGTTCTGAGAGATAAGTGTGTGTGAAAGCCGTACTTCACCTAGCTTGTTGGGAACACAAAGTTTCTTTTCAGTTGCAAACTCCACTCCATACATATATATGGGGAAGTACTAGCTCCTACTCGGTTTTACAGTGCAAACTGCAGGAACTTCAAACCGGCACTAGGAAACAAACTGAGAAACCAGAGTAAAAGTTTCCCCTGCAAACCGTTCCCTTTGTGATAGATGAAAGAACGTCTCTCCACATGCTCACTTCTGAGAGATAAGTGAGTGTGAAAGCCGTCCTTCACATAGCTTGTTGGGAACACAAAGATTCTTTTCACTTGCAAACTCCACTCCATACATATATATGGGGAAGTACTAGCTCCAACTCGGTTTTACAGTGCAAACTGCAGGAACTTCAAACCGGCACTAGGAAACAGAATGAGAAACCAGAGTAAAAGTTTCCCCTGCAACCCGTTCCCTTTGTGCTAGATGAACGAACGTCTCTCCACATGCTCAGTTCTGGGAGATAAATGTGGGTGAAAGCTGTCCTTCACTTAGCTTGTTGGGAACACAGAGTTTCTTTTCACTTTCAAACTCCACTCCATACATATATATGGGGAGGTACTATTTCCAAATCGGTTTTACAGTGCAAACTGCAGGAAATTCAAGCCGGCACTAGGAAACAGACTGAGAAACCAGAGTAAAAGTTTCCCATGCAACCCGTTCCTTTTATGCTAGATGAACGAAGTCTCTCCACATGCTTAGTTCTGAGAGATAATTGTGGGTGAAAGCCGTCCTTCACCTAGCTTGTTGGGAACACAAAGTTTCTTTTCACTTGCAAACACCAATCCATACATATATATGGGGTGGTACTAGCTCCAACTCGGTTTTACAGTGCAAACTGAAGGAATATCAAACCGGCAATAGGAAACAGACTGAGAAACCAGAGTAAAAGTTTCTCCTGCAACCCGTTCCCTTTGTGCTAGATGAACGAACGTCTATCCACATGCTCAGTTCTGAGAGATAAGTGTGGGTGAAAGCCGTCCTTCAACTAGCTTGTTGGGAACACAAAGTTTCTTTTCACTTGTAAACTCCACTCCATACATATATATGGGGAGGTACTAGCTCCAACTCTGTTTTACAGTGAAAACTGCAGGATCTTCAAACCGGCACTAGGAAACAGACTGAGAAACCAGAGTGTAAGTTTCTCCTGCAACCCGTTCCCTTTGTGCTATATGAACGAACGTCTCTCCACATGCTCAGTTCTGAGAGATAAGTGTGTGTGAAAGCCGTCCTTCACATAGCATGTTGGGAACACAAAGTTTCTTTTCACTTGCAAACTCCACTCCATACATATATATGGGGAGGTACTAGCTCCAACTCGGTTTTACAGTGAAAATTGCAGGAACTTCAAACCGGCACTAGGAAACAGACTGAGAAACCAGAGTGTAAGTTTCTCCTGCAACCCGTTCCCTTTGTGCTATATGAACGAACGTCTCTCCACATGCTCAGTTCTGAGAGATAAGTGTGTGTGAAAGCCGTCCTTCACATAGCATGTTGGGAACACAAAGTTTCTTTTCACTTGCAAACTCCACTCCATACATATATGTGGGGAGGTTCTAGCTCCAACTCGGTTTTACAGTGCAAACTGCAGGAACTTCAAACCGGCACTAGGAAACAGACTGAGAAACCAGAGTAAAAGTTTCTCCTGCAACCCGTTCCCTTTGTGCTAGATGAAGGAACGTCTCTCAACATGCTCAGTTCTGAGAGATAAGTGGGTGTGAAAGACGTCCTTCACATAGCTTGTTTGGAACACAAAGTTTCTTTTCAGTTTGCAAACTCCACTCCGTACATATATATGGGGAGGTACTAGCTCCATCACGGTTTTACAGTGCAAACTGCAGGAACTTCAAACCGGCACTAGGAAACAGACTGAGAAACCAGAGTATAAGTTTCTCCTGCAACCCGTTCCCTTTGTGCTAGATGAACGAACGTCTCTCCACATGCTCAGTTCTGAGAGATAAGTGTGGGTGAAAGCCGTCCTTCACCTAGCTTGTTGGGAACACAGAGTTTCTTTTCACTTGCAAACTCCAATCCATACATATATATGGGGAGGTACTAGTTCCAACTCGGTTTTACAGTGCAAACTGCAGGAACTTCAAACCGGCACTAGGAAACAGACTGAGAAACCAGAGTAAAAGTTTAACCAGCAACCCGTTCCCTTTATGCTAGATGAACGAAAGTCTCTCCACATGCTTAGTTCTGAGAGATAATTGTGGGTGAAAGCCGTCCTTCACCTAGCTTGTTGGGAACACAAAGTTTCTTTTCACTTGCAAACTCCAATCCATACATATATATGGGGAGGTACAAGCTCCAACTCGGTTTTACAGTGCAAACTGCAGGAACTTCAAACCGGCACTAGGAAACAGACTGAGAAACCAGAGTAAAAGTTTCACCTGCAACCCGTTCCATTTGTGCTAGATGAACGAACGTCTCTCCCCATGCTCAGTTCTGAGATATAAGTGTGGGTGAAAGCCGTACTTCACCTAGCTTGTTGGGAACACAAAGTTTCTTTTCATTTGCAAAATCCACTCCATACTTATATATGGGGAGGTACTAGCTCCAACTCGGTTGTACTGTGAAATCTGCAGGAACTTCAAACCGGCACTAGGAAACAGACTGAGAAACCGGAGTAAAAGTTTCTTATGCAACCCGTTCACTTTGTGCTAGATGAACGAACTTCTCTCCACATGCTCATTTCTGAGAGATAAGTGTGTGTGAAAGCCGTCCTTCACCTAGCTTGTTGGGAACACAAGTTTCTTTTCACTTGTAACTCCAATCCATACATTTATATGGGGAGTTTCTAGCTCCAACTCGGTTTTACAGTGAAAACTGCAGGAACTTCAAACCGGCACTAGGAAACAGACTGAGAAACCAGAGCAAAAGTTTCTCCTGCAACCCGTTCCCTTTGTGCTAGATGAACGAACGTCTCTCCACATGCTCAGTTCTGAGAGATAAGTGTGTGTGAAGCCGTCCTTCACATAGCATGTTGGGAACACAAAGTTTCTTTTCACTTGCAAACTCCACTCCATACATATATGTGGGGAGGTACTAGCTCCAACTCGGTTTTACAGTGCAAACTGCAGGAACTTCAAACCGGCACTAGGAAACAGACTGAGAAACCAGAGTAAAAGTTTCTCCTGCAACCCGTTCCCTTTGTGCTAGATGAACGAACGTCTATCCACATGCTCAGTTCTGAGAGATAAGTGTGGGTGAAAGCCGTCCTTCACCTAGCTTGTTGGGAACACAAAGTTTCTTTTCACTTGTAAACTCCACTCCATACATATATATGGGGAGGTACTAGCTCCAACTCTGTTTTACAGTGAAAACTGCAGGAACTTCAAACCGGCACTAGGAAACAGACTGAGATACCAGAGTAAAAGTTTCTCCTGCAAACCGTTCCCTTTGTGCTAGATGAACGAACGTCTCTCCACATGCTCAGTTCTGAGAGATAAGTGTGTGTGAAAGCCGTCCTTCACATAGCATGTTGGGAACACAAAGTTTCTTTTCACTTGCAAACTCCACTCCATACATATATGTGGGGAGGTATTAGCTCCAACTCGGTTTTACAGTGCAAACTGCAGGAACTTCAAACCGGCACTAGGAAACAGACTGAGAAACCAGAGTAAAAGTTTCTCCTGCAACCCGTTCCCTTTGTGCTAGATGAACGAACGTCTCTCAACATGCTCAGTTCTGAGAGATAAGTGTGTGTGAAAGACGTCTTTCACCTAGCTTGTTGGGAACACAAAGTTTCTTTTCAGTTGCAAACTCCACTCCGTACATATATATGGGGAGGTACTAGCTTCATCTCGATTTTACAGTGCAAACTGGAGGAACTTCAAACCGGCACTAGGAAACAGACTGAGAAACCAGAGTATAAGTTTCTCCTGCAACCCGTTCCCTTTGTGCTATATGAACGAACGTCTCTCCACATGCTCAGTTCTGAGATATAAGTGTGTGTGAAAGCCGTCCTTCACATAGCATGTTGGGAACACAAAGTTTCTTTTCACTTGCAAACTCCACTCCATACATATATGTGGGGAGGTACTAGCTCCAACTCGGTTTTACAGTGCAAACTGCAGGAACTTCAAACCGGCACTAGGAAACAGACTGAGAAACCAGAGTAAAAGTTTCTCCTGCAACCCGTTCCCTTTGTGCTAGATGAAGGAACGTCTCTCAACATGCTCAGTTCTGAGAGATAAGTGGGTGTGAAAGACGTCCTTCACCTAGCTTGTTTGGAACACAAAGTTTCTTTACAGTTTGCAAACTCCACTCCGTACATATATATGGGGAGGTACTAGCTCCAACTCAGTTTTACAGTGAAAACTGCAGGAATTTCAAACCGGCACTAGAAAACAGACTGAGAAACCAGAGTAAAAGTTTCTCCTGGAAATCGTTCCTTTTGTGCTAGATGAACGAACGTCTCTCCACATGCTCAGTTCTTAGAGATAAGTTTGGGTGAAAGCCGTACTTCACGTAGCTTGTTGGGAACACAAAGTTTCTTTTCACTTGCAATCTCCACTCCATACATACATATGGGGAGGTACTAGCTCCAAATCTGTTTTACAGTGCAAAATGTTGGAACTTCAAACCGGCACTAGGAAACAGACTGAGAAACCAGAGTAAAAGTTTCTCCTGCAAACCGTTCCTTTTGTGCTAGATGAACGAACGTCTCTCCACATGCTCAGTTCTGAGAGATAAGTGTGTGTGAAAGCCGTACTTCACCCAGCTTGTTGGGAACAAAAAGTTACTTTTCATTTGCAAACTCCACTCCATACATATATATGGGGAGGTACTAGCTCCAACTCGGTTTTACAGTGCAAACTGCAGGAACTTCAAACCGGCACTAGGAAACAGACTGAGAAACCAGAGTAAAAGTTTCTCCAGCAACCCGTTCCCTTTGTGCTAGATGAATGAACGTCTCTCCACATGCTCAGTTCTGAGAGATAAGTGTGGCTTAAAGCCGTCCTTCACCTAGCTTGTTGGGAACACAAAGATTCTTTTCAGTTGCAAACTCCACTCCATACATATATATGGGGAGGTACTAGCTCCAACTCGGTTTTACAGTGCAAACTGCAGGAATTTCAAACCGGCACTAGGAAACAGACTGAGAAACCAGAGTAAAAGTTGCCCTGCAACCAGTTCCCTTTGTGCTAGATGAACGAACGTCTATCCACCTGCTCAATTCTGAGAGATATGTGTGTGTGAAAGCCGTGCTTCAACTAGCTTGTTGGGAACACAAAGTTTCTTTTCACTTGCAAACTCCAATCCATACATATATATGGGGAGGTACTAGCTCCAAATCGCTTTTACAGTGCAAACTGCAGGAACATCAAACCGGCACTAGGAAATAGACTGAGAAACCAGAGTAAAAGTTTAACCTGCAACCCGTTCCCTTTATGCTAGATGAACGAAAGTCTCTCCACATGCTTAGTTCTGAGAGATAATTGTGGGTGAAAGCCGTCCTTCACCTAGCTTGTTGGGAACACAAAGTTTCTTTTCACTTGCAAACTCCAATCCATACATATATATGGGGAGGTACTAGCTCCAACTAGGTTTTACAGTGCAAACTGCAGGAACTTCAAACCGGCACTAGGAAACAGACTGAGAAACCAGAGTAAAAGTTTCTCCTGCAAACCGTTCCTTTTGTGCTAGATGAACGAACGTCTCTCCACATGCTCAGTTCTGAGAGATAAGTGTGTGTGAAATCCGTTCTTCACCTAGCTTGTTGGGAACACAAAGTTTCTTTTCAGTTGCAAATTCCACTCCATACATATATATGGGGTGGTACTAGCTCCTACTCGGTTTTACAGTGCAAACTGCAGGAACTTCAAACCGGCACTAGGAAACAGACTGAGAAACCAGAGTAAAAGTTTCCCCTACAACCCGTTCCCTTTTTGCTAGGTGAACGAACGTCTCTCCACATGCTCAGTTCTTAGAGATAAGTGTGGGTGAAAGCCGTCCTTCACCTAGCTTGTTAGGAACACAAAGTTTCTTTTCACTTGAAATCTCCACTCCATACATACATATGGGGAGGTACTAGCTCCACCTCGGTTTTACAGTGCAAAATGCAGGAACTTCAAACCGGCACTAGGAAACAGACTGAGAAAGCAGAGTAAAAGTTTCTCCTGCAACCCGTTCCCTTTGTGCTAGATGAACGAACGCCTCTCCACATGCTCAGTTCTGAGAGATAAGTGTGGGTGAAAGCCGTCCTTCACCTAGCTTGTTGGGAACACAAAGTTTCTTTTCACTTGCAAACTCCAATCCATATATATATATGGGGAGGTACTAGCTCCAACTCGGTTTTACAGTGCAAACTGCAGGAATTTCAAACCGGCACTAGGAAACAGACTGAGAAACCAGAGAAATTGTTTCTCCTGCAACCCGTTCCCTTTGTGCTAGATGAACGAACGTCTCTCCACATGCTCAGTTCTGAGAGATAAGTGTGTGTGAAAAAGGTCCTTCACTTTGCTTGTTGGGAACACAAAGTTTCTTTTCACTTGAAAACTCCACTCCATACATATATATGGGGAGGTACTAGCTCCAACTCGGTTTTACAGTGCAAACTGCAGGAACTTCAACCCGGCACTAGGAAACAGACTGAGAAAGCAGAGTAAAAGTTTCTCCTGCAACCCGTTCCCTTTGTGCTAGATGAACGAACGCCTCTCCACATGCTCAGTTCTGAGAGATAAGTGTGGGTGAAAGCCGTCTTCACATAGCTTGTTGGGAACACAAAGTTTCTTTTCAGTTGCAAACTCCAGTCCTTAAATATATATATGGGCAGGTACTAAATACAAATCGGTTTTACAGTGCAAACTGCAGGAACTTCAAACCGGCAGTAAGAAACAAAATGAGAAACCAGAGTAAAAGTTTCTCCTGCAACCCGTTCCCTTTGTGCTAGATGAACGAATGTCTCTCCACATGCTCAGTTCTGAGAGATAAGTGTGGGTGATAGCCGTCCTTCTCCTAGCTTGTTGGGAACACAAAGTTTCTTTTCACTTGCAATCTCCACTCCATACATATATATGGGGAGGTACTAGCTCCAACTCGGTTTTACAGTGCAAACTGCAGGAACTTCAAACCGGCACTAGGAAACAGACTGAGAGACCAGAGTAAAAGTTTCTCCTGCAACCCGTTCCCTTTATGCTAGATGAACGAACGTCTCTCCACATGCTCAGTTCTGAGAGATAAGTGTGTGTGAAAGCCGTCCTTCACCTAGCTTGTTGGGAACACATAGTTTCTTTTCAGTTGCAAACTCCACTCCATAAATATATATGGAAGGTAATAGCTCCAACTCGGTTTTACAGTGAAAACTGCAGGAAATTCAAACCGGCACTAGGAAACAGACTGAGAAACCAGAGTAAAAGTTTCCCCTGCAACCCGTTCCCTTTTTGCTAGATGAACGAACGTCTCTCCACATGCTCAGTTCTGAGAGATAAGTGTGTGTGAAAGCCGTCCTTCACCTAGCTTGTTGGGAACACAAAGTTTCTTTTCAGTTGCAAAATCCATTCCATACATATATGGGGAGGTACTAGCTAAAACTCGGATTTACAGTGCAATCTGCAGGAACTTCAAACCGGCACTAGGAAACAGACTGAGAAACCAGAGTAAAAGTTTCTCCGGCAAACCGTTCCTTTTGTGCTAGATGAACGAAAGTCTCTCCACATGCTCATTTCTGAGAGATAAGTGTGTGTGAAAGCCGTCCTTCACCTAGCTTGTTGGGAACACAAACTTTCTTTTCACTTGCAAACTCCAATCCATACATATATATGGGTAGGTACTAGCTCCAACTCGATTTTACAGTGCAAAGTGCAGGAACTTCAAACGGGCACTAGGAAACAGACTGAGAAACCAGAGTAAAAGTTTCTCCTGCAACCCGTTCCTTTATGCAAGATGAACGAAAGTCTCTACACATGCTCAGTTCTAAAAGATAAGTGTGTGTGAAAGCCGGCCTTAACCTAGCTTGTTGGGAACACAAAGTTTCTTTTCAGTTGCAAACTCCACTCCTTACATATATATGGGGAGGTACTAGCTCCAACTCGGTTTTACAGCGCAAACTGCAGGAACTTCAAACCGGCACTAGGAAACAGACTTAGAAACCAGAGTAAAAGTTTCCCCCTGAAAACACTTTCCCTTTTGTACTAGATGAACGAACGTCTCTCCACATGCTCAGTTCTGAGAGATAAGTGTGTGTGAAAGCCGTCCTTCACCTAGCTTGTTGGGAACACAAAGTTTCTTTTCACTTGCAAACTCCAATCCATACATATATATGGTGAGGTACTAGCTCCAACTTGATTTTACAGTGAAAACTGCAGGAACTTCAAAATTTCACTAGGAAACAGACTGAGAAACCAGAGTAAAAGTTTATACTGCAACCCGTTCCTTTGGTGCTAGATGAACGAACGTCTCTCCACATGCTCAGTTCTGAGAAATAAGTGTGGGTGAAAGCCGTTCTTCACCTAGCTTGTTGGGAACACAGAGTGTCTTTTCACTTGCAAACTCCACTCCATACATATATATGGGGAGGTAGTAGCTCCAACTCGGTTTTAAAGTGAAAACTGCAGGAACTTCAAACCGGCAGTAAGAAACAAAATGAGAAACCAGAGTAAAAGTTTCTCCTGCAACCCGTTCCCTTTGTGCTAGATGAACGAAATTCTCTCCACATGCTCAGTTCTGAGAGATAAGTGTGGGTGATAGCCGTCCTTCTCCTAGCTTGTTGGGAACACAAAGTTTCTTTTCACTTGCAATCTCCACTCCATACATATATATGGGGAGGTACTAGCTCCAACTCGGTTTTACAGTGCAAACTGCAGGAACTTCAAACTGGCACTAGGAAACAGACTGAGAAACCAGAGTAAAAGTTTCTCCTGCAACCCTTTCCTTTATGCAAGATGAACGAACGTCTCTACACATGCTCAGTTCTAAGAGATAAGTGTGTGTGAAAGCCGGCCTTCACCTAGCTTGTTGGGAACACAAAGTTTCTTTTCAGTTGCAAACTCCACTCCTTACATATATATGGGGAGGTACTAGCTCCAACTCGGTTTTACAGTGCAAACTGCAGGAACTTCAAACCGGCACTAGGAAACAGACTGAGAAACCAGAGTAAAAGTTTCCCCCTGAAAACACTTTCCCTTTTGTACTAGATGAACGAACGTCTCTCCACATGCTCAGTTTTGAGAGATAAGTGTGTGTGAAAGCCGTCCTTCACCTAGCTTGTTGGGAACACAAAGTTTCTTTTCACTTGCAAACTCCAATCCATACATATATATGGGGAGGTACTAGCTCCAACTCGGTTTTACAGTGCAAACTGCAGGAATTTCAAACCGGCACTAGGAAACAGACTGAGAAACCAGAGTTAAAGTTTCTCCTGCAACCGGTTCCCTTTGTGCTAGATGAACGAAAGTCTCTCCACATGCTCAATTCTGAGAGAGAAGTGTGTTTGAAAGCCTTCCTTCACATAGCTTGTTGGGAACACAAAGTTTCTTTTCAGTTGCCAACTCCACTCCGTACTTATATATGGGGAGGTACTAGCTCCAAATCTGTTTTACAGTGCAAACTGCAGGAACTTCAAACCGGCACTAGGAAACAGACTGAGAAACCAGAGTAAAAGTTTCCCCTGCAACCCGTTCCCTTTTTTGCTAGATGAACGAACGTCTCTCCACATGCTCAGTTCTGAGAGATAAGTGTGGGTGAAAGCCGTCCTTCACCTAGCTTGTTGGGAACACAAAGTGTCTTTACACTTGCAAACTCCACTCCATACATATATATGGGGAGGTACTAGCTCCAACTCGGTTTTACAGTGAAAACTGCAGGAACTTCAAACCGGCACTAGGAAACAGAATGAGAAACCAGAGTAAAAGTTTCTCCTGCAACCCGTTCCCTTTGTGCTAGATGAACGAACGTCTCTCCACATGCTCAATTCTGAGAGATAAGTGTGGGTGAAAGCCGTCCTTCACCTAGCTTGTTGGGAACACAAAGGTTCTTTTCAATTGCAAACTCCACTCCATACATATATATGGGGAGGTACTAGCTCCAACTCTGTTTTACAGTGCAAACTGCAGGAACTTCAAACCGGCACTAGGAAACAGACTGAGAAACCAGAGTAAAAGTTTCTCCTGCAACCCGTTCCCTTTCTGCTAGATGAATGAACGTCTCTCCACATGCTCAGTTCTGAGAGATAACTGTGTGTGAAAGCCGTCCTTCACCTAGCTTGTTGGGAACACAAAGTTTCTTTTCAGTTGCAAACTCCACTCCATAAATATATATGGGAAGGTAATAGCTCCAACACGGTTTTACAGTGAAAAATGCAGGAACTTCAAACCGGCACTAGGAAACAGACTGAGAAACCAGAGTAAAAGTTTCCCCTGCAAACCGTTCCCTTTTTGCTAGATGAACGAACGTCTCTCCACATGCTCAGTTCTGAGAGATAAGTGTGTGTGAAAGCCGTCCTTCACCTAGCTTGTTGGGAACACAAAGTTTCTTTTCAGTTGCAAACTCCACTCCTTACATATATATGGGGAGGTACTAGCTCCAACTCGGTTTTACACTGCAAACTGCAGGAACTTCAAACCGGCACTAGGAAACAGACTGAGAAACCAGAGTAAAAGTTTCCCCTGCAACCCGTTCCCTTTATGCTAAATGAACGAAAGTCTCTCCACATGCTCAGTTCTGAGAGATAAGTGTGTGTGAAAGCCGGCCTTCACCTAGCTTGTTGGGAACACAAAGTTTCTTTTCAGTTGCAAACTCCACTCCTTACATATATATGGGGAGGTACTAGCTCCAACTCGGTTTTACAGTGCAAACTGCAGGAACTTCAAACCGGCACTAGGAAACAGACTGAGAAACCAGAGTAAAAGTTTCCCCCTGAAAACACTTTCCCTTTTGTACTAGATGAACGAACGTCTCTCCACATGCTCAGTTTTGAGAGATAAGTGTGTGTGAAAGCCGTCCTTCACCTAGCTTGTTGGGAACACAAAGTTTCTTTTCACTTGCAAACTCCAATCCATACATATATATGGGGAGGTACTAGCTCCAACTCGGTTTTACAGTGCAAACTGCAGGAATTTCAAACCGGCACTAGGAAACAGACTGAGAAACCAGAGTTAAAGTTTCTCCTGCAACCGGTTCCCTTTGTGCTAGATGAACGAAAGTCTCTCCACATGCTCAATTCTGAGAGAGAAGTGTGTTTGAAAGCCTTCCTTCACATAGCTTGTTGGGAACACAAAGTTTCTTTTCAGTTGCCAACTCCACTCCGTACTTATATATGGGGAGGTACTAGCTCCAAATCTGTTTTACAGTGCAAACTGCAGGAACTTCAAACCGGCACTAGGAAACAGACTGAGAAACCAGAGTAAAAGTTTCCCCTGCAACCCGTTCCATTTTTTGCTAGATGAACGAACGTCTCTCCACATGCTCAGTTCTGAGAGATAAGTGTGGGTGAAAGCCGTCCTTCACTTAGCTTGTTGGGAACACAAAGTTTCTTTTCACTTGCAAACTCCACTCCATACATATATATGGGAGGATCTAGTTCCAACTCGGTTTTACAGTGCAAAATGCAGGAACTTCAAACCGGCACTAGGAAACAGACTGAGAAACCAGAGTAAATGTTTCTCCTGCAACCCGTTCCCTTTATGCTAAATGAACGAACGTCTCTCCACATGCTCAGTTCTGAGAGATAAGTGTGTGTGAAAGCCGTCCTTCACCTAGCTTGTTGGGAACACAAAGTTTCTTTTCACTTGCAAACTCCACTCCTTACATATATATGGGGAGGTACTAGCTCCAACTCGGTTTTACACTGCAAACTGCAGGAACTTCAAACCGGCACTAGGAAACAGACTGAGAAACCAGAGTAAAAGTTTCCCCTGAAAAAACTTTCCCTTTTGTACTAGATGAACGAACGTCTCTCCACATGCTCAGTTCTGAGTGATAAGTGTGTGTGAAAGCCGTCCTTCACCTAGCTTGTTGGGAACACAAAGTTTCTTTTCACTTGCAAACTCCAATCCATACATATATATGGGGAGGTACTAGCTCCAACTCGGTTTTACAGTGCAAACTGCAGGAACTTCAAACCGGCACTAGGAAACAGACTGAGAAACCAGAGTAAAAGTTTCTCCTGCAACCCGTTCCCTTTCTGCTAGATGAATGAACGTCTCTCCACATGCTCAGTTCTGAGAGATAACTGTGTGTGAAAGCCGTCCTTCACCTAGCTTGTTGGGAACACAAAGTTTCTTTTCAGTTGCAAACTCCACTCCATAAATATATATGGGAAGGTAATAGCTCCAACACGGTTTTACAGTGAAAACTGCAGGAACTTCAAACCGGCACTAGGAAACAGACTGAGAAACCAGAGTAAAAGTTTCCCCAGCAAACCGTTCCCTTTTTGCTAGATGAACGAACGTCTCTCCACATGCTCAGTTCTGAGAGATAAGTGTGTGTGAAAGCCGTCCTTCACCTAGCTTGTTGGGAACACAAAGTTTCTTTTCAGTTGCAAACTCCACTCCTTACATATATATGGGGAGGTACTAGCTCCAACTCGGTTTTACACTGCAAACTGCAGGAACTTCAAACCGGCACTAGGAAACAGACTGAGAAACCAGAGTAAAAGTTTCCCCTGCAACCCGTTCCCTTTATGCTAAATGAACGAAAGTCTCTCCACATGCTCAGTTCTGAGAGATAAGTGTGTGTGAAAGCCGTCCTTCACCTAGATTGTTGGGAACACAAAGTTTCTTTTCACTTGCAAACTCCACTCCTTACATATATATGGGGAGGTACTAGCTCCAACTCGGTTTTACACTGCAAACTGCAGGAACTTCAAACCGGCACTAGGAAACAGACTGAGAAACCAGAGTAAAAGTTTCCCCCTGAAAACACTTTCCCTTTTGTACTAGATGAACGAACGTCTCTCCACATGCTCAGTTCTGAGAGATAAGTGTGTGTGAAAAAGGTCCTTCACTTTGCTTGTTGGGAACACAAAGTTTCTTTTCACTTGAAAACTCCACTCCATACATATATATGGGGAGGTACTAGCTCCAACTCGGTTTTACAGTGCAAACTGCAGGAACTTCAACCCGGCACTAGGAAACAGACTGAGAAAGCAGAGTAAAAGTTTCTCCTGCAACCCGTTCCCTTTGTGCTAGATGAACGAACGCCTCTCCACATGCTCAGTTCTGAGAGATAAGTGTGGGTGAAAGCCGTCTTCACATAGCTTGTTGGGAACACAAAGTTTCTTTTAAGTTGCAAACTCCAGTCCTTAAATATATATATGGGCAGGTACTAAATACAAATCGGTTTTACAGTGCAAACTGCAGGAACTTCAAACCGGCAGTAAGAAACAAAATGAGAAACCAGAGTAAAAGTTTCTCCTGCAACCCGTTCCCTTTGTGCTAGATGAACGAATGTCTCTCCACATGCTCAGTTCTGAGAGATAAGTGTGGGTGATAGCCGTCCTTCTCCTAGCTTGTTGGGAACACAAAGTTTCTTTTCACTTGCAATCTCCACTCCATACATATATATGGGGAGGTACTAGCTCCAACTCGGTTTTACAGTGCAAACTGCAGGAACTTCAAACCGGCACTAGGAAACAGACTGAGAGACCAGAGTAAAAGTTTCTCCTGCAACCCGTTCCCTTTATGCTAGATGAACGAACGTCTCTCCACATGCTCAGTTCTGAGAGATAAGTGTGTGTGAAAGCCGTCCTTCACCTAGCTTGTTGGGAACACATAGTTTCTTTTCAGTTGCAAACTCCACTCCATAAATATATATGGAAGGTAATAGCTCCAACTCGGTTTTACAGTGAAAACTGCAGGAAATTCAAACCGGCACTAGGAAACAGACTGAGAAACCAGAGTAAAAGTTTCCCCTGCAACCCGTTCCCTTTTTGCTAGATGAACGAACGTCTCTCCACATGCTCAGTTCTGAGAGATAAGTGTGTGTGAAAGCCGTCCTTCACCTAGCTTGTTGGGAACACAAAGTTTCTTTTCAGTTGCAAAATCCATTCCATACATATATGGGGAGGTACTAGCTAAAACTCGGATTTACAGTGCAATCTGCAGGAACTTCAAACCGGCACTAGGAAACAGACTGAGAAACCAGAGTAAAAGTTTCTCCGGCAAACCGTTCCTTTTGTGCTAGATGAACGAAAGTCTCTCCACATGCTCATTTCTGAGAGATAAGTGTGTGTGAAAGCCGTCCTTCACCTAGCTTGTTGGGAACACAAACTTTCTTTTCACTTGCAAACTCCAATCCATACATATATATGGGTAGGTACTAGCTCCAACTCGATTTTACAGTGCAAAGTGCAGGAACTTCAAACGGGCACTAGGAAACAGACTGAGAAACCAGAGTAAAAGTTTCTCCTGCAACCCGTTCCTTTATGCAAGATGAACGAAAGTCTCTACACATGCTCAGTTCTAAAAGATAAGTGTGTGTGAAAGCCGGCCTTAACCTAGCTTGTTGGGAACACAAAGTTTCTTTTCAGTTGCAAACTCCACTCCTTACATATATATGGGGAGGTACTAGCTCCAACTCGGTTTTACAGCGCAAACTGCAGGAACTTCAAACCGGCACTAGGAAACAGACTTAGAAACCAGAGTAAAAGTTTCCCCCTGAAAACACTTTCCCTTTTGTACTAGATGAACGAACGTCTCTCCACATGCTCAGTTCTGAGAGATAAGTGTGTGTGAAAGCCGTCCTTCACCTAGCTTGTTGGGAACACAAAGTTTCTTTTCACTTGCAAACTCCAATCCATACATATATATGGTGAGGTACTAGCTCCAACTTGATTTTACAGTGAAAACTGCAGGAACTTCAAAATTTCACTAGGAAACAGACTGAGAAACCAGAGTAAAAGTTTATACTGCAACCCGTTCCTTTGGTGCTAGATGAACGAACGTCTCTCCACATGCTCAGTTCTGAGAAATAAGTGTGGGTGAAAGCCGTTCTTCACCTAGCTTGTTGGGAACACAGAGTGTCTTTTCACTTGCAAACTCCACTCCATACATATATATGGGGAGGTAGTAGCTCCAACTCGGTTTTAAAGTGAAAACTGCAGGAACTTCAAACCGGCAGTAAGAAACAAAATGAGAAACCAGAGTAAAAGTTTCTCCTGCAACCCGTTCCCTTTGTGCTAGATGAACGAAATTCTCTCCACATGCTCATTTCTGAGAGATAAGTGTGGGTGATAGCCGTCCTTCTCCTAGCTTGTTGGGAACACAAAGTTTCTTTTCACTTGCAATCTCCACTCCATACATATATATGGGGAGGTACTAGCTCCAACTCGGTTTTACAGTGCAAACTGCAGGAACTTCAAACTGGCACTAGGAAACAGACTGAGAAACCAGAGTAAAAGTTTCTCCTGCAACCCTTTCCTTTATGCAAGATGAACGAACGTCTCTACACATGCTCAGTTCTAAGAGATAAGTGTGTGTGAAAGCCGGCCTTCACCTAGCTTGTTGGGAACACAAAGTTTCTTTTCAGTTGCAAACTCCACTCCTTACATATATATGGGGAGGTACTAGCTCCAACTCGGTTTTACAGTGCAAACTGCAGGAACTTCAAACCGGCACTAGGAAACAGACTGAGAAACCAGAGTAAAAGTTTCCCCCTGAAAACACTTTCCCTTTTGTACTAGATGAACGAACGTCTCTCCACATGCTCAGTTTTGAGAGATAAGTGTGTGTGAAAGCCGTCCTTCACCTAGCTTGTTGGGAACACAAAGTTTCTTTTCACTTGCAAACTCCAATCCATACATATATATGGGGAGGTACTAGCTCCAACTCGGTTTTACAGTGCAAACTGCAGGAATTTCAAACCGGCACTAGGAAACAGACTGAGAAACCAGAGTTAAAGTTTCTCCTGCAACCGGTTCCCTTTGTGCTAGATGAACGAAAGTCTCTCCACATGCTCAATTCTGAGAGAGAAGTGTGTTTGAAAGCCTTCCTTCACATAGCTTGTTGGGAACACAAAGTTTCTTTTCAGTTGCCAACTCCACTCCGTACTTATATATGGGGAGGTACTAGCTCCAAATCTGTTTTACAGTGCAAACTGCAGGAACTTCAAACCGGCACTAGGAAACAGACTGAGAAACCAGAGTAAAAGTTTCCCCTGCAACCCGTTCCCTTTTTTGCTAGATGAACGAACGTCTCTCCACATGCTCAGTTCTGAGAGATAAGTGTGGGTGAAAGCCGTCCTTCACCTAGCTTGTTGGGAACACAAAGTGTCTTTACACTTGCAAACTCCACTCCATACATATATATGGGGAGGTACTAGCTCCAACTCGGTTTTACAGTGAAAACTGCAGGAACTTCAAACCGGCACTAGGAAACAGAATGAGAAACCAGAGTAAAAGTTTCTCCTGCAACCCGTTCCCTTTGTGCTAGATGAACGAACGTCTCTCCACATGCTCAATTCTGAGAGATAAGTGTGGGTGAAAGCCGTCCTTCACCTAGCTTGTTGGGAACACAAAGGTTCTTTTCAATTGCAAACTCCACTCCATACATATATATGGGGAGGTACTAGCTCCAACTCTGTTTTACAGTGCAAACTGCAGGAACTTCAAACCGGCACTAGGAAACAGACTGAGAAACCAGAGTAAAAGTTTCTCCTGCAACCCGTTCCCTTTCTGCTAGATGAATGAACGTCTCTCCACATGCTCAGTTCTGAGAGATAACTGTGTGTGAAAGCCGTCCTTCACCTAGCTTGTTGGGAACACAAAGTTTCTTTTCAGTTGCAAACTCCACTCCATAAATATATATGGGAAGGTAATAGCTCCAACACGGTTTTACAGTGAAAACTGCAGGAACTTCAAACCGGCACTAGGAAACAGACTGAGAAACCAGAGTAAAAGTTTCCCCTGCAAACCGTTCCCTTTTTGCTAGATGAACGAACGTCTCTCCACATGCTCAGTTCTGAGAGATAAGTGTGTGTGAAAGCCGTCCTTCACCTAGCTTGTTGGGAACACAAAGTTTCTTTTCAGTTGCAAACTCCACTCCTTACATATATATGGGGAGGTACTAGCTCCAACTCGGTTTTACACTGCAAACTGCAGGAACTTCAAACCGGCACTAGGAAACAGACTGAGAAACCAGAGTAAAAGTTTCCCCTGCAACCCGTTCCCTTTATGCTAAATGAACGAAAGTCTCTCCACATGCTCAGTTCTGAGAGATAAGTGTGTGTGAAAGCCGGCCTTCACCTAGCTTGTTGGGAACACAAAGTTTCTTTTCAGTTGCAAACTCCACTCCTTACATATATATGGGGAGGTACTAGCTCCAACTCGGTTTTACAGTGCAAACTGCAGGAACTTCAAACCGGCACTAGGAAACAGACTGAGAAACCAGAGTAAAAGTTTCCCCCTGAAAACACTTTCCCTTTTGTACTAGATGAACGAACGTCTCTCCACATGCTCAGTTTTGAGAGATAAGTGTGTGTGAAAGCCGTCCTTCACCTAGCTTGTTGGGAACACAAAGTTTCTTTTCACTTGCAAACTCCAATCCATACATATATATGGGGAGGTACTAGCTCCAACTCGGTTTTACAGTGCAAACTGCAGGAATTTCAAACCGGCACTAGGAAACAGACTGAGAAACCAGAGTTAAAGTTTCTCCTGCAACCGGTTCCCTTTGTGCTAGATGAACGAAAGTCTCTCCACATGCTCAATTCTGAGAGAGAAGTGTGTTTGAAAGCCTTCCTTCACATAGCTTGTTGGGAACACAAAGTTTCTTTTCAGTTGCCAACTCCACTCCGTACTTATATATGGGGAGGTACTAGCTCCAAATCTGTTTTACAGTGCAAACTGCAGGAACTTCAAACCGGCACTAGGAAACAGACTGAGAAACCAGAGTAAAAGTTTCCCCTGCAACCCGTTCCATTTTTTGCTAGATGAACGAACGTCTCTCCACATGCTCAGTTCTGAGAGATAAGTGTGGGTGAAAGCCGTCCTTCACTTAGCTTGTTGGGAACACAAAGTTTCTTTTCACTTGCAAACTCCACTCCATACATATATATGGGAGGATCTAGTTCCAACTCGGTTTTACAGTGCAAAATGCAGGAACTTCAAACCGGCACTAGGAAACAGACTGAGAAACCAGAGTAAATGTTTCTCCTGCAACCCGTTCCCTTTATGCTAAATGAACGAACGTCTCTCCACATGCTCAGTTCTGAGAGATAAGTGTGTGTGAAAGCCGTCCTTCACCTAGCTTGTTGGGAACACAAAGTTTCTTTTCACTTGCAAACTCCACTCCTTACATATATATGGGGAGGTACTAGCTCCAACTCGGTTTTACACTGCAAACTGCAGGAACTTCAAACCGGCACTAGGAAACAGACTGAGAAACCAGAGTAAAAGTTTCCCCTGAAAAAACTTTCCCTTTTGTACTAGATGAACGAACGTCTCTCCACATGCTCAGTTCTGAGTGATAAGTGTGTGTGAAAGCCGTCCTTCACCTAGCTTGTTGGGAACACAAAGTTTCTTTTCACTTGCAAACTCCAATCCATACATATATATGGGGAGGTACTAGCTCCAACTCGGTTTTACAGTGCAAACTGCAGGAACTTCAAACCGGCACTAGGAAACAGACTGAGAAACCAGAGTAAAAGTTTCTCCTGCAACCCGTTCCCTTTCTGCTAGATGAATGAACGTCTCTCCACATGCTCAGTTCTGAGAGATAACTGTGTGTGAAAGCCGTCCTTCACCTAGCTTGTTGGGAACACAAAGTTTCTTTTCAGTTGCAAACTCCACTCCATAAATATATATGGGAAGGTAATAGCTCCAACACGGTTTTACAGTGAAAACTGCAGGAACTTCAAACCGGCACTAGGAAACAGACTGAGAAACCAGAGTAAAAGTTTCCCCTGCAAACCGTTCCCTTTTTGCTAGATGAACGAACGTCTCTCCACATGCTCAGTTCTGAGAGATAAGTGTGTGTGAAAGCCGTCCTTCACCTAGCTTGTTGGGAACACAAAGTTTCTTTTCAGTTGCAAACTCCACTCCTTACATATATATGGGGAGGTACTAGCTCCAACTCGGTTTTACACTGCAAACTGCAGGAACTTCAAACCGGCACTAGGAAACAGACTGAGAAACCAGAGTAAAAGTTTCCCCTGCAACCCGTTCCCTTTATGCTAAATGAACGAAAGTCTCTCCACATGCTCAGTTCTGAGAGATAAGTGTGTGTGAAAGCCGTCCTTCACCTAGATTGTTGGGAACACAAAGTTTCTTTTCACTTGCAAACTCCACTCCTTACATATATATGGGGAGGTACTAGCTCCAACTCGGTTTTACACTGCAAACTGCAGGAACTTCAAACCGGCACTAGGAAACAGACTGAGAAACCAGAGTAAAAGTTTCCCCCTGAAAACACTTTCCCTTTTGTACTAGATGAACGAACGTCTCTCCACATGCTCAGTTTTGAGAGATATGTGTGTGTGAAAGCCGTCCTTCACCTAGCTTGTTGGGAACACAAAGTTTCTTTTCACTTGCAAACTCCAATCCATACATATATATGGGGAGGTACTAGCTCCAACTCGGTTTTACAGTGCAAACTGCAGGAATTTCAAACCGGCACTAGGAAACAGACTGAGAAACCAGAGTTAAAATTTCTCCTGCAACCGGTTCCCTTTGTGCTAGATGAACGAAAGTCTCTCCACATGCTCAGTTCTGAGAGAGAAGTGTGTTTGAAAGCCTTCCTTCACATAGCTTGTTTGGAACACAAAGTTTCTTTTCAGTTGCCAACTCCACTCCGTACTTATATATGGGGAGGTACTAGCTCCAAATCTGTTTTACAGTGCAAACTGCAGGAACTTCAAACCGGCACTAGGAAACAGACTGAGAAACCAGAGTAAAAGTTTCCCCTGCAACCCGTTCCCTTTTTTGCTAGATGAACGAACGTCTCTCCACATGCTCAGTTCTGAGAGATAAGTGTGGGTGAAAGCCGTCCTTCACCTAGCTTGTTGGGAACACAAAGTTTCTTTTCACTTGCAAACTCCACTCCATACATATATATGGGAGGATCTAGTTCCAACTCGGTTTTACAGTGCAAAATGCAGGAACTTCAAACCGGCACTAGGAAACAGACTGAGAAACCAGAGTAAAAGTTTCTCCTGCAACCCGTTCCCTTTATGCTAAATGAACGAACGTCTCTCCACATGCTCAGTTCTGAGAGATAAGTGTGTGTGAAAGCCGTCCTTCACCTAGCTTGTTGGGAACACAAAGTTTCTTTTCACTTGCAAACTCCACTCCTTACATATATATGGGGAGGTACTAGCTCCAACTCGGTTTTACACTGCAAACTGCAGGAACTTCAAACCGGCACTAGGAAACAGACTGAGAAACCAGAGTAAAAGTTTCCCCTGAAAAAACTTTCCCTTTTGTACTAGATGAACGAACGTCTCTCCACATGCTCAGTTCTGAGTGATAAGTGTGTGTGAAAGCCGTCCTTCACCTAGCTTGTTGGGAACACAAAGTTTCTTTTCACTTGAAAACTCCAATCCATACATATATATGGGGAGGTACTAGCTCCAACTCGGTTTTACAGTGCAAACTGCAGGAACTTCAAACCGGCACTAGGAAACAGACTGAGAAACCAGAGTAAAAGTTTCCCCAGCAAACCGTTCCTTTTGTGCTAGATGAACGAAAGTCTCTCCACATGCTCATTTCTGAGAGATAAGTGTGTGTGAAAGCCGTCCTTCACCTAGCTTGTTGGGAACACACACTTTCTTTTCACTTGCAAACTCCAATCCATACATATATATGGGTAGGTACTAGCTCCAACTCGATTTTACAGTGCAAAGTGCAGGAACTTCAAACGGGCACTAGGAAACAGACTGAGAAACCAGAGTAAAAGTTTCTCCTGCAACCCGTTCCTTTATGCAAGATGAACGAACGTCTCTACACATGCTCAGTTCTAAGAGATAAGTGTGTGTGAAAGCCGGCCTTCACCTAGCTTGTTGGGAACACAAAGTTTCTTTTCAGTTGCAAACTCCACTCCTTACATATATATGGGGAGGTACTAGCTCCAACTCGGTTTTACAGGGCAAACTGCAGGAACTTCAAACCGGCACTAGGAAACAGACTGAGAAACCAGAGTAAAAGTTTCCCCCTGAAAACACTTTCCCTTTTGTACTAGATGAACGAACGTCTCTCCACATGCTCAGTTCTGAGAGATAAGTGTGTGTGAAAGCCGTCCTTCACCTAGCTTGTTGGGAACACAAAGTTTCTTTTCACTTGCAAACTCCAATCCATACATATATATGGGGAGGTACTAGCTCCAACTCGGTTTTACAGTGCAAACTGCAGGAATTTCAAACCGGCACTAGGAAACAGACTGAAAAACCAGAGTAAAAGTTTCCCCTGCAACCCGTTCCCTTTGTGCTAGATGAACGAACGTCCCTCCACATGCTCAGTTCTGAGAGATAAGTGTGTGTGAAATCCGTCCTTCACCTAGCTTGTTGGGAACACAAAGTTTCTTTTCAGTTGCAAAATCCATTCCATACATATATGGGGAGGTACTAGCTCCAACTCGGATTTACAGTGCAAACTGCAGGAACTTCAAACCGGCACTAGGAAACAGACTGAGAAACCAGAGTAAACGTTTCCCCTGCAACACGTTCCCTTTTGTGCTAGATGAACGAACGTCTCTCCACATGCTCAGTTCTGAGAGATAAGTGTGTGTGAAAGCCGTCCTTCACCTAGCTTGTTGGGAACACAAAGTTTCTTTTCACTTGCAAACTCCAATCCATACATTTATATGGGGAGGTACTAGTCCAAACTCGGTTTTACAGTGCAAACTGCAGGAATTTCAAACCGGCACTAGAAAACAGATTGAGAAACCAGAGTAAAAGTTTCTCCTGCAACCGGTTCCCTTTGTGCTAGATGAACGAACGTCTCTCCACATGCTCAATTCTGAGAGATAAGTGTGAGTGAAAGCCGTCCTTCAACTAGCTTGTTGGAAACACAAAGTTTCTTTTCAGTTGCCAACTCCACTCCGTACTTATATATGGGGTGGTACAAGCTCCAACTCTGTTTTACAGTGCAAACTGCAGGATCTTCAAACCGGCACTAGGAAACAGACTGAGAAACCAGAGTAAAAGTTTCCCCTGCAACCCGTTCCCTTTTTGCTAGATGAACGAACGTCTCTCCACATGCTCAGTTCTGAGAGATAAATGTGTGTGAAAGCTGTCCTTCACCTAACTTGTTGGGAACACAAAGTTTCTTTTCAGATGCAAAATCCACTCCATACATATATATGGTGAGGTACTAGCTCCAACTTGATTTTACAGTGAAAACTGCAGGAACTTCAAAATTTCACTAGGAAACAGACTGAGAAACCAGAGTAAAAGTTTATACTGCAACCCGTTCCTTTGGTGCTAGATGAACGAACGTCTCTCCACATGCTCAGTTCTGAGAGATAAGTGTGGGTGAAAGCCGTTCTTCACCTAGCTTGTTGGGAACACAGAGTGTCTTTTCACTTGCAAACTCCACTCCATACATATATATGGGGAGGTAGTAGCTCCAACTCGGTTTTACAGTGAAAACTGCAGGAACTTCAAACCGGCAGTAAGAAACAAAATGAGAAACCAGAGTAAAAGTTTCTCCTGCAACCCGTTCCCTTTGTGCTAGATGAACGAAATTCTCTCCACATGCTCAGTTCTGAGAGATAAGTGTGGGTGATAGCCGTCCTTCTCCTAGCTTGTTGGGAACACAAAGTTTCTTTTCACATGCAATCTCCACTCCATACATATATATGGGGAGGTACTAGCTCCAACTCGGTTTTACCGTGCAAACTGCAGGAACTTCAAACTGGCACTAGGAAACAGACTGAGAAACCAGAGTAAAAGTTTCTCCTGCAACCCGTTCCCTTTATGCTAGATGAACGAACGTCTCTCCACATGCTCAGTTCTGAGAGATAAGTGTGTGTGAAAGCCGTCCTTCACCTAGCTTGTTGGGAACACAAAGTTTCTTTTCACTTGCAAACTCCAATCCATACATATATATGGGTAGGTACGAGCTCCAACTCGATTTTACAGTGCAAACTGCAGGAACTTCAAACGGGCACTAGGAAACAGACTGAGAAACCAGAGTAAAAGTTTCCCCCTGAAAACACTTTCCCTTTTGTACTAGATGAACGAACGTCTCTCCACATGCTCAGTTTTGAGAGATAAGTGTGTGTGAAAGCCGTCCTTCACCTAGCTTGTTGGGAACACAAAGTTTCTTTTCACTTACAAACTCCAATCCATACATATATATGGGGAGGTACTAGCTCCAACTCGGTTTTACAGTGCAAACTGCAGGAATTTCAAACCGGCACTAGGAAACAGACTGAGAAACCAGAGTAAAAGTTTCCCCTGCAACCCGTTCCCTTTGTGCTAGATGAACGAACGTCCCTCCACATGCTCAGTTCTGAGAGATAAGTGTGTGTGAAATCCGTCCTTCACCTAGCTTGTTGGGAACACAAAGTTTCTTTTCAGTTGCAAAATCCATTCCATACATATATGGGGAGGTACTAGCTCCAACTCGGATTTACAGTGCAAACTGCAGGAACTTCAAACCGGCACTAGGAAACAGACTGAGAAACCAGAGTAAAAGTTTCTCCAGCAAACCGTTCCTTTTGTGCTAGATGAACGAACGTCTCTCCACATGCTCAGTTCTGAGAGATAAGTGTGTGTGAAAGCCGTCCTTCACCTAGCTTGTTGGGAACACAAAGTTTCTTTTCACTTGCAAACTCCAATCCATACATATATATGGGTAGGTACTAGCTCCAACTCGATTTTACAGTGCAAACTGCAGGTACTTCAAACGGGCACTAGGAAACAGACTGAGAAACCAGAGTAAAAGTTTCTCCTGCAACCCGTTCCTTTATGCTAGATGAACGAACGTCTCTACACATGCTCAGTTCTGAGAGATAAATGTGTGTGAAAGCCGTCCTTCACCTAGCTTGTTGGGAACACAAAGTTTCTTTTCAGTTGCAAACTCCACTCCTTACATATATATGGGGAAGTACTAGCTCCAACTCGGTTTTACAGTGCAAACTGCAGGAACTTCAAACCGGCACTAGGAAACAGACTGAGAAACCAGAGTAAAAGTTTCCCCTGAAAACACTTTCCCTTTTGTACTAGATGAACGAACGTCTCTCCACATGCTCAATTCTGAGAGATAAGTGTGTGTGAAAGCCATCCTTCACCTAGCTTGTTGGGAACACAAAGTTTCTTTTCACTTGCAAACTCCAATCCATACATATATATGGGGAGGTACTAGCTCCAACTCGGTTTTACAGTGCAAACTGCAGGAATTTCAAACCGGCACTAGGAAACAGACTGAGAAACCAGAGTAAAAGTTTCCCCTGCAACCCGTTCCCTTTGTGCTAGATGAACGAACGTCTCTCCACATGCTCAGTTCTGAGAGATAAGTGTGTGTGAAATCCGTCCTTCACCTAGCTTGTTGGGAACACAAAGTTTCTTTTCACTTGCAAACTCCACTTCTTACATATATATGGGGTGGTACTAACTCCAACTCGGTTTTTACAGTGCAAAATGCAGGAACTTCAAACCGGCACTAGGAAACAGACTGAGAAACCAGAGTTAAAATTTCTCCTGCAACCGGTTCCCTTTGTGCTAGATGAACGAAAGTCTCTCCACATGCTCAATTCTGAGAGAGAAGTGTGTTTGAAAGCCTTCCTTCACATAGCTTGTTGGGAACACAAAGTTTCTTTTCAGTTGCCAACTCCACTCCGTACTTATATATGGGGAGGTACTAGCTCCAAATCTGTTTTACAGTGCAAACTGCAGGAACTTCAAACCGGCACTAGGAAACAGACTGAGAAACCAGAGTAAAAGTTTCCCCTGCAACCCGTTCCCTTTTTTGCTAGATGAACGAACGTCTCTCCACATGCTCAGTTCTGAGAGATAACTGTGTGTGAAAGCCGTCCTTCACATAACTTGTTGGGAACACAAAGTTTCTTTTCAGTTGCAAAATCCACTCCAAACATATATATGGGGAGGTACTAGCTCCAACTCGGTTTTACAGTGAAAACTGCAGGAACTTCAAACCGGCACTAGGAAACAGACTGAGAAACCAGAGTAAAAGTTTATCCTGCAACCCGTTCCTTTTGTGCTAGATGAACGAACGTCTCTCCACATGCTCAGTTCTGAGAGATAAGTGTGGGTGAAAGCCGTCCTTCACCTAGCTTGTTGGGAACACAAAGTGTCTTTACACTTGCAAACTCCACTCCATACATATATATGGGGAGATACTAGCTCCAACTCGGTTTTACAGTGAAAACTGCAGGAACTTCAAACCGGCACTAGGAAACAGAATGAGAAACCAGAGTAAAAGTTTCTCCTGCAACCCGTTCCCTTTGTGCTAGATGAACGAACGTCTCTCCACATGCTCAATTCTGAGAGATAAGTGTGGGTGAAAGCCGTCCTTCACCTAGCTTGTTGGGAACACAAAGGTTCTTTTCAATTGCAAACTCCACTCCATACATATATATGGGGAGGTACTAGCTCCAACTCTGTTTTACAGTGCAAACTGCAGGAACATCAAACCGGCACTAGGAAACAGACTGAGAAACCAGAGTAAAAGTTTCTCCTGCAACCCGTTCCCTTTCTGCTAGATGAATGAACGTCTCTCCACATGCTCAGTTCTGAGAGATAACTGTGTGTGAAAGCCGTCCTTCACCTAGCTTGTTGGGAACACAAAGTTTCTTTTCAGTTGCAAACTCCACTCCATAAATATATATG
This sequence comes from Camelus dromedarius, assembly GCF_036321535.1. Classification (NCBI taxonomy): domain Eukaryota; kingdom Metazoa; phylum Chordata; class Mammalia; order Artiodactyla; family Camelidae; genus Camelus; species Camelus dromedarius. The sequence continues at coordinate 84,786,881 of NC_087441.1, read as the reverse complement.
GGAAGGTAATAGCTCCAACACGGTTTTACAGTGAAAACTGCAGGAACTTCAAACCGGCACTAGGAAACAGACTGAGAAACCAGGGTAAAAGTTTCCCCTGCAAACCGTTCCCTTTTTGCTAGATGAACGAACGTCTCTCCACATGCTCAGTTCTGAGAGATAAGTGTGTGTGAAAGCCGTCCTTCACCTAGCTTGTTGGGAACACAAAGTTTCTTTTAAGTTGCAAACTCCACTCCTTACATATATATGGGGAGGTACTAGCTCCAACTCGGTTTTACAGTGCAAAATGCAGGAACTTCAAACCGGCACTAGGAAACAGACTGAGAAACCAGAGTAAAAGTTTCTCCTGCAACCCGTTCCCTTTATGCTAAATGAACGAACGTCTCTACACATGCTCATTTCTGAGAGATAAGTGTGTGTGAAAGCCGTCCTTCACCTAGCTTGTTGGGAACACAAAGTTTCTTTTCAGTTGCAAACTCCACTCCTTACATATATATGGGGAGGTACTAGCTCCAACTCGGTTTTACACTGCAAACTGCAGGAACATAAAACCGGCACTAGGAAACAGACTGAGAAACCAGAGTAAAAGTTTCTCCTGCAACCCGTTCCCTTTATGCTAAATGAACGAAAGTCTCTCCACATGCTCAGTTCTGAGAGATAAGTGTGTGTGAAATCCGTCCTTCACCTAGCTTGTTGGGAACACAAAGTTTCTTTTCACTTGCAAACTCCAATCCATACATATATATGGGGAGGTACTAGCTCCAACTCGGTTTTACAGTGCAAACTGCAGGAATTTCAAACCGGCACTAGGAAACAGACTGAGAAACCAGAGTAAAAGTTTATCCTGCAACCCATTCCCTTTGTGCTAGATGAACGAACGTCTCTCCACATGCTCAGTTCTGAGAGATAAGTGTGGGTGAAGCCGTCCTTCACCTAGCTTGTTGGGAACACAAAGTTTCTTTTCACTTGCAAACTCCACTCCATACATATATATGGGAGGATCTAGTTCCAACTCGGTTTTACAGTGCAAAATGCAGGAACTTCAAACCGGCACTAGGAAACAGACTGAGAAACCAGAGTAAAAGTTTCTCCTGCAACCCGTTCCCTTTATGCTAAATGAACGAACGTCTCTCCACATGCTCAGTTCTGAGAGATAAGTGTGTGTGAAAGCCGTCCTTCACCTAGCTTGTTGGGAACACAAAGTTTCTTTTCACTTGCAAACTCCACTCCTTACATATATATGGGGAGGTACTAACTCCAACTCGGTTTTTACAGTGCAAAATGCAGGAACTTCAAACCGGCACTAGGAAACAGACTGAGAAACCAGAGTTAAAGTTTCTCCTGCAACCGGTTCCCTTTGTGCTAAATGAACGAAAGTCTCTCCACATGCTAAATTCTGAGAGAGAAGTGTGTGTAAAGCCTTCCTTCACATAGCTTGTTGGGAACACATAGTTTCTTTTCAGTTGCCAACTCCACTCCATACTTATATATGGGGAGGTACTAGCTCCAAATCTGTTTTACAGTGCAAACTGCAGGAACTTCAAACCGGCACTAGGAAACAGACTGTGAAACCAGAGTAAAAGTTTCCCCTGCAACCCGTTCCCTTTTTTGCTAGATGAACGAACGTCTCTCCACATGCTCAGTTCTGAGAGATAACTGTGTGTGAAAGCCGTCCTTCACATAACTTGTTGGGAACACAAAGTTTCTTTTCAGTTGCAAAATCCACTCCAAACATATATATGGGGAGGTACTAGCTCCAACTCGGTTTTACAGTGAAAACTGCAGGAACTTCAAACCGGCACTAGGAAACAGACTGAGAAACCAGAGTAAAAGTTTATCCTGCAACCCGTTCCTTTTGTGCTAGATGAACGAACGTCTCTCCACATGCTCAGTTCTGAGAGATAAGTGTGGGTGAAAGCCGTCCTTCACCTAGCTTGTTGGGAACACAAAGTGTCTTTTCACTTGGAAACTCCACTCCATACATATATATGGGGAGGTACTAGCTCCAACTCGGATTTACAGTGAAAACTGCAGGAACTTCAAACCGGCACTAGGAAACAGAATGAGAAACCTGAGTAAAAGTTTCTCCTGCAACCCGTTCCCTTTGTGCTAGATGAACGAACGTCTCTCCACATGCTCAATTCTGAGAGATAAGTGTGGGTGAAAGCCGTCCTTCACCTAGCTTGTTGGGAACACAAAGTTTCTTTTCACTTGCAAACTCCACTCCATACATATATATGGGGAGGTACTAGCTCCAACTCTGTTTTACAGTGCAAACTGCAGGAACTTCAAACCGGCACTAGGAAACAGACTGAGAAACCAGAGTAAAAGTTTCTCCTGCAACCCGTTCCCTTTCTGCTAGATGAACGAACGTCTCTCCACATGCTCAGTTCTGAGAGATAAGTGTGTGTGAAATCCGTCCTTCACCTAGCTTGTTGGGAACACAAAGTTTCTTTTCAGTTGCAAACTCCACTCCATAAATATATATGGGAAGGTAATAGCACCAACTCGGTTTTACAGTGAAAACTGCAGGAACTTAAAACCGGCACTAGGAAACAGACTGAGAAACCAGAGTAAAAGTTTCCCCTGCAAACCGTTCCCTTTTTGCTAGATGAACGAACGTCTCTCCACATGCTCAGTTCTGAGAGATAAGTGTGTGTGAAAGCCGTCCTTCACCTAGCTTGTTGGGAACACAAAGTTTCTTTTAAGTTGCAAACTCCACTCCTTACATATATATGGGGAGTTACTAGCTCCAACTCGGTTTTACAGTGCAAACTGCAGGAACTTCAAACCGGCACTAGGAAACAGACTGAGAAACCAGAGTAAAAGTTTCCCCTGCAACACTTTCCCTTTTGTGCTAGATGAACGAACGTCTCTCCACATGCTCAGTTCTGAGAGATAAGTGTGTGTGAAAGACGTCCTTCACCTAGCTTGTTGGGAACACATAGTTTCTTTTCACTTGCAAACTCCAATCCATACATATATATGGGTAGGTACTAGCTCCAACTCGATTTTACAGTGCAAACTGCAGGAACTTCAAACGGGCACTTGGAAACAGACTGAGAAACCAGAGTAAAAGTTTCTCCTGCAACACGTTCTTTATGCTAGATGAACGAACGTCTCTACACATGCTCAGTTCTGAGAGATAAGTGTGTGTGAAAGCCGACCTTCACCTAGCATGTTGGGAACACAAAGTTTCTTTTCAGTTGCAAACTCCACTCCTTACATATATATGGGGAGGTACTAGCTCCAACTCTGTTTTACAGTGCAAACTGCAGGAACTTCAAACCGGCACTAGGAAACAGACTGAGAAACCAGAGTAAAAGTTTCTCCTGCAACCCGTTCCCTTTCTGCTAGATGAATGAACGTCTCTCCACATGCTCAGTTCTGAGAGATAACTGTGTGTGAAAGCCGTCCTTCACCTAGCTTGTTGGGAACACAAAGTTTCTTTTCAGTTGCAAACTCCACTCCATAAATATATATGGGAAGGTAATAGCTCCAACACGGTTTTACAGTGAAAACTGCAGGAACTTCAAACCGGCACTAGGAAACAGACTGAGAAACCAGAGTAAAAGTTTCCCCTGCAAACCGTTCCCTTTTTGCTAGATGAACGAACGTCTCTCCACATGCTCAGTTCTGAGAGATAAGTGTGTGTGAAAGCCGTCCTTCACCTAGCTTGTTGGGAACACAAAGTTTCTTTTAAGTTGCAAACTCCACTCCTTACATATATATGGGGAGGTACTAGCTCCAACTCGGTTTTACAGTGCAAAATGCAGGAACTTCAAACCGGCACTAGGAAACAGACTGAGAAACCAGAGTAAAAGTTTCTCCTGCAACCCGTTCCCTTTATGCTAAATGAACGAACGTTCTCCACATGCTCAGTTCTGAGAGATAAGTGTGTGTGAAAGCCGTCCTTCACCTAGCTTGTTGGGAACACAAAGTTTCTTTTCAGTTGCAAACTCCACTCCTTACATATATATGGGGAGGTACTAGCTCCAACTCGGTTTTACACTGCAAACTGCAGGAACTTCAAACCGGCACTAGGAAACAGACTGAGAAACCAGAGTAAAAGTTTCCCCTGCAACCCGTTCCCTTTGTGCTAGATGAACGAACGTCTCTCCACATGCTCAGTTCTGAGAGATAAGTGTGGGTGAAGCCGTCCTTCACCTAGCTTGTTGGGAACACAAAGTTTCTTTTCACTTGCAAACTCCACTCCATACATATATATGGGAGGATCTAGTTCCAACTCGGTTTTACAGTGCAAAATGCAGGAACTTCAAACCGGCACTAGGAAACAGACTGAGAAACCAGAGTAAAAGTTTCTCCTGCAACCCGTTCCCTTTATGCTAAATGAACGAACGTCTCTCCACATGCTCAGTTCTGAGAGATAAGTGTGTGTGAAAGCCGTCCTTCACCTAGATTGTTGGGAACACAAAGTTTCTTTTCACTTGCAAACTCCACTCCTTACATATATATGGGGAGGTACTAGCTCCAACTCGGTTTTACACTGCAAACTGCAGGAACTTCAAACCGGCACTAGGAAACAGACTGAGAAACCAGAGTAAAAGTTTCCCCTTAAAAAAACTTTCCCTTTTGTACTAGATGAACGAACGTCTCTCCACATGCTCAGTTCTGAGAGATAAGTGTGTGTGAAAGCCGTCCTTCACCTAGCTTGTTGGGAACACAAAGTTTCTTTTCACTTGCAAACTCCAATCCATACATACATATGGGGAGGTACTAGCTCCAACTCGGTTTTACAGTGCAAACTGCAGGAATTTCAAACCGGCACTAGGAAACAGACTGAGAAACCATAGTAAAAGTTGCCCCTGCAACCCGTTCCCTTTGTGCTAGATGAACGAACGTCTCTCCACATGCCCAGTTCTGAGAGATAAGTGTGTGTGAAATCCGTCCTTCACCTAGCTTGTTGGGAACACAAAGTTTCTTTTCACTTGCAAACTCCACTCCTTACATATATATGGGGAGGTACTAACTCCAACTCGGTTTTTACAGTGCAAAATGCAGGAACTTCAAACCGGCACTAGGAAACAGACTGAGAAACCAGAGTTAAAGTTTCTCCTGCAACCGGTTCCCTTTGTGCTAAATGAACGAAAGTCTCTCCACATGCTAAATTCTGAGAGAGAAGTGTGTGTAAAGCCTTCCTTCACATAGCTTGTTGGGAACACAAAGTTTCTTTTCAGTTGCCAACTCCACTCCATACTTATATATGGGGAGGTACTAGCTCCAAATCTGTTTTACAGTGCAAACTGCAGGAACTTCAAACCGGCACTAGGAAACAGACTGAGAAACCAGAGTAAAAGTTTCCCCTGCAACCCGTTCCCTTTTTTGCTAGATGAACGAACGTCTCTCCACATGCTCAGTTCTGAGAGATAACTGTGTGTGAAAGCCGTCCTTCACATAACTTGTTGGGAACACAAAGTTTCTTTTCAGTTGCAAAATCCACTCCAAACATATATATGGGGAGGTACTAGCTCCAACTCGGTTTTACAGTGAAAACGGCAGGAACTTCAAACCGGCACTAGGAAACAGACTGAGAAACCAGAGTAAAAGTTTATCCTGCAACCCGTTCCTTTTGTGCTAGATGAACGAACGTCTCTCCACATGCTCAGTTCTGAGAGATAAGTGTGGGTGAAAGCCGTCCTTCACCTAGCTTGTTGGGAACACAAAGTGTCTTTTCACTTGCAAACTCCACTCCATACATATATATGGGGAGGTACTAGCTCCAACTCGGTTTTACAGTGAAAACTGCAGGAACTTCAAACCAGCACTAGGAAACAGAATGAGAAACCAGAGTAAAAGTTTCTCCTGCAACCCGTTCCCTTTGTGCTAGATGAACGAACGTCTCTCCACATGCTCAATTCTGAGAGATAAGTGTGGGTGAAAGCCGTCCTTCACCTAGCTTGTTGGGAACACAAAGTTTCTTTTCACTTGCAAACTCCACTCCATAAATATATATGGGAAGGTAATAGCACCAACTCGGTTTTACAGTGAAAACTGCAGGAACTTCAAACCGGCACTAGGAAACAGACTGAGAAACCAGAGTAAAAGTTTCCCCTGCAAACCGTTCCCTTTTTGCTAGATGAACGAACGTCTCTCCACATGCTCAGTTCTGAGAGATAAGTGTGTGTGAAAGCCGTCCTTCACCTAGCTTGTTGGGAACACAAAGTTTCTTTTAAGTTGCAAACTCCACTCCTTACATATATATGGGGAGTTACTAGCTCCAACTCGGTTTTACAGTGCAAACTGCAGGAACTTCAAACCGGCACTAGGAAACAGACTGAGAAACCAGAGTAAAAGTTTCCCCTGCAACACTTTCCCTTTTGTGCTAGATGAACGAACGTCTCTCCACATGCTCAGTTCTGAGAGATAAGTGTGTGTGAAAGACGTCCTTCACCTAGCTTGTTGGGAACACATAGTTTCTTTTCACTTGCAAACTCCAATCCATACATGTATATGGGTAGGTACTAGCTCCAACTCGATTTTACAGTGCAAACTGCAGGAACTTCAAACGGGCACTTGGAAACAGACTGAGAAACCAGAGTAAAAGTTTCTCCTGCAACACGTTCTTTATGCTAGATGAACGAACGTCTCTACACATGCTCAGTTCTGAGAGATAAGTGTGTGTGAAAGCCGACCTTCACCTAGCATGTTGGGAACACAAAGTTTCTTTTCAGTTGCAAACTCCACTCCTTACATATATATGGGGAGGTACTAGCTCCAACTCGGTTTTACAGTGCAAACTGCAGGAACTTCAAACCGGCACTAGGAAACAGACTGAGAAACCAGAGTAAAAGTTTCCCCTGCAACACTTTCCCTTTTGTTCTAGATGAACGAACGTCTCTCCACATGCTCAGTTTTGAGAGATAATTCTGTGTGAAAGCCGTCCTTCACCTAGCTTGTTGGGAACACAGAGTTTCTTTTCACTTGCAAACTCCACTCCTTACATATATATGGGGAGGTACTAATTCCAACTCGGTTTTTACAGTGCAAATTGCAGGAACTTCAAACCGGCACTAGGAAACAGACTGAAAAACCAGAGTTAAAGTTTCTCCTGCAACCGGTTCCCTTTGTGCTAGATGAATGAAAGTCTCTCCACATGCTCAATTCTGAGAGATAAGTGTGTGTGAAAGCCGTCCTTCACATAGCTTGTTGGGAACACAAAGTTTCTTTTCAGTTGCCAACTCCACTCCGTACTTATATATTGGGAGGTACAAGCTCCAAATCTGTTTTACAGTGCAAACTGCAGGAACTTCAAACCGGCACTAGGAAACAGACTGAGAAACCAGAGTAAAAGTTTCCCCTGCAACCCGTTCCCTTTTTTGCTAGATGAACGAACGTCTCTCCACATGCTCAGTTCTGAGAGATAACTGTGTGTGAAAGCCGTCCTTCACCTAACTTGTTGGGAACACAAAGTTTCTTTTCAGTTGCAAAATCCACTCCATACATATATATGGGGAGGTACTAGCTCCAACTCGGTTTTACAGTGAAAACTGCAGGAACTTCAAACCGGCACTAGGAAACAGACTGAGAAACCAGAGTAAAAGTTTATCCTGCAACCCATTCCTTTTGTGCTAGATGAACGAACGTCTCTCCACATGCTCAGTTCTGAGAGATAAGTGTGGGTGAAAGCCGTCCTTCAACTAGCTTGTTGGGAACACAAAGTGTCTTTTCACTTGCAAACTCCACTCCATACATATATATGGGGAGGTACTAGCTCCAACTCGGTTTTACAGTGCAAACTGCAGGAACTTCAAACCGGCACTAGGAAACAGAATGAGAAACCAGAGTAAAAGTTTCTCCTGCAACCCGTTCCCTTTGTGCTAGATGAACGAACGTCTCTCCACATGCTCAATTCTGAGAGATAAGTGTGGGTGAAAGCCGTCCTTCACCTAGCTTGTTGGGAACACAAAGTTTCTTTTCACTTGCAAACTCCACTCCATACATATATATGGGGAGGTACTAGCTCCAACTCGGTTTTACAGTGCAAACTGCAGGAACTTCAAACCGGCACTAGGAAACAGACTGAGAAACCAGAGTAAAAGTTTCTCCTGCAACCCGTTCCCTTTTTGCTAGATGAACGAACGTCTCTCCTCATGCTAAGTTCTGAGAGATAAGTGTGTGTGAAAGCCGTCCTTCACCTAGCTTGTTGGGAACACAAAGTTTCTTTTCAGTTGCAAACTCCACTCCATAAATATATATGGGAAGGTAATAGCTCCAACTCGGTTTTACAGTGAAAACTGCAGGAACTTTAAACCGGCACTAGGAAACAGACTGAGAAACCAGAGTAAAAGTTTCCCCTGCAACCCGTTCCCTTTTTGCTAGATGAACGAACGTCTCTCCACATGCTCAGTTCTGAGAGATAAGTGTGTGTGAAAGCCGTCCTTCACCTAGCTAGTTGGGAACACAAAGTTTCTTTTCAGTTGCAAAATCCATTCCATACATATATATGGGGAGGTTCTAGCTCCAACTCGGTTTTACAGTGAAAACTGCAGGAACTTCAAACCGGCACTAGGAAACAGACTGAGAAACCAGAGTAAAAGTTTCTCCAGCAAACCGTTCCTTTTATGCTAGATGAACGAACGTCTCTCCACATGCTCAGTTCTCAGAGATAAGTGTGGGTGAAAGCCTTCCTTCACCTAGCTTGTTGGGAACCCAAAGTTTCTTTTCACTTGCAAACTCCACTCCATACATATATATGGGGAGGTACTAGCTCCAAATCGGTTTTACAGTGCAAACTGCAGGAACTTCAAACCGGCACTAGGAAACAGAATGAGAAACCAGAGTAAAAGTTTCTCCTGCAACCCGTTCCCTTTGTGCTAGATGAACGAACGTCTCTCCACATGCTCAATTCTGAGAGATAAGTGTGGGTGAAAGCCGTCCTTCACCTAGCTTGTTGGGAACACAAAGTTTCTTTTCACTTGCAAACTCCACTCCATACATATATATGGGGAGGTACTAGCTCCAACTCGGTTTTACAGTGCAAACTGCAGGAACTTCAAACCGGCACTAGGAAACAGACTGAGAAACCAGAGTAAAAGTTTCTCCTGCAACCCGTTCCCTTTCTGCTAGATGAACGAACGTCTCTCCACATGCTCAGTTCTGAGAGATAAGTGTGTGTGAAAGCCGTCCTTCACCTAGCTTGTTGGGAACACAAAGTTTCTTTTAAGTTGCAAACTCCACTCCATAAATATATATGGGAAGGTAATAGCTCCAACTCGGTTTTACAGTGAAAACTGCAGGAACTTCAAACCGGCACTAGGAAACAGACTGAGAAACCAGAGTAAAAGTTTCCCCTGCAACCCGTTCCCTTTTTTGCTAGATGAACGAACGTCTCTCCACATGCTCAGTTCTGAGAGATAACTGTGTGTGAAAGCCGTCCTTCACCTAACTTGTTGGGAACACAAAGTTTCTTTTCAGTTGCAAAATCCACTCCATACATATATATGGGGAGGTACTAGCTCCAACTCGGTTTTACAGTGAAAACTGCAGGAACTTCAAACCGGCACTAGGAAACAGACTGAGAAACCAGAGTAAAAGTTTATCCTGCAACCCATTCCTTTTGTGCTAGATGAACGAACGTCTCTCCACATGCTCAGTTCTGAGAGATAAGTGTGGGTGAAAGCCGTCCTTCAACTAGCTTGTTGGGAACACAAAGTGTCTTTTCACTTGCAAACTCCACTCCATACATATATATGGGGAGGTACTAGCTCCAACTCGGTTTTACAGTGCAAACTGCAGGAACTTCAAACCGGCACTAGGAAACAGAATGAGAAACCAGAGTAAAAGTTTCTCCTGCAACCCGTTCCCTTTGTGCTAGATGAACGAACGTCTCTCCACATGCTCAATTCTGAGAGATAAGTGTGGGTGAAAGCCGTCCTTCACCTAGCTTGTTGGGAACACAAAGTTTCTTTTCACTTGCAAACTCCACTCCATACATATATATGGGGAGGTACTAGCTCCAACTCGGTTTTACAGTGCAAACTGCAGGAACTTCAAACCGGCACTAGGAAACAGACTGAGAAACCAGAGTAAAAGTTTCTCCTGCAACCCGTTCCCTTTTTGCTAGATGAACGAACGTCTCTCCTCATGCTAAGTTCTGAGAGATAAGTGTGTGTGAAAGCCGTCCTTCACCTAGCTTGTTGGGAACACAAAGTTTCTTTTCAGTTGCAAACTCCACTCCATAAATATATATGGGAAGGTAATAGCTCCAACTCGGTTTTACAGTGAAAACTGCAGGAACTTTAAACCGGCACTAGGAAACAGACTGAGAAACCAGAGTAAAAGTTTCCCCTGCAACCCGTTCCCTTTTGTGCTAGATGAACGAACGTCTCTCCACATGCTCATTTCTGAGAGATAAGTGTGTGTGAAAGCCGTACTTCACCTAGCTTGTTGGGAACACAAAGTTTCTTTTCACTTGCAAACTCCAATCCATACATATATATGGGGAAGTACTAGCTCCAACTCTGTTTTACAGTGCAAACTGCAGGAATTTCAAACCGGCACTAGGAAACAGACTGAGAAACCAGAGTAAAAGTTTCTCCTGCAACCGGTTCCCTTTGTGCTAGATGAACGAAAGTCTCTCCACATGCTCAATTCTGAGAGATAAGTGTGTGTGAAAGCCGTCCTTCACCTAGCTTGTTGGTAACACAAAGTTTCTTTTCATTTGCCAACTCCACTCCGTACATATATATGGGGAGGTACTAGCTCAAACTCTGTTTTACAGTGCAAACTGCAGGATCTTCAAACCGGCAGTAGGAAACAGACTGAGAAACCAGAGTAAAAGTTTCCCATGCAACCCGTTCCCATTTTTGCTAGATGAACGAACGTCTCTCCACATGCTCACTTCTGAGAGATAACTGTGTGTGAAAGCCGTACTTCACATAACTTGTTGGGAACACAAAGTTTCTTTTCAGTTGCAAAATCCACTCCATACATATATATGGGGTGGTTCTATCTCCAACTCGGTTTTACAGTGAAAACTGCAGGTACTTCAAAAAGGCACTAGGAAACAGACTGAGAAACCAGAGTAAAAGTTTATCCTACAACCCGTTCCTTTTGTGCTAGATGAACGAACGTCTCTCCACATGCTCAGTTCTGAGAGATAAGTGTGGGTGAAAGCCGTTCTTCACCTAGCTTGTTGGGAACACAGAGTGTCTTTTCACTTGCAAACTCCACTCCATACATATATATGGGGAGGTACTAGCTCCAACTCAGTTTTACAGTGAAAACTGCAGGAACTTCAAACCGGCACTAAGAAACAAAATGAGAAACCAGAGTAAAAGTTTCTCCTGCAACACGTTCCCTTTGTGCTAGATGAACGAAAGTCTCTCCACATGCTCAGTTCTGAGAGATAAGTGTGGGTGAAAGCCGTCCTTCACCTAGCTTGTTGGGAACAGAAAGTTTCTTTTCACTTGCAAACTCCACTCCATACATATATATGGGGAGGTACTAGCTCCAACTCGGTTTTACAGTGCAAACTGCAGGAACTTCAAACCGGCACTAGGAAACAGACTGAGAAACCAGAGTAAAAGTTTCTCCTGCAACCCGTTCCCTTTATGCTAGATGAACGAACGTCTCTCCACATGCTCAGTTCTGAGAGATAAGTGTGTGTGAAAGCCGTCCTTCACCTAGCTTGTTGGGAACACAAAGTTTCTTTTCAGTTGCAAACTCCACTCCATAAATATATATGGGAAGGTAATAGCTCCAACTCGGTTTTACAGTGAAAACTGCAGGAACTTCAAACCGGCACTAGGAAACAGACTGAGAAACCAGAGTAAAAGTTTCCCCTGCAACCTGTTCCCTTTTTGCTAGATGAACGAACGTCTCTCCACATGCTCACTTCTGAGAGATAAGTGTGTGTTAAAGCCGTACTTCACCTAGCTTGTTGGGAACACAAAGTTTATTTTCAGGTGCAAAATCCATTCCATACATATATATATGGGGAGGTACTAGCTCCAACTCGGTTTTACAGTGAAAACTGCAGGAACTTCAAACCGGCACTAGGAAACAGACTGAGAAACAAGAGTAAAAGTTTCTCCAGCAAACCGTTCCTTTTGTGCTAGATGAACGAACGTCTCTCCACATGCTCAGTTCTGAGAGATAAGTGTGTGTGAAAGCCGTCCTTCACCTAGCTTTTTGGGAACACAAAGTTTCTTTTCAGTTGCAAACTCCACTCCATAGATATATATGGGGAGGTTCAAGCTCCAACTCGTTTTTACAGTGAAAACTGCAGGAACTTCAAACCGGCACTAGGAAACAGACTGAGAAACAAGAGTAAAAGTTTCTCCTGCAACCCGTTCCATTTGTTCTAGATGAACGAACGTATCTCCACATGCTCAGTTCTGAGAGATATGTGTGTGTGAAAGAGGTCCTTCACCTTGCTTGTTGGGAACACAAAGTTTCTTTTCACTTGCAATCTCCACTCCATACATATATATGGGGGTTACTAGCTCCAACTCGGTTTTACAGTGCAAACTGCAGGAACTTCAACCCGGCACTAGGAAACAGACTGAGAAAGCAGAGTAAAAGTTTCTCCTGCAACCCGTTCCCTTTGTGCTAGATGAACGAACGTCTCTCCACATGCTCAGTTCTGAGATATAAGTGTGGGTGAATGTCGTCCTTCACCTAGCTTGTTGGGAACACAAAGTTTCTTTTCAGTTGCAAACTCCACTCCTTAAATATATATATGGGGAGGTACTAGCTCCAACTCGGTTTTACAGTGCAAACTGCAGTAACTTCAAACCGGCACTAGGAAACAGACTGAGAAACCAGAGTTAACGTTTCCCCTGCAACACGTTCCCTTTTGTGCTAGATGAACGAACGTCTCTCCACATGCTCAGTTCTGAGAGATAAGTGTGTGTGAAAGCCGTCCTTCACCTAGCTTGTTGGGAACACAAAGTTTCTTTTCACTTGCAAACTCCAATCCATACATATATATGGGGAAGTACTAGCTCCAACTCGGTTTTACAGTGCAAACTGCAGGAATTTCAAACCGGCACTAGGAAACAGACTGAGAAACCAGAGTAAAAGTTTCTCCTGCAACCGGTTCCCTTTGTGCTAGATGAAAGAACGTCTCTCCACATGCTCAATTCTGAGAGATAAGTGCGTGTGAAAGCCGTCCTTCACCTAGCTTGTTGGGAACACAAAGTTTCTTTTCAGTTGCCAACTCCACTCCGTACATATATATGGGGAGGTACAAGCTCAAACTCTGTTTTACAGTGCCAACTGCAGGATCTTCAAACCGGCAGTAGGAAACAGACTGAGAAACCAGTGTAAAAGTTTCCCATGCAAACCGTTCCCATTTTTGCTAGATGAACGAACGTCTCTCCACATGCTCAGTTCTGAGAGATAACTGTGTGTGAAAGCCGTCCTTCACCTAACTTTTTGGGAACACAAAGTTTCTTTTCAGTTGCAAAATCCACTCCATACATATATATGGGGTGGTTGTATCTCCAACTCGGTTTTACAGTGAAAACTGCAGGATCTTCAAAAAGGCACTAGGAAACAGACTGAGAAACCAGAGTAAAAGTTTATCCTGCAACCCGTTCCTTTTGTGCTAGATGAACGAACGTCTCTCAACATGCTCAGTTCTGAGAGATAAGTGTGGGTGAAAGCCGTGCTTCACCAATCTTGTTGGGAACACAGAGTGTCTTTTCACTTGCAAACTCCACTCCATACATATATATGGGGAGGTACTAGCTCCAACTCAGATTTACAGTGAAAACTGCAGGAACTTCAAACCGGCACTAAGAAACAAAATGAGAAAACATAGTAAAAGTTTCTCCTGCAACACGTTCCCTTTGTGCTAGATGAACGAAAGTCTCTCCACATGCTCAGTTCTGAGAGATAAGTGTGGGTGAAAGCCGTCCTTCACCTAGCTTGTTGGGAACAGAAAGTTTCTTTTCACTTGCAAACTCCACTCCATACATATATATGGGGAGGTACTAGCTCCAACTCGGGTTTACAGTGCAAACGGCAGGAACTTCAAACCGGCACTAGGAAACAGACTGAGAAACCAGAGTAAAAGTTTCTCCTGCAACCCGTTCCCTTTATGCTAGATGAACGAACGTCTCTCCACATGCTCAGTTCTGAGAGATAAGTGTGTGTGAAAGCCGTCCTTCACCTAGCTTGTTGGGAACACAAAGTTTCTTTTCAGTAGCAAACTCCACTCCATAAATATATATGGGAAGGTAATAGCTCCAACTCGGTTTTACAGTGAAAACTGCAGGAACTTCAAACCGGCACTAGGAAACAGACTGAGAAACCAGAGTTAAAGTTTCCCCTGCAACCTGTTCCCTTTTTGCTAGATGAACGAACGTCTCTCCACATGCTCACATCTGAGAGATAAGTGTGTGTTAAAGCCGTACTTCACCTAGCTTGTTGGGAACACAAAGTTTCTTTCAGTTGCAAAATCCATTCCATACATATATATATGGGGAGGTACTAGCTCCAACTCGGTTTTACAGTGAAAACTGCAGGAACTTCAAACCGGCACTAGGAAACAGACTGAGAAACAAGAGTAAAAGTTTCTCCAGCAAACCGTTCCTTTTGTGCTAGATGAACGAACGTCTCTCCACATGCTCAGTTCTGAGAGATAAGTGTGTGTGAAAGCCGTCCTTCACCTAGCTTTTTGGGAACACAAAGTTTCTTTTCAGTTGCAAACTCCACTCCATAGATATATATGGGGAGGTACAAGCTCCAACTCGTTTTTACAGTGAAAACTGCAGGAACTTCAAACCGGCACTAGGAAATAGACTGAGAATCCAGAGTAAAACTTTCTCCTGCAACCCGTTCCATTTGTGCTAGATGAACGAACGTATCTCCACATGCTCAGTTCTGAGAGATAAGTGTGTGTGAAAGAGGTCCTTCACCTTGCTTGTTGGGAACACAAAGTTTCTTTTCACTTGCAATCTCCACTCCATACATATTTATGGGGGTTACTAGCTCCAACTCGGTTTTACAGTGCAAACTGCAGGAACTTCAACCCGGCACTAGGAAACAGACTGAGAAAGCAGAGTAAAAGTTTCTCCTGCAACCCGTTCCCTTTGTGCTAGATGAACGAACGTCTCTCCACATGCTCAGTTCTGAGAGATAAGTGTGAGTGAAAGTCGTCCTTCACCTAGCTTGTTGGGAACACAAAGTTTCTTTTCAGTTGCAAACTCCACTCCTTAAATATATATATGGGGAGGTACTAGCTCCAACTCGGTTTTACAGTGCAAACTGCAGGAACTTCAAACCGGCACTAGGAAACCGACTGAGAAACCAGAGTTAACGTTTCCCCTGCAACACGTTCCCTTTTGTGCTAGATGAACGAACGTCTCTCCACATGCTCAGTTCTGAGAGATAAGTGTGTGTGAAAGCCGTCCTTCACCTAGCTTGTTGGGAACACAAAGTTTCTTTTCACTTGCAAACTCCAATCCATACATATATATGGGGAAGTACTAGCTCCAACTCGGTTTTACAGTGCAAACTGCAGGAATTTCAAACCGGCACTAGGAAACAGACTGAGAAACCAGAGTAAAAGTTTCTCCTGCAACCAGTTCCCTTTGTGCTAGATGAACGAACGTCTCTCCACATGCTCAATTCTGAGAGATAAGTGCGTGTGAAAGCCGTCCTTCACCTAGCTTGTTGGGAACACAAAGTTTCTTTTCAGTTGCCAACTCCACTCTGTACATATATATGGGGAGGTACTAGCTCAAACTCTGTTTTACAGTGCCAACTGCAGGATCTTCAAACCGGCAGTAGGAAACAGACTGAGAAACCAGAGTAAAAGTTTCTCCAGCAAACCGTTCCTTTTGTGCTAGATGAACGAACGTCTCTCCACATGCTCAGTTCTGAGAGATAAGTGTGTGTGAAAGCCGTTCTTCACCTAGCTTTTTGGGAACACAAAGTTTCTTTTCACTTGCAAACTCCAATCCATACATATATATGGGTAGGTACAAGCTCCAACTCGGTTTTACAGTGCAAACTGCAGGAATTTCAAACCGGCACTAGGAAACAGACTGAGAAACCAGAGTAAAAGTTTCTCCTGCAACTCGTTCCCTTTGTGCTAGATGAACAAACGTCTCTCCACATGCTCAGTTCTGAGAGATAAGTGTGTGTGAAAGCCGTCCTTCACCTAGCTTGTTGGGAACACAAAGTTTCTTTTCACTTGCAAACTCCAATCCATATATATATATGGGGAGGTACTAGCTCCAACTCGATTTTACAGTGCAAACTGCAGGAATTTCAAACCGGCACTAGGAAACAGACTGAGAAACCAGAGTAAATGTTTCTCCTGCAACCCGTTCCCTTTTTGCTAGATGAACGAATGTCTCTCCACATGCTCAGTTCTGAGAGATAAGTGTGGGTGAAAGCCGTCCTTCACCTAGCTTGTTGGGAACACAAAGTTTCTTTTCAGTTGCAAACTCCACTCCATAGATATATATGGGAAGGTAATAGCTCCAACTCGTTTTTACAGTGAAAACTTCAGGAACTTCAAACCGGCACTAGGAAATAGACTGAGAATACAGAGTAAAAGTTTCTCCTGCAACCCGTTCCCTTTGTGCCAAATGAACGAACGTCTCTTCACATGCTCAGTTCTGAGAGATAAGTGTGGGTGAAAGAGGTCCTTCAACTTGCTTGTTGGGAACACAAAGTTTCTTTTCACTTACAAACTCCACTCCATACATATATATGGGGAGGTACTAGCTCCAACTAGGTTTTACAGTGCAAACTGCAGGAACTTCAACCCGGCACTAGGAAACAGACTGAGAAACCAGAGTAAAAGTTTCTCCTGCAACCCGTTCCCCTTGTGCTAGATGAACGAACATCTCTCCACATGCTCAGTTCTGAGAGATAAGTGTGCGTGAAGCCGTCCTTCACCTAGCTTGTTGGGAACACAAAGTTTCTTTTCACTTGCAAACTCCACTCCATACATATATATGGGAGGATCTAGTTCCAACTCGGTTTTACAGTGAAAACTGCAGGAACTTCAAACCGGCACTAGGAAACAGACTGAGAAACCAGAGTAAACGTTTCCCCTGCAACACGTTCCCTTTTGTGCTAGATGAACGAACGTCTCTCCACATGCTCAGTTCTGAGAGATAAGTGTGTGTGAAAGCCGTACTTCACCTAGCTTGTTGGGAACACAAAGTTTCTTTTCACTTGCAAACTCCAATCCATACATATACATGGGGAAGTACTAGCTCCAACTCTGTTTTTCAGTGCAAACTGCAGGAATTTCAAACCGGCACTAGGAAACAGACTGAGAAACCAGAGTAAAAGTTTCTCCTGCAACCGGTTCCCTTTGTGCTAGATGAACGAAAGTCTCTCCACATGCTCAATTCTGAGAGATAAGTGTGTGTGAAAGCCGTCCTTCACCTAGCTTGTTGGGAACACAAAGTTTCTTTTCAGTTGCCAACTCCACTCCGTACATATATATGGGGAGGTACAAGCTCAAACTCTGTTTTACAGTGCCAACTGCAGGATCTTCAAACCGGCAGTAGGAAACAGACTGAGAAACCAGAGTAAAAGTTTCCCATGCAACCCGTTCCCATTTTTGCTAGATGAACGAACGTCTCTCCACATGCTCAGTTCTGAGAGATAACTGTGTGTGAAAGCCGTCCTTCAACTAACTTGTTGGGAACACAAAGTTTCTTTTCAGTTGCAAAATCCACTCCATATATATATATGGGGTGGTTCTATCTCCAACTCGGTTTTACAGTGAAAACTGCAGGAACTTCAAAAAGGCACTAGGAAACAGACTGAGAAACCAGAGTAAAAGTTTATCCTACAACCCGTTCCTTTTGTGCTAGATGAACGAACGTCTCTCCACATGCTCAGTTCTGAGAGATAAGTGTGGGTGCAAGCCGTTCTTCACCTAGCTTGTTGGGAACACAGAGTGTCTTTTCACTTGCAAACTCCACTCCATACATATATATGGGGAGGTACTAGCTCCAACTCAGTTTTACAGTGAAAACTGCAGGAACTTCAAACCGGCACTAAGAAACAAAATGAGAAACCAGAGTAAAAGTTTCTCCTGCAACACGTTCCCTTTGTGCTAGATGAACGAAAGTCTCTCCACATGCTCAGTTCTGAGAGATAAGTGTGGATGAAAGCCGTCCTTCACCTAGCTTGTTGGGAACAGAAAGTTTCTTTTCACTTGCAAACTCCACTCCATACATATATATGGGGAGGTACTAGCTCCAACTCGGTTTTACAGTGCAAACTGCAGGAACTTCAAACCGGCACTAGGAAACAGACTGAGAAACCAGAGTAAAAGCTTCTCCTGCAACCCGTTCCCTTTATGCTAGATGAACGAACGTCTCTCCACATGCTCAGTTCTGAGAGATAAGTGTGTGTGAAAGCCGTACTTCACCTAGCTTGTTGGGAACACAAAGTTTCTTTTCAGTTGCAAACTCCACTCCATAAATATATATATTGGAAGGTAATAGCTCCAACTCGGTTTTACAGTGAAAACTGCAGGAACTTCAAACCGGCACTAGGAAACAGACTGAGAAACCAGAGTAAAAGTTTCCCCTGCAACCTGTTCCCTTTTTGCTAGATGAACGAACGTCTCTCCACATGCTCACTTCTGAGAGATAAGTGTGTGTTAAAGCCGTACTTCACCTAGCTTGTTGGGAACACAAAGTTTCTTTTCAGTTGCAAAATCCATTCCATACATATATATATGGGGAGGTACTAGCTCCAACTCGGTTTTACAGTGAAAACTGCAGGAACTTCAAACCGGCACTAGGAAACAGACTGAGAAACCAGAGTAAAAGTTTCTCCAGCAAACCGTTCCTTTTGTGCTAGATGAACGAACGTCTCTCCACATGCTCAGTTCTGAGAGATAAGTGTGTGTGAAAGCCGTCCTTCACCTAGCTTTTTGGGAACACAAAGTTTCTTTTCAGTTGCAAACTCCACTCCATAGATATATATGGGGAGGTACAAGCTCCAACTCGTTTTTACAGTGAAAACTGCAGGAACTTCAAACCGGCACTAGGAAATAGACTGAGAATCCAGAGTAAAACTTTCTCCTGCAACCCGTTCCATTTGTGCTAGATGAACGAACGTATCTCCACATGCTCAGTTCTGAGAGATAAGTGTGTGTGAAAGAGGTCCTTCACCTTGCTTGTTGGGAACACAAAGTTTCTTTTCACTTGCAATCTCCACTCCATACATATATATGGGGGTTACTAGCTCCAACTCGGTTTTACAGTGCAAACTGCAGGAACTTCAACCCGGCACTAGGAAACAGACTGAGAAAGCAGAGTAAAAGTTTCTCCTGCAACCCGTTCCCTTTGTGCTAGATGAACGAAAGTCTCTCCACATGCTCAGTTCTGAGAGATAAGTGTGGGTGAAAGCCGTCCTTCACCTAGCTTGTTGGGAACACAAAGTTTCTTTTCAGTTGCAAACTCCACTCCTTAAATATATATATGGGGAGGTACTAGCTCCAACTCGGTTTTACAGTGCAAACTGCAGGAACTTCAAACCGGCACTAGGAAACAGACTGAGAAACCAGAGTAAATGTTTCCCCTGCAACACGTTCCCTTTTGTGCTAGATGAACGAACGTCTCTCCACATGCTCAGTTCTGAGAGATAAGTGTGTGTGAAAGCCGTCCTTCACCTAGCTTGTTGGGAACACAAAGTTTCTTTTCACTTGCAAACTCCAATCCATACATATATATGGGGAAGTACTAGCTCCAACTCGGTTTTACAGTGCAAACTGCAGGAATTTCAAACCGGCACTAGGAAACAGACTGAGAAACCAGAGTAAAAGTTTCTCCTGCAACCGGTTCCTTTTGTGCTAGATGAACGAACGTCTCTCCACATGCTCAATTCTGAGAGATAAATGCGTGTGAAAGCCGTCCTTCACCTAGCTTGTTGGGAACACAAAGTTTCTTTTCAGTTGCCAACTCCACTCCGTACATATATATGGGGAGGTACTAGCTCAAACTCTGTTTTACAGTGCCAACTGCAGGATCTTCAAACCGGCAGTAGGAAACAGACTGAGAAACCAGAGTAAAAGTTTCCCATGCAACCCGTTCCCATTTTTGCTAGATGAACGAACGTCTCTCCACATGCTCAGTTCTGAGAGATAACTGTGTGTGAAACCCGTCCTTCACCTAACTTGTTGGGAACACAAAGTTTCTTTTCAGTTGCAAAATCCACTCCATACATATATATGGGGTGGTTCTATCTCCAACTCGGTTTTACAGTGAAAACTGCAGGATCTTCAAAAAGGCACTAGGAAACAGACTGAGAAACCAGAGTAAAAGTTTATCCTGCAACCCGTTCCTTTTGTGCTAGATGAACGAACGTCTCTCAACATGCTCAGTTCTGAGAGATAAGTGTGGGTGAAAGCCGTTCTTCACCAATCTTGTTGGGAACACAGAGTGTCTTTTCACTTGCAATCTCCACTCCATACATATATATGGGGAGGTACTAGCTCCAACTCAGTTTTACAGTGAAAACTGCAGGAACTTCAAACCGGCACTAAGAAACAAAATGAGAAACCAGAGTAAAAGTTTCTCCTGCAACACGTTCCCTTTGTGCTAGATGAACGAAAGTCTCTCCACATGCTCAGTTCTGAGAGATAAGTGTGGGTGAAAGCCGTCCTTCACCTAGCTTGTTTGGAACAGAAAGTTTCTTTTCACTTGCAAACTCCACTCCATACATATATATGGGGAGGTACTAGCTCCAACTCGGTTTTACAGTGCAAACTGCAGGAACTTCAAACCGGCACAAGGAAACAGACTGAGAAACCAGAGTAAAAGTTTCTCCTGCAACCCGTTCCCTTTATGCTAGATGAACGAACGTCTCTCCACATGCTCAGTTCTGAGAGATAAGTGTGTGTGAAAGCCGTCCTTCACCTAGCTTGTTGGGAACACAAAGTTTCTTTTCAGTTGCAAACTCCACTCCATAAATATATATATGGGAAGGTAATAGCTCCAACTCGGTTTTACAGTGAAAACTGCAGGAACTTCAAACCAGCACTAGGAAACAGACTGAGAAACCAGAGTTAAAGTTTCCCCTGCAACCTGTTCCCTTTTTGCTAGATCAACGAAAGTCTCTCCACATGCTCACTTCTGAGAGATAAGTGTGTGTTAAAGCCGTACTTCACCTAGCTTGTTGGGAACACAAAGTTTCTTTTCAGTTGCAAAATCCATTCCATAAATATATATATATGGGGAGGTACTAGCTCCAACTCGGTTTTACAGTGAAAACTGCAGGAACTTCAAACCGGCACTAGGAAACAGACTGAGAAACCAGAGTAAAAGTTTCTCCAGCAAACCGTTCCTTTTGTGCTAGATGAACGAACGTCTCTCCACATGCTCAGTTCTGAGAGATAAGTGTGTGTGAAAGCCGTTCTTCACCTAGCTTTTTGGGAACACAAAGTTTCTTTTCACTTGCAAACTCCAATCCATACATATATATGGGTAGGTACAAGCTCCAACTCGGTTTTACAGTGCAAACTGCAGGAATTTCAAACCGGCACTAGGAAACAGACTGAGAAACCAGAGTAAAAGTTTCTCCTGCAACTCGTTCCCTTTGTGCTAGATGAACGAACGTCTCTCCACATGCTCAGTTCTGAGAGATAAGTGTGTGTGAAAGCCGTCCTTCACCTAGCTTGTTGGGAACACAAAGTTTCTTTTCACTTGCAAACTCCAATCCATATATATATATGGGGAGGTACTAGCTCCAACTCGATTTTACAGTGCAAACTGCAGGAATTTCAAACCGGCACTAGGAAACAGACTGAGAAACCAGAGTAAATGTTTCTCCTGCAACCCGTTCCCTTTTTGCTAGATGAACGAATGTCTCTCCACATGCTCAGTTCTGAGAGATAAGTGTGGGTGAAAGCCGTCCTTCACCTAGCTTGTTGGGAACACAAAGTTTCTTTTCAGTTGCAAACTCCACTCCATAGATATATATGGGAAGGTAATAGCTCCAACTCGTTTTTACAGTGAAAACTGCAGGAACTTCAAACCGGCACTAGGAAACAGACTGAGAAACCAGAGTAAAAGTTTCCCCTGCAACCCGTTCCCTTTTTGCAAGATGAGCGAAAGTCTCTTAACATGCTGAGTTCTGAGAGATAAGTGTGGGTGAAGCCGTCCTTCACCTAGCTTGTTGGGAACACAAAGTTTCTTTTCACTTGCAAACTCCACTCCATACATATATATGGGAGGATCTAGTTCCAACTCGGTTTTACAGTGCAAAATGCAGGAACTTCAAACCGGCACTAGGAAACAGACTGAGAAACCAGAGTAAAAGTTTCTCCTGCAACCCGTTCCCTTTATGCTAAATGAACGAACGTCTCTCCACATGCTCAGTTCTGAGAGATAAGTGTGTGTGAAAGCCGTCCTTCACCTAGCTTGTTGGGAACACAAAGTTTCTTTTCACTTGCAAACTCCACTCCTTACATATATATGGGGAGGTACTAGCTCCAACTCGATTTTACACTGCAAACTGCAGGAACTTCAAACCGGCACTAGGAAACAGACTGAGAAACCAGAGTAAAAGTTTCCCCTGAAAAAACTTTCCCTTTTGTACTAGATGAACGAACGTCTCTCCACATGCTCAGTTCTGAGGGATAAGTGTGTGTGAAAGCCGTCCTTCACCTAGCTTGTTGGGAACACAAAGTTTCTTTTCACTTGCAAACTCCAATCCATACATATATATGGGGAGGTACTAGCTCCAACTCGGTTTTACAGTGCAAACTGCAGGAATTTCAAACCGGCACTAGGAAACAGACTGAGAAACCATAGTAAAAGTTGCCCCTGCAACCCGTTCCCTTTGTGCTAGATGAACGAACGTCTCTCCACATGCCCAGTTCTGAGAGAGAAGTGTGTGTAAAGCCTTCCTTCACATAGCTTGTTGGGAACACAAAGTTTCTTTTCAGTTGCCAACTCCACTCCATACTTATATATGGGGAGGTACTAGCTCCAAATCTGTTTTACAGTGCAAACTGCAGGAACTTCAAACCGGCACTAGGAAACAGACTGAGAAACCAGAGTAAAAGTTTCCCCTGCAACCCGTTCCCTTTTTTGCTAGATGAACGAATGTCTCTCCACATGCTCAGTTCTGAGAGATAACTGTGTGTGAAAGCCGTCCTTCACATAACTTGTTGGGAACACAAAGTTTCTTTTCAGTTGCAAAATCCACTCCAAACTTATATATGGGGAGGTACTAGCTCCAACTCGGTTTTACAGTGAAAACTGCAGGAACTTCAAACCGGCACTAGGAAACAGACTGAGAAACCAGAGTAAAAGTTTATCCTGCAACCCGTTCCTTTTGTGCTAGATGAACGAACGTCTCTCCACATGCTCAGTTCTGAGAGATAAGTGTGGGTGAAAGCCGTCCTTCACCTAGCTTGTTGGGAACACAAAGTGTCTTTTCACTTGCAAACTCCACTCCATACATATATATGGGGAGGTACTAGCTCCAACTCGGTTTTACAGTGAAAACTGCAGGAACTTCAAACCGGCACTAGGAAACAGACTGAGAAACCAGAGTAAAAGTTTCCCCTGCAAACCGTTCCCTTTTTGCTACATGAACGAACGTCTCTCCACATGCTCAGTTCTGAGAGATAAGTGTGTGTGAAAGCCGTCCTTCACCTAGCTTGTTGGGAACACAAAGTTTCTTTTAAGTTGCAAACTCCACTCCTTACATATATATGGGGAGTTACTAGCTCCAACTCGGTTTTACAGTGCAAACTGCAGGAACTTCAAACCGGCACTAGGAAACAGACTGAGAAACCAGAGTAAAAGTTTCCCCTGCAACACTTTCCCTTTTGTGCTAGATGAACGAACGTCTCTCCACATGCTCAGTTCTGAGAGATAAGTGTGTGTGAAAGCCGTACTTCACCTAGCTTGTTGGGAACACAAAGTTTTTTTTCACTTGCAAACTCCAATCCATATATATATAAGGGGAGGTACTAGCTCCAACTCGGTTTTACAGTGCAAAATGCAGGAACTTCAAACCGGCACTAGGAAACAGACTGAGGAACCAGAGTAAAAGTTTCTCCTGCAACCCGTTCCCCTTGTGCTAGATGAACGAACTTCTCTCCACATGCTCAGTTCTGAGAGATAAGTGTGGGTGAAGCCGTCCTTCACCTAGCTTGTTGGGAACACAAAGTTTCTTTTCACTTGCAAACTCCACTCCATACATATATATGGGAGGATCTAGTTCCAACTCGGTTTTACAGTGAAAACTGCAGGAACTTCAAACCGGCACTAGGAAACAGACTGAGAAACCAGAGTAAACGTTTCCCCTGCAACACGTTCCCTTTTGTGCTAGATGAACGAACGTCTCTCCACATGCTCAGTTCTGAGAGATAAGTGTGTGTGAAAGCCGTACTTCACCTAGCTTGTTGGGAACACAAAGTTTCTTTTCACTTGCAAACTCCAATCCATACATATATATGGGGAAGTACTAGCTCCAACTCTGTTTTACAGTGCAAACTGCAGGAATTTCAAACCGGCACTAGGAAACAGACTGAGAAACCAGAGTAAAAGTTTCTCCTGCAACCGGTTCCCTTTGTGCTAGATGAACGAAAGTCTCTCCACATGCTCAATTCTGAGAGATAAGTGTGTGTGAAAGCCGTCCTTCACCTAGCTTGTTGGGAACACAAAGTTTCTTTTCAGTTGCCAACTCCACTCCGTACATATATATGGCGAGGTACTAGCTCAAACTCTGTTTTACAGTGCCAACTGCAGGATCTTCAAACCGGCAGTAGGAAACAGACTGAGAAACCAGAGTAAAAGTTTCCCATGCAACCCGTTCCCATTTTTGCTAGATGAACGAACGTCTCTCCACATGCTCAGTTCTGAGAGATAACTGTGTGTGAAAGCCGTCCTTCAACTAACTTGTTGGGAACACAAAGTTTCTTTTCAGTTGCAAAATCCACTCCATACAAATATATGGGGTGGTTCTATCTCCAACTCGGTTTTACAGTGAAAACTGCAGGAACTTCAAAAAGGCACTAGGAAACAGACTGAGAAACCAGAGTAAAAGTTTATCCTACAACCCGTTCCTTTTGTGCTAGATGAACGAACGTCTCTCCACATGCTCAGTTCTGAGAGATAAGTGTGGGTGCAAGCCGTTCTTCACCTAGCTTGTTGGGAACACAGAGTGTCTTTTCACTTGCAAACTCCACTCCATACATATATATGGGGAGGTACTAGCTCCAACTCAGTTTTACAGTGAAAACTGCAGGAACTTCAAACCGGCACTAAGAAACAAAATGAGAAACCAGAGTAAAAGTTTCTCCTGCAACACGTTCCCTTTGTGCTAGATGAACGAAAGTCTCTCCACATGCTCAGTTCTGAGAGATAAGTGTGGATGAAAGCCGTCCTTCACCTAGCTTGTTGGGAACAGAAAGTTTCTTTTCACTTGCAAACTCCACTCCATACATATATATGGGGAGGTACAAGCTCCAACTCGGTTTTACAGTGCAAACTGCAGGAACTTCAAACCGGCACTAGGAAACAGACTGAGAAACCAGAGTAAAAGCTTCTCCTGCAACCCGTTCCCTTTATGCTAGATGAACGAACGTCTCTCCACATGCTCAGTTCTGAGAGATAAGTGTGTGTGAAAGCCGTCCTTCACCTAGCTTGTTGGGAACACAAAGTTTCTTTTAAGTTGCAAACTCCACTCCTTACATATATATGGGGAGTTACTAGCTCCAACTCGGTTTTACAGTGCAAACTGCAGGAACTTCAAACCGGCACTAGGAAACAGACTGAGAAACCAGAGTAAAAGTTTCCCCTGCAACACTTTCCCTTTTGTGCTAGATGAACGAACGTCTCTCCACATGCTCAGTTCTGAGAGATAAGTGTGTGTGAAAGCCGTACTTCACCTAGCTTGTTGGGAACACAAAGTTTTTTTTCACTTGCAAACTCCAATCCATATATATATAAGGGGAGGTACTAGCTCCAACTCGGTTTTACAGTGCAAAATGCAGGAACTTCAAACCGGCACTAGGAAACAGACTGAGGAACCAGAGTAAAAGTTTCTCCTGCAACCCGTTCCCCTTGTGCTAGATGAACGAACTTCTCTCCACATGCTCAGTTCTGAGAGATAAGTGTGGGTGAAGCCGTCCTTCACCTAGCTTGTTGGGAACACAAAGTTTCTTTTCACTTGCAAACTCCACTCCATACATATATATGGGAGGATCTAGTTCCAACTCGGTTTTACAGTGAAAACTGCAGGAACTTCAAACCGGCACTAGGAAACAGACTGAGAAACCAGAGTAAACGTTTCCCCTGCAACACGTTCCCTTTTGTGCTAGATGAACGAACGTCTCTCCACATGCTCAGTTCTGAGAGATAAGTGTGTGTGAAAGCCGTACTTCACCTAGCTTGTTGGGAACACAAAGTTTCTTTTCACTTGCAAACTCCAATCCATACATATATATGGGGAAGTACTAGCTCCAACTCTGTTTTACAGTGCAAACTGCAGGAATTTCAAACCGGCACTAGGAAACAGACTGAGAAACCAGAGTAAAAGTTTCTCCTGCAACCGGTTCCCTTTGTGCTAGATGAACGAAAGTCTCTCCACATGCTCAATTCTGAGAGATAAGTGTGTGTGAAAGCCGTCCTTCACCTAGCTTGTTGGGAACACAAAGTTTCTTTTCAGTTGCCAACTCCACTCCGTACATATATATGGCGAGGTACTAGCTCAAACTCTGTTTTACAGTGCCAACTGCAGGATCTTCAAACCGGCAGTAGGAAACAGACTGAGAAACCAGAGTAAAAGTTTCCCATGCAACCCGTTCCCATTTTTGCTAGATGAACGAACGTCTCTCCACATGCTCAGTTCTGAGAGATAACTGTGTGTGAAAGCCGTCCTTCAACTAACTTGTTGGGAACACAAAGTTTCTTTTCAGTTGCAAAATCCACTCCATACAAATATATGGGGTGGTTCTATCTCCAACTCGGTTTTACAGTGAAAACTGCAGGAACTTCAAAAAGGCACTAGGAAACAGACTGAGAAACCAGAGTAAAAGTTTATCCTACAACCCGTTCCTTTTGTGCTAGATGAACGAACGTCTCTCCACATGCTCAGTTCTGAGAGATAAGTGTGGGTGCAAGCCGTTCTTCACCTAGCTTGTTGGGAACACAGAGTGTCTTTTCACTTGCAAACTCCACTCCATACATATATATGGGGAGGTACTAGCTCCAACTCAGTTTTACAGTGAAAACTGCAGGAACTTCAAACCGGCACTAAGAAACAAAATGAGAAACCAGAGTAAAAGTTTCTCCTGCAACACGTTCCCTTTGTGCTAGATGAACGAAAGTCTCTCCACATGCTCAGTTCTGAGAGATAAGTGTGGATGAAAGCCGTCCTTCACCTAGCTTGTTGGGAACAGAAAGTTTCTTTTCACTTGCAAACTCCACTCCATACATATATATGGGGAGGTACAAGCTCCAACTCGGTTTTACAGTGCAAACTGCAGGAACTTCAAACCGGCACTAGGAAACAGACTGAGAAACCAGAGTAAAAGCTTCTCCTGCAACCCGTTCCCTTTATGCTAGATGAACGAACGTCTCTCCACATGCTCAGTTCTGAGAGATAAGTGTGTGTGAAAGCCGTCCTTCACCTAGCTTGTTGGGAACACAAAGTTTCTTTTCAGTTGCAAACTCCACTCCATAAATATATATGGGAAGGTACTAGCTCCAACTCGGTTTTACAGTGAAAACTGCAGGAACTTCAAACCGGCACTAGGAAACAGACTGAGAAACCAGAGTAAAAGTTTCCCCTGCAACCTGTTCCCTTTTTGCTAGATGAACGAACGTCTCTCCACATGCTCACTTCTGAGAGATAAGTGTGTGTTAAAGCCGTACTTCACCTAGCTTGTTGGGAACACAAAGTTTCTTTTCAGTTGCAAAATCCATTCCATACATATATATATGGGGAGGTACTAGCTCCAACTCGGTTTTACAGTGAAAACTGCAGGAACTTCAAACCGGCACTAGGAAACAGACTGAGAAACCAGAGTAAAAGTTTCTCCAGCAAACCGTTCCTTTTGTGCTAGATGAACGAACGTCTCTCCACATGCTCAGTTCTGAGAGATAAGTGTGTGTGAAATCCGTCCTTCACCTAGCTTTTTGGGAACACAAAGTTTCTTTTCAGTTGCAAACTCCACTCCATAGATATATATGGGGAGGTACAAGCTCCAACTCGTTTTTACAGTGAAAACTGCAGGAACTTCAAACCGGCACTAGGAAATAGACTGAGAATCCAGAGTAAAACTTTCTCCTGCAACCCGTTCCATTTGTGCTAGATGAACGAACGTATCTCCACATGCTCAGTTCTGAGAGATAAGTGTGTGTGAAAGAGGTCCTTCACCTTGCTTGTTGGGAACACAAAGTTTCTTTTCACTTGCAAACTCCACTCCATACATATATATGGGGGTTACTAGCTCCAACTCGGTTTTACAGTGCAAACTGCAGGAACTTCAACCCGGCACTAGGAAACAGACTGAGAAAGCAGAGTAAAAGTTTCTCCTGCAACCCGTTCCCTTTGTGCTAGATGAACGAATGTCTCTCCACATGCTCAGTTCTGAGAGATAAGTGTGGGTGAAAGCCGTCCTTCACCTAGCTTGTTGGGAACACAAAGTTTCTTTTCAGTTGCAAACTCCACTCCTTAAATATATATATGGGGAGGTACTAGCTCCAACTCGGTTTTACAGTGCAAACTGCAGGAACTTCAAACCGGCACTAGGAAACAGACTGAGAAACCAGAGTAAATGTTTCCCCTGCAACACGTTCCCTTTTTTGCTAGATGAACGAACGTCTCTCCACATGCTCAGTTCTGAGAGATAAGTGTGTGTGAAAGCCGTCCTTCACCTAGCTTGTTGGGAACACAAAGTTTCTTTTCACTTGCAAACTCCAATCCATACATATATATGGGGAAGTACTAGCTCCAACTCGGTTTTACAGTGCAAACTGCAGGAATTTCAAACCGGCACTAGGAAACAGACTGAGAAACCAGAGTAAAAGTTTCTCCTGCAACCGGTTCCCTTTGTGCTAGATGAACGAACGTCTCTCCACATGCTCAATTCTGAGAGATAAGTGCGTGTGAAAGCCGTCCTTCACCTAGCTTGTTGGGAACACAAAGTTTCTTTTCAGTTGCCAACTCCACTCCGTACATATATATGGGGAGGTACTAGCTCAAACTCTGTTTTACAGTGCCAACTGCAGGATCTTCAAACCGGCAGTAGGAAACAGACTGAGAAACCAGAGTAAAAGTTTCCCATGCAACCCGTTCCCATTTTTGCTAGATGAACGAACGTCTCTCCACATGCTCAGTTCTGAGAGATAACTGTGTGTGAAAGCCGTCCTTCACCTAACATGTTGGGAACACAAAGTTTCTTTTCAGTTGCAAAATCCACTCCATACATATATATGGGGTGGTTCTATCTCCAACTCGGTTTTACAGTGAAAACTGCAGGATCTTCAAAAAGGCACTAGGAAACAGACTGAGAAACCAGAGTAAAAGTTTATCCTGCAACCCGTTCCTTTTGTGCTAGATGAACGAACGTCTCTCAACATGCTCAGTTCTGAGAGATAAGTGTGGGTGAAAGCCGTTCTTCAGCAATCTTGTTGGGAACACAGAGTGTCTTTTCACTTGCAAACTCCACTCCATACATATATATGGGGAGGTACTAGCTCCAACTCAGTTTTACAGTGAAAACTGCAGGAATTTCAAACCGGCACTAAGAAACAAAATGAGAAACCAGAGTAAAAGTTTCTCCTGCAACACGTTCCCTTTGTGCTAGATGAACGAAAGTCTCTCCACATGCTCAATTCTGAGAGATAATTGTGGGTGAAAGCCGTCCTTCACCTAGCTTGTTGGGAACAGAAAGTTTCTTTTCACTTGCAAACTCCACTCCATACATATATATTGGGAGGTACTAGCTCCAACTCGGTTTTACAGTGCAAACTGCAGGAACTTCAAACCGGCACTAGGAAACAGACTGAGAAACCAGAGTAAAAGTTTCTCCTGCAGCCCGTTCCCTTTATGCTAGATGAACGAACGTCTCTCCACATGCTCAGTTCTGAGAGATAAGTGTGTGTGAAAGCCGTCCTTCACCTAGCTTGTTGGGAACACAAAGTTTCTTTTCATTTGCAAACTCCACTCCATAAATATATATGGGAAGGTAATAGCTCCAACTCGGTTTTACAGTGAAAACTGCAGGAACTTCAAACCGGCACTAGGAAACAGACTGAGAAACCAGAGTTAAAGTTTCCCCTGCAACCTGTTCCCTTTTTGCTAGATCAACGAACGTCTCTCCACATGCTCACTTCTGAGAGATAAGTGTGTGTTAAAGCCGTACTTCACCTAGCTTGTTGGGAACACAAAGTTTCTTTTCAGTTGCAAAATCCATTCCATAAATATATATATATGGGGAGGTACTAGCTCCAACTCGGTTTTACAGTGAAAACTGCAGGAACTTCAAACCGGCACTAGGAAACAGACTGAGAAACCAGAGTAAAAGTTTCTCCAGCAAACCGTTCCTTTTGTGCTAGATGAACGAACGTCTCTCCACATGCTCAGTTCTGAGAGATAAGTGTGTGTGAAAGCCGTTCTTCACCTAGCTTTTTGGGAACACAAAGTTTCTTTTCACTTGCAAACTCCAATCCATACATATATATGGGTAGGTACAAGCTCCAACTCGGTTTTACAGTGCAAAGTGCAGGAATTTCAAACCGGCACTAGGAAACAGACTGAGAAACCAGAGTAAAAGTTTCTCCTGCAACTCGTTCCCTTTGTGCTAGATGAACGAACGTCTCTCCACA
This sequence comes from Camelus dromedarius, assembly GCF_036321535.1. Lineage (NCBI taxonomy): Eukaryota > Metazoa > Chordata > Mammalia > Artiodactyla > Camelidae > Camelus > Camelus dromedarius. Next base: position 84,756,075 of record NC_087441.1, on the reverse strand, counting down.
TGCTCAGTTCTGAGAGATAAGTGTGTGTGAAAGCCGTCCTTCACCTAGCTTGTTGGGAACACAAAGTTTCTTTTCACTTGCAAACTCCAATCCATATATATATATGGGGAGGTACTAGCTCCAACTCGATTTTACAGTGCAAACTGCAGGAATTTCAAACCGGCACTAGGAAACAGACTGAGAAACCAGAGTAAATGTTTCTCCTGCAACCCGTTCCCTTTTTGCTAGATGAACGAATGTCTCTCCACATGCTCAGTTCTGAGAGATAAGTGTGGGTGAAAGCCGTCCTTCACCTAGCTTGTTGGGAACACAAAGTTTCTTTTCAGTTGCAAACTCCACTCCATATATATATATGGGGAGGTACTAGCTCCAACTCGATTTTACAGTGCAAACTGCAGGAATTTCAAACCGGCACTAGGAAACAGACTGAGAAACCAGAGTAAATGTTTCTCCTGCAACCCGTTCCCTTTTTGCTAGATGAACGAATGTCTCTCCACATGCTCAGTTCTGAGAGATAAGTGTGGGTGAAAGCCGTCCTTCACCTAGCTTGTTGGGAACACAAAGTTTCTTTTCAGTTGCAAACTCCACTCCATAGATATATATGGGAAGGTAATAGCTCCAACTCGTTTTTACAGTGAAAACTGCAGGAACTTCAAACCGGCACTAGGAAATAGACTGAGAATACAGAGTAAAAGTTTCTCCTGCAACCCGTTCCCTTTGTGCCAAATGAACGAACGTCTCTTCACATGCTCAGTTCTGAGAGATAAGTGTGGGTGAAAGAGGTCCTTCAACTTGCTTGTTGGGAACACAAAGTTTCTTTTCACTTACAAACTCCACTCCATACATATATATGGGGAGGTACTAGCTCCAACTAGGTTTTACAGTGCAAACTGCAGGAACTTCAACCCGGCACTAGGAAACAGACTGAGAAACCAGAGTAAAAGTTTCTCCTGCAACCCGTTCCCCTTGTGCTAGATGAACGAACTTCTCTCCACATGCTCAGTTCTGAGAGATAAGTGTGTGTGAAAGCCGTCCTTCACCTAGCTTGTTGGGAACACAAAGTTTCTTTTCAGTTGCAAAATCCATTCCATACATATATATGGGGAGGTAGTAGCTCCAACTCGGTTTTACAGTGAAAACTGCAGGAACTTCAAACCGGCACTAGGAAACAGACTGAGAAACCAGAGTAAAAGTTTCCCCTGCAACCCGTTCCCTTTTTGCAAGATGAGCGAAAGTCTCTTAACATGCTGAGTTCTGAGAGATAAGTGTGGGTGAAGCCGTCCTTCACCTAGCTTGTTGGGAACACAAAGTTTCTTTTCACTTGCAAACTCCACTCCATACATATATATGGGAGGATCTAGTTCCAACTCGGTTTTACAGTGCAAAATGCAGGAACTTCAAACCGGCACTAGGAAACAGACTGAGAAACCAGAGTAAAAGTTTCTCCTGCAACCCGTTCCCTTTATGCTAAATGAACGAACGTCTCTCCACATGCTCAGTTCTGAGAGATAAGTGTGTGTGAAAGCCGTCCTTCACCTAGCTTGTTGGGAACACAAAGTTTCTTTTCACTTGCAAACTCCACTCCTTACATATATATGGGGAGGTACTAGCTCCAACTCGATTTTACACTGCAAACTGCAGGAACTTCAAACCGGCACTAGGAAACAGACTGAGAAACCAGAGTAAAAGTTTCCCCTGAAAAAACTTTCCCTTTTGTACTAGATGAACGAACGTCTCTCCACATGCTCAGTTCTGAGAGATAAGTGTGTGTGAAAGCCGTCCTTCACCTAGCTTGTTGGGAACACAAAGTTTCTTTTCACTTGCAAACTCCAATCCATACATATATATGGGGAGGTACTAGCTCCAACTCGGTTTTACAGTGCAAACTGCAGGAATTTCAAACCGGCACTAGGAAACAGACTGAGAAACCATAGTAAAAGTTGCCCCTGCAACCCGTTCCCTTTGTGCTAGATGAACGAACGTCTCTCCACATGCCCAGTTCTGAGAGATAAGTGTGTGTGAAATCCGTCCTTCACCTAGCTTGTTGGGAACACAAAGTTTCTTTTCACTTGCAAACTCCACTCCTTACATATATATGGGTAGGTACTAACTCCAACTCGGTTTTTACAGTGCAAAATGCAGGAACTTCAAACCGGCACTAGGAAACAGACTGAGAAACCAGAGTTAAAGTTTCTCCTGCAACCGGTTCCCTTTGTGCTAAATGAACGAAAGTCTCTCCACATGCTAAATTCTGAGAGAGAAGTGTGTGTAAAGCCTTCCTTCACATAGCTTGTTGGGAACACAAAGTTTCTTTTCAGTTGCCAACTCCACTCCATACTTATATATGGGGAGGTACTAGCTCCAAATCTGTTTTACAGTGCAAACTGCAGGAACTTCAAACCGGCCCTAGGAAACAGACTGAGAAACCAGAGTAAAAGTTTCCCCTGCAACCCGTTCCCTTTTTTGCTAGATGAACGAATGTCTCTCCACATGCTCAGTTCTGAGAGATAACTGTGTGTGAAAGCCGTCCTTCACATAACTTGTTGGGAACACAAAGTTTCTTTTCAGTTGCAAAATCCACTCCAAACATATATATGGGGAGGTACTAGCTCCAACTCGGTTTTACAGTGAAAACTGCAGGAACTTCAAACCGGCACTAGGAAACAGACTGAGAAACCAGAGTAAAAGTTTATCCTGCAACCCGTTCCTTTTGTGCTAGATGAACGAACGTCTCTCCACATGCTCAGTTCTGAGAGATAAGTGTGGGTGAAAGCCGTCCTTCACCTAGCTTGTTGGGAACACAAAGTGTCTTTTCACTTGCAAACTCCACTCCATACATATATATGGGGAGGTACTAGCTCCAACTCGGTTTTACAGTGAAAACTGCAGGAACTTCAAACCGGCACTAGGAAACAGAATGAGAAACCAGAGTAAAAGTTTCTCCTGCAACCCGTTCCCTTTGTGCTACATGAACGAACGTCTCTCCACATGCTCAATTCTGAGAGATAAGTGTGGGTGAAAGCCGTCCTTCACCTAGCTTGTTGGGAACACAAAGTTTCTTTTCACTTGCAAACTCCACTCCATACATATATATGGGGAGGTACTAGCTCCAACTCTGTTTTACAGTGCAAACAGCAGGAACATCAAACCGGCACTAGGAAACAGACTGAGAAACCAGAGTAAAAGTTTCTCCTGCAACCCGTTCCCTTTCTGCTAGATGAACGAACGTCTCTCCACATGCTCAGTTCTGAGAGATAAGAGTGTTTGAAATCCGTCCTTCACCTAGCTTGTAGGGAACACAAAGTTTCTTTTCAGTTGCAAACTCCACTCCATAAATATATATGGGAAGGTAATAGCTCCAACTCGGTTTTACAGTGAAAACTGCAGGAACTTCAAACCGGCACTAGGAAACAGACTGAGAAACCAGAGTAAAAGTTTCCCCTGCAAACCGTTCCCTTTTTGCTAGATGAACGAACGTCTCTCCACATGCTCAGTTCTGAGAGATAAGTGTGTGTGAAAGCCGTCCTTCACCTAGCTTGTTGGGAACACAAAGTTTCTTTTAAGTTTCAAACTCCACTCCTTACATATATATGGGGAGTTACTAGCTCCAACTCGGTTTTACAGTGCACACTGCAGGAACTTCAAACCGGCACTAGGAAACAGACTGAGAAACCAGAGTAAAAGTTTCCCCTGCAACACTTTCCCTTTTGTTCTAGATGAACGAACGTCTCTCCACATGCTCAGTTCTGAGAGATAAGTGTGTGTGAAAGCCGTACTTCACCTAGCTTGTTGGGAACACAAAGTTTCTTTTCACTTGCAAACTCCACTCCTTACATATATATGGGGAGGTACTAGCTCCAACTCGGTTTTACAGTGCAAACTGCAGGAACTTCAAACCGGCACTAGGAAACAGAATGAGAAACCAGAGTAAAAGTTTCTCCTGCAAACCGTTCCCTTTGTGCTAGATGAACGAACGTCTCTCCACATGCTCAATTCTGAGAGATAAGTGTGGGTGAAAGCCGTCCTTCACCTAGCTTGTTGGGAACACAAAGTTTCTTTTCACTTGCAAACTCCACTCCATACATTTATATGGGGAGGTACTAGCTCCAACTCGGTTTTACAGTGCAAACTGCAGGAACTTCAAACCGGCACTAGGAAACAGACTGAGAAACCAGAGTAAAAGTTTCTCCTGCAACCCGTTCCCTTTCTGCTAGATGAACGAACGTCTCTCCACATGCTCAGTTCTGAGAGATAAGTGTGTGTGAAAGCCGTCCTTCACCTAGCTTGTTGGGAACACAAAGTTTCTTTTCAGTTGCAAACTCCACTCCATAAATATATATGGGAAGGTAATAGCTCCAACTCGGTTTTACAGTGAAAACTGCAGGAACTTCAAACCGGCACTAGGAAACAGACTGAGAAACCAGAGTAAAAGTTTCCCCTGCAACCCGTTCCCTTTTTGCTAGATGAACGAACGTCTCTCCACATGCTCAGTTCTGAGAGATAAGTGTGTGTGAAAGCCGTCCTTCACCTAGCTAGTTGGGAACACAAAGTATCTTTTCAGTTGCAAAATCCATTCCATACATATATATGGGGAGGTACTAGCTCCAACTCGGTTTTACAGTGAAAACTGCAGGAACTTCAAACCGGCACTAGGAAACAGACTGAGAAACCAGAGTAAAAATTCCTCCAGCAAACCGTTCCTTTTATGCTAGATGAACGAACGTCTCTCCACATGCTCAGTTCTGAGAGATAAGTGTGTGTGAAAGCCGTCCTTCACCTAGCTTTTTGGGAACACAAAGTTTCTTTTCAGTTGCAAACTCCACTCCATAGATATATATGGGGAGGTACAAGATCCAACTCGTTTTTACAGTGAAAACTGCAGGAACTTCAAACCGGCACTAGGAAATAGACTGAGATTCCAGAGTAAAACTTTCTCCTGCAACCGGTTCCTTTTGTGCTAGATGAACGAACGTATCTCCACATGCTCATTTCTGAGAGATAAGTGTGTGTGAAAGAGGTCCTTCACCTTGCTTGTTGGGAACACAAAGTTTCTTTTCACTTGCAATCTCCACTCCATACATATATATGGGGAGTTACTAGCTCCAACTCGGTTTTACAGTGCAAACTGCAGGAACTTCAACCCGGCACTAGGAAACAGACTGAGAAAGCAGAGTAAAAGTTTCTCCTGCAACCCGTTCCCTTTGTGCTAGATGAACGAACGCCTCTCCACATGCTCAGTTCTGAGAGATAAGTGTGGGTGAAAGCCGTCCTTCACCTAGCTTGTTGGGAACACAAAGTTTCTTTTCAGTTGCAAACTCCACTCCTTAAATATATATATGGGGAGGTACTAGCTCCAACTCGGTTTTACAGTGCAAACTGCAGGAACTTCAAACCGGCTCTAGGAAACAGACTGAGAAACCAGAGTAAACGTTTCCCCTGCAACACGTTCCCTTTTGTGCTAGATGAACGAACGTCTCTCCACATGCTCAGTTCTGAGAGATAAGTGTGTGTGAAAGCCGTACTTCACCTAGCTTGTTGGGAACACAAAGTTTCTTTTCACTTGCAAACTCCAATCCATACATATATATGGGGAAGTACTAGCTCCAACTCTGTTTTACAGTGCAAACTGCAGGAATTTCAAACCGGCACTAGGAAACAGACTGAGAAACCAGAGTAAAAGTTTCTCCTGCAACCGGTTCCCTTTGTGCTAGATGAACGAAAGTCTCTCCACATGCTCAATTCTGAGAGATAATTGTGTGTGAAAGCCGTCCTTCACCTAGCTTGTTGGGAACACAAAGTTTCTTTTCAGTTGCCAACTCCACTCCGTACATATATATGGGGAGGTACTAGCTCAAACTCTGTTTTACAGTGCCAACTGCAGGATCTCCAAACCGGCAGTAGGAAACAGACTGAGAAACCAGAGTAAAAGATTCTCCAGCAAACCGTTCCTTTTATGCTAGATGAACGAACATCTCCCCACATGCTCAGTTCTGAGAGATAAGTGTGTGTGAAAGCCGTCCTTCACCTAGCTTGTTGGGAACCCAAAGTTTCTTTTCACTTGCAAACTCCACTCCATACATATATATGGGGAGGTACTAGCTCCAACTCGGTTTTACAGTGCAAACTGCAGGAACTTCAAACCGGCACTAGGAAACAGAATGAGAAACCAGAGTAAAAGTTTCTCCTGCAACCCGTTCCCTTTGTGCTAGATGAACGAACGTCTCTCCACATGCTCAATTCTGAGAGATAATTGTGGGTGAAAGCCGTCCTTCACCTAGCTTGTTGGGAACACAAAGTTTCTTTTCACTTGCAAACTCCACTCCATACATATATATGGGGAGGTACTAGCTCCAACTCGGTTTTACAGTGCAAACTGCAGGAACTTCAAACCGGCACTAGGAAACAGACTGAGAAACCAGAGTAAAAGTTTCTCCTGCAACCCGTTCCCTTTCTGCTAGATGAACGAACGTCTCTCCACATGCTCAGTTCTGAGAGATAAGTGTGTGTGAAAGCCGTCCTTCACCTAGCTTGTTGGGAACACAAAGTTTCTTTTCAGTTGCAAACTCCACTCCATAAATATATATGGGAATGTAATAGCTCCAACTCGGTTTTACAGTGAAAACTGCAGGAACTTCAAACCGGCACTAGGAAACAGACTGAGAAACCAGAGTAAAAGTTTCCCCTGCAACCCGTTCCCTTTTTGCTAGATGAACGAACGTCTCTCCACATGCTCAGTTCTGAGAGATAAGTGTGTGTGAAAGCCGTCCTTCACCTAGCTAGTTGGGAACACAAAGTTTCTTTTCAGTTGCAAAATCCATTCCATACATATATATGGGGAGGTACTAGCTCCAACTCGGTTTTACAGTGAAAACTGCAGGAACTTCAAACCGGCACTAGGAAACAGACTGAGAAACCAGAGTAAAAGTTCCTCCAGCAAACCGTTCCTTTTATGCTAGATGAACGAACGTCTCTCCACATGCTCAGTTCTGAGAGATAAGTGTGTGTGAAAGCCGTCCTTCACCTAGCTTGTTGGGAACACAAAGTTTCTTTTCAGTTGCAAACTCCACTCCATAGATATATATGGGGAGGTACAAGCTCCAACTCGTTTTTACAGTGAAAACTGCAGGAACTTCAAACCGGCACTAGGAAATAGACTGAGATTCCAGAGTAAAACTTTCTCCTGCAACCCGTTCCCTTTGTGCTAGATGAACGAACGTATCTCCACATGCTCATTTCTGAGAGATAAGTGTGTGTGAAAGAGGTCCTTCACCTTGCTTGTTGGGAACACAAAGTTTCTTTTCACTTGCAATCTCCACTCCATACATATATATGGGGAGTTACTAGCTCCAACTCGGTTTTACAGTGCAAACTGCAGGAACTTCAACCCGGCACTAGGAAACAGACTGAGAAAGCAGAGTAAAAGTTTCTCCTGCAACCCGTTCCCTTTGTGCTAGATGAACGAACGTCTCTCCACATGCTCGGTTCTGAGAGATAAGTGTGGGTGAAAGCCGTCCTTCACCTAGCTTGTTGGGAACACAAAGTTTCTTTTCAGTTGCAAACTCCACTCCTTAAATATATATATGGGGAGGTACTAGCTCCAACTCGGTTTTACAGTGCAAACTGCAGGAACTTCAAACCGGCACTAGGAAACAGACTGAGAAACCAGAGTAAACGTTTCCCCTGCAACACGTTCCCTTTTGTGCTAGATGAACGAACGTCTCTCCACATGCTCAGTTCTGAGAGATAAGTGTGTGTGAAAGCCGTACTTCACCTAGCTTGTTGGGAACACAAAGTTTCTTTTCACTTGCAAACTCCAATCCATACATATATATGGGGAAGTACTAGCTCCAACTCTGTTTTACAGTGCAAACTGCAGGAATTTCAAACCGGCACTAGGAAACAGACTGAGAAACCAGAGTAAATGTTTCTCCTGCAACCGGTTCCCTTTGTGCTAGATGAACGAAAGTCTCTCCACATGCTCAATTCTGAGAGATAAGTGTGTGTGAAAGCCGTCCTTCACCTAGCTTGTTGGGAACACAAAGTTTCTTTTCAGTTGCCAACTCCACTCCGTACATATATATGGGGAGGTACTAGCTCAAACTCTGTTTTACAGTGCCAACTGCAGGATCTTCAAACCGGCAGTAGGAAACAGACTGAGAAACCAGAGTAAAAGTTTCCCATGCAACCCGTTCCCATTTTTGCTAGATGAACGAACGTCTCTCCACATGCTCAGTTCTGAGAGATAACTGTGTGTGAAAGCCGTCCTTCACCTAACTTGTTGGGAACACAAAGTTTCTTTTCAGTTGCAAAATCCACTCCATACATATATATGGGGTGGTTCTATCTCCAACTCGGTTTTACAGTGAAAACTGCAGGAACTTCAAAAAGGCACTAGGAAACAGACTGAGAAACCAGAGTAAAAGTTTATCCTACAACCCGTTCCTTTTGTGCTAGATGAACGAACGTCTCTCCACATGCTCAGTTCTGAGAGATAAGTGTGGGTGAAAGCCGTACTTCACCTAGCTTGTTGGGAACACAGAGTGTCTTTTCACTTGCAAACTCCACTCCATACATATATATGGGGAGGTACTAGCTCCAACTCAGTTTTACAGTGAAAACTGCAGGAACATCAAACCGGCACTAAGAAACAAAATGAGAAACCAGAGTAAAAGTTTCTCCTGCAACACGTTCCGTTTGTGCTAGATGAACGAAAGTCTCTCCACATGCTCAGTTCTGAGAGATAAGTGTGGGTGAAAGCCGTCCTTCACCTAGCTTGTTGGGAACAGAAAGTTTCTTTTCACTTGCAAACTCCACTCCATACATATATATGGGGAGGTACTAGCTCCAACTCGGTTTTACAGTGCAAACTGCAGGAACTTCAAACCGGCACTAGGAAACAGACTGAGAAACCAGAGTAAAAGTTTCTCCTGCAACCCGTTCCCTTTATGCTAGATGAACGAACGTCTCTCCACATGCTCAGTTCTGAGAGATAAGTGTGGGTGAAAGCCGTCCTTCACCTAGCTTGTTGGGAACACAAAGTTTCTTTTCAGTTGCAAACTCCACTCCATAAATATATATGGGAAGGTAATAGCTCCAACTCGGTTTTACAGTGAAAACTGCAGGAACTTCAAAACGGCACTAGGAAACAGACTGAGAAACCAGAGTAAAAGTTTCCCCTGCAACCTGTTCCCTTTTTGCTAGATGAACGAACGTCTCTCCACATGCTCACTTCTGAGAGATAAGTGTGTGTTAAAGCCGTATTTCACCTAGCTTGTTGGGAACACAAAGTTTCTTTTCAGTTGCAAAATCCATTCCATACATATATATATGGGGAGGTACTAGCTCCAACTCGGTTTTACAGTGAAAACTGCAGGAACTTCAAACCGGCACTAGGAAACAGACTGAGAAACCAGAGTAAAAGTTTCTCCAGCAAACCGTTCCTTTTGTGCTAGATGAACGAACGTCTCTCCACATGCTCAGTTCTGAGAGATAAGTGTGTGTGAAAGCCGTCCTTCACCTAGCTTTTTGGGAACACAAAGTTTCTTTTCAGTTGCAAACTCCACTCCATAGATATATATGGGGAGGTACAAGCTCCAACTCGTTTTTACAGTGAAAACTGCAGGAACTTCAAACCGGCACTAGGAAATAGACTGAGAATCCAGAGTAAAACTTTCTCCTGCAACCCGTTCCATTTGTGCTAGATGAACGAACGTATCTCCACATGCTCAGTTCTGAGAGATAAGTGTGTGTGAAAGAGGTCCTTCACCTTGCTTGTTGGGAACACAAGGTTTCTTTTCACTTGCAATCTCCACTCCATACATATATATGGGGGTTACTAGCTCCAACTCGATTTTACAGTGCAAACTGCAGGAACTTCAACCCGGCACTAGGAAACAGACTGAGAAAGCAGAGTAAAAGTTTCTCCTGCAACCCGTTCCCTTTGTGCTAGATGAACGAACGTCTCTCCACATGCTCAGTTCTGAGAGATAAGTGTGGGTGAAAGCCGTCCTTCACCTAGCTTGTTGGGAACACAAAGTTTCTTTTCAGTTGCAAACTCCACTCCTTAAATATATATATGGGGAAGTACTAGCTCCAACTCGGTTTTACAGTGCAAACTGCAGGAACTTCAAACCGGCACTAGGAAACAGACTGAGAAACCAGAGTAAACGTTTCCCCTGCAACACGTTCCCTTTTGTGCTAGATGAACGAACGTCTCTCCACATGCTCAGTTCTGAGAGATAAGTGTGTGTGAAAGCCGTCCTTCACCTAGCTTGTTGGGAACACAAAGTTTCTTTTCACTTGCAAACTCCAATCCATACATATATATGGGGAAGTACTAGCTCCAACTCGGTTTTACAGTGCAATCTGCAGGAATTTCAAACCGGCACTAGGAAACAGACTGAGAAACCAGAGTAAAAGTTTCTCCTGCAACCGGTTCCCTTTGTGCTAGATGAACGAACGTCTCTCCACATGCTCAATTCTGAGAGATAAGTGCGTGTGAAAGCCGTCCTTCACCTAGCTTGTTGGGAACACAAAGTTTCTTTTCAGTTGCCAACTCCACTCCGTACATATATATGGGGAGGTACTAGCTCAAACTCTGTTTTACAGTGCCAACTGCAGGATCTTCAAACCGGCAGTAGGAAACAGACTGAGAAACCAGAGTAAAAGTTTCCCATGCAACCCGTTCCCATTTTTGCTAGATGAACGAACGTCTCTCCACATGCTCAGTTCTGAGAGATAAGTGTGTGTGAAAGCCGTCCTTCACCTAGCTTGTTGGGAACACAAAGTTTCTTTTCAGTTGCAAAATCCATTCCATACATATATATGGGGAGGTACTAGCTCCAACTCGGTTTTACAGTGAAAACTGCAGGAACTTCAAACCGGCACTAGGAAACAGACTGAGAAACCAGAGTAAAAGTTTCCCCTGCAACCCGTTCCCTTTTTGCAAGATGAGCGAAAGTCTCTTAACATGCTCAGTTCTGAGAGATAAGTGTGTGTGAATTCCGTCCTTCACCTAGCTTGTTGGGAACACAAAGTTTCTTTTCACTTGCAAACTCCACTCCTTACATATATATGGGGAGGTACTAACTTCAACTTGGTTTTTACAGAGCAAATTGCAGGAACTTCAAACAGGCAATAGGAAACAGACTGAGAAACCAGAGTAAAAGTTTCTCCTGCAACCGGTTCCCTTTGTGATAGATAAACGAACGTCTCTCCACATGCTCAATTCTGAGAGATAAGTGTGTGTGAAAGCCGACTTCACCTAGCTTGTTGGGAACACAAAGTTTCTTTTCAGTTGCCAACTCCACTCCGTACTTATATATGGGGAGGTACTAGCTCCAACACTGTTTTACAGTGCAAACTGCAGGAACTTCAAACCGGCACTAGGAAACAGACTGGGAAACCAGAGTAAAAGTTTCCCCTGCAAACCGTTCCCTTTTTTGCTAGATGAACGAACGTCTCTCCACATGCTCAGTTCTGAGAGATAACTGTGTGTGAAAGCCGTCCTTCACCTAACTTGTTGGGAACACAAAGTTTCTTTTCAGTTGCAAAATCCACTCCATACATATATATGGGGAGGTACTAGCTCCAACTCGGTTTTACAGTGCAAACTGCAGGAACTTCAACCCGGCACTAGGAAACAGACTGAGAAAGCAGAGTAAAAGTTTCTCCTGCAACCCGTTCCCTTTGTGCTAGATGAACGAACGCCTCTCCACATGCTCAGTTCTGAGAGATAAGTGTGGGTGAAAGCCGTCCTTCACCTAGCTTGTTGGGAACACAAAGTTTCTTTTCAGTTGCAAACTCCACTCCTTAAATATATATATGGGGAGGTACTAGCTCCAACTCGGTTTTACAGTGCAAACTGCAGGAACTTCAAACCGGCACTAGGAAACAGACTGAGAAACCAGAGTAAACGTTTCCCCTGCAACACGTTCCCTTTTGTGCTAGATGAACGAACGTCTCTCCACATGCTCAGTTCTGAGAGATAAGTGTGTGTGAAAGCCGTACTTCACCTAGCTTGTTGGGAACACAAAGTTTCTTTTCACTTGCAAACTCCAATCCATACATATATATGGGGAAGTACTAGCTCCAACTCTGTTTTACAGTGCAAACTGCAGGAATTTCAAACCGGCACTAGGAAACAGACTGAGAAACCAGAGTAAAAGTTTCTCCTGCAACCGGTTCCCTTTGTGCTAGATGAACGAAAGTCTCTTCACATGCTCAATTCTGAGAGATAAGTGTGTGTGAAAGCCGTCCTTCACCTAGCTTGTTGGGAACACAAAGTTTCTTTTCAGTTGCCAACTCCACTCCGTACATATATATGGGGAGGTACTAGCTCAAACTCTGTTTTACAGTGCCAACTGCAGGATCTTCAAACCGGCAGTAGGAAACAGACTGAGAAAGCAGAGTAAAAGTTTCTCCTGCAACCCGTTCCCTTTGTGCTAGATGAACGAACGCCTCTCCACATGCTCAGTTCTGAGAGATAAGTGTGGGTGAAAGCCGTCCTTCACCTAGCTTGTTGGGAACACAAAGTTTCTTTTCAGTTGCAAACTCCACACCTTAAATATATATATGGGGAGGTACTAGCTCCAACTCGGTTTTACAGTGCAAACTGCAGGAACTTCAAACCGGCACTAGGAAACAGACTGAGAAACCAGAGTAAACGTTTCCCCTGCAACACGTTCCCTTTTGTGCTAGATGAACGAACGTCTCTCCACATGCTCAGTTCTGAGAGATAAGTGTGTGTGAAAGCCGTACTTCACCTAGCTTGTTGGGAACACAAAGTTTCTTTTCACTTGCAAACTCCAATCCATACATATATATGGGGAAGTACTAGCTCCAACTCTGTTTTACAGTGCAAACTGCAGGAATTTCAAACCGGCACTAGGAAACAGACTGAGAAACCAGAGTAAATGTTTCTCCTGCAACCGGTTCCCTTTGTGCTAGATGAACGAAAGTCTCTCCACATGCTCAATTCTGAGAGATAAGTGTGTGTGAAAGCCGTCCTTCACCTAGCTTGTTGGGAACACAAAGTTTCTTTTCAGTTGCCAACCTCACTCCGTACATATATATGGGGAGGTACTAGCTCAAACTCTGTTTTACAGTGCCAACTGCAGGATCTTCAAACCGGCAGTAGGAAACAGACTGAGAAACCAGAGTAAAAGATTCTCCAGCAAACCGTTCCTTTTATGCTAGATGAACGAACATCTCCCGACATGCTCAGTTCTGAGAGATAAGTGTGTGTGAAAGCCGTCCTTCACCTAGCTTGTTGGGAACCCAAAGTTTCTTTTCACTTGCAAACTCCACTCCATACATATATATGGGGAGGTACTAGCTCCAACTCGGTTTTACAGTGCAAACTGCAGGAACTTCAAACCGGCACTAGGAAACAGAATGAGAAACCAGAGTAAAAGTTTCTCCTGCAACCCGTTCCCTTTGTGCTAGATGAACGAACGTCTCTCCACATGCTCAATTCTGAGAGATAAGTGTGGGTGAAAGCCGTCCTTCACCTAGCTTGTTGGGAACACAAAGTTTCTTTTCACTTGCCAACTCCACTACATACATATATATGGGGAGGTACTAGCTCCAACTCGGTTTTACAGTGCAAACTGCATGAACTTCAAACCGGCACTAGGAAACAGAGTGAGAAACCAGAGTAAAAGTTTCTCCTGCAACCCGTTCCCTTTCTGCTAGATGAACGAACGTCTCTCCACATGCTCAGTTCTGAGAGATAAGTGTGTGTGAAAGCCGTCCTTCACCTAGCTTGTTGGGAACACAAAGTTTCTTTTCAGTTGCAAACTCCACTCCATAAATATATATGGGAATGTAATAGCTCCAACTCGGTTTTACAGTGAAAACTGCAGGAACTTCAAACCGGCACTAGGAAACAGACTGAGAAACCAGAGTAAAAGTTTCCCCTGCAACCCGTTCCCTTTTTGCTAGATGAACGAACGTCTCTCCACATGCTCAGTTCTGAGAGATAAGTGTGTGTGAAAGCCGTCCTTCACCTAGCTAGTTGGGAACACAAAGTTTCTTTTCAGTTGCAAAATCCATTCCATACATATATATGGGGAGGTACTAGCTCCAACTCGGTTTTACAGTGAAAACTGCAGGAACTTCAAACCGGCACTAGGAAACAGACTGAGAAACCAGAGTAAAAGTTCCTCCAGCAAACCGTTCCTTTTATGCTAGATGAACGAACGTCTCTCCACATGCTCAGTTCTGAGAGATAAGTGTGTGTGAAAGCCGTCCTTCACCTAGCTTGTTGGGAACACAAAGTTTCTTTTCAGTTGCAAACTCCACTCCATAGATATATATGGGGAGGTACAAGCTCCAACTCGTTTTTACAGTGAAAACTGCAGGAACTTCAAACCGGCACTAGGAAATAGACTGAGATTCCAGAGTAAAACTTTCTCCTGCAACCCGTTCCCTTTGTGCTAGATGAACGAACGTATCTCCACATGCTCATTTCTGAGAGATAAGTGTGTGTGAAAGAGGTCCTTCACCTTGCTTGTTGGGAACACAAAGTTTCTTTTCACTTGCAATCTCCACTCCATACATATATATGGGGAGTTACTAGCTCCAACTCGGTTTTACAGTGCAAACTGCAGGAACTTCAACCCGGCACTAGGAAACAGACTGAGAAAGCAGAGTAAAAGTTTCTCCTGCAACCCGTTCCCTTTGTGCTAGATGAACGAACGTCTCTCCACATGCTCGGTTCTGAGAGATAAGTGTGGGTGAAAGCCGTCCTTCACCTAGCTTGTTGGGAACACAAAGTTTCTTTTCAGTTGCAAACTCCACTCCTTAAATATATATATGGGGAGGTACTAGCTCCAACTCGGTTTTACAGTGCAAACTGCAGGAACTTCAAACCGGCACTAGGAAACAGACTGAGAAACCAGAGTAAACGTTTCCCCTGCAACACGTTCCCTTTTGTGCTAGATGAACGAACGTCTCTCCACATGCTCAGTTCTGAGAGATAAGTGTGTGTGAAAGCCGTACTTCACCTAGCTTGTTGGGAACACAAAGTTTCTTTTCACTTGCAAACTCCAATCCATACATATATATGGGGAAGTACTAGCTCCAACTCTGTTTTACAGTGCAAACTGCAGGAATTTCAAACCGGCACTAGGAAACAGACTGAGAAACCAGAGTAAAAGTTTCTCCTGCAAACGGTTCCCTTTGTGCTAGATGAACGAAAGTCTCTCCACATGCTCAATTCTGAGAGATAAGTGTGTGTGAAAGCCGTCCTTCACCTAGCTTGTTGGGAACACAAAGTTTCTTTTCAGTTGCCAACTCCACTCCGTACATATATATGGGGAGGTACTAGCTCAAACTCTGTTTTACAGTGCCAACTGCAGGATCTTCAAACCGGCAGTAGGAAACAGACTGAGAAACCAGAGTAAAAGTTTCCCATGCAACCCGTTCCCATTTTTGCTAGATGAACGAACGTCTCTCCACATGCTCAGTTCTGAGAGATAACTGTGTGTGAAAGCCGTCCTTCACCTAACTTGTTGGGAACACAAAGTTTCTTTTCAGTTGCAAAATCCACTCCATACATATATATGGGGTGGTTCTATCTCCAACTCGGTTTTACAGTGAAAACTGCAGGAACTTCAAAAAGGCACTAGGAAACAGACTGAGAAACCAGAGTAAAAGTTTATCCTACAACCCGTTCCTTTTGTGCTAGATGAACGAACGTCTCTCCACATGCTCAGTTCTGAGAGATAAGTGTGGGTGAAAGCCGTTCTTCACCTAGCTTGTTGGGAACACAGAGTGTCTTTTCACTTGCAAACTCCACTCCATACATATATATGGGGAGGTACTAGCTCCAACTCAGTTTTACAGTGAAAACTGCAGGAACATCAAACCGGCACTAAGAAACAAAATGAGAAACCAGAGTAAAAGTTTCTCCTGCAACACGTTCCGTTTGTGCTAGATGAACGAAAGTCTCTCCACATGCTCAGTTCTGAGAGATAAGTGTGGGTGAAAGCCGTCCTTCACCTAGCTTGTTGGGAACAGAAAGTTTCTTTTCACTTGCAAACTCCACTCCATACATATATATGGGGAGGTACTAGCTCCAACTCGGTTTTACAGTGCAAACTGCAGGAACTTCAAACCGGCACTAGGAAACAGACTGAGAAACCAGAGTAAAAGCTTCTCCTGCAACCCGTTCCCTTTATGCTAGATGAACGAACGTCTCTCCACATGCTCAGTTCTGAGAGATAAGTGTGTGTGAAAGCCGTCCTTCACCTAGCTTGTTGGGAACACAAAGTTTCTTTTCAGTTGCAAACTCCACTCCATAAATATATATGGGAAGGTAATAGCTCCAACTCGGTTTTACAGTGAAAACTGCAGGAACTTCAAACCGGCACTAGGAAACAGACTGAGAAACCAGAGTAAAAGTTTCCCCTGCAACCTGTTCCCTTTTTGCTAGATGAACGAACGTCTCTCCACATGCTCACTTCTGAGAGATAAGTGTGTGTTAAAGCCGTACTTCACCTAGCTTGTTGGGAACACAAAGTTTCTTTTCAGTTGCAAAATCCATTCCATACATATATATATGGGGAGGTACTAGCTCCAACTCGGTTTTACAGTGAAAACTGCAGGAACTTCAAACCGGCACTAGGAAACAGACTGAGAAACCAGAGTAAAAGTTTCTCCAGCAAACCGTTCCTTTTGTGCTAGATGAACGAACGTCTCTCCACATGCTCAGTTCTGAGAGATAAGTGTGTGTGAAATCCGTCCTTCACCTAGCTTTTTGGGAACACAAAGTTTCTTTTCAGTTGCAAACTCCTCTCCATAGATATATATGGGGAGGTACAAGCTCCAACTCGTTTTTACAGTGAAAACTGCAGGAACTTCAAACCGGCACTAGGAAATAGACTGAGAATCCAGAGTAAAACTTTCTCCTGCAACCCGTTCCATTTGTGCTAGATGAACGAACGTATCTCCACATGCTCAGTTCTGAGAGATAAGTGTGTGTGAAAGAGGTCCTTCACCTTGCTTGTTGGGAACACAAAGTTTCTTTTAACTTGCAAACTCCACTCCATACATATATATGGGGGTTACTAGCTCCAACTCGGTTTTACAGTGCAAACTGCAGGAACTTCAACCCGGCACTAGGAAACAGACTGAGAAAGCAGAGTAAAAGTTTCTCCTGCAACCCGTTCCCTTTGTGCTAGATGAACGAATGTCTCTCCACATGCTCAGTTCTGAGAGATAAGTGTGGGTGAAAGCCGTCCTTCACCTAGCTTGTTGGGAACACAAAGTTTCTTTTCAGTTGCAAACTCCACTCCTTAAATATATATATGGGGAGGTACTAGCTCCAACTCGGTTTTACAGTGCAAACTGCAGGAACTTCAAACCGGCACTAGGAAACAGACTGAGAAACCAGAGTAAATGTTTCCCCTGCAACACGTTCCCTTTTTTGCTAGATGAACGAACGTCTCTCCACATGCTCAGTTCTGAGAGATAAGTGTGTGTGAAAGCCGTCCTTCACCTAGCTTGTTGGGAACACAAAGTTTCTTTTCACTTGCAAACTCCAATCCATACATATATATGGGGAAGTACTAGCTCCAACTCGGTTTTACAGTGCAAACTGCAGGAATTTCAAACCGGCACTAGGAAACAGACTGAGAAACCAGAGTAAAAGTTTCTCCTGCAACCGGTTCCCTTTGTGCTAGATGAACGAACGTCTCTCCACATGCTCAATTCTGAGAGATAAGTGCGTGTGAAAGCCGTCCTTCACCTAGCTTGTTGGGAACACAAAGTTTCTTTTCAGTTGCCAACTCCACTCCGTACATATATATGGGGAGGTACTAGCTCAAACTCTGTTTTACAGTGCCAACTGCAGGATCTTCAAACCGGCAGTAGGAAACAGACTGAGAAACCAGAGTAAAAGTTTCCCATGCAACCCGTTCCCATTTTTGCTAGATGAACGAACGTCTCTCCACATGCTCAGTTCTGAGAGATAACTGTGTGTGAAAGCCGTCCTTCACCTAACATGTTGGGAACACAAAGTTTCTTTTCAGTTGCAAAATCCACTCCATACATATATATGGGGTGGTTCTATCTCCAACTCGGTTTTACAGTGAAAACTGAAGGATCTTCAAAAAGGCACTAGGAAACAGACTGAGAAACCAGAGTAAAAGTTTATCCTGCAACCCGTTCCTTTTGTGCTAGATGAACGAACGTCTCTCAACATGCTCAGTTCTGAGAGATAAGTGTGGGTGAAAGCCGTTCTTCAGCAATCTTGTTGGGAACACAGAGTGTCTTTTCACTTGCAAACTCCACTCCATACATATATATGGGGAGGTACTAGCTCCAACTCAGTTTTACAGTGAAAACTGCAGGAACTTCAAACCGGCACTAAGAAACAAAATGAGAAACCAGAGTAAAAGTTTCTCCTGCAACACGTTCCCTTTGTGCTAGATGAACGAAAGTCTCTCCACATGCTCAGTTCTGAGAGATAATTGTGGGTGAAAGCCGTCCTTCACCTAGCTTGTTGGGAACAGAAAGTTTCTTTTCACTTGCAAACTCCACTCCATACATATATATTGGGAGGTACTAGCTCCAACTCGGTTTTACAGTGCAAACTGCAGGAACTTCAAACCGGCACTAGGAAACAGACTGAGAAACCAGAGTAAAAGTTTCTCCTGCAGCCCGTTCCCTTTATGCTAGATGAACGAACGTCTCTCCACATGCTCAGTTCTGAGAGATAAGTGTGTGTGAAAGCCGTCCTTCACCTAGCTTGTTGGGAACACAAAGTTTCTTTTCAGTTGCAAACTCCACTCCATAAATATATATGGGAAGGTAATAGCTCCAACTCGGTTTTACAGTGAAAACTGCAGGAACTTCAAACCGGCACTAGGAAACAGACTGAGAAACCAGAGTTAAAGTTTCCCCTGCAACCTGTTCCCTTTTTGCTAGATCAACGAACGTCTCTCCACATGCTCACTTCTGAGAGATAAGTGTGTGTTAAAGCCGTACTTCACCTAGCTTGTTGGGAACACAAAGTTTCTTTTCAGTTGCAAAATCCATTCCATAAATATATATATATGGGGAGGTACTAGCTCCAACTCGGTTTTACAGTGAAAACTGCAGGAACTTCAAACCGGCACTAGGAAACAGACTGAGAAACCAGAGTAAAAGTTTCTCCAGCAAACCGTTCCTTTTGTGCTAGATGAACGAACGTCTCTCCACATGCTCAGTTCTGAGAGATAAGTGTGTGTGAAAGCCGTTCTTCACCTAGCTTTTTGGGAACACAAAGTTTCTTTTCACTTGCAAACTCCAATCCATACATATATATGGGTAGGTACAAGCTCCAACTCGGTTTTACAGTGCAAAGTGCAGGAATTTCAAACCGGCACTAGGAAACAGACTGAGAAACCAGAGTAAAAGTTTCTCCTGCAACTCGTTCCCTTTGTGCTAGATGAACGAACGTCTCTCCACATGCTCAGTTCTGAGAGATAAGTGTGTGTGAAAGCCGTCCTTCACCTAGCTTGTTGGGAACACAAAGTTTCTTTTCACTTGCAAACTCCAATCCATATATATATATGGGGAGGTACTAGCTCCAACTCGATTTTACAGTGCAAACTGCAGGAATTTCAAACCGGCACTAGGAAACAGACTGAGAAACCAGAGTAAATGTTTCTCCTGCAACCCGTTCCCTTTTTGCTAGATGAACGAATGTCTCTCCACATGCTCAGTTCTGAGAGATAAGTGTGGGTGAAAGCCGTCCTTCACCTAGCTTGTTGGGAACACAAAGTTTCTTTTCAGTTGCAAACTCCACTCCATATATATATATGGGGAGGTACTAGCTCCAACTCGATTTTACAGTGCAAACTGCAGGAATTTCAAACCGGCACTAGGAAACAGACTGAGAAACCAGAGTAAATGTTTCCCCTGCAACCCGTTCCCTTTTTGCTAGATGAACGAATGTCTCTCCACATGCTCAGTTCTGAGAGATAAGTGTGGGTGAAAGCCGTCCTTCACCTAGCTTGTTGGGAACACAAAGTTTCTTTTCAGTTGCAAACTCCACTCCATAGATATATATGGGAAGGTAATAGCTCCAACTCGTTTTTACAGTGAAAACTGCAGGAACTTCAAACCGGCACTAGGAAATAGACTGAGAATACAGAGTAAAAGTTTCTCCTGCAACCCGTTCCCTTTGTGCCAAATGAACGAACGTCTCTTCACATGCTCAGTTCTGAGAGATAAGTGTGGGTGAAAGAGGTCCTTCAACTTGCTTGTTGGGAACACAAAGTTTCTTTTCACTTACAAACTCCACTCCATACATATATATGGGGAGGTACTAGCTCCAACTAGGTTTTACAGTGCAAACTGCAGGAACTTCAACCCGGCACTAGGAAACAGACTGAGAAACCAGAGTAAAAGTTTCTCCTGCAACCCGTTCCCCTTGTGCTAGATGAACGAACTTCTCTCCACATGCTCAGTTCTGAGAGATAAGTGTGTGTGAAAGCCGTCCTTCACCTAGCTTGTTGGGAACACAAAGTTTCTTTTCAGTTGCAAAATCCATTCCATACATATATATGGGGAGGTACTAGCTCCAACTCGGTTTTACAGTGAAAACTGCAGGAACTTCAAACCGGCACTAGGAAACAGACTGAGAAACCAGAGTAAAAGTTTCCCCTGCAACCCGTTCCCTTTTTGCAAGATGAGCGAAAGTCTCTTAACATGCTGAGTTCTGAGAGATAAGTGTGGGTGAAGCCGTCCTTCACCTAGCTTGTTGGGAACACAAAGTTTCTTTTCACTTGCAAACTCCACTCCATACATATATATGGGAGGATCTAGTTCCAACTCGGTTTTACAGTGCAAAATGCAGGAACTTCAAACCGGCACTAGGAAACAGACTGAGAAACCAGAGTAAAAGTTTCTCCTGCAACCCGTTCCCTTTATGCTAAATGAACGAACGTCTCTCCACATGCTCAGTTCTGAGAGATAAGTGTGTGTGAAAGCCGTCCTTCACCTAGCTTGTTGGGAACACAAAGTTTCTTTTCACTTGCAAACTCCACTCCTTACATATATATGGGGAGGTACTAGCTCCAACTCGATTTTACACTGCAAACTGCAGGAACTTCAAACCGGCACTAGGAAACAGACTGAGAAACCAGAGTAAAAGTTTCCCCTGAAAAAACTTTCCCTTTTGTACTAGATGAACGAACGTCTCTCCACATGCTCAGTTCTGAGAGATAAGTGTGTGTGAAAGCCGTCCTTCACCTAGCTTGTTGGGAACACAAAGTTTCTTTTCACTTGCAAACTCCAATCCATACATATATATGGGGAGGTACTAGCTCCAACTCGGTTTTACAGTGCAAACTGCAGGAATTTCAAACCGGCACTAGGAAACAGACTGAGAAACCATAGTAAAAGTTGCCCCTGCAACCCGTTCCCTTTGTGCTAGATGAACGAACGTCTCTCCACATGCCCAGTTCTGAGAGATAAGTGTGTGTGAAATCCGTCCTTCACCTAGCTTGTTGGGAACACAAAGTTTCTTTTCACTTGCAAACTCCACTCCTTACATATATATGGGTAGGTACTAACTCCAACTCGGTTTTTACAGTGCAAAATGCAGGAACTTCAAACCGGCACTAGGAAACAGACTGAGAAACCAGAGTTAAAGTTTCTCCTGCAACCGGTTCCCTTTGTGCTAAATGAACGAAAGTCTCTCCACATGCTAAATTCTGAGAGAGAAGTGTGTGTAAAGCCTTCCTTCACATAGCTTGTTGGGAACACAAAGTTTCTTTTCAGTTGCCAACTCCACTCCATACTTATATATGGGGAGGTACTAGCTCCAAATCTGTTTTACAGTGCAAACTGCAGGAACTTCAAACCGGCACTAGGAAACAGACTGAGAAACCAGAGTAAAAGTTTCCCCTGCAACCCGTTCCCTTTTTTGCTAGATGAACGAATGTCTCTCCACATGCTCAGTTCTGAGAGATAACTGTGTGTGAAAGCCGTCCTTCACATAACTTGTTGGGAACACAAAGTTTCTTTTCAGTTGCAAAATCCACTCCAAACATATATATGGGGAGGTACTAGCTCCAACTCGGTTTTACAGTGAAAACTGCAGGAACTTCAAACCGGCACTAGGAAACAGACTGAGAAACCAGAGTAAAAGTTTATCCTGCAACCCGTTCCTTTTGTGCTAGATGAACGAACGTCTCTCCACATGCTCAGTTCTGAGAGATAAGTGTGGGTGAAAGCCGTCCTTCACCTAGCTTGTTGGGAACACAAAGTGTCTTTTCACTTGCAAACTCCACTCCATACATATATATGGGGAGGTACTAGCTCCAACTCGGTTTTACAGTGAAAACTGCAGGAACTTCAAACCGGCACTAGGAAACAGAATGAGAAACCAGAGTAAAAGTTTCTCCTGCAACCCGTTCCCTTTGTGCTACATGAAAGAACGTCTCTCCACATGCTCAATTCTGAGAGATAAGTGTGGGTGAAAGCCGTCCTTCACCTAGCTTGTTGGGAACACAAAGTTTCTTTTCACTTGCAAACTCCACTCCATACATATATATGGGGAGGTACTAGCTCCAACTCTGTTTTACAGTGCAAACTGCAGGAACATCAAACCGGCACTAGGAAACAGACTGAGAAACCAGAGTAAAAGTTTCTCCTGCAACCCGTTCCCTTTCTGCTAGATGAACGAACGTCTCTCCACATGCTCAGTTCTGAGAGATAAGAGTGTTTGAAATCCGTCCTTCACCTAGCTTGTTGGGAACACAAAGTTTCTTTTCAGTTGCAAACTCCACTCCATAAATATATATGGGAAGGTAATAGCTCCAACTCGGTTTTACAGTGAAAACTGCAGGAACTTCAAACCGGCACTAGGAAACAGACTGAGAAACCAGAGTAAAAGTTTCCCCTGCAAACCGTTCCCTTTTTGCTAGATGAACGAACGTCTCTCCACATGCTCAGTTCTGAGAGATAAGTGTGTGTGAAAGCCGTCCTTCACCTAGCTTGTTGGGAACACAAAGTTTCTTTTAAGTTTCAAACTCCACTCCTTACATATATATGGGGAGTTACTAGCTCCAACTCGGTTTTACAGTGCACACTGCAGGAACTTCAAACCGGCACTAGGAAACAGACTGAGAAACCAGAGTAAAAGTTTCCCCTGCAACACTTTCCCTTTTGTTCTAGATGAACGAACGTCTCTCCACATGCTCAGTTCTGAGAGATAAGTGTGTGTGAAAGCCGTACTTCACCTAGCTTGTTGGGAACACAAAGTTTCTTTTCACTTGCAAACTCCACTCCTTACATATATATGGGGAGGTACTAGCTCCAACTCGGTTTTACAGTGCAAACTGCAGGAACTTCAAACCGGCACTAGGAAACAGAATGAGAAACCAGAGTAAAAGTTTCTCCTGCAACCCGTTCCCTTTGTGCTAGATGAACGAACGTCTCTCCACATGCTCAATTCTGAGAGATAAGTGTGGGTGAAAGCCGTCCTTCACCTAGCTTGTTGGGAACACAAAGTTTCTTTTCACTTGCAAACTCCACTCCATACATATATATGGGGAGGTACTAGCTCCAACTCGGTTTTACAGTGCAAACTGCAGGAACTTCAAACCGGCACTAGGAAACAGACTGAGAAACCAGAGTAAAAGTTTCTCCTGCAACCCGTTCCCTTTCTGCTAGATGAACGAACGTCTCTCCACATGCTCAGTTCTGAGAGATAAGTGTGTGTGAAAGCCGTCCTTCACCTAGCTTGTTGGGAACACAAAGTTTCTTTTCAGTTGCAAACTCCACTCCATAAATATATATGGGAAGGTAATAGCTCCAACTCGGTTTTACAGTGAAAACTGCAGGAACTTCAAACCGGCACTAGGAAACAGACTGAGAAACCAGAGTAAAAGTTTCCCCTGCAACCCGTTCCCTTTTTGCTAGATGAACGAACGTCTCTCCACATGCTCAGTTCTGAGAGATAAGTGTGTGTGAAAGCCGTCCTTCACCTAGCTAGTTGGGAACACAAAGTTTCTTTTCAGTTGCAAAATCCATTCCATACATATATATGGGGAGGTACTAGCTCCAACTCGGTTTTACAGTGAAAACTGCAGGAACTTCAAACCGGCACTAGGAAACAGACTGAGAAACCAGAGTAAAAATTCCTCCAGCAAACCGTTCCTTTTATGCTAGATGAACGAACGTCTCTCCACATGCTCAGTTCTGAGAGATAAGTGTGTGTGAAAGCCGTCCTTCACCTAGCTTGTTGGGAACACAAAGTTTCTTTTCAGTTGCAAACTCCACTCCATAGATATATATGGGGAGGTACAAGATCCAACTCGTTTTTACAGTGAAAACTGCAGGAACTTCAAACCGGCACTAGGAAATAGACTGAGATTCCAGAGTAAAACTTTCTCCTGCAACCCGTTCCTTTTGTGCTAGATGAACGAACGTATCTCCACATGCTCATTTCTGAGAGATAAGTGTGTGTGAAAGAGGTCCTTCACCTTGCTTGTTGGGAACACAAAGTTTCTTTTCACTTGCAATCTCCACTCCATACATATATATGGGGAGTTACTAGCTCCAACTCGGTTTTACAGTGCAAACTGCAGGAACTTCAACCCGGCACTAGGAAACAGACTGAGAAAGCAGAGTAAAAGTTTCTCCTGCAACCCGTTCCCTTTGTGCTAGATGAACGAACGCCTCTCCACATGCTCAGTTCTGAGAGATAAGTGTGGGTGAAAGCCGTCCTTCACCTAGCTTGTTGGGAACACAAAGTTTCTTTTCAGTTGCAAACTCCACTCCTTAAATATATATATGGGGAGGTACTAGCTCCAACTCTGTTTTACAGTGCAAACTGCAGGAACTTCAAACCGGCACTAGGAAACAGACTGAGAAACCAGAGTAAACGTTTCCCCTGCAACACGTTCCCTTTTGTGCTAGATGAACGAACGTCTCTCCACATGCTCAGTTCTGAGAGATAAGTGTGTGTGAAAGCCGTACTTCACCTAGCTTGTTGGGAACACAAAGTTTCTTTTCACTTGCAAACTCCAATCCATACATATATATGGGGAAGTACTAGCTCCAACTCTGTTTTACAGTGCAAACTGCAGGAATTTCAAACCGGCACTAGGAAACAGACTGAGAAACCAGAGTAAAAGTTTCTCCTGCAACCGGTTCCCTTTGTGCTAGATGAACGAAAGTCTCTCCACATGCTCAATTCTGAGAGATAATTGTGTGTGAAAGCCGTCCTTCACCTAGCTTGTTGGGAACACAAAGTTTCTTTTCAGTTGCCAACTCCACTCCGTACATATATATGGGGAGGTACTAGCTCAAACTCTGTTTTACAGTGCCAACTGCAGGATCTCCAAACCGGCAGTAGGAAACAGACTGAGAAACCAGAGTAAAAGATTCTCCAGCAAACCGTTCCTTTTATGCTAGATGAACGAACATCTCCCCACATGCTCAGTTCTGAGAGATAAGTGTGTGTGAAAGCCGTCCTTCACCTAGCTTGTTGGGAACCCAAAGTTTCTTTTCACTTGCAAACTCCACTCCATACATATATATGGGGAGGTACTAGCTCCAACTCGGTTTTACAGTGCAAACTGCAGGAACTTCAAACCGGCACTAGGAAACAGAATGAGAAACCAGAGTAAAAGTTTCTCCTGCAACCCGTTCCCTTTGTGCTAGATGAACGAACGTCTCTCCACATGCTCAATTCTGAGAGATAATTGTGGGTGAAAGCCGTCCTTCACCTAGCTTGTTGGGAACACAAAGTTTCTTTTCACTTGCAAACTCCACTCCATACATATATATGGGGAGGTACTAGCTCCAACTCGGTTTTACAGTGCAAACTGCAGGAACTTCAAACCGGCACTAGGAAACAGACTGAGAAACCAGAGTAAAAGTTTCTCCTGCAACCCGTTCCCTTTCTGCTAGATGAACGAACGTCTCTCCACATGCTCAGTTCTGAGAGATAAGTGTGTGTGAAAGCCGTCCTTCACCTAGCTTGTTGGGAACACAAAGTTTCTTTTCAGTTGCAAACTCCACTCCATAAATATATATGGGAATGTAATAGCTCCAACTCGGTTTTACAGTGAAAACTGCAGGAACTTCATACCGGCACTAGGAAACAGACTGGGAAACCAGAGTAAAAGTTTCCCCTGCAACCCGTTCCCTTTTTGCTAGATGAACGAACGTCTCTCCACATGCTCAGTTCTGAGAGATAAGTGTGTGTGAAAGCCGTCCTTCACCTAGCTAGTTGGGAACACAAAGTTTCTTTTCAGTTGCAAAATCCATTCCATACATATATATTGGGAGGTACTAGCTCCAACTCGGTTTTACAGTGAAAACTGCAGGAACTTCAAACCGGCACTAGGAAACAGACTGAGAAACCAGAGTAAAAGTTCCTCCAGCAAACCGTTCCTTTTATGCTAGATGAACGAACGTCTCTCCACATGCTCAGTTCTGAGAGATAAGTGTGTGTGAAAGCCGTCCTTCACCTAGCTTGTTGGGAACACAAAGTTTCTTTTCAGTTGCAAACTCCACTCCTTAAATATATATATGGGGAGGTACTAGCTCCAACTCTGTTTTACAGTGCAAACTGCAGGAACTTCAAACCGGCACTAGGAAACAGACTGAGAAACCAGAGTAAACGTTTCCCCTGCAACACGTTCCCTTTTGTGCTAGATGAACGAACGTCTCTCCACATGCTCAGTTCTGAGAGATAAGTGTGTGTGAAAGCCGTACTTCACCTAGCTTGTTGGGAACACAAAGTTTCTTTTCACTTGCAAACTCCAATCCATACATATATATGGGGAAGTACTAGCTCCAAATCTGTTTTACAGTGCAAACTGCAGGAATTTCAAACCGGCACTAGGAAACAGACTGAGAAACCAGAGTAAAAGTTTCTCCTGCAACCGGTTCCCTTTGTGCTAGATGAACGAAAGTCTCTCCACATGCTCAATTCTGAGAGATAATTGTGTGTGAAAGCCGTCCTTCACCTAGCTTGTTGGGAACACAAAGTTTCTTTTCAGTTGCCAACTCCACTCCGTACATATATATGGGGAGGTACTAGCTCAAACTCTGTTTTACAGTGCCAACTGCAGGATCTCCAAACCGGCAGTAGGAAACAGACTGAGAAACCAGAGTAAAAGATTCTCCAGCAAACCGTTCCTTTTATGCTAGATGAACGAACATCTCCCCACATGCTCAGTTCTGAGAGATAAGTGTGTGTGAAAGCCGTCCTTCACCTAGCTTGTTGGGAACCCAAAGTTTCTTTTCACTTGCAAACTCCACTCCATACATATATATGGGGAGGTACTAGCTCCAACTCGGTTTTACAGTGCAAACTGCAGGAACTTCAAACCGGCACTAGGAAACAGAATGAGAAACCAGAGTAAAAGTTTCTCCTGCAACCCGTTCCCTTTGTGCTAGATGAACGAACGTCTCTCCACATGCTCAATTCTGAGAGATAATTGTGGGTGAAAGCCGTCCTTCACCTAGCTTGTTGGGAACACAAAGTTTCTTTTCACTTGCAAACTCCACTCCATACATATATATGGGGAGGTACTAGCTCCAACTCGGTTTTACAGTGCAAACTGCAGGAACTTCAAACCGGCACTAGGAAACAGACTGAGAAACCAGAGTAAAAGTTTCTCCTGCAACCCGTTCCCTTTCTGCTAGATGAACGAACGTCTCTCCACATGCTCAGTTCTGAGAGATAAGTGTGTGTGAAAGCCGTCCTTCACCTAGCTTGTTGGGAACACAAAGTTTCTTTTCAGTTGCAAACTCCACTCCATAAATATATATGGGAATGTAATAGCTCCAACTCGGTTTTACAGTGAAAACTGCAGGAACTTCATACCGGCACTAGGAAACAGACTGGGAAACCAGAGTAAAAGTTTCCCCTGCAACCCGTTCCCTTTTTGCTAGATGAACGAACGTCTCTCCACATGCTCAGTTCTGAGAGATAAGTGTGTGTGAAAGCCGTCCTTCACCTAGCTAGTTGGGAACACAAAGTTTCTTTTCAGTTGCAAAATCCATTCCATACATATATATGGGGAGGTACTAGCTCCAACTCGGTTTTACAGTGAAAACTGCAGGAACTTCAAACCGGCACTAGGAAACAGACTGAGAAACCAGAGTAAAAGTTCCTCCAGCAAACCGTTCCTTTTATGCTAGATGAACGAACGTCTCTCCACATGCTCAGTTCTGAGAGATAAGTGTGTGTGAAAGCCGTCCTTCACCTAGCTTGTTGGGAACACAAAGTTTCTTTTCAGTTGCAAACTCCACTCCATAGATATATATGGGGAGGTACAAGCTCCAACTCGTTTTTACAGTGAAAACTGCAGGAACTTCAAACCGGCACTAGGAAATAGACTGAGATTCCAGAGTAAAACTTTCTCCTGCAACCCGTTCCCTTTGTGCTAGATGAACGAACGTATCTCCACATGCTCATTTCTGAGAGATAAGTGTGTGTGAAAGAGGTCCTTCACCTTGCTTGTTGGGAACACAAAGTTTCTTTTCACTTGCAATCTCCACTCCATACATATATATGGGGAGTTACTAGCTCCAACTCGGTTTTACAGTGCAAACTGCAGGAACTTCAACCCGGCACTAGGAAACAGACTGAGAAAGCAGAGTAAAAGTTTCTCCTGCAACCCGTTCCCTTTGTGCTAGATGAACGAACGTCTCTCCACATGCTCGGTTCTGAGAGATAAGTGTGGGTGAAAGCCGTCCTTCACCTAGCTTGTTGGGAACACAAAGTTTCTTTTCAGTTGCAAACTCCACTCCTTAAATATATATATGGGGAGGTACTAGCTCCAACTCGGTTTTACAGTGCAAACTGCAGGAACTTCAAACCGGCACTAGGAAACAGACTGAGAAACCAGAGTAAACGTTTCCCCTGCAACACGTTCCCTTTTGTGCTAGATGAACGAACGTCTCTCCACATGCTCAGTTCTGAGAGATAAGTGTGTGTGAAAGCCGTACTTCACCTAGCTTGTTGGGAACACAAAGTTTCTTTTCACTTGCAAACTCCAATCCATACATATATATGGGGAAGTACTAGCTCCAACTCTGTTTTACAGTGCAAACTGCAGGAATTTCAAACCGGCACTAGGAAACAGACTGAGAAACCAGAGTAAAAGTTTCTCCTGCAAACGGTTCCCTTTGTGCTAGATGAACGAAAGTCTCTCCACATGCTCAATTCTGAGAGATAAGTGTGTGTGAAAGCCGTCCTTCACCTAGCTTGTTGGGAACACAAAGTTTCTTTTCAGTTGCCAACTCCACTCCGTACATATATATGGGGAGGTACTAGCTCAAACTCTGTTTTACAGTGCCAACTGCAGGATCTTCAAACCGGCAGTAGGAAACAGACTGAGAAACCAGAGTAAAAGTTTCCCATGCAACCCGTTCCCATTTTTGCTAGATGAACGAACGTCTCTCCACATGCTCAGTTCTGAGAGATAACTGTGTGTGAAAGCCGTCCTTCACCTAACTTGTTGGGAACACAAAGTTTCTTTTCAGTTGCAAAATCCACTCCATACATATATATGGGGTGGTTCTATCTCCAACTCGGTTTTACAGTGAAAACTGCAGGAACTTCAAAAAGGCACTAGGAAACAGACTGAGAAACCAGAGTAAAAGTTTATCCTACAACCCGTTCCTTTTGTGCTAGATGAACGAACGTCTCTCCACATGCTCAGTTCTGAGAGATAAGTGTGGGTGAAAGCCGTACTTCACCTAGCTTGTTGGGAACACAGAGTGTCTTTTCACTTGCAAACTCCACTCCATACATATATATGGGGAGGTACTAGCTCCAACTCAGTTTTACAGTGAAAACTGCAGGAACATCAAACCGGCACTAAGAAACAAAATGAGAAACCAGAGTAAAAGTTTCTCCTGCAACACGTTCCGTTTGTGCTAGATGAACGAAAGTCTCTCCACATGCTCAGTTCTGAGAGATAAGTGTGGGTGAAAGCCGTCCTTCACCTAGCTTGTTGGGAACAGAAAGTTTCTTTTCACTTGCAAACTCCACTCCATACATATATATGGGGAGGTACTAGCTCCAACTCGGTTTTACAGTGCAAACTGCAGGAACTTCAAACCGGCACTAGGAAACAGACTGAGAAACCAGAGTAAAAGTTTCTCCTGCAACCCGTTCCCTTTATGCTAGATGAACGAACGTCTCTCCACATGCTCAGTTCTGAGAGATAAGTGTGGGTGAAAGCCGTCCTTCACCTAGCTTGTTGGGAACACAAAGTTTCTTTTCAGTTGCAAACTCCACTCCATAAATATATATGGGAAGGTAATAGCTCCAACTCGGTTTTACAGTGAAAACTGCAGGAACTTCAAAACGGCACTAGGAAACAGACTGAGAAACCAGAGTAAAAGTTTCCCCTGCAACCTGTTCCCTTTTTGCTAGATGAACGAACGTCTCTCCACATGCTCACTTCTGAGAGATAAGTGTGTGTTAAAGCCGTATTTCACCTAGCTTTTTGGGAACACAAAGTTTCTTTTCAGTTGCAAAATCCATTCCATACATATATATATGGGGAGGTACTAGCTCCAACTCGGTTTTACAGTGAAAACTGCAGGAACTTCAAACCGGCACTAGGAAACAGACTGAGATACCAGAGTAAAAGTTTCTCCAGCAAACCGTTCCTTTTGTGCTAGATGAACGAACGTCTCTCCACATGCTCAGTTCTGAGAGATAAGTGTGTGTGAAAGCCGTCCTTCACCTAGCTTTTTGGGAACACAAAGTTTCTTTTCAGTTGCAAACTCCACTCCATAGATATATATGGGGAGGTACAAGCTCCAACTCGTTTTTACAGTGAAAACTGCAGGAACTTCAAACCGGCACTAGGAAATAGACTGAGAATCCAGAGTAAAACTTTCTCCTGCAACCCGTTCCATTTGTGCTAGATGAACGAACGTATCTCCACATGCTCAGTTCTGAGAGATAAGTGTGTGTGAAAGAGGTCCTTCACCTTGCTTGTTGGGAACACAAGGTTTCTTTTCACTTGCAATCTCCACTCCATACATATATATGGGGGTTACTAGCTCCAACTCGATTTTACAGTGCAAACTGCAGGAACTTCAACCCGGCACTAGGAAACAGACTGAGAAAGCAGAGTAAAAGTTTCTCCTGCAACCCGTTCCCTTTGTGCTAGATGAACGAACGTCTCTCCACATGCTCAGTTCTGAGAGATAAGTGTGGGTGAAAGCCGTCCTTCACCTAGCTTGTTGGGAACACAAAGTTTCTTTTCAGTTGCAAACTCCACTCCTTAAATATATATATGGGGAAGTACTAGCTCCAACTCGGTTTTACAGTGCAAACTGCAGGAACTTCAAACCGGCACTAGGAAACAGACTGAGAAACCAGAGTAAACGTTTCCCCTGCAACACGTTCCCTTTTGTGCTAGATGAACGAACGTCTCTCCACATGCTCAGTTCTGAGAGATAAGTGTGTGTGAAAGCCGTCCTTCACCTAGCTTGTTGGGAACACAAAGTTTCTTTTCACTTGCAAACTCCAATCCATACATATATATGGGGAAGTACTAGCTCCAACTCGGTTTTACAGTGCAAACTGCAGGAATTTCAAACCGGCACTAGGAAACAGACTGAGAAACCAGAGTAAAAGTTTCTCCTGCAACCGGTTCCTTTTGTGCTAGATGAACGAACGTCTCTCCACATGCTCAATTCTGAGAGATAAGTGCGTGTGAAAGCCGTCCTTCACCTAGCTTGTTGGGAACACAAAGTTTCTTTTCAGTTGCCAACTCCACTCCGTACATATATATGGGGAGGTACTAGCTCAAACTCTGTTTTACAGTGCCAACTGCAGGATCTTCAAACCGGCAGTAGGAAACAGACTGAGAAACCAGAGTAAAAGTTTCCCATGCAACCCGTTCCCATTTTTGCTAGATGAACGAACGTCTCTCCACATGCTCAGTTCTGAGAGATAAGTGTGTGTGAAAGCCGTCCTTCACCTAGCTTGTTGGGAACACAAAGTTTCTTTTCAGTTGCAAAATCCATTCCATACATATATATGGGGAGGTACTAGCTCCAACTCGGTTTTACAGTGAAAACTGCAGGAACTTCAAACCGGCACTAGGAAACAGACTGAGAAACCAGAGTAAAAGTTTCCCCTGCAACCCGTTCCATTTTTGCAAGATGAGCGAAAGTCTCTTAACATGCTCAGTTCTGAGAGATAAGTGTGTGTGAATTCCGTCCTTCACCTAGCTTGTTGGGAACACAAAGTTTCTTTTCACTTGCAAACTCCACTCCTTACATATATATGGGGAGGTACTAACTTCAACTTGGTTTTTACAGAGCAAATTGCAGGAACTTCAAACAGGCAATAGGAAACAGACTGAGAAACCAGAGTAAAAGTTTCTCCTGCAACCGGTTCCCTTTGTGATAGATAAACGAACGTCTCTCCACATGCTCAATTCTGAGAGATAAGTGTGTGTGAAAGCCGACTTCACCTAGCTTGTTGGGAACACAAAGTTTCTTTTCAGTTGCCAACTCCACTCCGTACTTATATATGGGGAGGTACTAGCTCCAACTCTGTTTTACAGTGCAAACTGCAGGAACTTCAAACCGGCACTAGGAAACAGACTGGGAAACCAGAGTAAAAGTTTCCCCTGCAAACCGTTCCCTTTTTTGCTAGATGAACGAACGTCTCTCCACATGCTCAGTTCTGAGAGATAACTGTGTGTGAAAGCCGTCCTTCACCTAACTTGTTGGGAACACAAAGTTTCTTTTCAGTTGCAAAATCCACTCCATACATATATATGGGGAGGTACTAGCTCCAACTCGGTTTTACAGTGCAAACTGCAGGAACTTCAACCCGGCACTAGGAAACAGACTGAGAAAGCAGAGTAAAAGTTTCTCCTGCAACCCGTTCCCTTTGTGCTAGATGAACGAACGCCTCTCCACATGCTCAGTTCTGAGAGATAAGTGTGGGTGAAAGCCGTCCTTCACCTAGCTTGTTGGGAACACAAAGTTTCTTTTCAGTTGCAAACTCCACTCCTTAAATATATATATGGGGAGGTACTAGCTCCAACTCGGTTTTACAGTGCAAACTGCAGGAACTTCAAACCGGCACTAGGAAACAGACTGAGAAACCAGAGTAAACGTTTCCCCTGCAACACGTTCCCTTTTGTGCTAGATGAACGAACGTCTCTCCACATGCTCAGTTCTGAGAGATAAGTGTGTGTGAAAGCCGTACTTCACCTAGCTTGTTGGGAACACAAAGTTTCTTTTAACTTGCAAACTCCAATCCATACATATATATGGGGAAGTACTAGCTCCAACTCTGTTTTACAGTGCAAACTGCAGGAATTTCAAACCGGCACTAGGAAACAGACTGAGAAACCAGAGTAAAAGTTTCTCCTGCAACCGGTTCCCTTTGTGCTAGATGAACGAAAGTCTCTCCACATGCTCAATTCTGAGAGATAAGTGTGTGTGAAAGCCGTCCTTCACCTAGCTTGTTGGGAACACAAAGTTTCTTTTCAGTTGCCAACTCCACTCCGTACATATATATGGGGAGGTACTAGCTCAAACTCTGTTTTACAGTGCCAACTGCAGGATCTTCAAACCGGCAGTAGGAAACAGACTGAGAAAGCAGAGTAAAAGTTTCTCCTGCAACCCGTTCCCTTTGTGCTAGATGAACGAACGCCTCTCCACATGCTCAGTTCTGAGAGATAAGTGTGGGTGAAAGCCGTCCTTCACCTAGCTTGTTGGGAACACAAAGTTTCTTTTCAGTTGCAAACTCCACACCTTAAATATATATATGGGGAGGTACTAGCTCCAACTCGGTTTTACAGTGCAAACTGCAGGAACTTCAAACCGGCACTAGGAAACAGACTGAGAAACCAGAGTAAACGTTTCCCCTGCAACACGTTCCCTTTTGTGCTAGATGAACGAACGTCTCTCCACATGCTCAGTTCTGAGAGATAAGTGTGTGTGAAAGCCGTACTTCACCTAGCTTGTTGGGAACACAAAGTTTCTTTTCACTTGCAAACTCCAATCCATACATATATATGGGGAAGTACTAGCTCCAACTCTGTTTTACAGTGCAAACTGCAGGAATTTCAAACCGGCACTAGGAAACAGACTGAGAAACCAGAGTAAAAGTTTCTCCTGCAACCGGTTCCCTTTGTGCTAGATGAACGAAAGTCTCTCCACATGCTCAATTCTGAGAGATAAGTGTGTGTGAAAGCCGTCCTTCACCTAGCTTGTTGGGAACACAAAGTTTCTTTTCAGTTGCCAACCTCACTCCGTACATATATATGGGGAGGTACTAGCTCAAACTCTGTTTTACAGTGCCAACTGCAGGATCTTCAAACCGGCAGTAGGAAACAGACTGAGAAACCAGAGTAAAAGATTCTCCAGCAAACCGTTCCTTTTATGCTAGATGAACGAACATCTCCCGACATGCTCAGTTCTGAGAGATAAGTGTGTGTGAAAGCCGTCCTTCACCTAGCTTGTTGGGAACCCAAAGTTTCTTTTCACTTGCAAACTCCACTCCATACATATATATGGGGAGGTACTAGCTCCAACTCGGTTTTACAGTGCAAACTGCAGGAACTTCAAACCGGCACTAGGAAACAGAATGAGAAACCAGAGTAAAAGTTTCTCCTGCAACCCGTTCCCTTTCTGCTAGATGAACGAACGTCTCTCCACATGCTCAGTTCTGAGAGATAAGTGTGTGTGAAAGCCGTCCTTCACCTAGCTTGTTGGGAACACAAAGTTTCTTTTCAGTTGCAAACTCCACTCCATAAATATATATGGGAATGTAATAGCTCCAACTCGGTTTTACAGTGAAAACTGCAGGAACTTCAAACCGGCACTAGGAAACAGACTGAGAAACCAGAGTAAAAGTTTCCCCTGCAACCCGTTCCCTTTTTGCTAGATGAACGAACGTCTCTCCACATGCTCAGTTCTGAGAGATAAGTGTGTGTGAAAGCCGTCCTTCACCTAGCTAGTTGGGAACACAAAGTTTCTTTTCAGTTGCAAAATCCATTCCATACATATATATGGGGAGGTACTAGCTCCAACTCGGTTTTACAGTGAAAACTGCAGGAACTTCAAACCGGCACTAGGAAACAGACTGAGAAACCAGAGTAAAAGTTCCTCCAGCAAACCGTTCCTTTTATGCTAGATGAACGAACGTCTCTCCACATGCTCAGTTCTGAGAGATAAGTGTGTGTGAAAGCCGTCCTTCACCTAGCTTGTTGGGAACACAAAGTTTCTTTTCAGTTGCAAACTCCACTCCATAGATATATATGGGGAGGTACAAGCTCCAACTCGTTTTTACAGTGAAAACTGCAGGAACTTCAAACCGGCACTAGGAAATAGACTGAGATTCCAGAGTAAAACTTTCTCCTGCAACCCGTTCCCTTTGTGCTAGATGAACGAACGTATCTCCACATGCTCATTTCTGAGAGATAAGTGTGTGTGAAAGAGGTCCTTCACCTTGCTTGTTGGGAACACAAAGTTTCTTTTCACTTGCAATCTCCACTCCATACATATATATGGGGAGTTACTAGCTCCAACTCGGTTTTACAGTGCAAACTGCAGGAACTTCAACCCGGCACTAGGAAACAGACTGAGAAAGCAGAGTAAAAGTTTCTCCTGCAACCCGTTCCCTTTGTGCTAGATGAACGAACGTCTCTCCACATGCTCGGTTCTGAGAGATAAGTGTGGGTGAAAGCCGTCCTTCACCTAGCTTGTTGGGAACACAAAGTTTCTTTTCAGTTGCAAACTCCACTCCTTAAATATATATATGGGGAGGTACTAGCTCCAACTCGGTTTTACAGTGCAAACTGCAGGAACTTCAAACCGGCACTAGGAAACAGACTGAGAAACCAGAGTAAACGTTTCCCCTGCAACACGTTCCCTTTTGTGCTAGATGAACGAACGTCTCTCCACATGCTCAGTTCTGAGAGATAAGTGTGTGTGAAAGCCGTACTTCACCTAGCTTGTTGGGAACACAAAGTTTCTTTTCACTTGCAAACTCCAATCCATACATATATATGGGGAAGTACTAGCTCCAACTCTGTTTTACAGTGCAAACTGCAGGAATTTCAAACCGGCACTAGGAAACAGACTGAGAAACCAGAGTAAAAGTTTCTCCTGCAAACGGTTCCCTTTGTGCTAGATGAACGAAAGTCTCTCCACATGCTCAATTCTGAGAGATAAGTGTGTGTGAAAGCCGTCCTTCACCTAGCTTGTTGGGAACACAAAGTTTCTTTTCAGTTGCCAACTCCACTCCGTACATATATATGGGGAGGTACTAGCTCAAACTCTGTTTTACAGTGCCAACTGCAGGATCTTCAAACCGGCAGTAGGAAACAGACTGAGAAACCAGAGTAAAAGTTTCCCATGCAACCCGTTCCCATTTTTGCTAGATGAACGAACGTCTCTCCACATGCTCAGTTCTGAGAGATAACTGTGTGTGAAAGCCGTCCTTCACCTAACTTGTTGGGAACACAAAGTTTCTTTTCAGTTGCAAAATCCACTCCATACATATATATGGGGTGGTTCTATCTCCAACTCGGTTTTACAGTGAAAACTGCAGGAACTTCAAAAAGGCACTAGGAAACAGACTGAGAAACCAGAGTAAA
Source organism: Camelus dromedarius (assembly GCF_036321535.1). Classification (NCBI taxonomy): domain Eukaryota; kingdom Metazoa; phylum Chordata; class Mammalia; order Artiodactyla; family Camelidae; genus Camelus; species Camelus dromedarius. The sequence continues at coordinate 84,719,464 of NC_087441.1, read as the reverse complement.
AGTTTATCCTACAACCCGTTCCTTTTGTGCTAGATGAACGAACGTCTCTCCACATGCTCAGTTCTGAGAGATAAGTGTGGGTGAAAGCCGTTCTTCACCTAGCTTGTTGGGAACACAGAGTGTCTTTTCACTTGCAAACTCCACTCCATACATATATATGGGGAGGTACTAGCTCCAACTCAGTTTTACAGTGAAAACTGCAGGAACATCAAACCGGCACTAAGAAACAAAATGAGAAACCAGAGTAAAAGTTTCTCCTGCAACACGTTCCGTTTGTGCTAGATGAACGAAAGTCTCTCCACATGCTCAGTTCTGAGAGATAAGTGTGGGTGAAAGCCGTCCTTCACCTAGCTTGTTGGGAACAGAAAGTTTCTTTTCACTTGCAAACTCCACTCCATACATATATATGGGGAGGTACTAGCTCCAACTCGGTTTTACAGTGCAAACTGCAGGAACTTCAAACCGGCACTAGGAAACAGACTGAGAAACCAGAGTAAAAGTTTCTCCTGCAACCCATCCCTTTATGCTAGATGAACGAACGTCTCTCCACATACTCAGTTCTGAGAGATAAGTGTGTGTGAAAGCCGTCCTTCACCTAGCTTGTTGGGAACACAAAGTTTCTTTTCAGTTGCAAACTCCACTCCATAAATATATATGGGAAGGTAATAGCTCCAACTCGGTTTTACAGTGAAAACTGCAGGAACTTCAAAACGGCACTAGGAAACAGACTGAGAAACCAGAGTAAAAGTTTCCCCTGCAACCTGTTCCCTTTTTGCTAGATGAACGAACGTCTCTCCACATGCTCACTTCTGAGAGATAAGTGTGTGTTAAAGCCGTACTTCACCTAGCTTGTTGGGAACACAAAGTTTCTTTTCAGTTGCAAAATCCATTCCATACATATATATATGGGGAGGTACTAGCTCCAACTCGGTTTTACAGTGAAAACTGCAGGAACTTCAAACCGGCACTAGGAAACAGACTGAGAAACCAGAGTAAAAGTTTCTCCAGCAAACCGTTCCTTTTGTGCTAGATGAACGAACGTCTCTCCACATGCTCAGTTCTGAGAGATAAGTGTGTGTGAAAGCCGTCCTTCACCTAGCTTTTTGGGAACACAAAGTTTCTTTTCAGTTGCAAACTCCACTCCATAGATATATATGGGGAGGTACAAGCTCCAACTCGTTTTTACACTGAAAACTGCAGGAACTTCAAACCGGCACTAGGAAATAGACTGAGAATCCAGAGTAAAACTTTCTCCTGCAACCCGTTCCATTTGTGCTAGATGAACGATCGTATCTCCACATGCTCAGTTCTGAGAGATATGTGTGTGTGAAAGAGGTCCTTCACCTTGCTTGTTGGGAACACAAAGTTTCTTTTCACTTGCAATCTCCACTCCATACATATATATGGGGGTTACTAGCTCCAACTCGATTTTACAGTGCAAACTGCAGGAACTTCAACCCGGCACTAGGAAACAGACTGAGAAAGCAGAGTAAAAGTTTCTCCTGCAACCCGTTCCCTTTGTGCTAGATGAACGAACGTCTCTCCACATGCTCAGTTCTGAGAGATAAGTGTGGGTGAAAGCCGTCCTTCACCTAGCTTGTTGGGAACAGAAAGTTTCTTTTCACTTGCAAACTCCAATCCATACATATATATGGGGAAGTACTAGCTCCAACTCTGTTTTACAGTGCAAACTGCAGGAATTTCAAACCGGCACTAGGAAACAGACTGAGAAACCAGAGTAAAAGTTTCTCCTGCAAACGGTTCCCTTTGTGCTAGATGAACGAAAGTCTCTCCACATGCTCAATTCTGAGAGATAAGTGTGTGTGAAAGCCGTCCTTCACCTAGCTTGTTGGGAACACAAAGTTTCTTTTCAGTTGCCAACTCCACTCCGTACATATATATGGGGAGGTACTAGCTCAAACTCTGTTTTACAGTGCCAACTGCAGGATCTTCAAACCGGCAGTAGGAAACAGACTGAGAAACCAGAGTAAAAGTTTCCCATGCAACCCGTTCCCATTTTTGCTAGATGAACGAACGTCTCTCCACATGCTCAGTTCTGAGAGATAACTGTGTGTGAAAGCCGTCCTTCACCTAACTTGTTGGGAACACAAAGTTTCTTTTCAGTTGCAAAATCCACTCCATACATATATATGGGGTGGTTCTATCTCCAACTCGGTTTTACAGTGAAAACTGCAGGAACTTCAAAAAGGCACTAGGAAACAGACTGAGAAACCAGAGTAAAAGTTTATCCTACAACCCGTTCCTTTTGTGCTAGATGAACGAACGTCTCTCCACATGCTCAGTTCTGAGAGATAAGTGTGGGTGAAAGCCGTTCTTCACCTAGCTTGTTGGGAACACAGAGTGTCTTTTCACTTGCAAACTCCACTCCATACATATATATGGGGAGGTACTAGCTCCAACTCAGTTTTACAGTGAAAACTGCAGGAACATCAAACCGGCACTAAGAAACAAAATGAGAAACCAGAGTAAAAGTTTCTCCTGCAACACGTTCCGTTTGTGCTAGATGAACGAAAGTCTCTCCACATGCTCAGTTCTGAGAGATAAGTGTGGGTGAAAGCCGTCCTTCACCTAGCTTGTTGGGAACAGAAAGTTTCTTTTCACTTGCAAACTCCACTCCATACATATATATGGGGAGGTACTAGCTCCAACTCGGTTTTACAGTGCAAACTGCAGGAACTTCAAACCGGCACTAGGAAACAGACTGAGAAACCAGAGTAAAAGTTTCTCCTGCAACCCATCCCTTTATGCTAGATGAACGAACGTCTCTCCACATACTCAGTTCTGAGAGATAAGTGTGTGTGAAAGCCGTCCTTCACCTAGCTTGTTGGGAACACAAAGTTTCTTTTCAGTTGCAAACTCCACTCCATAAATATATATGGGAAGGTAATAGCTCCAACTCGGTTTTACAGTGAAAACTGCAGGAACTTCAAAACGGCACTAGGAAACAGACTGAGAAACCAGAGTAAAAGTTTCCCCTGCAACCTGTTCCCTTTTTGCTAGATGAACGAACGTCTCTCCACATGCTCACTTCTGAGAGATAAGTGTGTGTTAAAGCCGTACTTCACCTAGCTTGTTGGGAACACAAAGTTTCTTTTCAGTTGCAAAATCCATTCCATACATATATATATGGGGAGGTACTAGCTCCAACTCGGTTTTACAGTGAAAACTGCAGGAACTTCAAACCGGCACTAGGAAACAGACTGAGAAACCAGAGTAAAAGTTTCTCCAGCAAACCGTTCCTTTTGTGCTAGATGAACGAACGTCTCTCCACATGCTCAGTTCTGAGAGATAAGTGTGTGTGAAAGCCGTCCTTCACCTAGCTTTTTGGGAACACAAAGTTTCTTTTCAGTTGCAAACTCCACTCCATAGATATATATGGGGAGGTACAAGCTCCAACTCGTTTTTACACTGAAAACTGCAGGAACTTCAAACCGGCACTAGGAAATAGACTGAGAATCCAGAGTAAAACTTTCTCCTGCAACCCGTTCCATTTGTGCTAGATGAACGATCGTATCTCCACATGCTCAGTTCTGAGAGATATGTGTGTGTGAAAGAGGTCCTTCACCTTGCTTGTTGGGAACACAAAGTTTCTTTTCACTTGCAATCTCCACTCCATACATATATATGGGGGTTACTAGCTCCAACTCGATTTTACAGTGCAAACTGCAGGAACTTCAACCCGGCACTAGGAAACAGACTGAGAAAGCAGAGTAAAAGTTTCTCCTGCAACCCGTTCCCTTTGTGCTAGATGAACGAACGTCTCTCCACATGCTCAGTTCTGAGAGATAAGTGTGGGTGAAAGCCGTCCTTCACCTAGCTTGTTGGGAACAGAAAGTTTCTTTTCACTTGCAAACTCCAATCCATACATATATATGGGGAAGTACTAGCTCCAACTCGGTTTTACAGTGCAAACTGCAGGAATTTCAAACCGGCACTAGGAAACAGACTGAGAAACCAGAGTAAAAGTTTCTCCTGCAACCGGTTCCCTTTGTGCTAGATGAACGAACGTCTCTCCACATGCTCAATTCTGAGAGATAAGTGCGTGTGAAAGCCGTCCTTCACCTAGCTTGTTGGGAACACAAAGTTTCTTTTCAGTTGCCAACTCCACTCCGTACATATATATGGGGAGGTACTAGCTCAAACTCTGTTTTACAGTGCCAACTGCAGGAACTTCAAACCGGCAGTAGGAAACAGACTGAGAAACCAGAGTAAAAGTTTCCCATGCAACCCGTTCCCATTTTTGCTAGATGAACGAACGTCTCTCCACATGCTCAGTTCTGAGAGATAAGTGTGTGTGAAAGCCGTCCTTCACCTAGCTTGTTGGGAACACAAAGTTTCTTTTCAGTTGCAAAATCCATTCCATACATATATATGGGGGGTACTAGCTCCAACTCGGTTTTACAGTGAAAACTGCAGGAACTTCAAACCGGCACTAGGAAACAGACTGAGAAACCAGAGTAAAAGTTTCCCCTGCAACCCGTTCCCTTTTTGCAAGATGAGCGAAAGTCTCTTAACATGCTCAGTTCTGAGAGATAAGTGTGTGTGAATTCCGTCCTTCACCTAGCTTGTTGGGAACACAAAGTTTCTTTTCACTTGCAAACTCCACTCCTTACATATATATGGGGAGGTACTAACTTCAACTTGGTTTTTACAGAGCAAATTGCAGGAACTTCAAACAGGCAATAGGAAACAGACTGAGAAACCAGAGTAAAAGTTTCTCCTGCAACCGGTTCCCTTTGTGATAGATAAACGAACGTCTCTCCACATGCTCAATTCTGAGAGATAAGTGTGTGTGAAAGCCGACTTCACCTAGCTTGTTGGGAACACAAAGTTTCTTTTCAGTTGCCAACTCCACTCCGTACTTATATATGGGGAGGTACTAGCTCCAACTCTGTTTTACAGTGCAAACTGCAGGAACTTCAAACCGGCACTAGGAAACAGACTGGGAAACCAGAGTAAAAGTTTCCCCTGCAACCCGTTCCCTTTTTTGCTAGATGAACGAACGTCTCTCCACATGCTCAGTTCTGAGAGATAACTGTGTGTGAAAGCCGTCCTTCACCTAACTTGTTGGGAACACAAAGTTTCTTTTCAGTTGCAAAATCCACTCCATACATATATATGGGGAGGTACTAGCTCCAACTCGGTTTTACAGTGAAAACTGCAGGAACTTCAAACCGGCACTAGGAAACAGACTGAGAAACCAGAGTAAAAGTTTATCCTGCAACCCGTTCCTTTTGTGCTAGATGAACGAACGTCTCTCCACATGCTCAGTTCTGAGAGATAAGTGTGGGTGAAAGCCGTCCTTCACCTAGCTTGTTGGGAACACAAAGTGTTTTTTCACTTGCAAACTCCACTCCATACATATATATGGGGAGGTATTAGCTCCAACTCGGTTTTACAGTGAAAACTGCAGGAACTTAAAACCGGCACTAGGAAACAGAATGAGAAACCAGAGTAAAAGTTTCTCCTGCAACCCGTTCCCTTTGTGCTAGATGAACGAACGTCTCTCCACATGCTCAATTCTGAGAGATAAATGTGTGTGAAAGCCGTCCTTAACCTAGCTTGTTGGGAACACAAAGTTTCTTTTCAATTGCAAACTCCACTCCATACATATATATGGGGAGGTACTAGCTCCAACTCGGTTTTACAGTGCAAACTGCAGGAATTTCCAACCGGCACTAGGAAACAGACTGAGAAACGAGAGAAAACTTTCCCCTGCAACCCGTTCCCTTTATGCTAGATGAACGAACGCCTCTCCACATGCTCAGTTCTGAGAGATAAGTGTGTGTGAAAGCCGTCCTTCACCTAGCTTGTTGGGAACACAAAGTTTCTTTTCAGTTGCAAACTCCACTCCATAAATATATATGGGAAGGTAATAGCTCCAACTCGGTATTACAGTGCAAACTGCAGGAACTTCAAACCGGCACTAGGAAACAGACTGAGAAACCAGAGTAAAAGTTTCTCCTGCAACCCGTTCCCTTTGTGCTAGATGAACGAACATCTCTCCACATGCTCAGTTCTGAGAGATAAGTGTGGGTGAAAGCCGTCCTTCACCTAGCTTGTTGGGAACACATAGTTTCTTTTCACTTGCAAACTCCACTCCATACATATATATGGGAGGATCTAGTTCCAACTCGGTTTTACAGTGCAAACTGCAGGAAATTCAAACCGGCACTAGGAAACAGACTGAGAAACCAGAGTAAAAGTTTCTCCTGCAACCCGTTCCCTTTATGCTAGATGAACGAACGTCTCTCCAGATGCTCAGTTCTGAGAGGTAACTGTGTGTGAAAGCCGTCCTTCACCTAGCTTGTTGGGAACACAAAGTTTCTTTTCAGTTGCAATCTCCACTCCATAGATATATATGGGAAGGTAATAGCTCCAACTCGTTTTTACAGTGAAAACTGCAGGAACTTCAAACCGGCACTAGGAAATAGACTGAGAATACAGAGTAAAAGTTTCTCCTGCAACCCGTTCCCTTTGTGCCAAATGAACGAACGTCTCTTCACATGCTCAGTTCTGAGAGATAAGTGTGGGTGAAAGAGGTCCTTCAACTTGCTTGTTGGGAACACAAAGTTTCTTTTCACTTACAAACTCCACTCCATACATATATATGGGGAGGTACTAGCTCCAACTAGGTTTTACAGTGCAAACTGCAGGAACTTCAACCCGGCACTAGGAAACAGACTGAGAAACCAGAGTAAAAGTTTCTCCTGCAACCCGTTCCCCTTGTGCTAGATGAACGAACTTCTCTCCACATGCTCAGTTCTGAGAGATAAGTGTGTGTGAAAGCCGTCCTTCACCTAGCTTTTTGGGAACACAAAGTTTCTTTTCAGTTGCAAAATCCATTCCATACATATATATGGGGAGGTACTAGCTCCAACTCGGTTTTACAGTGAAAACTGCAGGAACTTCAAACCGGCACTAGGAAACAGACTGAGAAACCAGAGTAAAAGTTTCCCCTGCAACCCGTTCCCTTTTTGCAAGATGAGCGAAAGTCTCTTAACATGCTCAGTTCTGAGAGATAAGTGTGTGTGAATTCCGTCCTTCACCTAGCTTGTTGGGAACACAAAGTTTCTTTTCACTTGCAAACTCCACTCCTTACATATATATGGGGAGGTACTAACTTCAACTTGATTTTTACAGAGCAAATTGCAGGAACTTCAAACAGGCAATAGGAAACAGACTGAGAAACCAGAGTAAAAGTTTCTCCTGCAACCGGTTCCCTTTGTGATAGATAAACGAACGTCTCTCCACATGCTTAATTCTGAGAGATAAGTGTGTGTGAAAGCCGACTTCACCTAGCTTGTTGGGAACACAAAGTTTCTTTTCAGTTGCCAACTCCACTCCGTACTTATATATGGGGAGGTACTAGCTCCAACACTGTTTTACAGTGCAAACTGCAGGAACTTCAAACCGGCACTAGGAAACAGACTGGGAAACCAGAGTAAATGTTTCCCCTGCAACCCGTTCCCTTTTTTGCTAGATGAACGAACGTCTCTCCACATGCTCAGTTCTGAGAGATAACTGTGTGTGAAAGCCGTCCTTCACCTAACTTGTTGGGAACACAAAGTTTCTTTTCAGTTGCAAAATCCACTCCATACATATATATGGGGAGGTACTAGCTCCAACTCGGTTTTACAGTGAAAACTGCAGGAACTTCAAACCGGCACTAGGAAACAGACTGAGAAACCAGAGTAAAAGTTTATCCTGCAACCCGTTCCTTTTGTGCTAGATGAACGAACGTCTCTCCACATGCTCAGTTCTGAGAGATAAGTGTGGGTGAAAGCCGTCCTTCACCTAGCTTGTTGGGAACACAAAGTGTTTTTTCACTTGCAAACTCCACTCCATACATATATATGGGGAGGTACTAGCTCCAACTCGGTTTTACAGTGCAAACTGCAGGAATTTCAAACCGGCACTAGGAAACAGACTGAGAAACCAGAGAAAACTTTCCCCTGCAACCCGTTCCCTTTATGCTAGATGAACGAACGCCTCTCCACATGCTCAGTTCTGAGAGATAAGTGTGTGTGAAAGCCGTCCTTCAACTAGCTTGTTGGGAACACAAAGTTTCTTTTCATTTGCAAACTCCACTCCAAAAATATATATGGGAAGGTAATAGCTCCAACTCGGTATTACAGTGCAAACTGCAGGAACTTCAAACCGGCACTAGGAAACAGACTGAGAAACCAGAGTAAAAGTTTCTCCTGCAACCCGTTCCCTTTGTGCTAGATGAACGAACATCTCTCCACATGCTCAGTTCTGAGAGATAAGTGTGGGTGAAAGCCGTCCTTCACCTAGCTTGTTGGGAACACATAGTTTCTTTTCACTTGCAAACTCCACTCCATACATATATATGGGAGGATCTACCTCCAACTCGGTTTTACAGTGCAAACTGCAGGAAATTCAAACCGGCACTAGGAAACAGACTGAGAAACCAGAGTAAAAGTTTATCCTGCAACCCGTTCCTTTTGTGCTAGATGAACGAACGTCTCTCCACATGCTCAGTTCTGAGAGATAAGTGTGGGTGAAAGCCGTCCTTCACCTAGCTTGTTGGGAACACAAAGTGTTTTTTCACTTGCAAACTCCACTCCATACATATATATGGGGAGGTACTAGCTCCAACTCGGTTTTACAGTGCAAACTGCAGGAATTTCAAACCGGCACTAGGAAACAGACTGAGAAACCAGAGAAAACTTTCCCCTGCAACCCGTTCCCTTTATGCTAGATGAACGAACGCCTCTCCACATGCTCAGTTCTGAGAGATAAGTGTGTGTGAAAGCCGTCCTTCAACTAGCTTGTTGGGAACACAAAGTTTCTTTTCAGTTGCAAACTCCACTCCATAAATATATATGGGAAGGTAATAGCTCCAACTCGGTATTACAGTGCAAACTGCAGGAACTTCAAACCGGCACTAGGAAACAGACTGAGAAACCAGAGTAAAAGTTTCTCCTGCAACCCGTTCCCTTTGTGCTAGATGAACGAACATCTCTCCACATGCTCAGTTCTGAGAGATAAGTGTGGGTGAAAGCCGTCCTTCACCTAGCTTGTTGGGAACACATAGTTTCTTTTCACTTGCAAACTCCACTCCATACATATATATGGGAGGATCTAGTTCCAACTCGGTTTTACAGTGCAAACTGCAGGAAATTCAAACCGGCACTAGGAAACAGACTGAGAAACCAGAGTAATAGTTTCTCCTGCAACCCGTTCCCTTTATGCTAGATGAACGAACGTCTCTCCAGATGCTCAGTTCTGAGAGGTAACTGTGTGTGAAAGCCGTCCTTCACCTAGCTTGTTGGGAACACAAAGTTTCTTTTCAGTTGCAATCTCCACTCCATAGATATATATGGGAAGGTAATAGCTCCAACTCGTTTTTACAGTGAAAACTGCAGGAACTTCAAACCGGCACTAGGAAATAGACTGAGAATACAGAGTAAAAGTTTCTCCTGCAACACGTTCCCTTTGTGCCAAATGAACGAACGTCTCTTCACATGCTCAGTTCTGAGAGATAAGTGTGGGTGAAAGAGGTCCTTCAACTTGCTTGTTGGGAACACAAAGTTTCTTTTCACTTACAAACTCCACTCCATACATATATATGGGGAGGTACTAGCTCCAACTAGGTTTTACAGTGCAAACTGCAGGAACTTCAACCCGGCACTAGGAAACAGACTGAGAAACCAGAGTAAAAGTTTCTCCTGCAACCCGTTCCCCTTGTGCTAGATGAACGAACTTCTCTCCACATGCTCAGTTCTGAGAGATATGTGTGTGTGATAGCCGTCCTTCACCTAGCTTGTTGGGAACACAAAGTTTCTTTTCAGTTGCAAAATCCATTCCATACATATATATGGGGAGGTACTAGCTCCAACTCGGTTTTACAGTGAAAACTGCAGGAACTTCAAACCGGCACTAGGAAACAGACTGAGAAACCAGAGTAAAAGTTTCCCCTGCAACCCGTTCCCTTTTTGCAAGATGAGCGAAAGTCTCTTAACATGCTCAGTTCTGAGAGATAAGTGTGTGTGAATTCCGTCCTTCACCTAGCTTGTTGGGAACACAAAGTTTCTTTTCACTTGCAAACTCCACTCCTTACATATATATGGGGAGGTACTAACTTCAACTTGGTTTTTACAGAGCAAATTGCAGGAACTTCAAACAGGCAATAGGAAACAGACTGAGAAACAAGAGTAAAAGTTTCTCCTGCAACCGGTTCCCTTTGTGATAGATAAACGAACGTCTCTCCACATGCTCAATTCTGAGAGATAAGTGTGTGTGAAAGCCGACTTCACCTAGCTTGTTGGGAACACAAAGTTTCTTTTCAGTTGCCAACTCCACTCCGTACTTATATATGGGGAGGTACTAGCTCCAACTCTGTTTTACAGTGCAAACTGCAGGAACTTCAAACCGGCACTAGGAAACAGACTGAGAAACCAGAGTAAAAGTTTCCCCTGCAACCCGTTCCCTTTTTTGCTAGATGAACGAACGTCTCTCCACATGCTCAGTTCTGAGAGATAACTGTGTGTGAAAGCCGTCCTTCACCTAACTTGTTGGGAACACAAAGTTTCTTTTCAGTTGCAAAATCCACTCCATACATATATATGGGGAGGTACTAGCTCCAACTCGGTTTTACAGTGAAAACTGCAGGAACTTCAAACCGGCACTAGGAAATAGACTGAGAAACCAGAGTAAAAGTTTATCCTGCAACCCGTTCCTTTTGTGCTAGATGAACGAACGTCTCTCCACATGCTCAGTTCTGAGAGATAAGTGTGGGTGAAAGCCGTCCTTCACCTAGCTTGTTGGGAACACAAAGTGTTTTTTCACTTGCAAACTCCACTCCATACATTTATATGGGGAGGTACTAGCTCCAACTCGGTTTTACAGTGAAAACTGCAGGAACTTCAAACCGGCACTAGGAAACAGAATGAGAAACCAGAGTAAAAGTTTCTCCTGCAACCCGTTCCCTTTGTGCTAGATGAACGAACGTCTCTCCACATGCTCAATTCTGAGAGATAAATGTGTGTGAAAGCCGTCCTTAACCTAGCTTGTTGGGAACACAAAGTTTCTTTTCACTTGCAAACTCCACTCCATACATATATATGGGGAGGTACTAGCTCCAACTCGGTTTTACAGTGCAAACTGCAGGAATTTCATACCGGCACTAGGAAACAGACTGAGAAACCAGAGAAAACTTTCCCCTGCAACCCGTTCCCTTTATGCTAGATGAACGAACGCCTCTCCACATGCTCAGTTCTCAGAGATAAGTGTGTGTGAAAGCCGTCCTTCACCTAGCTTGTTGGGAACACAAAGTTTCTTTTCAGTTGCAAACTCCACTCCATAAATATATATGGGAAGGTAATAGCTCCAACTCGGTATTACAGTGCAAACTGCAGGAACTTCAAACCGGCACTAGGAAACAGACTGAGAAACCAGAGTAAAAGTTTCTCCTGCAACCCGTTCCCTTTGTGCTAGATGAACGAACATCTCTCCACATGCTCAGATCTGAGAGATAAGTGTGGGTGAAAGCCGTCCTTCACCTAGCTTGTTGGGAACACATAGTTTCTTTTCACTTGCAAACTCCACTCCATACATATATATGGGAGGATCTAGTTCCAACTCGGTTTTACAGTGCAAACTGCAGGAAATTCAAACCGGCACTAGGAAACAGACTGAGAAACCAGAGTAAAAGTTTCTCCTGCAACCCGTTCCCTTTATGCTAGATGAACGAACGTCTCTCCAGATGCTAAGTTCTGAGAGGTAACTGTGTGTGAAAGCCGTCCTTCACCTAGCTTGTTGGGAACACAAAGTTTCTTTTCAGTTGCAAAATCCACTCCATACATATATATGGGGAGGTACTAGCTCCAACTCTGTTTTACAGTGAAAACTGCAGGAACTTCAAACCGGCACTAGGAAATAGACTGAGAAACCAGAGTAAAAGTTTCTCCTGCAACCCGTTCCTTTTTTGCTAGATGAACGAACTTCTCTCCACATACTCAGTTCTGAGAGATAACTGTGTGTGAAAGCCGTCCTTCACCTAACTTGTTGGGAACACAAAGTTTCTTTTCAGTTGCAAAATCCACTCCATACATATATATGGGGAGGTACTAGCTCCAACTCGGTTTTACTGTGAAAACTGCAGGAACTTCAAACCGGCACTAGGAAACAGACTGAGAAACCAGAGTAAAAGTTTATCCTGCAACCCGTTCCTTTTGTGCTAGATGAACGAACGTCTCTCCACATGCTCAGTTCTGAGAGATAAGTGTGGGTGAAAGCCGTCATTCACCTAGCTTGTTGGGAACACAAAGTTTCTTTTCACTTGCAAACTCCACTCCATACATATATATGGGGAGGTACTAGCTCCAACTCGGTTTTACAGTGCAAACTGCAGGAACTTCAAACCGGCACTAGGAAACAGACTGAGAAACCAGAGTAAAAGTTTCCCCTGCAACCCGTTCCCTTTTTTGCTAGATGAACGAACGTCTCTCCACATACTCAGTTCTGAGAGATAACTGTGTGTGAAAGCCGTCCTTCACCTAACTTGTTGGGAACACAAAGTTTCTTTTCAGTTGCAAAATCCACTCCATACATATATATGGGGAGGTACTAGCTCCAACTCGGTTTTACTGTGAAAACTGCAGGAACTTCAAACCGGCACTAGGAAACAGACTGAGAAACCAGAGTAAAAGTTTATCCTGCAACCCGTTCCTTTTGTGCTAGATGAACGAACGTCTCTCCACATGCTCAGTTCTGAGAGATAAGTGTGGGTGAAAGCCGTCATTCACCTAGCTTGTTGGGAACACAAAGTTTCTTTTCACTTGCAAACTCCACTCCATACATATATATGGGGAGGTACTAGCTCCAACTCGGTTTTACAGTGCAAACTGCAGGAACTTCAAACCGGCACTAGGAAACAGACTGAGAAACCAGAGAAAAGTTTCTCCTGCAACCCGTTCCCTTTATGCTAGATGAACGAACGCCTCTCCACATGCTCAGTTCTGAGAGATAAGTGTGTGTGAAAGCCGTCCTTCACCTAGCTTGTTGGGAACACAAAGTTTCTTTTAAGTTGCAAACTCCACTCCATAAATATATATGGGAAGGTAATAGCTCCAACTCGGTATTACAGTGCAAACTGCAGGAACTTCAAACCGGCACTAGGAAACAGACTGAGAAACCAGAGTAAAAGTTTCTCCTGCAACCCGTTCCCTTTCTGCTAGATGAACGAACGTCTCTCCACATGCTCTGTTCTGAGAGATAAGTATGGGTGAAAGCCGTCCTTCACCTAGCTTGTTGGGAACACATAGTTTCTTTTCACTTGCAAACTCCACTCCATACATATATATGGGAGGATCTAGTTCCAACTCGGTTTTACAGTGCAAACTGCAGGAACTTCAAACCGGCACTAGGAAACAGACTGAGAAACCAGAGTAAAAGTTTCTCCTGCAACCCGTTCCCTTTATGCTAGATGAACGAACGTCTCTCCAGATGCTCATTTCTGAGAGATAACTGTGTGTGAAAGCCGTCCTTCACCTAGCTTGTTGGGAACACAAAGTTTCTTTTCAGTTGCAAAATCCACTCCATACATATATATGGGGAGGTACTAGCTCCAACTCTGTTTTACAGTGAAAACTGCAGGAACTTCAAACCGGCACTAGGAAATAGACTGAGAAACCAGAGTAAAAGTATCTCCTGCAACCCGTTCCTTTTGTGCTAGATGAACGAACTTCTCTCCACATGCTCAGTTCTGAGAGATAAGTGTGGGTGAAAGCCGTCCTTCACCTAGTTTGTTGGGAACACAAAGTTTCTTTTCACTTGCAATCTCCAATCCATACATATATATGGGGAGGTACTAGCTCCAACTCGGTTTTACAGTGCAAACTGCAGGAACTTCAAACCTGCACTAGGAAACAGACTGAGAAACCAGAGTAAAAGTTTCCCCTGCAACCCGTTCCCTTTTTTGCTAGATGAACGAACGTCTCTCCACATGCTCATTTCTGAGAGATAAGTGTGTGTGAAAGCCGTCCTTCACCTATCTTGTTGGGAACACAAAGTTTCTTTTCAGTTGCAAAATACATTCCATACATATATATGGGGAGGTACTAGCTCCAACTCGGTTTTACACTGAAAACTGCAGGAACTTCAAACCGGCACTTATAAACAGACTGAGAAACCACAGTAAAAGTTTCTCCTGCAACCCGTTCCTTTTTTGCTAGATGAACGAACTTCTCTCCACATGCTCAGTTCTGAGAGATAAGTGTGGGTGAAAGCCGTCCTTCACCTAGCTTGTTGGGAACACAAAGTTTCTTTTCACTTGCAAACTCCACTCCTTACATATATATGGGGAGGTACTAACTTCAACTAGGTTTTTACAGAGCAAAATGCAGGAACTTCAAACAGGCAATAGGAAACAGACTGAGAAACCAGAGTAAAAGTTTCTCCTGCAACCGGTTCCCTTTGTGATAGATAAACGAACGTCTCTCCACATGCTCAATTCTGAGAGATAAGTGTGTGTGAAAGCCGTCCTTCACCTAGCTTGTTGGGAACACAAAGTTTCTTTTCAGTTGCCAACTCCACTCCGTACTTATATATGGTGAGGTACTAGCTCCAACTCTGTTTTACAGTGCAAACTGCAGGAACTTCAAACCGGCACTAGGAAACAGACTGAGAAACCAGAGTAAAAGTTTCCCCTGCAACCCGTTCCCTTTTTTGCTAGATGAATGAACTTCTCTCCACATGCTCAGTTCTGAGAGATAACTGTGTGTGAAAGCCGTCCTTCACCTAACTTGTTGGGAACACAAAGTTTCTTTTCAGTTTCAAAATCCACTCCATACATATATATAGGGAGGTACTAACTCCAACTCGGTTTTACAGTGAAAACTGCAGGAACTTCAAACCGGCACTAGGAAACAGACTGAGAAACCAGAGTAAAAGTTTATCCTGCAACCCGTTCCTTTTGTGCTAGATGAACGAACGTCTCTCCACATGCTCAGTTCTGAGAGATAAGTGTGGGTGAAAGCCGTCATTCACCTAGCTTGTTGGGAACACAAAGTTTCTTTTCACTTGCAAACTCCACTCCATACATATATATGGGGAGGTACTAGCTCCAACTCGGTTTTACA
The DNA here is from genome assembly GCF_036321535.1 of Camelus dromedarius. Taxonomy (NCBI): domain Eukaryota; kingdom Metazoa; phylum Chordata; class Mammalia; order Artiodactyla; family Camelidae; genus Camelus; species Camelus dromedarius. Next base: position 84,704,336 of record NC_087441.1, on the reverse strand, counting down.
GTGCAAACTGCAGGAACTTCAAACCGGCACTAGGAAACAGACTGAGAAACCAGAGAAAAGTTTCTCCTGCAACCCGTTCCCTTTATGCTAGATGAACGAACGCCTCTCCACATGCTCAGTTCTGAGAGATAAGTGTGTGTGAAAGCCGTCCTTCACCTAGCTTGTTGGGAACACAAAGTTTCTTTTCAGTTGCAAACTCCACTCCATAAATATATATGGGAAGGTAATAGCTCCAACTCGGTATTACAGTGCAAACTGCAGGAACTTCAAACCGGCACTAGGAAACAGACTGAGAAACCAGAGTAAAAGTTTCTCCTGCAACCCGTTCCCTTTCTGCTAGATGAACGAACGTCTCTCCACATGCTCAGTTCTGAGAGATAAGTATGGGTGAAAGCCGTCCTTCACCTAGCTTGTTGGGAACACATAGTTTCTTTTCACTTGCAAACTCCACTCCATACATATATATGGGAGGATCTAGTTCCAAATCGGTTTTGCAGTGCAAACTGCAGGAACTTCAAACCGGCACTAGGAAACAGACTGAGAAACCAGAGTAAAAGTTTCTCCTGCAACCCGTTCCCTTTATGCTAGATGAACGAACGTCTCTCCAGATGCTCATTTCTGAGAGATAACTGTGTGTGAAAGCCGTCCTTCACCTAGCTTGTTGGGAACACAAAGTTTCTTTTCAGTTGCAAAATCCACTCCATACATATATATGGGGAGGTACTAGCTCCAACTCTGTTTTATAGTGAAAACTGCAGGAACTTCAAACCGGCACTAGGAAATAGACTGAGAAACCAGAGTACAAGTATCTCCTGCAACCCGTTCCTTTTGTGCTAGATGAACGAACTTCTCTCCACATGCTCAGTTCTGAGAGATAAGTGTGGGTGAAAGCCGTCCTTCACCTAGCTTGTTGGGAAAACAAAGTGTCTTTTCACTTGCAAACTCCACTCCATACATATATATGGGGAGGTACTAGCTCCAACTCGGTTTTACAGTGCAAATTGCAGGAACTTCAAACCGGCACTAGGAAACAGACTGAGAAACCAGAGTAAAAGTTTCTCCTGCAACCCGTTCCCTTTGTGCTAGATGAACGAACATCTCTCCACATGTTCAGTTCTGAGAGATAAGTGTGGGTGAAAGCCGTCCTTCACCTAGTTTGTTGGGAACACAAAGTTTCTTTTCACTTGCATTCTCCAATCCATACATATATATGGGGAGGTACTAGCTCCAACTCGGTTTTACAGTGCAAACTGCAGGAAATTCAAACCTGCACTAGGAAACAGACTGAGAAACCAGAGTAAAAGTTTCCCCTGCAACCCGTTCCCTTTTTTGCTAGATGAACGAACGTCTCTCCACATGCTCAGTTCTGAGAGATAAGTGTGTGTGAAAGCCGTCCTTCACCTAGCTTGTTGGGAACACAAAGTTTCTTTACAGTTGCAAAATACATTCCATACATATATATGGGGAGGTACTAGCTCCAAATCGGTTTTACACTGAAAACTGCAGGAACTTCAAACCGGCACTTATAAACAGACTGAGAAACCACAGTAAAAGTTTCTCCTGCAACCCGTTCCTTTTGTGCTAGATGAACGAACGTCTCTCCACATTCTCAGTTCTGGAAGATAAGTGTGTGTGAAAGCCGTTCTTCACCTAGCTTGTTGGGAACACAAAGTTTCTTTTCACTTGCAAACCCCAATCCATACACATATATGGGGAGGTACTAGCTCCAACTCGGTTTTACAGTGCAAACTGCAGGAATTTCAAACCGGCACTAGGAAACAGACTGAGAAACCAGAGTAAAAGTTTCTCCTGCAACCCGTTCCCTTTGTGCTACATGAACGAACGTCTCTCCACATGCTCAGTTCTGAGAGATAAGTGTGGGTGAAAGCCGTCCTTCACATAGCTTGTTGGGAACACAAAGTTCCTTTCACTTGCATACTCCACTCCATACATATATATGGGGAGGTACTAGCTCCAACTAGGTTTTACAGTGCAAACTGCAGGAATTTCAAACCGGCAATAGGAAACAGACTGAGAAACCAGAGTAAAAGTTTCTCCAGCAACACGTTCCCTTTAGGCTAGATGAACGAACGTCTCTCCACATGCTCAGTTCTGAGAGATAAGTGTGTGTGAAAGCCGTCCTTCACCTAGCTTGTTGGGAACACAAAGTTTCTTTTCACTTGCAAACTCCAATCCATATATATATATGGGGAGGTACTAGCTCCAACACGGTTTTACAGTGCAAACTGCAGGAATTTCAAACCGGCACTAGGAAACAGACTGAGAAACCAGAGTAAAAGTTTCTCCTGCAACCAGTTCCCTTTGTGCTAGATGAACGAACGTCTCTCCACATGCTCAGTTCTGAGAGATTAGTGTGGGTGAAAGCCGTCCTTCAACTAGCTAGTTGGGAACACGAAGTTTCTTTTCACTTTCAAACTCCACTCCATACATATATATGGGGAGGTACTAGCTCCAACTCGGTTTTACAGTGCAAACTGCAGGAACTACAAACCGGCACTAGGAAACAGACTGAGAAACCACTGTAAAAGTTTCTCCTGCAACCCGTTCCTTTTGTGCTAGATGAACGAACGTCTCTCCACATGCTCAGTTCTGAGAGATAAGTGTGTGTGAAAGCCGTCCTTCACCTAGCTTGTTGGGAACACGAAGTGTCTTTTCAGTTGCAAACTCCAATCCATACATATATATGGGGAGGTACTAGCTCCAAGTCGGTTTTACAGTGAAAACTGCAAGAACTTCAAACCGGCACTAGGAAACAGACTGAGAAACCAGAGTAAAAGTTTCCCCTGCAACCCGTTCCCTTTTTTGCTAGATGAACGAACGTCTCTCCACATGCTCAGTTCTGAGAGATAATTGTATGTGAATGCCGTCCTTCTACTAGCTTGTTGGGAACACAAAGTTTCTTTTCAGTTGCAAAATCCATTCCATACATATATATGGGGAGGTACTAGCTCCAACTCGGTTTTACAGTGAAAACTGCAGGAACTTCAAACCGGCACTAGGAAACAGACTGAGAAACCACAGTAAAATTTTCCCTGCAACCCGTTCCTTTGGGCTAGATGAACGAACGTCTCTCCACATGCTCAGTTCTGAGAGATAAGTGTGTGTGAAAGCCGTCCTTCACCTAGCTTGTTGGGAACACAAAGTTTCTTTTCACTTGCAAACCCCAATCCATACATATATATGGGGTGGTACTAGCTCCAACTCGGTTTTACAGTGCAAACTGCAGGAATTTCAAACTGGCACTAGGAAACAGACTGAGAAACCAGAGTAAAAGTTTCTCCTGCAACCCGTTCCCTTTGTGCTAGATGAACGAACGTCTCTCCACATGCTCAGTTCTGAGAGATAAGTGTGGGTGAAAGCCGTCCTTCACCTAGCTTGTTGGGAACACAAAGTTTTTTTTCACTTGCAAACTCCTTTCCATACTTATATATGGGGAGGTACCAGCTCCAACTCGGTTTTACAGTGAAAACTGCAGGAACTTCAAACCGGCACTAGGAAACAGAATGAGAAACCAGAGTAAAAGTTTCTCCTGCAACCCGTTCCCTTTGAGCTAGATGAACGAACGTCTCTCCACATGCTCATTTCTGAGAGATAAATGTGGGTGAAAGCCGTCCTTCACCTAGCTTCTTGGGAACACAAAGTTTCTTTTCACTTGCAAACTCCACTCCATACATATATATGGGGAGTTACTACCTCCAACTCGGTTTTACAATGCAAACTGCAGGAACTTCAAACCGGCACTAGGAAACAGACTGAGAAACCAGAGAAAAGTTTCTCCTGCAACCCGTTCCCTTTATGCTAAATGAACGAACGCCTCGCCACATGCTCAGTTCTGAGAGATAAGTGTGTGTGAAAGCCGTCCTTCACCTAGCTTGTTGGGAAAACAAAGTTTCTTTTCAGTTGCAAACTCCACTACATTAATATATATGGGAAGGTAATAGCTCCAACTCGGTATTACAGTGCAAACTGCAGGAACTTCAAACCGGCACTAGGAAACAGACTGAGAAACCAGAGTAAAAGTTTCTCCTGCAACCCGTTCCCTTTGTGCTAGATGAACGAACGTCTCTCCACATGCTCAGTTCTGAGAGATAAGTGTGGGTGAAAGCCTTCCTTCACCTAGCTTGTTGGGAACACATAGTTTCTTTTCTCTTGCAAACTCCACTCCATACATATATATGGGAGGATCTAGTTCCAACTCGGTTTTACAGTGCAAACTGCAGGAACTTCAAACCGGCACTAGGAAACAGACTGAGAAACCAGAGTAAATGTTTCTCCTGCAACCCGTTCCCTTTATGCTAGATGAACGAAAGTCTCTCCAGATGCTCAGTTCTGAGAGATAACTGTGTGTGAAAGCCGTCCTTCACCTAGCTTGTTGGGAACACAAAGTTTCTTTTCAGTTGCAAAATCCACTCCATACATATATATGGGGATGTACTAGCTCCAACTCTGTTTTACAGTGAAAACTGGAGGAACTTCAAACCGGCACTAGGAAATAGACTGAGAAACCAGAGTAAAAGTTTCTCCTGCAACCCGTTCCTTTTGTGCTAGATGAACGAACTTCTCTCCACATGCTCAGTTCTGAGAGATAAGTGTGGGTGAAAGCCGTACTTCACGTAGCTTGTTGGGAAAACAAAGTGTCTTTTCACTTGCAATCTCCACTCCATACATATATATGGGGAGGTACTAGCTCCAACTCGGTTTTACAGTGCAAACTGCAGGAACTTCAAACCGGCACTAGGAAACAGAATGAGAAACCAGATTAAAAGTTTCTCCTACAACCCGTTCCCTTTGTGCTAGATGAACGAACGTCTCTCCACATGCTCAGTTCTGAGAGATAAGTGTGGGTGAAAGCCGTCCTTCACCTAGTTTGTTGGGAACACAAAGTTTCTTTTCACTTGCAAACTCCAATCCATACATATATATGGGGAGGTACTAGCTCCAACTCGGTTTTACAGTGCAAACTGCAGGAACTTCAAACCTGCACTAGGAAACAGACTGAGAAACCAGAGTAAAAGTTTCCCCTGCAACACGTTCCCTTTTTTGCTAGATGAACGAACGTCTCTCCACATGCTCAGTTCTGAGAGATAAGTGTGGGTGAAAGCCGTCCTTCACCTAGCTTGTTGGGAACACAAAGTTTCTTTTCAGTTGCAAAATACATTCCATACATATATATGGGGAGGTACTAACTCCAACTCGGTTTTACACTGAAAACTGCAGGAACTTCAAACCAGCACTAGGAAACAGACTGAGAAACCAGAGTAAAACTTTCTCCTGCAACCCGTTCCTTTTGTGCTAGATGAACGAACGTCTCTCCACATGCTCAGTTCTGGAAGATAAGTGTGTGTGAAAGCCGTACTTCACCTAGCTTGTTGGGAACACAAAGTTTCTTTTCACTTGCAAACCCCAATCCATACACATATATGGGGAGGTACTAGCTCCAACTCGGTTTTACAGTGCAAACTGCAGGAATTTCAAACCGGCACAAGGAAACAGACTGAGAAACCAGAGTAAAAGTTTCTCCTGCAACCCGTTCCCTTTGTGCTAGATGAACGAACGTCTCTCCACATGCTCAGTTCTGAGAGATAAGTGTGGGTGAAAGCCGTCCTTCACCTAGATTGTTGGGAACACAAAGTTCCTTTCACTTGCATACTCCACTCCATACATATATATGGGGAGGTTCTAGCTCCAACTAGGTTTTACAGTGCAAACTGCAGGTACTTCAAACCGGCACTAGGAAACAGACTTAGAAACCAGAGTAAAAGTTTCTCCAGCAACACGTTCCCTTTAGGCTAGATGAACGAACGTCTCTCCACATGCTCAGTTCTGAGAGATAAGTGTGTGTGAAAGCCGTCCTTCACCTAGCTTGTAGGGAACACAAAGATTCTTTTCACTTGCAAACTCCAATCCATACATATATATGGGGAGGTACTAGCTCCAACAACGTTTTACAGTGCAAACTGCAGGAATTTCAAACCGGCACTAGGAAACAGACTGAGATACCAGAGTAAAAGTTTCTCCTGCAACCAGTTCCCTTTGTGCTAGATGAACGAACGTCTCTCCACATGCTCAGTTCTGAGAGATTAGTGTGGGTGAAAGCCGTCCTTCACCTAGCTTGTTGGGAACACGAAGTTTCTTTTCAATTTCAAACTCCACTCCATACATATATATGGGGAGGTACTAGCTCCAACTCGGTTTTACAGTGCAAACTGCAGGAACTACAAACCGGCACTAGGAAACAGACTGAGAAACCACAGTAAAAGTTTCTCCTGCAACCCGTTCCTTTTGTGCTAGATGAACGAACGTATCTCCACATGCTCAGTTCTGAGAGATAATTGTGTGTGAAAGCCGTCCTTCACCTAGCTTGTTGGGAACACGAAGTGTCTTTTCAGTTGCAAACTCCAATCCATACATATATATGGGGAGGTACTAGCTCCAAATCGGTTTTACAGTGCAAACTGCAAGAACTTCAAACCGGCACTAGGAAACAGACTGAGAAACCAGAGTAAAAGTTTCCCCTGCAACCCGTTCCCTTTATTGCTAGATGAACGAACGTCTCTCCACATGCTCTGTTCTGAGAGATAAGTGTATGTGAATGCCGTCCTTCTCCTAGCTTGTTGGGAACACAAAGTTTCTTTTCAGTTGCAAAATCCATTCCATACATATATATGGGGAGGTACTAGCTCCAACTCGGTTTTACAGTGAAAACTGCAGGAACTTCAAACCGGCACTAGGAAACAGACTGATAAACCACAGTAAAATTTTCTCCTGCAACCCGTTCTTTGGGCTAGATGAACGAACGTCTCTCCACATGCTCAGTTCTGAGAGATAAGTGTGAATGAAAGCCGTCCATCACCTAGCTTGTTGGGAACACAAAGTTTCTTTTCACTTGCAAACCCCAATCCATACATATATGTGGGGAGGTACTAGATCCAACTCGGTTTTACAGTGCAAACTGCAGGAATTTCAAACCGGCACTAGGAAACAGACTGAGAAACCAGAGTAAAAGTTTCTCCTGCAACCCGTTCCCTTTGTGCCAGATGAACGAACGTCTCTCCACATGCTCAGTTCTGAGAAATAAGTGTGGGTGAAAGCCGTCCTTCACCTAGCTTGTTGGGAACACAAAGTTCCTTTCACTTGCATACACCACTCCATACATATATATGGGGAGGTACTAGCTCCAACTAGGTTTTACAGTGCAAACTGAAGGAACTTCAAACCGGCACTAGGAAACAGACTAAGAAACCAGAGTAAAAGTTTCTCCTGCAACCCGTTCCCTTTAGGCTAGATGAACGAAAGTCTCTCCATATGCTCAGTTCTGAGAGATAAGTGTTTGTGAAAGCCGTACTTCACTTAGCTTGTTGGGAACACAAAGTTTCTTTTCACTTGCAAACTCCAATCCATACATATATATGGGGAGGTACTAGCTCTAACTCGGTTTTACAGTGAAAACTGCAGGAATTTCAAACCGGCACTAGGAAACAGACTGAGAAACCAGAGTAAAAGTTTCTCCTTTAACCCGTTCCATTTATGCTAGATGAACGAACGTTCCTCCACATGATCATTTCTGAGAGATAAGTGTGGGTGAAAGCCGTCCTTCACCTAGCTTGTTGGGAACACAAAGTTTCTTTTCACTTGCAAACTCCACTCCATACATTTATATGGGGAGGTACTAGGTCCAACTCGGTTTTACAGTGAAAACTGCAGGAACTTCAAACCGGCACTAGGAAACAGACTGAGAAACCAGAGTAAAAGTTTCTCCTGCAACCCGTTAATTTGTGTTATATGAACGAAAGTCTCTCCACATGCTCAGTTCTGAGAGATAAGTGTGTGTGAAAGCCGTCCTTCACCTAGCTTGTTGGGAACACAAAGTTTCTTTTCAGTTGCAAACTCCAATCCATACATATATATGGGGAGTTACTAGCTCCAACTCGGTTTTACAGTGCAAATTTCAGGAACTTCAAACCGGCACTAGGAAACAGACTGAGAAACCAGAGTAAAAGTTTCCCCTGCAACACGTTCCTTTTATTACTAGGTAAACGAACGTATCTCCACATGCTCAGTTCTGAGAGATAAGTGTGTGTGAAAGCCGTCCTTCACCTAGCTTTTTGGGAACACAAAGTTTCTTTTCAGTTGCAAACTCCAATCCATACATATATATGGGGAGTTACAAGCTCCAACTCGGTTTTACAGTGCAAACTGCAGTATCTTCAAACCGGCACTAGGAAACAGACTGAGATACCAGAGTAAAAGTTTCCCCTGCAACCCGTTCCCTTTGTGCTAGATGAACGAACGTCTCTCCACATGCTCAGATCTGAGAGTTAAGTGTGTTTGAAAGCCGTCCTTCACCTAGCTTGTTGGGAACACAATGTTTCTTTTCAGTTTCAAACTCCACTCCATACATATATATGGGGAGGTACTAGCTCCAACTCGGTTTTACAGTGCAAACTGCAGGAATTTCAAACCGGCACTAGGAAACAGACTGAGAAACCAGAGTAAAAGTTTCTCCTGCAACCCGTTCCCTTTGTGCTAGATGAACGAACGTCTCTCCACATGCTCAGTTCTGAGAGATAAGTGTGTGTGAAAGCCGTCCTTCACCTAGCTTGTTGGGAACACAAAGTTTCTTTTCATTTGCAAACTCCACTCCATACATATATATGGGGAGGTACTAGCTCCAACTCGGTTTTACAGTGCAAACTGCAGGAACTTCAAACCGGCACTAGGAAACAGACTGAGAAACCAGAGTAAATGTTTCCCTTGCAACACATTCCCTTTTTTGCTAGATGAACGAACGTCTCTCCACATGCTCAGTTTTGAGAGATAAGTGTGTGTGAAAGCCGTCCTTCACCTAGCTTGTTGGGAACACAAAGTTTCTTTTAAATTGCAATCGCCACTCCATACATATATATGGGGAAGTACTATCTCCAACTCGGTTTTTACAGTGCAAAATGCAGGAATTTCAAACCGGCACTAGGAAACAGACTGAGAAACCAGAGTAAAAGTTTCTCCTGCAACTCGTTCCCTTTGTGCTAGATGAACGAACGTCTCTCCACATGCTCAGTTCTGAGAGATTAGTGTGGGTTTAAGCCATCCTTCACCTAGCTTGTTGGGAACACAAAGTTTCTTTTCACTTGCAAACTCCACTCCATACATATATATGGGGAGGTACTAGCTCCAACTCGGTTTTACAGTGCAAACTGCAGGAACTTCAAAAAGGCACTAGGAAACAGACTGAGATACCAGAGTAAAAGTTTCTCCTGCAACCAGTTCCCTTTGTGCTAGATGAACGAACGTCTCTCCACATGCTCAGTTCTGAGAGATTAGTGTGGGTGAAAGCCGTCCTTCACCTAGCTTGTTGGGAACACGAAGTTTCTTTTCAATTTCAAACTCCACTCCATACATATATATGGGGAGGTACTAGCTCCAACTCGGTTTTACAGTGCAAACTGCAGGAACTACAAACCGGCACTAGGAAACAGACTGAGAAACCACAGTAAAAGTTTCTCCTGCAACCCGTTCCTTTTGTGCTAGATGAACGAACGTATCTCCACATGCTCAGTTCTGAGAGATAATTGTGTGTGAAAGCCGTCCTTCACCTAGCTTGTTGGGAACACGAAGTGTCTTTTCAGTTGCAAACTCCAATCCATACATATATATGGGGAGGTACTAGCTCCAAATCGGTTTTACAGTGCAAACTGCAAGAACTTCAAACCGGCACTAGGAAACAGACTGAGAAACCAGAGTAAAAGTTTCCCCTGCAACCCGTTCCCTTTATTGCTAGATGAACGAACGTCTCTCCACATGCTCTGTTCTGAGAGATAAGTGTATGTGAATGCCGTCCTTCTCCTAGCTTGTTGGGAACACAAAGTTTCTTTTCAGTTGCAAAATCCATTCCATACATATATATGGGGAGGTACTAGCTCCAACTCGGTTTTACAGTGAAAACTGCAGGAACTTCAAACCGGCACTAGGAAACAGACTGATAAACCACAGTAAAATTTTCTCCTGCAACCCGTTCCTTTGGGCTAGATGAACGAACGTCTCTCCACATGCTCAGTTCTGAGAGATAAGTGTGAATGAAAGCCGTCCATCACCTAGCTTGTTGGGAACACAAAGTTTCTTTTCACTTGCAAACCCCAATCCATACATATATGTGGGGAGGTACTAGATCCAACTCGGTTTTACAGTGCAAACTGCAGGAATTTCAAACCGGCACTAGGAAACAGACTGAGAAACCAGAGAAAAAGTTTCTCCTGCAACCCGTTCCCTTTGTGCTAGATGAACGAACGTCTCTCCACATGCTCAGTTCTGAGAAATAAGTGTGGGTGAAAGCCGTCCTTCACCTAGCTTGTTGGGAACACAAAGTTCCTTTCACTTGCATACACCACTCCATACATATATATGGGGAGGTACTAGCTCCAACTAGGTTTTACAGTGCAAACTGCAGGAACTTCAAACCGGCACTAGGAAACAGACTGAGAAACCAGAGTAAAAGTTTCTCCTGCAACCCGTTCCCTTTAGGCTAGATGAACGAAAGTCTCTCCATATGCTCAGTTCTGAGAGATAAGTGTTTGTGAAAGCCGTACTTCACTTAGCTTGTTGGGAACACAAAGTTTCTTTTCACTTGCAAACTCCAATCCATACATATATATGGGGAGGTACTAGCTCTAACTCGGTTTTACAGTGAAAACTGCAGGAATTTCAAACCGGCACTAGGAAACAGACTGAGAAACCAGAGTAAAAGTTTCTCTTTAACCCGATCCATTTATGCTAGATGAACGAACGTTCCTCCACATGATCATTTCTGAGAGATAAGTGTGGGTGAAAGCCGTCCTTCACCTAGCTTGTTGGGAACACAAAGTTTCTTTTCACTTGCAAACTCCACTCCATACATTTATATGGGGAGGTACTAGCTCCAACTCGGTTTTACAGTGAAAACTGCAGGAACTTCAAACCGGCACTAGGAAACAGACTGAGAAACCAGAGTAAAAGTTTCTCCTGCAACCCGTTAATTTGTGTTATATGAACGAAAGTCTCTCCACATGCTCAGTTCTGAGAGATAAGTGTGTGTGAAAGCCGTCCTTCACCTAGCTTGTTGGGAACACAAAGTTTCTTTTCAGTTGCAAACTCCAATCCATACATATATATGGGGAGTTACTAGCTCCAACTCGGTTTTACAGTGCAAATTTCAGGAACTTCAAACCGGCACTAGGAAACAGACTGAGAAACCAGAGTAAAAGTTTCCCCTGCAACACGTTCCTTTTATTACTAGGTAAACGAACGTATCTCCACATGCTCAGTTCTGAGAGATAAGTGTGTGTGAAAGCCGTCCTTCACCTAGCTTTTTGGGAACACAAAGTTTCTTTTCAGTTGCAAACTCCAATCCATACATATATATGGGGAGTTACAAGCTCCAACTCGGTTTTACAGTGCAAACTGCAGGAACTTCAAACCGGCACTAGGAAACAGACTGAGAAACCAGAGTAAAAGTTTCCCCTGCAACACGTTCCTTTTATTGCTAGATGAACGAACGTCTCTCCACATGCTCAGTTCTGAGAGATAAGTGTGAGTGAAAGCCGTCCTTGAACTAGCTTGTTGGGAACACATAGTTCTTTTCACTTGCAAACTCCACTCCATCATTTTATATGTTGAGGTACTAGCTCCAACTCGGTTTTACAGTGCAAACTGCAGGAACTTCAAACCGGCACTAGGAAACAGACTGAGAAACCAGAGTAAAAGTTTCTCCTGCAACCCGTTCCCTTTGTGCTAGATGAACGAACGTCTCTCCACATGCTCAGATCAGAGAGATAAGTGTGTTTGAAAGCCGTCCTTAACCTAGCTTGTTGGGAACACTAAGTTTCTTTTCAGTTTCAAACTCCACTCCGTAAATATATATGGGGAGGTACTAGTTCCAACTCGGTTTTACTGTGCAAACTGCAGGAATTTCAAACCGGCACTAGGAAACAGACTAAGAAACCAGAGTAAAAGTTTCTCCTGCAACCCGTTCTCTTTGTGCTAGATGAACGAACGTCTCTCCACATGCTCAGTTCTGAGAGATAAGTGTGGGTGAAAGCCGTCCTACACCTAGCTTTTTGGGAACACAAAGTTTCTTTTCACTTGCAAACTCCACTCCATACATATATATGGGGAGGTACTAGCTCCAACTCGGTTTTACTGTGCAAACTGCAGGAACTTCAAACAGGCACTAGGAAACAGACTGAGAAACCAGAGTAAAAGTTTATCCTTCAACCCGTTCCTTTAAGCTAGATGAATGAAAGTCTCTCCACATGCTCAGTTCTGAGAGATAAGTGTGTGTGAAAGCCGTCCTTCACCTAGCTTGTTGGGAACACAAAGTTTCTTTTCACTTGCAAACACCACTCCATACATTTATATGGGGAGGTACTAGCTCCAAATCTGTTTTACAGTGAAAACTGCAGGAACTTCAAACCGGCACTAGGAAACAGACTGAGAAACCAGAGTAAAAGTTTCCCCTGCAACACGTTCCTTTTATTGCTAGATGAACGAACGTCTCTCCACATGCTCAGTTCTGAGAGATAAGTGTGTGTGAAAGCCGTCCTTGAACTAGCTTGTTGGGAACACATAGTTCTTTTCACTTGCAAACTCCAGTCCATCATTTTATATGTTGAGGTACTAGCTCCAATTCGGTTTTACAGTGCAAACTGCAGGAACTTCAAACCGGCACTAGGAAACAGACTGAGAAACCAGAGTAAAAGTTTCTCCTGCAACCCGTTCCCTTTTTGCTAGATGAACGAACGTCTCTCCACATGCTCAGATCTGAGAGATAAGTGTGTTTGAAAGCCGTCCTTCACCTAGCTTGTTGGGAACACAAAGTTTCTTTTCAGTTTCAAACTCCACTCCGTAAATTTATATGGGGAGGTACTAGCTCCAACTCGGTTTTACTGTGCAAACTGCAGGAATTTCAAACCGGCACTAGGAAACAGACTGAGAAACCAGAGTAAAAGTTTCTCCTGTAACCCGTTCCCTTTATGCTAGATGAACGAACGTCGCTCCACATTCTCAGTTCTGAGAGATAAGTGTGTGTGAAAGCCGTCCTTCACCTAGCTTGTTGGGAACACAAAGTTTCTTTTCAGTTGCAAACTCCACTCCATACATATATATGGGGAGGTACTAGCTCCAACTCGTTTTTACAGTGCAAACTGCAGGAACTTCAAACCGGCACTAGGAAACAGACTGAGAAACCAGAGTAAAAGTTTCTCCTGCAACCCGTTCCCATTGTGCTAGATGAACGAACGTCTCTCCACATGCTCAGTTCTGAGAGATAAGTGTGGGTGAAAGCCGCCCTTCACCTAGCTTGTTGGGAACACAAAGTTTCTTTTCATTTGCAAACTCCACTCAATACATATATATGGGGAGGTACTAGCTCCAACTCGGTTTTACAGTGCAAACTGCAGGAACTTCAAACAGGCACTAGGAAACAGACTGAGAAACCAGAGTAAAAGTTTCTCCTGCAACCCGTTCCATTTATGCTGGATGAACGAACGTCTCTCCACATGCTCAGTTCTGAGAGATAAGTGTGTGTGAAAGCCGTCCTTCACCTAGCTTGTTGGGAACACAAAGTTTCTTTTCAGTTGCAAACTCCACTCCATACATATATATGGGGAGGTACTATCTCCAAATCGGTTTTTATAGTGCAAAATGCATGAACTTCAAACCGGCACTAGGAAACAGACTGAGAAACCAGAGTAAAAGTTTGTCCTGCAACCCGTTCCCTTTGTGCTAGATTAACGAACGTCTCTCCACATGCTCAATTCTGAGAGATAAGTGTGTGTGAAAGCCGTCCTTCACCTAGCTTGTTGGGAACACAAAGTTTCTTTTCAATTGCAAACTCCATTCCGTACATATATATGGGGAGGTACTAGCTCCAAATCGGTTTTACAGTGCAAACTGCAGAAACTTCAAACCGGCACAAGGAAACAGACTGAGAAACCAGAGTAAAAGTTTCCCCTGCAACCCGTTCCCTTTTTTGCTAGATGAACAAACGTCTCTCCACATGCTCAGTTCTCAGAGATCAGTGTGTGTGTAAGCCGTCCTTCACCTAGCTTGTTGGGAACACAAAGTTTCTTTTCAGTTGCAAAATCCACTCCATACATATATATGGTGAGGTACTAGCTCCAACACGGTTTTACAGTGCAAATTGCAGGAACTTCAAACCGGGACTAGGAAACAGACTGAGAAACCAGAGTAAAAGTTTCTCCTGCAACCCGTTCCCTTTGTGCTAAATGAACGAACGTCTCTCCACATGCTCAATTCTGAGAGATAAGTGTGTGTGAAAGCCGTCCTTCACCTAGCTTGTTGGGAACAAAAAGTTTCTTTTCAGTTGCAAAATCCACTCTATAGGTATATATGGGGAGGTACTAGCTCCAACTCGGTTTTACAGTGCAAACTGCAGGAACTTCAAACCGGCACTAGGAAACAGACTGAGAAACCAGAGTAAAAGTTTCTCCTGCAAGCCGTTCCCTTTATGCTAGATGAACGAACGTCTCTCCACATGCTCAGTTCTCAGAGATAAGTGTGTGTGAAAGCCGTCCTTCACCTAGCTTGTTGGGAACACAAAGTTTCTTTTCAGTTGCAAAATCCACTCCATACATATATATGGTGAGGTACTAGCTCCAACTCGGTTTTACAGTGCAAATTGCAGGAACTTCAAACCGGCACTAGGAAACAGACTGAGAAACCAGAGTAAAAGTTTCTCCTGCAACCCGTTCCCTTTGTGCTAGATGAACGAACGTCTCTCCACATGCTCAATTCTGAGAGATAAGTGTGTGTGAAAGCCGTCCTTCACCTAGCTTGTTGGGAACACAAAGTTTCTTTTCATTTGCAAACTCCACTCCGTACATATATATGGGGAGGTACTAGCTCCAACTCGGTTTTACAGTGAAAACTGCAGGAACTTCAAACCGGCACTAGGAAACAGAATGAGAAACCAGAGTACAAGTTTCCCCTGCAACCCGTTCCCTTTTTTGCTAGATGAACGAACGTCTATCCACATGCTCATTTCTCAGAGATAAGTGTGTGTGAAAGCCGTCCTTCACCTAGCTTGTTGGGAAAACAAAGTTTCTTTTCAGTTGCAAACACCACTCCGTACATATATATGGGGAGGTACTAGCTCCAACTCGGTTTTACAGTGAAAACTGCAGGAACTTCAAACCGGCACTAGGAAACAGACTGAGAAACCAGAGTAAAAGTTTCTCCTGCAACCCGTTCCTTTTGTGCTAGATGAACGAACGTCTCTCCACATGCTCAGTTCTGAGAGATAAGTGTGGGTGAAAGCCGTCCTTCACCTAGCTTGTTGGGAACACAAAGTTTCTTTTCAGTTGCAAACTCCACTCCATACATATATATGGGGAGGTACTAGCTCCAACTCGGTTTTACTGTGCAAACTGCAGGAACTTCAAACCGGCACTAGGAAACAGACTGAGAAACCAGAGTAAAAGTTTCTCCTGCAACCCGTTCCATTTATGCTGGATGAACGAACGTCTCTCCACATGCTCAGTTCTGAGAGATAAGTGTGTGTGAAAGCCGTCCTTAACCTAGCTTGTTGGGAACACAAAGTTTCTTTTCAGTTGCAAACTACACTCCATACATATATATGGGGAGGTACTATCTCCAAATCGGTTTTTACAGTGCAAAATGCAGGAACTTCAAACCGGCACTAGGAAACAGACTGAGAAACCAGAGTAAAAGTTTGTCCTGCAAACCCTTCCCTTTGTGCTAGATGAACGAACCTCTCTCCACATGCTCAATTCTGAGAGATAAGTGTGTGTGAAAGCCGTCCTTCACCTAGCTTGTTGGGAACACAAATTTTCTTTTCAGTTGCAAACTCCACTCCGTACATATATATGGGGAGGTACTAGCTCCAACTCGGTTTTACAGTGCAAACTGCAGGAACTTCAAACCGGCACTAGGAAACAGACTGAGAAACCAGAGTAAAAGTTTGTCCTGCAACCCCTTCCCTTTGTGCTAGATGAACGAACGTCTCTCCATATGCTCAATTCTGAGAGATAAGTGTGTGTGAAAGCCGTCCTTCACCTAGCTTGTTGGGAACACAAAGTTTCTTTTCAGTTGCAAACTCCACTCCGTACATATATATGGGGAGGTACTAGCTCCAACTCGGTTTTACAGTGCAAACTGCAGGAACTTCAAACCGGCACTAGGAAACAGACTGAGAAACCAGAGTAAAAGTTTCCCCTGCAACCCGTTTTCTTTTTTGCTAGATGAACGAACGTCTCTCCAAATGCTCAGTTCTCAGAGATAAGTGTGTGTGAAAGCCGTCCTTCACCTAGCTTGTTGGGAACACAAAGTTTCTTTTCAGTTGCAAACTCCACTCCATACATATATATGGGGAGGTACGATCTCCAAATCGGTTTTTACAGTGCAAAATGCAGGAAATTCAAACCGGCACTAGGAAACAGACTGAGAAACCACAGTAAAAGTTTGTCCTGCAACCCGTTCCCTTTGTGCTAGGTGAACGAACGTCTCTCCACATGCTCAATTCTGAGAGATAACTGTGTGTGAAAGCCGTCCTTCAAATAGCTTGTTGGGAACACAAAATTTCTTTTCAGTTGCAAACTCCACTCCGTACATATATATGGGGAGGTACTAGCTCCACACGGTTTTACAGTGCAAACTGCAGGAACTTCAAACCGGCACTAGGAAACAGACTGAGAAACCAGAGTAAAAGTTTCCCCTGAAACCCGTTCCCTTTTTTGCTAGATGAACGAACGTCTCTCCACATGCTCAGTTCTCAGAGATAAGTGTCTGTGAAAGCCGTACTTCACCTAGCTTGTTGGGAACACAAAGTTTCTTTTCAGTTGCAAAATCCACTCCATACATATATATGGTGAGGTACAAGCTCCAACTCGGTTTTACAGTGCAAACTGCAGGAAATTCAAACCGGCACTAGGAAACAGACTGAGAAACAAGAGTAAAAGTTTCTCCTGCAACCCGTTCCCTTTGTGCTAGATGAACGAACGTCTCTCCACATGCTCATTTCTGAGAGATAATTGTGTGTGAAAGCCGTCCTTCACCTTGCTTGTTGGGAACACAAAGTTTCTTTTCAGTTGCAAATTCCACTCCATACATATATATGGGGAGGTACTAGCTCCAACTCGGTTTTACAGTGCAAAATGCAGGAACTTCAAACCGGCACTAGGAAACAGACTGAGAAACCAGAGTAAAAGTTTCTCCTGCAACCCGTTCCCTTTGTGCTAGATGAACGAACGTCTCTCCACATGCTCATTTCTGAGAGATAAGTGTGTGTGAAAGCCGTCCTTCACCTAGCTTGTTGGGAACACAAAGTTTCTTTTCAGTTGCAAAATCCACTCCATACATATATATGGTGAGGTACTATTTATAACTCGGTTTTACAGTGCAAATTGCAGGAACTTCAAACCGGCACTAGGAAACACACTGAGAAACCAGAGTAAAAGTTTCTCCTGCAAACCGTTCCCTTTGTGCTAGATGAACGAACGTCTCTCCACATGCTCAGTTCTGAGAGATAAGTGTGTGTGAAAGCCGTCCTTCACCTAGCTTGTTGGGAACACAAAGTTTCTTTTCAGTTGCAAACTCCACTCCATACATATATATGGGGAGGTACTATCTCCAAATCGGTTTTTACAGTGCAAAATGCAGGAAATTCAAACCGGCACTAGGAAACAGACTGAGAAACCAGAGTAAAAGTTTGTCCTGCAACCCGTTCCTTTTGTGCTAGGTGAACGAACGTCTCTCCACATGCTCAATTCTGAGAGATAAGTGTGTGTGAAAGCCGTCCTTCACCTAGCTTGTTGGGAACACAAAGTTTCTTTTCAGTTGCAATCTCCACTCCGTACATATATATGGGGAGGTACTAGCTCCACTCGGTTTTACAGTGCAAACTGCAGTAACTTCAAACCGGCACTAGGAAACAGACTGAGAAACCAGAGTAAAAGTTTCCCCTGAAACCCGTTCCCTTTTTTGCTAGATGAACGAACGTCTCTCCACATGCTCAGTTCTCAGAGATAAGTGTGTGTGAAAGCCGTACTTCACCTAGCTTGTTGGGAACACAAAGCTTCTTTTCAGTTGCAAAATCCACTCCATACATATATATGGGGAGGTACTAGCTCCAACTCGGTTTTACAGTACAAAATGCAGGAACTTCAAACCGGAAATAGGAAACAGACTGAGAAACCAGAGTAAAAGTTTCTCCTGCAACCCGTTCCATTTATGCTAGATGAACGAACGTCTCTCCACATGCTCAGTTCTGAGAGATAAGTGTGGGTGAAAGCCGCCCTTCACCTAGCTTGTTGGGAACACAAAGATTCTTTTCACTTGCAAACTCCACTCAATACATATATATGGGGAGGTACTAGCTCCAACTCGGTTTTACAGTGCAAACTGCAGGAACTTCAAACCGGCACTAGGAAACAGACTGAGAAACCGGAGTAAAAGTTTCTCCTGCAACCCGTTCCATTTATGCTGGATGAACGAACGTCTCTCCACATGCTCAGTTCTGAGAGATAAGTGTGTGTGAAAGCCGTCCTTCACCTAGCTTGTTGGGAACACAAAGTTTCTTTTCAGTTGCAAACTCCACTCCATACATATATATGGGGAGGTACTATCTCCAAATCGGTTTTTACAGTGCAAAATGCAGGAACTTCAAACCGGCACTAGGAAACAGACTGAGAAACCAGAGTTAAAGTTTGTCCTGCAACCCGTTCCCTTTGTGCTAGATGAACGAACGTCTCTCCACATGCTCAATTCTGAGAGATAAGTGTGTGTGAAAGCCGTCCTTCACCTCGCTTGTTGGGAACACAAAGTTTCTTTTCAGTTGCAAACTCCACTCCATACATATATATGGGGAGGTACTAGCTCCACCTCGGTTTTACAGTGAAAACTGCAGGAACTTCAAACCGGCACTAGGAAACAGACTGAGAAACCAGAGTAAAAGTTTCTCCTGCAACCCGTTCCCTTTGTGCTAGATGAACGAACGTCTCTCCACATGCTCATTTCTGAGAGATAAGTGTGTGTGAAAGCCGTCCTTCACCTAGCTTGTTGGGAACAGAAAGTTTCTTTTCAGTTGCAAACTCCACTCCATACATATATATGGGGAGGTACTATCTCCAAATCGGTTTTTACAGTGCAAAATGCAGGAACTTCAAACCGGCACTAGGAAACAGACTGAGAAACCAGAGTAAAACTTTGTCCTGCAACCCGTTCCCTTTGTGCTAGATGAACGAACGTCTCTCCACATGCTCAATTCTGAGAGATAAGTGTGTGTGAAAGCCGTCCTTCACCTAGCTTGTTGGGAACACAAAGTTTCTTTTCAGTTGCAAACTCCACTCCATACATATATATGGGGAGGTACTAGCTCCACCTCGGTTTTACACAGAAAACTGCAGGAACTTCAAACCGGCACTAGGAAACAGACTGAGAAACCAGAGTAAAAGTTTCTCCTGCAACCCTTTCCCATTGTGCTAGATGAACGAACGTCTCTCCACATGCTCAGTTCTGAGAGATAAGTGTGTGTGAAAGCCGTCCTTCACCTAGCTTGTTGGGAACACAAAGTTTCTTTTCAGTTGCAAACTCCACTCCATACATATATATGGGGAGGTACTATCTCCAAATCGGTTTTTACAGTGCAAAATGCAGGAACTTCAAACCGGCACTAGGAAACAGACTGAGAAACCAGAGTAAAAGTTTGTCCTGCAACCCGTTCCCTTTGTGCTAGATGAACGAACGTCTCTCCACATGCTCAGTTCTGAGAGATAAGTGTGTGTGAAAGCCGTCCTTCACCTAGCTTGTTGGGAACACAAAGTTTCTTTTCACTTGCAAACTCCATTCCGTACATATATATGGGGAGGTACTAGCTCCAAATCGGTTTTACAGTGCAAACTGCAGGAACTTCAAACCGGCACTAGGAAACAGACTGAGAAACCAGAGTAAAAGTTTCCCCTGCAACCCGTTCCCTTTTTTGCTAGATGAACGAACGTCTCTCCACATGCTCAGTTCTCAGAGATAAGTGTGTGTGAAAGCCGTCCTTCACCTAGCTTGTTGGGCACACAAAGTTTCTTTTCAGTTGCAAAATCCACTCCATACATATATATGGTGAGGTACTAGCTCCAACTCGGTTTTACAGTGCAAATAGCAGGAACTTCAAACCGGCACTAGGAAACAGACTGAGAAACCAGAGTAAAAGTTTCCCCTGCAACCCGTTCCCTTTTATGCTAGATGAAAGAACGTCTCTCCACATGCTCAGTTCTCAGAGATAAGTGTGTGTGAAAGCCGTCCTTCACCTAGCTTGTTGGGAACACAAAGTTTCTTTACAGTTGCAAAATCCACTCCATACATATATATGGGGAGGTACTAGCTCCAACTCGGTTTTACAGTGCAAACTGCAGGAACTTCAAACCGGCACTAGGAAACAGACTGAGAAACCAGAGTAAAAGTTTCTCCTGCAACCCGTTCCCTTTGTGCTAGATGAACGAACGTCTCTCCACATGCTCAATTCTGAGAGATAATTGTGTGTGAAAACCGTCCTTCACCTAGCTTGTTGGGAACACAAAGTATCTTTTCAGTTGCAAACTCCAATCCGTACATATATATGGGGAGGTACAAGCTCCAACTCGGTTTTACAGTGCAAACTGCAGGAATATCAAACCGGCACTAGGAAACAGACTGAGAAACCAGAGTAAATGTTTCTCCTGCAACCCGTTCCCTTTGTGCTAGATGAACGAACGTCTCTCCACATGCTCAGTTCTGAGAGATAAGTGTGTGTGAAAGCCGTTCTTCACCTAGCTTGTTGGGAACACATAGTATCTTTTCAATTGCAAACTCCAATCCATACAAATATATGGGGAAGTACTATCTCCAACTCGGTTATTACAGTGCAAAATGCAGGAACTTCAAACCTGCACTAGGAAACAGACTGAGAAACCAGAGTAAAAGTTTCTCCTGCAACCCGTTCCCTTTGTGCTAGATGAACGAACGTCTCTCCACATGCTCATTTCTGAGAGATAAGTGTGTGTGAATGCCGTCCTTCACCTAGCTTGTTGGGAACACAAAGTTTCTTTTCAGTTGCAAACACCAATCTATAAATATATATGGGGAGGTACTAGCTCCAACTCGGTTTTACAGTGCAAACTGCAGGAACTTCAAACCGGCACTAGGAAACAGACTGAGAAACCAGAGAAAAAGTTTCCCCTGCAACCCGTTCACTTTGTGCTAGATGAACGAACGTCTCTCCACATGCTCAGTTCTCAGAGATAAGTTTGTGTGAAAGCCGTCCTTCACCTAGCTTGTTGGGAACACAAAGTTTCTTTTCACTTGCAAACTCCACTCCATACTTATATATGGGGAGGTACTAGCTCCAACTCTGTTTTACAGTGCAAACTGCAGGATCTTCAAACCGGCACTTGGAAACAGACTGAGAAACCAGAGTAAAAGTTTCTCCTGCAACCCGTTCACTTTATGCTAGATGAACGAACGTTTCTCCACATGCTCAGTTCTGAGAGATAAGTGTGTGTGAAAGCCGTCCTTCACCTAGCTTGTTGGGAACACAAAGATTCTTTTCAGTTGCAAACTACACTCCATACATATATATGGGGAGGTACTATCTCCAACTCGTTTTTTACAGTGCAAAATGCAGGAACTTCAAACCGGCACTAGGAAACAGACTGAGAAACCAGAGTAAAAGTTTCTCCTGCAACCCGTTCCCTTTGTGCTAGATGAACGAACGTCTCTCCACATGCTCAGTTCTGAGAGATAAGTGTGTGTGAAAGCCGTCCTTCACCTAGCTTGTTGGGAAAACAAAGTTTCTTTTCAGTTGCAAACACCACTCCGTACATATATATGGGGAGGTACTAGCTCCAAATCGGTTTTACAGTGAAAACTGCAGGAACTTCAAACCGGCACTAGGAAACAGACTGAGAAACCAGAGTAAAAGTTTCTCCTGCAACCCGTTCCTTTTGTGCTAGATGAACGAACGTCTCTCCACATGCTCAGTTCTGAGAGATAAGTGTGGGTGAAAGACGTCCTTCACCTAGCTTGTTGGGAACACAAAGTTTCTTTTCACTTGCAAACTCCACTCAATACATATATATGGGGAGGTACTAGCTCCAACTCGGTTTTACAGTGCAAACTGCAGGAACTTCACACCGGCACTAGGAAACAGACTGAGAAACCAGAGTAAAAGTTTCTCCTGCAACCCGTTCCATTTATGCTGGATGAACGAACGTCTCTCCACATGCTCAGTTCTGAGAGATAAGTGTGTGTGAAAGCAGTCCTTCACCTAGCTTGTTGGGAACACAAAGTTTCTTTTCAGTTGCAAACTCCACTCCATACATATATATGGGGAGGTACTATCTGCAAATCGGTTTTTAAAGTGCAAAATGCAGGAACTTCAAACCGGCACTAGGAAACAGACTGAGAAACCAGAGTAAAAGTTTGTCCTGCAACCCCTTCCCTTTGTGCTAGATGAACGAACGTCTCTCCACATGCTCAATTCTGAGAGATAAGTGTGTGTGAAAGCCGTCCTTCACCTAGCTTGTTGGGAACACAAAGTTTCTTTTCAGTTGCAAACTCCACTCCGTACATATATATGGGGAGTTACTAGCTCCAACTCTGTTTTACAGTGCAAACTGCAGGAACTTCAAACCGGCACTAGGAAACAGACTGAGAAACCAGAGTAAAAGTTTCCCCTACAACCCGTTTTCTTTTTTGCTAGATGAACGAACGTCTCTCCACATGCTCACTTCTCAGAGATAAGTGTGTGTGAAAGCCGTCCTTCACCTAGCTTGTTGGGAACACAAAGTTTCTTTTCAGTTGCAAAATCCACTCCATACATATATATGGTGAGGTACTATCTATAACTCGATTTTACAGTGCAAAGTGCAGGAACTTCAAACCGGCACTAGGAAACACACTGAGTAACCAGAGAAAAAGTGTCTCCTGCAACCCGTTCCCTTTGTGCTATATGAACCAACGTCTCTCCACATGCTCAGTTCTGAGAGATAAGTGTGTGTGAAAGCCGTCCATCACCTAGCTTGTTGGGAACACAAAGTTTCTTTTCAGTTGCAAACTCCACTCCATACATATATATGGGGAGGTACTATCTCCAAATCTGTTTTTACAGTGCAAAATGCAGGAACTTCTAACCGGAACTAGGAAACAGACTGAGAAACCAGAGTAAAAGTTTGTCCTGCAACCCGTTCCATTTGTGCTAGGTGAACGAACGTCTCTCCACATGCTCAATTCTGAGAGATAAGTGTGTGTGAAAGCCGTCCTTCACCTAGCTTGTTGGGAACACAAAGTTTCTTTTCAGTTGCAAACTCCACTCCATACATATATATGGGGAGGTACTAGCTCCAACTCGGTTTTACAGTGCAAACTGCAGGAACTTCAAACCGGCACTAGGAAACAGACTGAGAAACCAGAGTAAAAGTTTCCCCTGCAACCCGTTCCTTTTTTTGCTAGATGAACGAACGTCTCTCCACATGCTCATTTCTCAGAGATAAGTGTGTGTGAAAGCCGTCCTTCACCTAGCTTGTTGGGAACACAAAGTTTCTTTTCAGTTGCAAAATCCACTCCATACATATATGTGGAAGGTACTAGCTCCAACTCGGTTTTTACAGTGCAAAATGCAGGAACTTCAAACAGGCACTAGGAAACAGACTGAGAAACCAGAGTAAAATTTTCTCCTGCAACCCGTTCCCTTTGTGCTAGATGAACGAACGTCTCTCCAATTCTCAATTCTGAGAGATAAATGTGTGTGAAAGCCGTCCTTCACCTAGCTTGTTGGGAACACAAAGTTTCTTTTCAGTTGCAAACTCCACTCCATACATATATATGGGGAAGTACTAGCTCCAACTCGGTTTTACACTGCAAACTGCAGGAACTTCAAACCGGCACTAGGAAACAGACTGAGAAACCAGAGTAAATGTTTCCCCTGCAACCCGTTCCCTTTTTTGCTAGATGAACGAACGTCTCTCCACATGCTCAGTTCTGAGAGATAAGTGTGTTTGAAAGCCGTCCTTCAACTAGCTTGTTGGGAACACAAAGTTTCTTTTCAGTTGCAAAATCCACTCCATACATATATATTTGGAAGTACTAGCTCCAACTCGGTTTTACAGTGAAAACTGCAGGAACTTCAAACCGGCACTAGGAAACAGACTGAGAAACCAGAGTAAAAGTTTCTCCTGCAACCCGTTCCATTTGTGCTAGATGAACGAACGTCTCTCCACATGCTCAGTTCTGAGAGATATGTGTGTGTGAAAGCCGTCCTTCTCCTAGCTTTTTGGGAACACAAAGTTTCTTTTCAGTTGCAAACTCCACTCCGTACATATATATGGGGAGGTAGTAGCTCCAACTCGGTTTTACAGTGCAAACTGCAGGAACTTCAAACCGGCACTAGGAAACAGACTGAGAAACCAGAGTAAAAGTTTCCCCTGCAACCCGTTCCCTTTTTTGCTAGATGAACGAACTTCTCTCCACATGCTCAGTTATCAGAGATAAGTGTGTGTGAAAGCCGTCCTTCACCTAGCTTGTTGGGAACACAAAGTTTTTTTCAGTTGCAAACTCCACTCCATACATATATATGGGGAGGTACTAGCTCCAACTCGGTTTTACAGTGCAAACTGCAGGAACTTCAAACCGGCACTAGGAAACAGACTGAGAAACCTGAGTAAAAGTTTCTCCTGCAACCCGTTCCCTTTATGCTAGATGAACGAACGTCTCTCCACATGCTCAGTTCTGAGAGATAAGTGTGTGTGAAAGCCGTCCTTCACCTAGCTTGTTGGGAACACAAAGTTTCTTTTCACTTGCAAACTCCACTCCATACATATATATGGGGAGGTACTATCTCCAACTCGGTTTTTACAGTGCAAAAAGCAGGATATTCAAACCGGCACTAGGAAACAGACTGAGAAACCAGAGTAAAAGTTTCCCAGCAACCCGATCCCTTTGTGCTAGATGAACGAACGTCTCTCCACATGCTCAGTTCTGAGAGATAAGTGCGTGTGAAAGCCTCCTTCACAAAGCTTGTTGGGAACACTAAGTTTCTTTTCAGTTGCAAACTCCACTCCATACATATATATGGGGAGGTACTATCTCCAACTCGGTTTTACAGTGAAAACTACAGGAACTTCAAACCGGCACTAGGAAACAGACTGAGAAACCAGAGTAAAAGTTTCCCCTGCAACCCGTTCCCTTTGTGCTAGATGAACGAACGTATCCCCACATGCTCAGTTCTGAGAGAGATGTGGGTGTGAAAGTCGTCCTTCACCTAGCTTGTTGGGAACACAAAGTTTCTTTTCACTTGCAAACTCCACTCCATACATATATGTGGAAGGTACTAGCTCCAACTCGGTTTTTACAGTGCAATATGCAGGAACTTCAAACCGGCACTAGGAAACAGACTGAGAAACCAGAGTAAAATTTTCTCCTGCAACCCGTTCCCTTTGTGCTAGATGAACGAACGTCTCTCCAATTCTCAATTCTGAGAGATAAATGTGTGTGAAACCCGTCCTTCACCTAGCTTGTTGGGAACACAAAGTTTCTTTTCAGTTGCAAACTCCACTCCGTACATATATATGGGGAAGTACTAGCTCCAACTAGGTTTTACACTGCAAACTGCAGGAACTTCAAACCGGCACTAGGAAACAGACTGAGAAACCAGAGTAAAAGTTTCTCCTGCAACCCGTTCCATTTGTGCTAGATGAACGAACGTCTCTCCACATGCTCATTTCTGAGAGATATGTGTGTGTAAAGCCGTCCTTCACCTAGCTTGTTGGGAACACAAAGTTTCTTTTCACTTGCAAACTCCACTCCATACATATATATGGGGAGGTACTCTCTCCAACTCGGTTTTTACAGTGCAAAAAGCAGGAAATTCAAACCGGCACTAGGAAACAGACTGAGAAACGAGAGTAAAAGTTTCTCCAGCAACCCGTTCCCTTTGTGCTAGATGAACGAACGACTCTCCATATGCTCAGTTCTGAGAGATAAGTGCGTGTGAAAGCCGTCCTTCACATAGCTTGTTGGGAACACTAAGTTTATTTCAGTTGCAAACTCCACTCCATACATATATATGGGGAGGTACTAGCTCCAACTCGGTTTTACAGTGAAAACTGCAGGAACTTCAAACCGGCACTAGGAAACAGACTGAGAAACCAGAGTAAAAGTTTCTCCTGCAACCCGTTCCCTTTGTGCTAGATGAACGAACGTCTCTCCACATGCTCAGTTCTGAGAGATAAGTGTGTGTGAAAGCCGTCCTTCACCTAGCTTGTTGGGAACACAAAGTTTCTTTTCAGTTGCAAACCCCATTCCGTACATATATATGGGGAGGTACTAGCTCCAACTCGGTTTTACCGTGCAAAATGCAGGAACATCAAACCGGCACTAGGAAACAGACTGAGAAACCAGATTAAAAGTTTCCCCTGCAACCAGTTCCATTTTTTGCTAGATGAACGAATGTCTCTCCACTTGCTCAGTTCTGAGAGATAAGTGTGT
Source organism: Camelus dromedarius (assembly GCF_036321535.1). Taxonomy (NCBI): domain Eukaryota; kingdom Metazoa; phylum Chordata; class Mammalia; order Artiodactyla; family Camelidae; genus Camelus; species Camelus dromedarius. The sequence goes on along the minus strand of NC_087441.1, from coordinate 84,677,795 downwards.
GTGAAAGCCGTCCTTCACCTAGATTTTTGTGAACACAAAGTTTCTTTTCAGTTGCAAAAAACACTCCATACAAATATATGGGGAGGTACTAGCTCCAACTCCGTTTTACAGGGCAAACTGCAGGAACTTCAAACCGGCACTAGGAAACAGACTGAGAAACCAGAGAAAAAGTTTCCCCTGAAACCCGTTCCCTTTTTTGCTAGATGGACGAACGTCTCTCCACATGCTCAGTTCTGAGAGATAAGTGTGTGTGAAAGCCGTCCTTCACCTAGCTTGTTGGGAACACAAAGTTTCTTTTCACTTGCAAACTCCACTCCATACATATATATGGGGAGGTACTATATCCAACTCTGTTTTTACAGTGCAAAATGCAGGAACTTCAACCCGGCACTAGGAAACAGACTGAGAAACCAGAGTAAAAGTTTCTCCTGCAACCCATTCCTTTTGTGCTAGATGAACGAACGTCTCTCCACATACTCAGTTCTGAGAGATAAGTGTGTGTGAAAGCCGTCCTTCACCTAGCTTGTTGGGAACACAAAGATTCTTTTCACATGCAAACTCCACTCCATACATATATATGGGGAGGTACTAGCTCCAAATCGGTTTTACAGTGCAAACTGCAGGAAATTCAAACCGGCACTAGGAAACAGACTGAGAAACCAGAGTAAAAGTTTCTCCTGCAACCCGTTCCCTTTATGCTAGATGAACGAACGTCTCTCCACATGCTCAGTTCTGAGAGATAAGTGTGTGTGAAAGCCGTACTTCACCTAGCTTGTTGGGAACACAAAGATTCTTTTCACTTGCAAACTCCACTCCATAGATATATATGGGGAGGTACTGTCTCCAACTCGGTTTTTACAGTGCAAAATGCAGGAAATTCAAACCGGCACTAGGAAACAGACTGAGAAACCAGAGTAAAAGTTTTTCCAGCAATCCGTTTCCTTTGTGCTAGATGAACGAACGTCTCTCCACATACTCAGTTCTGAGAGATAAGTGCGTGTGAAAGCCGTCTTTCACCTAGCTTGTTGGGAACACTAAGTTTCTTTTCAGTTGCCAACTCCACTCCATACATGTATGTGGGGAGGTACTAGCTCCAACTCGGTTTTACAGTGAAAACTGCAGGAAATTCAAACCGGCACTAGGAAACAGACTGAGAAACCAGAGTAAAAGTTTCCCCTGCAATCCGTTCCCTTTGTGCTAGATGAACGAACGTCTCCCCACATGCTCATTTCTGAGAGATAAGTGTGTGTGAAAGCCGTCCTTCACCTAGCTTGTTGGGAACACAAAGTTTCTTTTCACTTGCAAACTCCACTCCATACATATATGTGGAAGGTACTAGCTCCAACTCGGTTTTTACAGTGCAAAATGCAGGAACTTCAAACCGGCACTAGGAAACAGACTGAGAAACCAGAGTATAAGTTTCTCCTGCAACCCGTTCCCTTTGTGCTAAATGAATGAACGTCTCTCCACATGCTCAGTTCTGAGAGATATGTGTGTGTGAAAGGCGTCCTTCACCTAGCTTGTTGGGAACAGAAAGTTTCTTTTCACTTGCAAACTCCAATCCATACATATATATGGGGAGGTACTAGCTCCAACTCTGTTTTACAGTGCAAACTGCAGGAACTTCAAACCGGCACTAGGAAACAGACTGAGAAAACAGAGTAAAAGTTTCTCCTGCAACCCGTTCCTTTTGTGCTAGATGAAAGAACGTCTCTCCACATGCTCAGTTCTGAGGGAAAAGTGTGTGTGAAAGCCGTCCTTCACATAGCTTGTTGGGAACACAAAGTTTCTTTTCACTTGCAAACACCAATCCATACATATATATGGGGAGGTACTAGCTCCAACTCGGTTTTACAGTGCAAACTGCAGCAATATCAAACCGGCACTAGGAAACAGACTGAGAAACCAGAGTAAAGTTTCCCCTTCAACCCGTTCCCTTTGTGCTAGATGAACGAACGTCTCTCCACATGCTCAGTTCTGAGAGATAAGTGTGTGTGAAAGCCGTCCTTCACCTAGCTTGTTGGGAACACAAAGTTTCTTTTCACTTGCAAACTCCACTCCATACATATATATGGGGAGGTACTATCTCCAACTCGGTTTTTACAGTGCAAAAAGCAGGAAATTCAAACCGGCACTAGGAAACAGACTGAGAAACGAGAGTAAAAGTTTCTCCAGCAACCCGTTCCCTTTGTGCTAGATGAACGAACGTCTCTCCACATGCTCAGTTCTGAGAGATAAGTGCGTGTGAAAGCCGTCCTTCACATAGCTTGTTGGGAACACTAAGTTTCTTTTCAGTTGCAAAATCCACTCCATACAAATATATGGAGAGGTACTAGCTCCAACTCCGTTTTACAGGGCAAACTGCAGGAACTTCAAACCGGCACTAGGAAACAGACTGAGAAACCAGAGAAAAAGTTTCCCCTGAAACCCGTTCCCTTTTTTGCTAGATGGACGAACGTCTCTCCACATGCTCAGTTCTGAGAGATAAGTGTGTGTGAAAGCCGTCCTTCACCTAGCTTGTTGGGAACACAAAGTTTCTTTTCACATGCAAACTCCACTCCATACATATATATGGGGAGGTACTATCTCCAACTCGGTTTTTACAGTGCAAAATGCAAGAACTTCAACCCGGCACTAGGAAACAGACTGAGAAACCAGAGTAAAAGTTTCTCCTGCAACCCATTCCTTTTGTGCTAGATGAACGAACGTCTCTCCACATACTCAGTTCTGAGAGATAAGTGTGTGTGAAAGCCGTCCTTCACCTAGCTTGTTGGGAACACAAAGTTTCTTTTCACTTGCAAACTCCAATCCATACATATATATGGGGAGGTACTAGCTCCAACTCGGTTTTACAGTGCAAACTGCAGGAATTTCAAACCGGCACTAGGAAACAGACTGAGAAACCAGAGTAATAGTTTCTCCTTCAAACCGTTCCCTTTGTGCTAGATGAACGAACGTCTCTCCACATGCTCAGTTTTGAGAGATAAGTGTGGGTGAAAGCCGTCCTTCACCTAGCTTGTTGGGAACACAAAGTTTATTTTCACTAGCAAACTCCACTCCATACATATATATGGGGAGGTACTAGCTCCAAATCGGTTTTACAGTGCAAACTGCAGGAACTTCAAACCGGCACTAGGAAACAGACTGAGAAACCAGAGTAAAAGTTTCTCCTGCAACCCGTTCCCTTTATGCTAGATGAACGAACGTCTCTCCACATGCTCAGTTCTGAGAGATAAGTGTGTGTGAAAGCCGTACTTCACCTAGCTTTTTGGGAACACAAAGATTCTTTTCACTTGCAAACTCCACTCCATAGATATATATGGGGAGGTACTATCTCCAACTCGGTTTTTACAGTGCAAAATGCAGGAAATTCAAACCGGCACTAGGAAACAGACTGAGAAACCAGAGTAAAAGTTTTTCCAGCAATCCGTTTCCTTTGTGCTAGATGAACGAACGTCTCTCCACATGCTCAGTTCTGAGAGATAAGTGTGTGTGAAAGGCGTCCTTCACCTAGCTTGTTGGGAACAGAAATTTTCTTTTCACTTGCAAACTCCAATCCATACATATATATGGGGAGGTACTAGCTCCAACTCGGTTTTACAGTGCAAACTGCAGCAATATCAAACCGGCACTAGGAAACAGACTGAGAAACCAGAGTAAAAGTTACTCCTTCAACCCGTTCCCTTTGTGCTAGATGAACGAACGTCTCTCCACATGCTCATTTCTGAGAGATAAGTGTGGGTGAATGCCGTCCTTCACCTAGCTTGTTGGGAACACAAAGTTTCTTTTCACTTGCAAACGCCACTCCATACATATATATGGGGAAGTACTAGCTCCAAATCGGTTTTACAGTGCAAACTGCAGGAACTTCAAACCGGCACTAGGAAACAGACTGAGAAACCAGAGTAAAAGTTTCTCCTGCAACCCGTTCCCATTGTGCTAGGTGAACGAACGTCTCTCCACATGCTCAGTTCTGAGTGATAAGTTTGTGTGAAAGCCGTCCTTCACCTAGCTTGTTGGGAACACAAAGTATCTTTTCAATTGCAAATTCCACTCCATACATATATATGGGGAGGTACTAGCTCCAACTCGGTTTTACAGTGAAAACTGCAGGAACTTCAAACCGGCACTAGGAAACAGACTGAGAAACCACAGTAAAAGTTTCCCCTGCAACCCGTTCCCTTTTTGCTAGATGAACGAACGTCTCTCCACATGCTCAGTTCTGAGAGATAAGTGTGTGTGAAAGCCGTCCTTCACCTAGCTTGTTGGGAACACAAAGTTTCTTTTCACTAGCAAACTTCACTCCATACATATTTATGGGGAGGTACTAGCTCCAACTCGTGTTTACAGTGAAAACTGCAGGAACTTCAAACCGGCACTAGGAAACAGACTGAGAAACCAGAGTAAAAGTTTCTCCTGCAACCCGTTCCTTTTGTGCTAGATGAAAGAACGTCTCTCCACATGCTCAGTTCTGAGAGATAAGTGTGTGTGAAAGCCGTACTTCACCTAGCTTGTTGGGAACACAAAGTTTCTTTTCAGTTGCAAACTCCACTCCGTACATATATATGGGGAGGTACTAGCTCCAACTCGGTTTTACAGTGCAAACTGATGGAATTTCAAACCGGCACTAGGAAACAGACTGAGAAACCAGAGTAAAAGTTACTCCTGCAACCCGTTCCATTTGTGCTAGATGAACGAACGTCTCTCCACATGCTCAGTTCTGAGAGATATGTGTGGGTGAAAGCCGTCCTTCACCTAGCTTGTTGGGAACACAAAGTTTCTTTTCACTTGCAAACTCCACTCCATACATATATATGGGGAGGTACTAGCTCCAACTCGGTTTTACAGTGCTAACTGCAGGAACTTCAAACCAGCACTAGGAAACAGACTGAGAAACCAGAGTAAAAGTTTGTCCTGCAACCCGTTCCCTTTGTGCTAGATGAACGAACGTCTCTCCACATGCTCAGTTCTAGAGATAAGTGTGTGTGAAAGCCGTCCTTCACCTAGCTTGTTGGGAAACAAAGTTTCTTTTCACTTGCAATCTCCACTCAATACATATATAAGGGGAGGTACAAGCTCCAACTCGGTTTTACAGTGAAAAGTGCAGGAACTTCAAACCGGCACTAGGAAACAGTCTGAGAAACCAGAGTAAAAGTTTCTCCTGCAACCATTTCCCTTTGTGCTAGATGAACGAACGTCTCTCCACATGCTCATTTCTGAGAGATAAGTGTGGGTGAAAGCCGTCCTTCACCTAGATTGTTGGGAACACAAAGTTTCTTTTCACTTGCAAACTCCACTCCATACATATATATGGGGAGGTACTAGCTCCTACACGGTTTTAAAGTGAAAACTGCAAGAAATTCAAAGCGGAACTAGGAAACAGAATTAGAAACCAGAGAAATAGTTCCGCCTGCAACCCGTTCCCTTTGTGCTAGATGAACGAACGTCTCTCCACATGCTCAGTTCTGAGAGAAAAGTGTGTGTGAAAGCCGTCTTTCAACTAGCTTGTTGGGAACACAAAGTTTCTTTTAAATTGCAAACTCCACTCCATACATATATATGGGGAGGTACTAGCTCCAACTCGGTTTTACAGTGAAAATTGCAGGAACTTCAAACCGGCACTAGGAAACAGACTGAGAAACCAGAGTAAAAGTTTCTCCTGCAACCCGTTCCCTTTGTGCTAAATGAACGAACGTCTCTCCACATGCTCAGTTCTGAGAGATAAGTGTGGGTGAAAGCCGTCCTTCACCTAGCTTGTTGGGAACACAAAGATTCTTTTCACTTGCAAACGCCACTCCATACATATATATGGGGAAGTACTAGCTCCAAATCGGTTTTACAGTGCAAACTGCAGGAACTTCAAACCGGCACTAGGAAACAGACTGAGAAACCAGAGTAAAAGTTTCATCTGCATCCCGTTCCCTTTGTGCTAGATGAACGAACGTCTCTCCACATGCTCATTTCTGAGAGATAACTGTGTGTGAAAGCCGTCCTTCACCTAGCTTTTTGGGAACACAAAGTATCTTTTCAGTTGCAAACTCCACTCCATACATATATATGGGGAGGTACTAGCTCCAACTCGGTTTTACAGTGCAAACTGAAGGAATTTCAAACCGGCACTAGGAAACAGACTGAGAAACCAGAGTAAAAGTTTCTCCTGCAACCCGTTCCATTTGTGCTAGATGAACGAACGTCTCTCCACATGCTCAGTTCTGAGAGATATGTGTGGGTGAAAGCCGTCCTTCACCTAGCTTGTTGGGAACACAAAGTTTCTTTTCACTTGCAAACTCCACTCCATACATATATATGGGGAGGTACTAGCACCAACTCGGTTTTACAGTGCTAACTGCAGGAACTTCAAACCGGCACTAGGAAACAGTCTGAGAAACCAGAGTAAAAGTTTCTCCTGCAACCATTTCCCTTTGTGCTAGATGAACGAACGTCTCTCCACATGCTCATTTCTGAGAGATAAGTGTGGGTGAAAGCCGTCCTTCACCAAGCTTGTTGGGAACACAAAGTTTCTTTTCAGTTGCAAACTCCACTCCATACATATATATGGGGAGGTACTAGCTCCTACACGGTTTTAAAGTGAAAACTGCAGGAAATTCAAAGCGGCACTAGGAAACAGAATTAGAAACCAGAGAAATAGTTCCGCCTGCAACCCGTTCCCTTTGTGCTAGATGAACGAACGTCTCTCCACATGCTCAGTTCTGAGAGAAAAGTGTGTGTGAAAGCCGTCTTTCAACTAGCTTGTTGGGAACACAAAGTTTCTTTTAAATTGCAAACTCCAATCCATACATATATATGGGGAGGTACTAGCTCCAACTCTGTTTTACAGTGAAAATTGCAGGAACTTCAAACCGGCACTAGGAAACAGACTGAGAAACCAGAGTAAAAGTTTCTCCTGCAACCCATTCCCTTTGTGCTAGATGAACGAACGTCTCTCCACATGCTCAGTTCTGAGAGATAAGTGTGTGTGAAATCCGTCCTTCACCTAGCTTGTTGGGAACACAAAGATTCTTTTCACTTGCAAACTCCACTCCATACATATATATGGGGAGGTACTAGCTCCAACTCGGTTTTACAGTGAAAACTGCAGGAATTTCAAACCGGCACAAGGAAACAGACTGAGAAACCAGTGTAAAAATTTCTCCAGCAACCCTTTCCCTTTGTGCTAGATGAACGAACGTCTCTCCACATGCTCATTTCTGAGAGATAATTGTGTGTGAAAGCCGTCCTTCACCTAGCTTGTTGGGAACACAAAGATTCTTTTCACTTGCAAAATCCACTCCATACATATATATGGGGAGGTACTAGCTCCAACTCGGTTTTACAGTGCAAACTGCAGGAATTTCAAACCGGCACTATGAAACAGACTGAGAAACCAGAGTAAAAGTTTCTCCAGTAACCCGTTCCATTTGTGCTAGATGAACGAACGTCTCTCCACATGCTCAGTTCTGAGAGATAAGTGTGGGTGAAAGCCGTCCTTCACCTAGCTTTTTGGGAACACAAAGTTTCTTTTCAGTTGCAAAATCCACTCCATACATATATATGGGGAGGTACTAGCTCCAACTCGGTTTTAAAGTGAAAACTGCAGAAACTTCAAACCGGCACTAGGTAACAGAGTGAGAAACCAGAGTAATAGTTGCTCCTGCATCCCGTTCCCTTTGTGCTAGATGAATGAAAGTCTCTCCACATGCTCATTTCTGAGAGATAAGTGTGTGTGAAAGCCGTCCTTCACCTAGCTTTTTGGGAACACAAAGTTCCTTTTCAGTTGCAAAATCCACTCCATACATATATATGGGGAGGTACTAGCTCCAACTCGGTTTTACAGTGAAAACTGCAGGAACTTCAAACCGGCACTAGGAAACAGACTGAGAAACCAGAGTAAAAGTTTCTCCTGCAACCCGTTCATTTTGTGCTAAATGAACGAACGTCTCTCCACATGCTCAGTTCTGAGAGATAAGTTTGTGAGAAAGCCGTCCTTCACCTAGCTTGTTGTGAACACAAAGTTCCTTTTCACTTGCAAACTCCACTCCATACATATATATGGGGAGGTACTAGCTCCAACTCGGTTTTACAGTGCAAACTGCAGGAACTTCAAACCGGCACTAGGAAACAGACTGAGAAACCAGAGTAAAAGTTTCTTCTGCATCCCGTTCCCTTTGTGCTAGATGAACGAACGTCTCTCCACATGCTCATTTCTGAGAGATAACTGTGTGTGAAAGCCGTCCTTCACCTAGCTTTTTGGGAACACAAAGTATCTTTTCAGTTGCAAACTCCATTCCATACATATATATGGGGAGGTACTAGCTCCAACTCGGTTTTACAGTGAAAACTGCAGGAACTTCAAACCGGCACTAGGAAACAGACTGAGAAACCAGAGTAAAAGTTTCTCCTGCAAACCGTTCCTTTTGTGCTACATGAACGAACGTCGCTCCACATGCTCAGTTCTGAGAGATAAGTGTGTGTGAAAGCCGTACTTCACCTAGCTTGTTGGGAACACAAACTTTCTTTTCAGTTGCAAACTCCACTCCGTACATATATATGGGGAGGTACTAGCTCCAACTCGGTTTTACAGTGCAAACTTAAGGAATTTCAAACCGGCACTAGGAAACAGACTGAGAAACCAGAGTAAAAGTTTCTCCTGCAACCCTTTCCATTTGTGCTAGATGAACGAACGTCTCTCCACATGCTCAGTTCTGAGAGATATGTGTGGGTGAAAGCCGTCCTTCACCTAGCTTGTTGGGAACACAAAGTTTCTTTTCACTTGCAAACTCCACTCCATACATATATATGGGGAGGTACTAGCTCCAACTCGGTTTTACAGTGCTAACTGCAGGAACTTCAAACCAGTACTAGGAAACAGACTGAGAAACCAGAGTAAAAGTTTCTCCTGCATCCCGTTCCCTTTGTGCTAGATGAACGAACGTCTCTCCACATGCTCAGTTCTAGAGATAAGTGTGTGTGAAAGCCGTCCTTCACCTAGCTTGTTGGGAAACAAAGTTTCTTTTCACTTGCAATCTCCACTCCATACATATATAAGGGGAGGTACAAGCTCCAACTCTGTTTTACAGTGAAAACTGCAGGAACTTCAAACCGGCACTAGGAAACAGTCTGAGAAACCAGAGTAAAAGTTTCTCCTGCAACCATTTCCCTTTGTGCTAGATGAACGAACGTCTCTCCACATGCTCATTTCTGAGAGATAAGTGTGGGTGAAAGCCGTCCTTCACCTAGCTTGTTGGGAACACAAAGTATCTTTTCACTTGCAAACTCCACTCCATACATATATATGGGGAGGTACTAGCTCCTACACTTTTTTAAAGTGAAAACTGCAGGAAATTCAAAGCGGCACTAGGAAACAGAATTAGAAACCAGAGAAATAGTTCCGCCTGCAACCCGTTCCCTTTGTGCTAGATGAACGAACGTCTCTCCACATGCTCAGTTCAGAGAGAAAAGTGTGTGTGAAAGCCGTCTTTCAACTAGCTTGTTGGGAACACAAAGTTTCTTTTAACTTGCAAACTCCACTCCATACATATATATGGGGAGGTACTAGCTCCAACTCGGTTTTACAGTGAAAATTGCAGGAACTTCAAACCGGCACTAGGAAACAGACTGAGAAACCAGAGTAAAAGTTTCTCCTGCAACCCGTTCCCTTTGTGCTAGATGAACGAACGTCTCTCCACATGCTCAATTCTGAGAGATAAGTGTGTGTGAAATCCGTCCTTCACCTAGCTTGTTGGGAACACAAAGATTCTTTTCACTTGCAAACTCCACTCCATACATATATATGGGGAGGTACTAGCTCCAACTCGGTTTTACAGTGAAAACTGCAGGAATTTCAAACCGGCACAAGGAAACAGACTGAGAAACCAGTGTAAAAATTTCTCCAGCAACCCTTTCCCTTTGTGCTAGATGAACGAACGTCTCTCCACATGCTCATTTCTGAGAGATAATTGTGTGTGAAAGCCGTCCTTCACCTAGCTTGTTGGGAACACAAAGATTCTTTTCACTTGCAAACTCCACTCCATACATATATATGGGGAGGTACTAGCTCCAACTCGGTTTTACAGTGCAAACTGCAGGAATTTCAAACCGGCACTATGAAACAGACTGAGAAAACAGAGTAAAAGTTTCTCCAGGAACCCGTTCCATTTGTGCTAGATTAACGAACGTCTCTCCACATGCTCAGTTCTGAGAGATAAGTGTGGGTGAAAGCCGTCCTTCACCTAGCTTTTTGGGAACACAAAGTTTCTTTTCAGTTGCAAAATCCACTCCATACATATATATGGGGAGGTACTAGCTCCAACTCGGTTTTAAAGTGAAAACTGCAGAAACTTCAAACCGGCACTAGGAAACAGAGTGAGAAACCAGAGTAAAAGTTGCTCCTGCATCCCGTTCCCTTTGTGCTACATGAACGAAAGTCTCTCCACATGCTCATTTCTGAGAGATAAGTGTGTGTGAAAGCCGTCCTTCACCTAGCTTTTTGGGAACACAAAGTTCCTTTTCAGTTGCAAAATCCACTCCATACATATATATGGGGAGGTACAAGCTCCAACTCGGTTTTACAATGAAAACTGCAGGAACTTCAAACCGGCACTAGGAAACAGACTGAGAAACCAGAGTAAAAGTTTCTCCTGCAACCCGTTCCTTTTGTGCTAAATGAACGAACGTCTCTCCACATGCTCAGTTCTGAGAGATAAGTCTGTGAGAAAGCCGTCCTTCACCTAGCTTGTTGTGAACACAAAGTTCCTTTTCACTTGCAAACTCCACTCCATACATATATATGGGGAGGTACTAGCTCCAACTCGGTTTTACAGTGCAAACTGCAGGAATTTCAAACCGGCACTAGGAAACAGACTGAGAAACCAGAGTAAAAGTTTCTACTGCAACCCGTTCCCATTGTGCTAGGTGAACGAACGTCTCTCCACATGCTCAGTTCTGAGAGATAAGTGTGTGTGAAAGCCGTACTTCACCTAGCTTGTTGGGAACACAAAGTTTCTTTTCACTTGCAAACCCCACTCCATACATATATATGGGGAGGTACTAGCTCCAACTCGGTTTTACAGTGAAAACTGCAGGAAATTCAAACCGGCACTAGGAAACAGACTGAGAAACCACAGTAAATGTTTCCCCTGCAACCCGTTCCCTTTTTGCTAGATGAACGAATGTCTCTCCACATGCTCAGTTCTGAGAGATAAGTGTGTGTGAAAGCCGTCCTTCACCTAGCTTTTTGGGAACACAAAGTTTCTTTTCAGTTGCAAAATCCACTCAATACATATATATGGGGATGTACTAGCTCCAACTCGGTTTTACAGTGCAAACTGCAGGAACTTAAAACCGGCACTAGGAAACAGACTGAGAAACCAGAGTAAAAGTTTCTCCTGCAACCCGTTCCCTTTGTGCTAGATGAACGAACGTCTCTCCACATGCTCATTTCTGAGAGATAAGTGTGTGTGAAAGCCGTCCTTCACCTAGCTTGTTGGGAACACAAAGTTTCTTTTCACTTGCAAACTCCACTCCATATAAATTTATGGGGAGGTACTAGCTCCAACTCGTGTTTACAGTGAAAACTGCAGGAACTTCAAACCGGCACTAGGAAACAGACTGAGAAACCAGAGTAAAAGTTCCTCCTGCAACCCGTTCCTTTTGTGCTAGATGAACGAACGTCTCTCCACGTGCTCAGTTCTGAGAGATAAGTGTGTGTGAAAGCCGCCTTCACCTAGCTTGTTGGGAACACAAAGTTTCTTTTCACTTGCAAACTCCACTCCATACATATATATGGGGAGGTACTAGCTCCAACTCGGTTTTACAGTGCAAACTGCAGGAATTTCAAACCGGCACAAGGAAACAGACTGAGAAACCAGAGTAAAAATTTCTCCATCAACCCTTTCCCTTTGTGCTAGATGAACGAACGTCTCTCCACATGCTCATTTCTGAGAGATAAGTGTGGGTGAAAGCCGTCCTTCACCTAGCTTGTTGGGAACACAAAGATTCTTTTCACTTGCAAACGCCACTCCATACATATATATGGGGAAGTACTAGCTCCAAATCGGTTTTACAGTGCAAACTGCAGGAACTTCAAACCGGCACTAGGAAACAGACTGAGAAACCAGAGTAAAAGTTTCTCCTGCAACACGTTCCCATTGTGCTAGGTGAACGAACGTCTCTCCACATGCTCAGTTCTGAGAGATAAGTGTGTGTGAAAGCCGTCCTTCACCTAGCTTGTTGGGAATACAAAGTTTCTTTTCAATTGCAAACTCCACTCCATATATATATATGGGGAGGTACTAGCTCCAACTCGGTTTTACAGTGAAAACTGCAGGAAATTCAAACCGGCACTAGGAAACAGACTGAGAAACCACAGTAAATGTTTCCCCTGCAAAGCGTTCCTTTTTGCTAGATGAACGAACGTCTCTCCACATGCTCAGTTCTGAGAGATAAGTGTGTGTGAAAGCCGTCCTTCTCCTAGCTTTTTGGGAACACAGAGTTTCTTTTCAGTTGCAAAATCCACTCCATACATATATATGATGAGGTACTAGCTCCAACTCGGTTTTACAGTGCAAACTGCAGGAACTTCAAACCGGCACTAGGAAACAGACTGAGAAACCAGAGTAAAAGTTTCTCCTGCAACCCGTTCCCTTTGTGCTAGATGAACGAACGTCTCTCCACATGCTAATTTCTGAGAGATAAGTGTGTGTGAAAGCCGTCCTTCACCTAGCTTGTTGGGAACACAAAGTTTCTTTTCACTTGCAAACTCCACTCCATACATATTTATGGGGAGGTACTAGCTACAACTCGTGTTTACAGTGAAAACTGCAGGAACTTCAAACCGGCACTAGGAAACAGACTGAGAAACCAGAGTAAAAGTTTCTCCTGCAACCCGTTCCTTTTGTGCTAGATGAATGAACGTCTCTCCACCTGCTCAGTTCTGAGAGATAAGTGTGTGTGAAAGCCGTCCTTCACCTAGCTTGTTGGGAACACAAAGTTTCTTTTCCCTTGCAAACTCCACTCCATACATATATATGGGGAGGTACTAGCTCCAACTCGGTTTTACAGTGCAAACTGCAGGAATTTCAAACCGGCACAAGGAAACAGACTGAGAAACCAGAGTAAAAATTTCTCCAGCAACCCTTTCCCTTTTTGCTAGATGAACGAACGTCTCTACACATGCTCATTTCTGAGAGATAAGTGTGGGTGAAAGCCGTCCTTCACCTAGCTTGTTGGGAACACAAAGATTCTTTTCACTTGCAAACGCCACTCCATACATATATATGGGGAAGTACTATCTCCAAATCGGTTTTACAGTGCAAACTGCAGGAACTTCAAACCGGCACTAGGAAACAGACTGAGAAACCAGAGTAAAAGTTTCCCCTGCATCACGTTCCCTTTGTGCTAGATGAACGAACGACTCTCCACATGCTCAGTTCTGAGAGATAAGTGTGTGTGAAAGCCGTTCTTCACCTAGCTTTTTGGGAACACAAAGTTTCTTTTCAGTTGCAAACTCCACTCCATAAATATATATGGGGAGGTACTAGCTCCAACTCGGTTTTACAGTGAAAACTGCAGGAACTTCAAACCGGCACTAGGAAACAGACTGAGAAACCAGAGTAAAAGTTTCTCCTGCAAACCGTTCCTTTTGTGCTAGATGAACGAACGTCTCTCCACATGCTCAGTTCTGAGAGATAAGTGTGTGTGAAAGCCGTACTTCACCTAGCTTGTTGGGAACACAAAGTTTCTTTTCAGTTGCAAACTCCACTCCGTACATATATATGGGGAGCTACTAGCTCCAACTCGGTTTTACAGTGCAAACTGAAGGAATTTCAAACCGGCACTAGGAAACAGGCTGAGAAACCTGAGTAAAAGTTTCTCCTGCAACCCGTTCCATTTGTGCTAGATGAATGAACGTCTCTCCACATGCTCAGTTCTGAGAGATATGTGTGGGTGAAAGCCGTTCTTCACCTAGCTTGTTGGGAACACAAAGTTTCTTTTCACTTGCAAACTCCACTCCATACATATATATGGGGAGGTACTAGCTCCAACTCGGTTTTACAGTGCTAACTGCAGGAACTTCAAACCAGCACTAGGAAACAGACTGAGAAACCAGAGTAAAAGTTTCTCCTGCAACCCGTTCCCTTTGTGCTAGATGAACGAACGTCTCTCCACATGCTCAGTTCTAGAGATAAGTGTGTGTGAAAGCCGTCCTTCACCTAGCTTGTTGGGAAACAAAGTTTCTTTTCACTTGCAATCTCCACTCCATACATATATAAGGGGAGGTACAAGCTCCAACTCGGTTTTACAGTGAAAAGTGCAGGAACTTCAAACCGGCACTAGGAAACAGTCTGAGAAACCAGAGTAAAAGTTTCTCCTGCAACCATTTCCCTTTGTGCTAGATGAACGAACGTCTCTCCACATGCTCATTTCTGAGAGATAAATGTGGGTGAAAGCCGTCCTTCACCTAGCTTGTTGGGAACACAAAGTTTCTTTTCACTTGCAAAATCCACTCCATACATATATATGGGGAGGTACTAGCTCCTACACGGTTTTAAAGTGAAAACTGCAGGAACTTCAAAGCGGCACTAGGAAACAGAATTAGAAACCAGAGAAATAGTTCCGCCTGCAACCCGTTCCATTTGTGCTAGATGAACGAACGTCTCTCCACATGCTCAGTTCTGAGAGAAAAGTGTGTGTGAAAGCTGTCTTTCAACTAGCTTGTTGGGAACACAAAGTTTCTTTTAACTTGCAAACTCCACTCCATACATATATATGGGGAAGTACTAGCTCCAACACGGTTTTACAGTGAAAACTGCAGGAACTTCAAACCGGCACTAGGAAACAGACTGAGAAACCAGAGTAAAAGTTTCTCCTGCATCCCGTTCCCTTTGTGCTAGATGAACGAACGTCTCTCCACATGCTCAGTTCTGAGAGATAGGTGTGTGTGAAATCCGTCCTTCACCTAGCTTGTTGGGAACACAAAGATTCTTTTCACTTGCAAACTCCACTCCATACATATATATGGGGAGGTACTAGCTCCAACTCTGTTTTACAGTGAAAACTGCAGGAATTTCAAACCGGCACAAGAAACAGAATGAGAAACCAGTGTAAAAATTTCTCCAGCAACCCTTTCCCTTTGTGCTAGATGAACGAACGTCTCTCCACATGCTCATTTCTGAGAGATAATTGTGTGTGAAAGCCGTCCTTCACCTAGCTTGTTGGGAACACAAAGTTTCTTTTCACTTGCAAACTCCACTCCATACATATATATGGGGAGGTACTAGCTCCAACTCGGTTTTACAGTGAAAATTGCAGGAACTTCAAACCGGCACTAGGAAACAGACTGAGAAACCAGAGTAAAAGTTTCTCCTGCAACCCGTTCCTTTTGTGCTAGATGAACGAACGTCTCTCCACATGCTCAGTTCTTAGAGATAAGTGTGTGTGAAATCCGTCCTTCACCTAGCTTGTTGGGAACACAAAGATTCTTTTCACTTGCAAACTCCACTCCATACATATATATGGGGAGGTACTAGCTCCAACTCGGTTTTACAGTGAAAACTGCAGGAATTTCAAACCGGCACAAGGAAACAGACTGAGAAACCAGAGTAAAAGTTTCTCCAGGAACCCGATCCATTTGTGCTAGATGAACGAACGTCTCTCCACATGCTCAGTTCTGAGAGATAAGTGTGGGTGAAAGCCGTCCTTCACCTAGATTTTTGGGAACACAAAGTTTCTTTTCAGTTGCAAAATCCACTCCATACATATATATGGGGAGGTACTAGCTCCAACTCGGTTTTAAAGTGAAAACTGCAGAAACTTCAAACCGGCACTAGGAAACAGAGTGAGAAACCAGAGTAAAAGTTGCTCCTGCATCCCGTTCCCTTTGTGCTACATGAACGAAAGTCTCTCCACATGCTCATTTCTGAGAGATAAGTGTGTGTGAAAGCCGTCCTTCACCTAGCTTTTTGGGAACACAAAGTTCCTTTTCAGTTGCAAAATCCACTCCATACATATATATGGGGAGGTACTAGCTCCAACTCGGTTTTACAATGAAAACTGCAGGTACTTCAAACCGGCACTAGGAAACAGACTGAGAAACCAGAGTAAAAGTTTCTCCTGCAACCCGTTCCTTTTGTGCTAAATGAACGAACGTCTCTCCACATGCTCAGTTCTGAGAGATAAGTGTGTGTGAAAGCCGTCCTTCACCTAGCTTTTTGGGAACACAAAGTTTCTTTTCAGTTGCAAAATCCACTCCATACATATATATGGGGATGTACTAGCTCCAACTCGGTTTTACAGTGCAAACTGCAGGAACTTCAAACCGGCACTAGGAAACAGACTGAGAAACCAGAGTAAAAGTTTCTCCTGCAACCCGTTCCCTTTGTGCTAGATGAACGAACGTCTCTCCACATGCTCATTTCTGAGAGATAAGTGTGTGTGAAAGCCGTCCTTCACCTAGCTTGTTGGGAACACAAAGTTTCTTTTCACTTGCAAACTCCAGTCCATATATATTTATGGGGAGGTACTAGCTCCAACTCGTGTTTACAGTGAAAACTGCAGGAACTTCAAACCGGCACTAGGAAACAGACTGAGAAACCAGAGTAAAAGTTCCTCCTGCAACCCGTTCGTTTTGTGCTAGATGAACGAACGTCTCTCCACGTGCTCAGTTCTGAGAGATAAGTGTGTGTGAAAGCCGCCTTCACCTAGCTTGTTGGGAACACAAAGTTTCTTTTCACTTGCAAACTCCACTCCATACATATATATGGGGAGGTACTAGCTCCAACTCGGTTTTACAGTGCAAACTGCAGGAATTTCAAACCGGCACAAGGAAACAGACTGAGAAACCAGAGTAAAAATTTCTCCATCAACCCTTTCCTTTTGTGCTAGATGAACGAACGTCTCTCCACATGCTCATTTCTGAGAGATAAGTGTGGGTGAAAGCCGTCCTTCACATAGCTTGTTGGGAACACAAAGATTCTTTTCACTTGCAAACGCCACTCCATACATATATATGGGGAAATACTAGCTCCAAATCGGTTTTACAGTGCAAACTGCAGGAACTTCAAACCGGCACTAGGAAACAGACTGAGAAACCAGAGTAAAAGTTTCTCCTGCAACCCGTTCCCATTGTGCTAGGTGAACGAACGTCTCTCCACATGCTCAGTTCTGAGAGATAAGTGTGTGTGAAAGCCGTCCTTCACCTAGCTTGTTGGGAATACAAAGTTTCTTTTCAATTGCAAACTCCACTCCATATATATATATGGGGAGGTACTAGCTCCAACTCGGTTTTACAGTGAAAACTGCAGGAACTTCAAACCGGCACTAGGAAACAGACTGAGAAACCACAGTAAATGTTTCCCCTGCAACCCGTTCCTTTTTGCTAGATGAACGAACGTCTCTCCACATGCTCAGTTCTGAGAGATAAGTGTGTGTGAAAGCCGTCCTTCACCTAGCTTTTTGGGAACACAGAGTTTCTTTTCAGTTGCAAAATCCACTCCATACATATATATGATGAGGTACTAGCTCCAACTCGGTTTTACGGTGCAAACTGCAGGAACTTCAAACCGGCACTAGGAAACAGACTGAGAAACCAGAGTAAAAGTTTCTCCTGCAACCCGTTCCCTTTGTGCTAGATGAACGAACGTCTCTCCACATGCTCAGTTCTGAGAGATATGTGTGGGTGAAAGCCGTCCTTCACCTAGCTTGTTGGGAACACAAAGATTCTTTTCACTTGCAAACTCCACTCCATACATATATATGGGGAGGTACTAGCTCCAACTCGGTTTTACAGTGCAAACTGCAGGAATTTCAAACCGGCACTATGAAACAGACTGAGAAACCAGAGTAAAAGTTTCTCCAGGAACCCGATCCATTTGTGCTAGATGAACGAACGTCTCTCCACATGCTCAGTTCTGAGAGATAAGTGTGGGTGAAAGCCGTCCTTCACCTAGCTTTTTGGGAACACAAAGTTTCTTTTCAGTTGCAAAATCCACTCCATACATATATATGGGGAGGTACTAGCTCCAACTCGGTTTTAAAGTGAAAACTGCAGAAACTTCAAACCGGCACTAGGAAACAGAGTGAGAAACCAGAGTAAAAGTTGCTCCTGCATCCCGTTCCCTTTGTGCTACATGAACGAAAGTCTCTCCACATGCTCATTTCTGTGAGATAAGTGTGTGTGAAAGCCGTCCTTCACCTAGCTTTTTGGGAACACAAAGTTCCTTTTCAGTTGCAAAATCCACTCCATACATATATATGGGGAGGTACTAGCTCCAACTCGGTTTTACAATGAAAACTGCAGGAACTTCAAACCGGCACTAGGAAACAGACTGAGAAACCAGAGTAAAAGTTTCTCCTGCAACCCGTTCCTTTTGTGCTAAATGAACGAACGTCTCTCCACATGCTCAGTTCTGAGAGATAAGTGTGTGAGAAAGCCGTCCTTCACCTAGCTTGTTGTGAACACAAAGTTCCTTTTCACTTGCAAACTCCACTCCATACATATATATGGGGAGGTACTAGCTCCAACTCGGTTTTACAGTGCAAACTGCAGGAATTTCAAACCGGCATTAGGAAACAGACTGAGAAACCAGAGTAAAAGTTTCTACTGCAACCCGTTCCCATTGTGCTAGGTGAACGAACGTCTCTCCACATGCTCAGTTCTGAGAGATAAGTGTGTGTGAAAGCCGTACTTAACCTAGCTTGTTGGGAACACAAAGTTTCTTTTCACTTGCAAACCCCACTCCATACATATATATGGGGAGGTACTAGCTCCAACTCGGTTTTACAGTGAAAACTGCAGGAACTTCAAACCGGCACTAGGAAACAGACTGAGAAACCACAGTAAATGTTTCCCCTGCAACCCGTTCCCTTTTTGCTAGATGAACGAATGTCTCTCCACATGCTCAGTTCTGAGAGATAAGTGTGTGTGAAAGCCGTCCTTCACCTAGCTTTTTGGGAACACAAAGTTTCTTTTCAGTTGCAAAATCCACTCCATACATATATATGGGGATGTACTAGCTCCAACTCGGTTTTACAGTGCAAACTGCAGGAACTTCAAACCGGCACTAGGAAACAGACTGAGAAACCAGAGTAAAAGTTTCTCCTGCAACCCGTTCCCTTTGTGCTAGATGAACGAACGTCTCTCCACATGCTCATTTCTGAGAGATAAGTGTGTGTGAAAGCCGTCCTTCACCTAGCTTGTTGGGAACACAAAGTTTCTTTTCACTTGCAAACTCCACTCCATATATATTTATGGGGAGGTACTAGCTCCAACTCGTGTTTACAGTGAAAACTGCAGGAACTTCAAACCGGCACTAGGAAACAGACTGAGAAACCAGAGTAAATGTTCCTCCTGCAACCCGTTCATTTTGTGCTAGATGAACGAACGTCTCTCCACGTGCTCAGTTCTGAGAGATAAGTGTGTGTGAAAGCCGCCTTCACCTAGCTTGTTGGGAACACAAAGTTTCTTTTCACTTGCAAACTCCACTCCATACATATATATGGGGAGGTACTAGCTCCAACTCGGTTTTACAGTGCAAACTGCAGGAATTTCAAACCGGCACAAGGAAACAGACTGAGAAACCAGAGTAAAAATTTCTCCATCAACCCTTTCCCTTTGTGCTAGATGAACGAACGTCTCTCCACATGCTCATTTCTGAGAGATAAGTGTGGGTGAAAGCCGTCCTTCACCTAGCTTGTTGGGAACACAAAGATTCTTTTCACTTGCAAACGCCACTCCATACATATATATGGGGAAATACTAGCTCCAAATCGGTTTTACAGTGCAAACTGCAGGAACTTCAAACCGGCACTAGGAAACAGACTGAGAAACCAGAGTAAAAGTTTCTCCTGCAACACGTTCCCATTGTGCTTGGTGAACGAACGTCTCTCCACATGCTCAGTTCTGAGAGATAAGTGTGTGTGAAAGCCGTCCTTCACCTAGCTTGTTGGGAATACAAAGTTTCTTTTCAATTGCAAACTCCACTCCATATATATATATGGGGAGGTACTAGCTCCAACTCGGTTTTACAGTGAAAACTGCAGGAACTTCAAACCGGCACTAGGAAACAGACTGAGAAACCACAGTAAATGTTTCCCCTGCAACCCGTTCCTTTTTGCTAGATGAACGAACGTCTCTCCACATGCTCAGTTCTGAGAGATAAGTGTGTGTGAAAGCCGTCCTTCACCTAGCTTTTTGGGAACACAGAGTTTCTTTTCAGTTGCAAAATCCACTCCATACATATATATGATGAGGTACTAGCTCCAACTCGGTTTTACAGTGCAAACTGCAGGAACTTCAAACCGGCACTAGGAAACAGACTGAGAAACCAGAGTAAAAGTTTCTCCTGCAACCCGTTCCTTTTGTGCTAGATGAATGAACGTCTCTCCACCTGCTCAGTTCTGAGATATAAGTGTGTGTGAAAGCCGTCCTTCACCTAGCTTGTTGGGAACACAAAGTTTCTTTTCCCTTGCAAACTCCACTCCATACATATATATGGGGAGGTACTAGCTCCAACTCGGTTTTACAGTGCAAACTGCAGGAATTTCAAACCGGCACAAGGAAACAGACTGAGAAACCATAGTAAAAATTTCTCCAGCAACCCTTTCCCATTTTGCTAGATGAACGAACGTCTCTCCACATGCTCATTTCTGAGAGATAAGTGTGGGTGAAAGCCATCCTTAACCTAGCTTGTTGGGAACACAAAGATTCTTTTCACTTGCAAACGCCACTCCATACATATATATGGGGAAATACTATCTCCAAATCGGTTTTACAGTGCAAACTGCAGGAACTTCAAACCGGCACTAGGAAACAGACTGAGAAACCAGAGTAAAAGTTTCCCCTGCATCACGTTCCCTTTGTGCTAGATGAACGAACGACTCTCCACATGCTCAGTTCTGAGAGATAAGTGTGTGTGAAAGCCGTTCTTCACCTAGCTTTTTGGGAACACAAAGTTTCTTTTCACTTGCAAACTCCAGTCCATATATATTTATGGGGAGGTACTAGCTCCAACTCGTGTTTACAGTGAAAACTGCAGGAACTTCAAACCGGCACTAGGAAACAGACTGAGAAACCAGAGTAAAAGTTCCTCCTGCAACCCGTTCGTTTTGTGCTAGATGAACGAACGTCTCTCCACGTGCTCAGTTCTGAGAGATAAGTGTGTGTGAAAGCCGCCTTCACCTAGCTTGTTGGGAACACAAAGTTTCTTTTCACTTGCAAACTCCACTCCATACATATATATGGGGAGGTACTAGCTCCAACTCGGTTTTACAGTGCAAACTGCAGGAATTTCAAACCGGCACAAGGAAACAGACTGAGAAACCAGAGTAAAAATTTCTCCATCAACCCTTTCCTTTTGTGCTAGATGAACGAACGTCTCTCCACATGCTCATTTCTGAGAGATAAGTGTGGGTGAAAGCCGTCCTTCACATAGCTTGTTGGGAACACAAAGATTCTTTTCACTTGCAAACGCCACTCCATACATATATATGGGGAAATACTAGCTCCAAATCGGTTTTACAGTGCAAACTGCAGGAACTTCAAACCGGCACTAGGAAACAGACTGAGAAACCAGAGTAAAAGTTTCTCCTGCAACCCGTTCCCATTGTGCTAGGTGAACGAACGTCTCTCCACATGCTCAGTTCTGAGAGATAAGTGTGTGTGAAAGCCGTCCTTCACCTAGCTTGTTGGGAATACAAAGTTTCTTTTCAATTGCAAACTCCACTCCATATATATATATGGGGAGGTACTAGCTCCAACTCGGTTTTACAGTGAAAACTGCAGGAACTTCAAACCGGCACTAGGAAACAGACTGAGAAACCACAGTAAATGTTTCCCCTGCAACCCGTTCCTTTTTGCTAGATGAACGAACGTCTCTCCACATGCTCAGTTCTGAGAGATAAGTGTGTGTGAAAGCCGTCCTTCACCTAGCTTTTTGGGAACACAGAGTTTCTTTTCAGTTGCAAAATCCACTCCATACATATATATGATGAGGTACTAGCTCCAACTCGGTTTTACGGTGCAAACTGCAGGAACTTCAAACCGGCACTAGGAAACAGACTGAGAAACCAGAGTAAAAGTTTCTCCTGCAACCCGTTCCCTTTGTGCTAGATGAACGAACGTCTCTCCACATGCTCATTTCTGAGAGATAATTGTGTGTGAAAGCCGTCCTTCACCTAGCTTGTTGGGAACACAAAGATTCTTTTCACTTGCAAACTCCACTCCATACATATATATGGGGAGGTACTAGCTCCAACTCGGTTTTACAGTGCAAACTGCAGGAATTTCAAACCGGCACTATGAAACAGACTGAGAAACCAGAGTAAAAGTTTCTCCAGGAACCCGATCCATTTGTGCTAGATGAACGAACGTCTCTCCACATGCTCAGTTCTGAGAGATAAGTGTGGGTGAAAGCCGTCCTTCACCTAGCTTTTTGGGAACACAAAGTTTCTTTTCAGTTGCAAAATCCACTCCATACATATATATGGGGAGGTACTAGCTCCAACTCGGTTTTAAAGTGAAAACTGCAGAAACTTCAAACCGGCACTAGGAAACAGAGTGAGAAACCAGAGTAAAAGTTGCTCCTGCATCCCGTTCCCTTTGTGCTACATGAACGAAAGTCTCTCCACATGCTCATTTCTGAGAGATAAGTGTGTGTGAAAGCCGTCCTTCACCTAGCTTTTTGGGAACACAAAGTTCCTTTTCAGTTGCAAAATCCACTCCATACATATATATGGGGAGGTACTAGCTCCAACTCGGTTTTACAATGAAAACTGCAGGAACTTCAAACCGGCACTAGGAAACAGACTGAGAAACCAGAGTAAAAGTTTCTCCTGCAACCCGTTCCTTTTGTGCTAAATGAACGAACGTCTCTCCACATGCTCAGTTCTGAGAGATAAGTGTGTGAGAAAGCCGTCCTTCACCTAGCTTGTTGTGAACACAAAGTTCCTTTTCACTTGCAAACTCCACTCCATACATATATATGGGGAGGTACTAGCTCCAACTCGGTTTTACAGTGCAAACTGCAGGAATTTCAAACCGGCATTAGGAAACAGACTGAGAAACCAGAGTAAAAGTTTCTACTGCAACCCGTTCCCATTGTGCTAGGTGAACGAACGTCTCTCCACATGCTCAGTTCTGAGAGATAAGTGTGTGTGAAAGCCGTACTTAACCTAGCTTGTTGGGAACACAAAGTTTCTTTTCACTTGCAAACCCCACTCCATACATATATATGGGGAGGTACTAGCTCCAACTCGGTTTTACAGTGCAAACTGCAGGAACTTCAAACCGGCACTAGGAAACAGACTGAGAAACCAGAGTAAAAGTTTCTCCTGCAACCCGTTCCCTTTGTGCTAGATGAACGAACGTCTCTCCACATGCTCATTTCTGAGAGATAAGTGTGTGTGAAAGCCGTCCTTCACCTAGCTTGTTGGGAACACAAAGTTTCTTTTCACTTGCAAACTCCACTCCATATATATTTATGGGGAGGTACTAGCTCCAACTCGTGTTTACAGTGAAAACTGCAGGAACTTCAAACCGGCACTAGGAAACAGACTGAGAAACCAGAGTAAATGTTCCTCCTGCAACCCGTTCATTTTGTGCTAGATGAACGAACGTCTCTCCACGTGCTCAGTTCTGAGAGATAAGTGTGTGTGAAAGCCGCCTTCACCTAGCTTGTTGGGAACACAAAGTTTCTTTTCACTTGCAAACTCCACTCCATACATATATATGGGGAGGTACTAGCTCCAACTCGGTTTTACAGTGCAAACTGCAGGAATTTCAAACCGGCACAAGGAAACAGACTGAGAAACCAGAGTAAAAATTTCTCCATCAACCCTTTCCCTTTGTGCTAGATGAACGAACGTCTCTCCACATGCTCATTTCTGAGAGATAAGTGTGGGTGAAAGCCGTCCTTCACCTAGCTTGTTGGGAACACAAAGATTCTTTTCACTTGCAAACGCCACTCCATACATATATATGGGGAAATACTAGCTCCAAATCGGTTTTACAGTGCAAACTGCAGGAACTTCAAACCGGCACTAGGAAACAGACTGAGAAACCAGAGTAAAAGTTTCTCCTGCAACACGTTCCCATTGTGCTTGGTGAACGAACGTCTCTCCACATGCTCAGTTCTGAGAGATAAGTGTGTGTGAAAGCCGTCCTTCACCTAGCTTGTTGGGAATACAAAGTTTCTTTTCAATTGCAAACTCCACTCCATATATATATATGGGGAGGTACTAGCTCCAACTCGGTTTTACAGTGAAAACTGCAGGAACTTCAAACCGGCACTAGGAAACAGACTGAGAAACCACAGTAAATGTTTCCCCTGCAACCCGTTCCTTTTTGCTAGATGAACGAACGTCTCTCCACATGCTCAGTTCTGAGAGATAAGTGTGTGTGAAAGCCGTCCTTCACCTAGCTTTTTGGGAACACAGAGTTTCTTTTCAGTTGCAAAATCCACTCCATACATATATATGATGAGGTACTAGCTCCAACTCGGTTTTACAGTGCAAACTGCAGGAACTTCAAACCGGCACTAGGAAACAGACTGAGAAACCAGAGTAAAAGTTTCTCCTGCAACCCGTTCCTTTTGTGCTAGATGAATGAACGTCTCTCCACCTGCTCAGTTCTGAGATATAAGTGTGTGTGAAAGCCGTCCTTCACCTAGCTTGTTGGGAACACAAAGTTTCTTTTCCCTTGCAAACTCCACTCCATACATATATATGGGGAGGTACTAGCTCCAACTCGGTTTTACAGTGCAAACTGCAGGAATTTCAAACCGGCACAAGGAAACAGACTGAGAAACCATAGTAAAAATTTCTCCAGCAACCCTTTCCCATTTTGCTAGATGAACGAACGTCTCTCCACATGCTCATTTCTGAGAGATAAGTGTGGGTGAAAGCCATCCTTAACCTAGCTTGTTGGGAACACAAAGATTCTTTTCACTTGCAAACGCCACTCCATACATATATATGGGGAAATACTATCTCCAAATCGGTTTTACAGTGCAAACTGCAGGAACTTCAAACCGGCACTAGGAAACAGACTGAGAAACCAGAGTAAAAGTTTCCCCTGCATCACGTTCCCTTTGTGCTAGATGAACGAACGACTCTCCACATGCTCAGTTCTGAGAGATAAGTGTGTGTGAAAGCCGTTCTTCACCTAGCTTTTTGGGAACACAAAGTTTCTTTTCAGTTGCAAACTCCACTCCATACATATATATGGGGAGGTACTAGCTCCAACTCGGTTTTACAGTGAAAACTGCAGGAACTTCAAACCGGCACTAGGAAACAGACTGAGAAACCAGAGTAAAAGTTTCTCCTGCAAACCGTTCCTTTTGTGCTAGATGAACGAACGTCTCTCCACATGCTCAGTTCTGAGAGATAAGTGTGTGTGAAAGCCGTACTTCACCTAGCTTGTTGGGAACACAAAGTTTCTTTTCATTTGCAAACTCCACTCCGTACATATATATGGGGAGCTACTAGCTCCAACTCGGTTTTACAGTGCAAACTGAAGGATTTTCAAACCGGCACTAGGAAACAGACTGAGAAACCTGAGTAAAAGTTTCTCCTGCAACCCGTTCCATTTGTGCTAGATGAATGAACGTCTCTCCACATGCTCAGTTCTGAGAGATATGTGTGGGTGAAAGCCGTTCTTCACCTAGCTTGTTGGGAACACAAAGTTTCTTTTCACTTGCAAACTCCACTCCATACATATATATGGGAAGGTACTAGATCCAACTCGGTTTTACAGTGCTAACTGCAGGAACTTCAAACCAGCACTAGGAAACAGACTGAGAAACCAGAGTAAAAGTTTCTCCTGCAACCCGTTCCCTTTGTGCTAGATGAACGAACGTCTCTCCACATGCTCAGTTCTAGAGATAAGTGTGTGTGAAAGCCGTCCTTCACCTAGCTTGTTGGGAAACAAAGTTTCTTTTCACTTGCAATCTCCACTCCATACATATATAAGGGGAGGTACAAGCTCCAACTCGGTTTTACAGTGAAAAGTGCAGGAACTTCAAACCGGAACTAGGAAACAGTCTGAGAAACCAGAGTAAAAGTTTCTCCTGCAACCATTTCCCTTTGTGCTAGATGAATGAACGTCTCTCCACATGCTCAGTTCTGAGAGAAAAGTGTGTGTGAAAGCTGTCTTTCAACTAGCTTGTTGGGAACACAAAGTTTCTTTTAACTTGCAAACTCCACTCCATACATATATATGGGGAGGTACTAGCTCCAACTCGGTTTTACAGTGAAAACTGCAGGAACTTCAAACCGGCACTAGGA
Organism: Camelus dromedarius; assembly: GCF_036321535.1. Lineage (NCBI taxonomy): Eukaryota > Metazoa > Chordata > Mammalia > Artiodactyla > Camelidae > Camelus > Camelus dromedarius. The sequence goes on along the minus strand of NC_087441.1, from coordinate 84,651,518 downwards.
AACAGACTGAGAAACCAGAGTAAAAGTTTCTCCTGCAACCCGTTCCCTTTGTGCTAGATGAACGAACGTCTCTCCACATGCTCAGTTCTGAGAGATAGGTGTGTGTGAAATCCGTCCTTCACCTAGCTTGTTGGGAACACAAAGATTCTTTTCACTTGCAAACTCCACTCCATACATATATATGGGGAGGTACTAGCTCCAACTCGGTTTTACAGTGAAAACTGCAGGAATTTCAAACCGGCACAAGAAACAGAATGAGAAACCAGTGTAAAAATTTCTCCAGCAACCCTTTCCCTTTGTGCTAGATGAACGAACGTCTCTCCACATGCTCATTTCTGAGAGATAATTGTGTGTGAAAGCCGTTCTTCACCTAGCTTGTTGGGAACACAAAGTTTCTTTTCACTTGCAAACTCCACTCCATACATATATATGGGGAGGTACTAGCTCCAACTCGGTTTTACAGTGCAAACTGAAGGAACTTCAACCCGGCACTGGGAAACAGACTGAGAAACCAGAGTAAAAGATTCTCCAGCATCCCGTTCCCTTTGTGCTAGATGAACGAACGTCTCTCCACATGCTCAGTTCTGAGAGATAAGTGTGTGTGAAAGCCGTCCTTCACCTAGCTTGTTGGGAACACAAAGTTTCTTTTCACTTGCAAACTAAACTCCATACATTTATATGGGGAGGTACTAGCTCCAACTCGGTTTAACAGTGAAAACTGCAGGAATTTCAAACCGGCACGAGGAAACAGACTGAGAATCCAGAGTAAAACTTTCTCCTGCAACAAGTTCCCTTTGTGCTAAATGAACGAACGTCTCTCCACATGCTCAGTTCTGAGAGATAAGTGTGTGTGAAGGCCGTCCTTCACCTAGCTTGTTGGGAACACAAAGTTTCTTTTCACTTGCAAACTCCACTCCATACATATATATGGGGAGGTACTAGACCCAACTCGGTTTTACAGTGCAAACTGCAGGAACTTCAAACCGGCACTAGGAAACAGACTGAGAAACCAGAGTAAAACTTTCTCCTGCAACCCGTTCCCTTTGTGCTAGATGAACGAACGTCTCTCCACATGCTCATTTCTGAGAGATAAGTGTGGGTGAAAGCCGTCCTTCACCTAGCTTTTTGGGAACACAAAGTTTCTTTTCAGTTGCAAAATCCACTCCATACATATATATGGGGAGGTACTAGCTCCAACTCGGTTTTAAAGTGAAAACTGCAGAAACTTCAAACCGGCACTAGGAAACAGAGTGAGAAACCAGAGTAAAAGTTGCTCCTGCATCCCGTTCCCTTTGTGCTAGATGAACGAAAGTCTCTCCACATGCTCATTTCTGAGAGATAAGTGTGTGTGAAAGCCGTCCTTCACCTAGCTTTTTGGGAACACAAAGTTCCTTTTCAGTTGCAAAATCCACTCCATACATATATATGGGGAGGTACTAGCTCCAACTCGGTTTTACAATGAAAACTGCAGGAACTTCAAACCGGCACTAGGAAACAGACTGAGAAACCAGAGTAAAAGTTTCTCCTGCAACCCGTTCCTTTTGTGCTAAATGAACGAACGTCTCTACACATGCTCAGTTCTGAGAGATAAGTCTGTGAGAAAGCCGTCCTTCACCTAGCTTGTTGTGAACACAAAGTTCCTTTTCACTTGCAAACTCCACTCCATACATATATATGGGGAGGTACTAGCTCCAACTCGGTTTTACAGTGCAAACTGCAGGAATTTCAAACCGGCACTAGGAAACAGACTGAGAAACCAGAGTAAAAGTTTCTACTGCAACCCGTTCCCATTGTGCTAGGTGAACGAACGTCTCTCCACATGCTCAGTTCTGAGAGATAAGTGTGTGTGAAAGCCGTACTTAACCTAGCTTGTTGGGAACACAAAGTTTCTTTTCACTTGCAAACCCCACTCCATACATATATATGGGGAGCTACTAGCTCCAACTCGGTTTTACAGTGAAAACTGCAGGAACTTCAAACCGGCACTAGGAAACAGACTGAGAAACCACAGTAAATGTTTCCCCTGCAACCCGTTCCCTTTTTGCTAGATGAACGAATGTCTCTCCACATGCTCAGTTCTGAGAGATAAGTGTGTGTGAAAGCCGTCCTTCACCTAGCTTTTTGGGAACACAAAGTTTCTTTTCAGTTGCAAAATCCACTCCATACATATATATGGGGATGTACTAGCTCCAACACGGTTTTACAGTGCAAACTGCAGGAACTTCAAACCGGCACTAGGAAACAGACTGAGAAACCAGAGTAAAAGTTTCTCCTGCAACCCGTTCCCTTTGTGCTAGATGAACGAACGTCTCTCCACATGCTCATTTCTGAGAGATAAGTGTGTGTGAAAGCCGTCCTTCACCTAGCTTGTTGGGAACACAAAGTTTCTTTTCACTTGCAAACTCCACTCCATATATATTTATGGGGAGGTACTAGCTCCAACTCGTGTTTACAGTGAAAACTGCAGGAACTTCAAACCGGCACTAGGAAACAGACTGAGAAACCAGAGTAAAAGTTCCTCCTGCAACCCGTTCCTTTTGTGCTAGATGAACGAACGTCTCTCCACGTGCTCAGTTCTGAGAGATAAGTGTGTGTGAAAGCCGCCTTCACCTAGCTTGTTGGGAACACAAAGTTTCTTTTCACTTGCAAACTCCACTCCATACATATATATGGGGAGGTACTAGCTCCAACTCGGTTTTACAGTGCAAACTGCAGGAATTTCAAACCGGCACAAAGAAACAGACTGAGAAACCAGAGTAAAAATTTCTCCATCAACCCTTTCCCTTTGTGCTAGATGAACGAACGTCTCTCCACATGCTCATTTCTGAGAGATAAGTGTGGGTGAAAGCCGTCCTTCACCTAGCTTGTTTGGAACACAAAGATTCTTTTCACTTGCAAACGCCAGTCCATACATATATATGGGGAAATACTAGCTCCAAATCGGTTTTACAGTGCAAACTGCAGGAACTTCAAACCGGCACTAGGAAACAGACTGAGAAACCAGAGTAAAAGTTTCTCCTGCAACACGTTCCCATTGTGCTAGGTGAACGAACGTCTCTCCACATGCTCAGTTCTGAGAGATAAGTGTGTGTGAAAGCCGTCCTTCACCTAGCTTGTTGGGAATACAAAGTTTCTTTTCAATTGCAATCTCCACTCCATATATATATATGGGGAGGTACTAGCTCCAACTCGGTTTTACAGTGAAAACTGCAGGAACTTCAAACCGGCACTAGGAAACAGACTGAGAAACCACAGTAAATGTTTCCCCTGCAACCCGTTCCTTTTTGCTAGATGAACGAACGTCTCTCCACATGCTCAGTTCTGAGAGATAAGTGTGTGTGAAAGCCGTCCTTCACCTAGCTTTTTGGGAACACAGAGTTTCTTTTCAGTTGCAAAATCCACTCCATACATATATATGATGAGGTACTAGCTCCAACTCGGTTTTACAGTGCAAACTGCAGGAACTTCAAACCGGCACTAGGAAACAGACTGAGAAACCAGAGTAAAAGTTTCTCCTGCAACCCGTTCCTTTTGTGCTAGATGAATGAACGTCTCTCCACCTGCTCAGTTCTGAGATATAAGTGTGTGTGAAAGCCGTCCTTCACCTAGCTTGTTGGGAACACAAAGTTTCTTTTCCCTTGCAAACTCCACTCCATACATATATATGGGGAGGTACTAGCTCCAACTCGGTTTTACAGTGCAAACTGCAGGAATTTCAAACCGGCACAAGGAAACAGACTGAGAAACCAGAGTAAAAATTTCTCCAGCAACCCTTTCCCATTTTGCTAGATGAACGAACGTCTCTCCACATGCTCATTTCTGAGAGATAAGTGTGGGTGAAAGCCATCCTTAACCTAGCTTGTTGGGAACACAAAGATTCTTTTCACTTGCAAACGCCACTCCATACATATATATGGGGAAATACTATCTCCAAATCGGTTTTACAGTGCAAACTGCAGGAACTTCAAACCGGCACTAGGAAACAGACTGAGAAACCAGAGTAAAAGTTTCCCCTGCATCACGTTCCCTTTGTGCTAGATGAACGAACGACTCTCCACATGCTCAGTTCTGAGAGATAAGTGTGTGTGAAAGCCTTTCTTCACCTAGCTTTTTGGGAACACAAAGTTTCTTTTCAGTTGCAAACTCCACTCCATACATATATATGGGGAGGTACTAGCTCCAACTCGGTTTTACAGTGAAAACTGCAGGAACTTCAAACCGGCACTAGGAAACAGACTGAGAAACCAGAGTAAAAGTTTCTCCTGCAAACCGTTCCTTTTGTGCTAGATGAACGAACGTCTCTCCACATGCTCAGTTCTGAGAGATAAGTGTGTGTGAAAGCCGTACTTCACCTAGCTTGTTGGGAACACAAAGTTTCTTTTCATTTGCAAACTCCACTCCGTACATATATATGGGGAGCTACTAGCTCCAACTCGGTTTTACAGTGCAAACTGAAGGATTTTCAAACCGGCACTAGGAAACAGACTGAGAAACCTGAGTAAAAGTTTCTCCTGCAACCCGTTCCATTTGTGCTAGATGAATGAACGTCTCTCCACATGCTCAGTTCTGAGAGATATGTGTGGGTGAATGCCGTTCTTCACCTAGCTTGTTGGGAACACAAAGTTTCTTTTCACTTGCAAACTCCACTCCATACATATATATGGGAAGGTACTAGCTCCAACTCGGTTTTACAGTGCTAACTGCAGGAACTTCAAACCAGCACTAGGAAACAGACTGAGAAACCAGAGTAAAAGTTTCTCCTGCAACCCGTTCCCTTTGTGCTAGATGAACGAACGTCTCTCCACATGCTCAGTTCTAGAGATAAGTGTGTGTGAAAGCCGTCCTTCACCTAGCTTGTTGGGAAACAAAGTTTCTTTTCACTTGCAATCTCCACTCCATACATATATAAGGGGAGGTACAAGCTCCAACTCGGTTTTACAGTGAAAAGTGCAGGAACTTCAAACCGGCACTAGGAAACAGTCTGAGAAACCAGAGTAAAAGTTTCTCCTGCAACCATTTCCCTTTGTGCTAGATGAACGAACTTCTCTCCACATGCTCAGTTCTGAGAGGAAAGTGTGTGTGAAAGCTGTCTTTCAACTAGCTTGTTGGGAACACAAAGTTTCTTTTAACTTGCAAACTCCACTCCATACATATATATGGGGAGGTACTAGCTCCAACTCGGTTTTACAGTGAAAACTGCAGGAACTTCAAACCGGCACTAGGAAACAGACTGAGAAACCAGAGTAAAAGTTTCTCCTGCAACCCGTTCCCTTTGTGCTAGATGAACGAACGTCTCTCCACATGCTCAGTTCTGAGAGATAGGTGTGTGTGAAATCCGTCCTTCACCTAGCTTGTTGGGAACACAAAGATTCTTTTCACTTGCAAACTCCACTCCATACATATATATGGGGAGGTACTAGCTCCAACTCGGTTTTACAGTGAAAACTGCAGGAATTTCAAACCGGCACAAAAACAGAATGAGAAACCAGTGTAAAAATTTCTCCAGCAACCCTTTCCCTTTGTGCTAGATGAACGAACGTCTCTCCACATGCTCATTTCTGAGAGATAATTGTGTGTGAAAGCCGTTCTTCACCTAGCTTGTTGGGAACACAAAGTTTCTTTTCACTTGCAAACTCCACTCCATACATATATATGGGGAGGTACTAGACCCAACTCGGTTTTACAGTGCAAACTGCAGGAACTTCAAACCGGCACTAGGAAACAGACTGAGAAACCAGAGTAAAACTTTCTCTTGCAACCCGTTCCCTTTGTGCTAGATGAACGAACGTCTCTCCACATGCTCATTTCTCAGAGATAAGTGTGGGTGAAAGCCGTCCTTCACCTAGCTTGTTGGGAACACAAAGATTCTTTTCACTTGCAAACGCCACTCCATACATATATATGGGGAAGTAATAGCTCCAAATCGGTTTTACAGTGCAAACTGCAGGAACTTCAAACCGGCACTAGGAAACAGACTGAGAAACCAGAGTAAAAGTTTCTCCTGCAACCCGTTCCCATTGTGCTAGGTGAACGAACGTCTCTCCACATGCTCAGTTCTGAGAGATAAGTGTGTGTGAAAGCCGTCCTTCACCTAGCTTGTTGGGAACACAAAGTTTCTTTTCAGTTGCAAAATCCACTCCATACATATATATGGGGAGGTACTAGCTCCAACTCTGTTTTACAGTGAAAACTGCAGGAACTTCAAACCGGCACTAGGAAACAGACTGAGAAACCACAGTAAAAGTTTCCCCTGCAACCCGTTCCATTTTTTGCTAGATGAACGAACGTCTCTCCACATGCTCAGTTCTGAGAGATAAGTGTGTGTGAAAGCCGTCCTTCACCTAGCTTTTTGGGAACACAGAGTTTCTTTTCAGTTGCAAAATCCACTCCATACATATATATGATGAGGTACTAGCTCCAACTCGGTTTTACAGTGCAAACTGCAGGAAATTCAAACCGGCACTAGGAAACAGACTTAGAAACCAGAGTAAAAGTTTCTCCTGCAACCCGTTCCTTTTGTGCTAGATGAACGAACGTCTCTCCACATGCTCAGTTCTGAGAGATAATTGTGTGTGAAAGCCGTACTTCACCTAGCTTGTTGGGAACACAAAGTTTCTTTTCAGTTGCAAACTCCACTCCGTACATATATATGGGGAGGTACTAGCTCCAACTCGGTTTTACAGTGCAAACTGAAGGAATTTCAAACCGGCACTAGGAAACAGACTGAGAAACCTGAGTAAAAGTTTCTCCTGCAACCCGTTCCATTTGTGCTAGATGAATGAAAGTCTCTCCACATGCTCAGTTCTGAGAGATATGTGTGGGTGAAAGCCGTTCTTCACCTAGCTTGTTGGGAACACAAAGTTTCTTTTCACTTGCAAACTCCACTCCATACATATATATGGGGAGGTACTAGCTCCAACTCGGTTTTACAGTGCTAACTGCAGGAACTTCAAACCAGCACTAGGAAACAGACTGAGAAACCAGAGTAAAAGTTTCTCCTGCAACCCGTTCCCTTTGTGCTAGATGAACGAACGTCTCTCCACATGCTCAGTTCTAGAGATAAGTGTGTGTGAAAGCCGTCCTTCACCTAGCTTGTTGGGAAACAAAGTTTCTTTTCACTTGCAATCTCCACTCCATACATATATAAGGGGAGGTACAAGCTCCAACTCGGTTTTACAGTGAAAAGTGCAGGAACTTCAAACCGGCACTAGGAAACAGCCTGAGAAACCAGAGTAAAAGTTTCTCCTGCAACCATTTCCCTTTGTGCAAGATGAACGAACGTCTCTCCACATGCTCATTTCTGAGAGATAAGTGTGGGTGAAAGCCGTCCTTCACCTAGCTTGTTGGGAACACAAAGTTTCTTTTCACTTGCAAACTCCACTCCATACATATATATGGGGAGGTACTAGCTCCTACACGGTTTTAAAGTGAAAACTGCAGGAACTTCAAAGCGGCACTAGGAAACAGAATTAGAAACCAGAGAAATAGTTCCGCCTGCAACCCGTTCCCTTTGTGCTAGATGAACGAACGTCTCTCCACATGCTCAGTTCTGAGAGAAAAGTGTGTGTGAAAGCCGTCTTTCAACTAGCTTGTTGGGAACACAAAGTTTCTTTTAACTTGCAAACTCCACTCCATACATATATATGGGGAGGTACTAGCTCCAACTCGGTTTTACAGTGAAAACTGCAGGAACTTCAAACCGGCACTAGGAAACAGACTGAGAAACCAGAGTAAAAGTTTCTCCTGCAACCCGTTCCCTTTGTGCTAGATGAACGAACGTCTCTCCACATGCTCAGTTCTGAGAGATAGGTGTGTGTGAAATCCGCCTTCACCTAGCTTGTTGGGAACACAAAGATTCTTTTCACTTGCAAACTCAACTCCATACAAATATATGGGGAGGTACTAGCTCCAACTCGGTTTTACAGTGAAAACTGCAGGAATTTCAAACCGGCACAAGGAAACAGATTGAGAAACCAGTGTAAAAATTTCTCCAGCAACCCTTTCCCTTTGTGCTAGATGAACGAACGTCTCTCCACATGCTCATTTCTGAGACATAATTGTGTGTGAAAGCCGTCCTTCACCTAGCTTGTTGGGAACACAAAGTTTCTTTTCAATTGCAAACTCCACTCCGTGCATATATATGGGGAGGTACTAGCTCCAATTCGGTTTTACAGTGCAAACTGAAGGAACTTCAACCCGGCACTAGGAAACAGACTGAGAAACCAGAGTAAAAGTTTCTCCAGCATCCCGTTCCCTTTGTGCTAGATGAACGAACGTCTCTCCACATGCTCAGTTCTGAGAGATAAGTGTGTGTGAAATCCGTCCTTCACCTAGCTTGTTGGGAACACAAAGATTCTTTTCACTTGCAAACTCAACTCCATACATATATATGGGGAGGTACTAGCTCCAACTCGGTTTTACAGTGAAAACTGCAGGAATTTCAAACCGGCACAAGGAAACAGAATGAGAAACCAGTGTAAAAATTTCTCCAGCAACCCTTTCCCTTTGTGCTAGATGAACGAACGTCTCTCCACATGCTCATTTCTGAGAGATAATTGTGTGTGAAAGCCGTCCTTCACCTAGCTTGTTGGGAACACAAAGTTTCTTTTCACTTGCAAACTCCACTCCATACATATATATGGGGAGGTACTAGCTCCAACTCGGTTTTACAGTGCAAACTGAAGGAACTTCAACCCGGCACTAGGAAACAGACTGAGAAACCAGAGTAAAAGTTTCTCCAGCATCCCGTTCCCTTTGTGCTAGATGAACGAACCTCTCTCCACATGCTCAGTTCTGAGAGGTAAGTGTGTGTGAAAGCCGTCCTTCACCTAGCTTGTTGGGAACACAAAGTTTCTTTTCACTTGCAAACTCCACTCCATACATTTATATGGGGAGGTACTAGCTCCAACTCGGTTTAACAGTGAAAAATGCAGGAATTTCAAACCGGCACGAGGAAACAGACTGAGAATCCAGAGTAAAAGTTTCTCCTGCAACAATTCCCTTTGTGCTAAATGAACGAAAGTCTCTCCACATGCTCAGTTCTGAGAGAAAAGTGTGTGTGAAAGCCGTCCTTCACCTAGCTTGTTGGGAACACAAAGTTTCTTTTCACTTGCAAACTCCACTCCATACATATATATGGGGAGGTCCTAGACCCAACTCGGTTTTACAGTGCAAACTGCAGGAACTTCAAACCGGAACTAGGAAACAGACTGAGAAACCAGAGTAAAACTTTCTCCTGCAACCCGTTCCCTTTGTGCTAGATGAACGAACGTCTCTCCACATGCTCAGTTCTGAGAGAGAAGTGTGTGTGAAAGCCGTCCTTCACCAAGCTTTTTGGGAACACAAAGTTTCTTTTCAGTTGCAAAATCCACTCCATACAAATATATGGGGAGGTACTAGCTCCAACTCGGTTTTACAGTGAATACTGCAGGAATTTCATACCGGCACTAGGAAACAGACTGAGAAACCAGAGTAAAATTTCTCCTGCAAACCGTTCCATTTGTGCTAGATGAACGAACGTCTCTCCACATGCTCAGTTCTGAGAGATAAGTGTGTGTGAAAGCCGTCCTTCACCTAGCTTGTTGGGAACACAAATTTTCTTTTCAGTTGCAAACTCCACTCCGTACATATATATGGGGAGGTACTAGCTCCAACTCGGTTTTACAGTGAAAACTGCAGGAACGTCAAACAGGCACTAGGAAACAGACTGAGAACCAGAGTAAAAGTTTCTCCTGCAACCCGTTCCCTTTGTGCTAGATGAACGAACGTCTCTCCACATGCTCAGTTCTGAGAGATATGTGTGTGTGAAAGCCGTCCTTCACCTATCTTTTTGGGAACACAAAGTTTCTTTTCACTTGCAAACTCCACTCCATACATATATATGGGGAGGTACTAGCTCCAACTCGGTTTTACAGTGAAAAATGCAGGAACTTCAAACCGGCACTAGGAAACAGACTGAGAAACCAGAGTAAAATTTCTCCTGCAACCCTTTCGTTTTGTGCTAGATGAACGAACGTCTCTCCACATGCTCAGTTCTGAGAGATAAGTGTGTGTGAAAGCCGTCCTTCACCTAGCTTGTTGGGAACACAAAGTTTCTTTTCACTTGCAAACTGCACTCCATACATATATATGGGGAGGTACAAGCTCCAACTCAGTTTTACAGTGCAATCTGCAGGAATTTCAAACCGGCACTAGGAAACAGACTGAGAAACCAGAGTAAAAGTTTCTCAGGAACCCGTTCCATTTGTGCTAGATGAACGAACGTCTCTCCACATGCTCAGTTCTGAGAGATAAGTGTGTGTGAAAGCCGTCCTTCACCTAGCTTTTTGGGAACACAAAGTTTCTTTTCAGTTGCAAAATCCACTCCATACATATATATGGGGAGGTACTAGCTCCAACTCGGTTTAAAGTGAAAACTGCAGAAACTTCAAACCGGCACTAGGAAACAGTGTGAGAAACCAGAGTAAAAGTTGCTCCTGCATCCCGTTCCCTTTGTGCTAGATGAACGAACGTCTCTCCACATGCTCATTTCTGAGAGATAAGTGTGTGTGAAAGCCTTCCTTCACCTAGCATTTTGGGAACACAAAGTTTCTTTTCAGTTGCAAAATCCACTCCATACATATATATGGGGAGGTACTAGCTCCAACTCGGTTTTACAGTGAAAACTGCAGGAACTTCAAACCGGCACTAGGAAACAGACTGAGAAACCAGAGTAAAAGTTTCTCCTGCAACCCGTTCCCTTTGTGCTAGATGAACGAACGTCTCTCCACATGCTCAGTTCTGAGAGATAAGTGTGTGTGAAATCCGTCCTTCACCTAGCTTGTTGGGAACACAAAGATTCTTTTCACTTGCAAACTCAACTCCATACATATATATGGGGAGGTACTAGCTCCAACTCGGTTTTACAGTGAAAACTGCAGGAATTTCAAACCGGCACAAGGAAACAGAATGAGAAACCAGTGTAAAAATTTCTCCAGCAACCCTTTCCCTTTGTGCTAGATGAACGAACGTCTCTCCACATGCTCATTTCTGAGAGATAATTGTGTGTGAAAGCCGTCCTTCACCTAGCTTGTTGGGAACACAAAGTTTCTTTTCACTTGCAAACTCCACTCCATACATATATATGGGGAGGTACTAGCTCCAACTCGGTTTTACAGTGCAAACTGAAGGAACTTCAACCCGGCACTAGGAAACAGACTGAGAAACCAGAGTAAAAGTTTCTCCAGCATCCCGTTCCCTTTGTGCTAGATGAACGAACGTCTCTCCACATGCTCAGTTCTGAGAGGTAAGTGTGTGTGAAAGCCGTCCTTCACCTAGCTTGTTGGGAACACAAAGTTTCTTTTCACTTGCAAACTCCACTCCATACATTTATATGGGGAGGTACTAGCTCCAACTCGGTTTAACAGTGAAAAATGCAGGAATTTCAAACCGGCACGAGGAAACAGACTGAGAATCCAGAGTAAAAGTTTCTCCTGCAACAATTCCCTTTGTGCTAAATGAACGAAAGTCTCTCCACATGCTCAGTTCTGAGAGATAAGTGTGTGTGAAAGCCGTCCTTCACCTAGCTTGTTGGGAACACAAAGTTTCTTTTCACTTGCAAACTCCACTCCATACATATATATGGGGAGGACCTAGACCCAACACGGTTTTACAGTGCAAACTGCAGGAACTTCAAACCGGCACTAGGAAACAGACTGAGAAACCAGAGTAAAACTTTCTCCTGCAACCCGTTCCCTTTGTGCTAGATGAACGAACGTCTCTCCACATGCTCAGTTCTGAGAGATAAGTGTGTGTGAAAGCCGTCCTTCACCAAGCTTTTTGGGAACACAAAGTTTCTTTACAGTTGCAAAATCCACTCCATACAAATATATGGGGAGGTACTAGCTCCAACTCGGTTTTACAGTGAATACTGCAGGAATTTCATACCGGCACTAGGAAACAGACTGAGAAACCAGAGTAAAATTTCTCCTGCAAACCGTTCCATTTGTGCTAGATGAACGAACGTCTCTCCACATGCTCAGTTCTGAGAGATAAGTGTGTGTGAAAGCCGTCCTTCACCTAGCTTGTTGGGAACAAAAATTTTCTTTTCAGTTGCAAACTCCACTCCGTACATATATATGGGGAGGTACTAGCTCCAACTCGGTTTTACAGTGAAAACTGCAGGAACGTCAAACAGGCACTAGGAAACAGACTGAGAACCAGAGTAAAAGTTTCTCCTGCAACCCGTTCCCTTTGTGCTAGATGAACGAACGTCTCTCCACATGCTCAGTTCTGAGAGATATGTGTGTGTGAAAGCCGTCCTTCACCTATCTTTTTGGGAACACAAAGTTTCTTTTCACTTGCAAACTCCACTCCATACATATATATGGGGAGGTACTAGCTCCAACTCGGTTTTACAGTGAAAAATGCAGGAACTTCAAACCGGCACTAGGAAACAGACTGAGAAACCAGAGTAAAAGTTTCTCCTGCAACCCTTTCGTTTTGTGCTAGATGAACGAACGTCTCTCCACATGCTCAGTTCTGAGAGATAAGTGTGTGTGAAAGCCGTCCTTCACCTAGCTTGTTGGGAACACAAAGTTTCTTTTCACTTGCAAACTGCACTCCATACATATATATGGGGAGGTACAAGCTCCAACTCGGTTTTACAGTGCAATCTGCAGGAATTTCAAACCGGCACTAGGAAACAGACTGAGAAACCAGAGTAAAAGTTTCTCAGGAACCCGTTCCATTTGTGCTAGATGAACGAACGTCTCTCCACATGCTCAGTTCTGAGAGATAAGTGTGTGTGAAAGCCGTCCTTCACCTAGCTTTTTGGGAACACAAAGTTTCTTTTCAGTTGCAAAATCCACTCCATACATATATATGGGGAGGTACTAGCTCCAACTCGGTTTTAAAGTGAAAACTGCAGAAACTTCAAACCGGCACTAGGAAACAGAGTGAGAAACCAGAGTAAAAGTTGCTCCTGCATCCCGTTCCCTTTGTGCTAGATGAACGAACGTCTCTCCACATGCTCATTTCTGAGAGATAAGTGTGTGTGAAAGCCTTCCTTCACCTAGCTTTTTGGGAACACAAAGTTTCTTTTCAGTTGCAAAATCCACTCCATACATATATATGGGGAGGTACTAGCTCCAACTCGGTTTTACAGTGAAAACTGCAGGAACTTCAAACCGGCACTAGGAAACAGACTGAGAAACCAGAGTAAAAGTTTCTCCTGCAACCCGTTCCCTTTGTGCTAGATGAACGAACGTCTCTCCACATGCTCAGTTCTGAGAGATAAGTCTGTGAGAAAGCCGTCCTTCACCTAGCTTGTTGTGAACACAAAGTTCCTTTTCACTTGCAAACTCCACTCCATACATATATATGGGGAGGTACTAGCTCCAACTCGGTTTTACAGTGCAAACTGCAGGAATTTCAAACCGGCACTAGGAAACAGACTGAGAAACCAGAGTAAAAGTTTCTCCTGCAACCCGTTCCCATTGTGCTAGGTGAACGAACGTCTCTCCACATGCTCAGTTCTGAGAGATAAGTGTGTGTGAATGCCGTCCTTCACCTAGCTTGTTGGGAACACAAAGTTTCTTTTCACTTGCAAACCCCACTCCATAAATATATATGGGGAGGTACGAGCTCCAACTCGGTTTTACAGTGAAAACTGCAGGAACTTCAAACCGGCACTAGGAAACAGACTGAGAAACCACAGTAAAAGTTTCCCCTGCAACCCGTTCCCTTTTTGCTAGATGAACGAACGTCTCTCCACATGCTCAGTTCTGAGAGATAAGTGTGTGTGAAAGCCGTCCTTCACCTAGGTTTTTGGGAACACAAAGTTTCTTTTCAGTTGCAAAATCCACTCCATACATATATATGGGGAGGTACTAGCTCCAACTCGGTTTTACAGTGCAAACTGCAGGAACTTCAAACCGGCACTAGGAAACAGACTGAGAAACCAGAGTAAAAGTTTCTCCTGCAACCCTTTCCCTTTGTGCTAGATGAACGATCGTCTCTCCACATGCTCATTTCTGAGAGATAAATGTGGGTGAAAGCCGTCCTTCACCTAGATTGTTGGGAACACCAAGATTCTTTTCACTTGCAAACGCCACTCCATACATATATATGGGGAAGTACTAGCTCCAAATCGGTTTTACAGTGCAAACTGCAGGATCTTCAAACCGGGACTAGGAAACAGACTGAGAAACCAGAGTAAAAGTTTCTCCTGCAACCCGTTCCCTTTGTGCTAGATGAACGAACGTCTCTCCACATGCTCATTTCTGAGAGATAAGTGTGTGTGAAAGCCGTCCTTCACCTAGCTTGTTGGGAACACAAAGATTCTTTTCACTTGCAAACTCCACTCCATACATATTTATGGGGAGGTTCTAGCTCAAACTCGTGTTTACAGTGAAAACTGCAGGAACTTCAAACCGGCACTAGGAAACAGACTGAAAACCAGAGTAAAAGTTTCTCAGGAACCCGTTCCATTTGTGCTAGATGAACGAACGTCTCTCCACATGCTCAGTTCTGAGAGATAAGTGTGTGTGAAAGCCGTCCTTCACCTAGCTTTTTGGGAACCCAAAGTTTCTTTTCAGTTGCAAAATCCACTCCATACATATATATGGGGAGGTACTAGCTCCAACTCGGTTTTAAAGTGAAAACTGCAGAAACTTCAAACCGGCACTAGGAAACAGAGTGAGAAACCAGAGTAAAAGTTGCTCCTGCATCCCGTTCCCTTTGTGCTAGATGAACGAACGTCTCTCCACATGCTCATTTCTGAGAGATAAGTGTGTGTGAAAGCCTTCCTTCACCTAGCTTTTTGGGAACACAAAGTTTCTTTTCAGTTGCAAAATCCACTCCATACATATATATGGGGAGGTACTAGCTCCAACTCGGTTTTACAGTGCAAACTGCAGGAATTTCAAACCGGCACTAGGAAACAGACTGAGAAACCAGAGTGAAAGTTTCCCCTGCAACCCTTTCCCATTGTGCTAGGTGAACGAACGTCTCTCCACATGCTCAGTTCTGAGAGATAAGTGTGTGTGAATGCCGTCCTTCACCTAGCTTGTTGGGAACACAAAGTTTCTTTTCACTTGCAAACCCCACTCCATAAATATATATGGGGAGGTACGAGCTCCAACTCGGTTTTACAGTGAAAACTGCAGGAACTTCAAACCGGCACTAGGAAACAGACTGAGAAACCACAGTAAATGTTTCCCCAGAAACCCGTTCCCTTTTTGCTAGATGAACGAAAGTCTCTCCACATGCTCAGTTCTGAGAGATAAGTGTGTGTGAAAGCCGTCCTTCACCTAGGTTTTTGGGAACACAAAGTTTCTTTTCAGTTGCAAAATCCACCCATACATATATATGGGGAGGTACTAGCTCCAACTCGGTTTTACAGTGCAAACTGCAGGAACTTCAAACCGGCACTAGGAAACAGACTGAGAAACCAGAGTAAAAGTTTCTCCTGCAACCCGTTCCCTTTGTGCTAGATGAACGAACGTCTCTCCACATGCTCAGTTCTGAGAGATAAGTGTGTGTGAAATCCGTCCTTCACCTAGCTTGTTGGGAACACAAAGATTCTTTTCACTTGCAAACTCAACTCCATACATATATATGGGGAGGTACTAGCTCCAACTCGGTTTTACAGTGAAAACTGCAGGAATTTCAAACCGGCACAAGGAAACAGAATGAGAAACCAGTGTAAAAATTTCTCCAGCAACCCTTTCCCTTTGTGCTAGATGAACGAACGTCTCTCCACATGCTCATTTCTGAGAGATAATTGTGTGTGAAAGCCGTCCTTCACCTAGCTTGTTGGGAACACAAAGTTTCTTTTCACTTGCAAACTCCACTCCATACATATATATGGGGAGGTACTAGCTCCAACTCGGTTTTACAGTGCAAACTGAAGGAACTTCAACCCGGCACTAGGAAACAGACTGAGAAACCAGAGTAAAAGTTTCTCCAGCATCCCGTTCCCTTTGTGCTAGATGAACGAACGTCTCTCCACATGCTCAGTTCTGAGAGGTAAGTGTGTGTGAAAGCCGTCCTTCACCTAGCTTGTTGGGAACACAAAGTTTCTTTTCACTTGCAAACTCCACTCCATACATTTATATGGGGAGGTACTAGCTCCAACTCGGTTTAACAGTGAAAAATGCAGGAATTTCAAACCGGCACGAGGAAACAGACTGAGAATCCAGAGTAAAAGTTTCTCCTGCAACAATTCCCTTTGTGCTAAATGAACGAAAGTCTCTCCACATGCTCAGTTCTGAGAGATAAGTGTGTGTGAAAGCCGTCCTTCACCTAGCTTGTTGGGAACACAAAGTTTCTTTTCACTTGCAAACTCCACTCCATACATATATATGGGGAGGACCTAGACCCAACTCGGTTTTACAGTGCAAACTGCAGGAACTTCAAACCGGCACTAGGAAACAGACTGAGAAACCAGAGTAAAACTTTCTCCTGCAACCCGTTCCCTTTGTGCTAGATGAACGAACGTCTCTCCACATGCTCAGTTCTGAGAGATAAGTGTGTGTGAAAGCCGTCCTTCACCAAGCTTTTTGGGAACACAAAGTTTCTTTTCAGTTGCAAAATCCACTCCATACAAATATATGGGGAGGTACTAGCTCCAACTCGGTTTTACAGTGAATACTGCAGGAATTTCATACCGGCACTAGGAAACAGACTGAGAAACCAGAGTAAAATTTCTCCTGCAAACCGTTCCATTTGTGCTAGATGAACGAACGTCTCTCCACATGCTCAGTTCTGAGAGATAAGTGTGTGTGAAAGCCGTCCTTCACCTAGCTTGTTGGGAACAAAAATTTTCTTTTCAGTTGCAAACTCCACTCCGTACATATATATGGGGAGGTACTAGCTCCAACTCGGTTTTACAGTGAAAACTGCAGGAACGTCAAACAGGCACTAGGAAACAGACTGAGAACCAGAGTAAAAGTTTCTCCTGCAACCCGTTCCCTTTGTGCTAGATGAACGAACGTCTCTCCACATGCTCAGTTCTGAGAGATATGTGTGTGTGAAAGCCGTCCTTCACCTATCTTTTTGGGAACACAAAGTTTCTTTTCACTTGCAAACTCCACTCCATACATATATATGGGGAGGTACTAGCTCCAACTCGGTTTTACAGTGAAAAATGCAGGAACTTCAAACCGGCACTAGGAAACAGACTGAGAAACCAGAGTAAAAGTTTCTCCTGCAACCCTTTCGTTTTGTGCTAGATGAACGAACGTCTCTCCACATGCTCAGTTCTGAGAGATAAGTGTGTGTGAAAGCCGTCCTTCACCTAGCTTGTTGGGAACACAAAGTTTCTTTTCACTTGCAAACTGCACTCCATACATATATATGGGGAGGTACAAGCTCCAACTCGGTTTTACAGTGCAATCTGCAGGAATTTCAAACCGGCACTAGGAAACAGACTGAGAAACCAGAGTAAAAGTTTCTCAGGAACCCGTTCCATTTGTGCTAGATGAACGAACGTCTCTCCACATGCTCAGTTCTGAGAGATAAGTGTGTGTGAAAGCCGTCCTTCACCTAGCTTTTTGGGAACACAAAGTTTCTTTTCAGTTGCAAAATCCACTCCATACATATATATGGGGAGGTACTAGCTCCAACTCGGTTTTAAAGTGAAAACTGCAGAAACTTCAAACCGGCACTAGGAAACAGAGTGAGAAACCAGAGTAAAAGTTGCTCCTGCATCCCGTTCCCTTTGTGCTAGATGAACGAACGTCTCTCCACATGCTCATTTCTGAGAGATAAGTGTGTGTGAAAGCCTTCCTTCACCTAGCTTTTTGGGAACACAAAGTTTCTTTTCAGTTGCAAAATCCACTCCATACATATATATGGGGAGGTACTAGCTCCAACTCGGTTTTACAGTGAAAACTGCAGGAACTTCAAACCGGCACTAGGAAACAGACTGAGAAACCAGAGTAAAAGTTTCTCCTGCAACCCGTTCCCTTTGTGCTAGATGAACGAACGTCTCTCCACATGCTCAGTTCTGAGAGATAAGTCTGTGAGAAAGCCGTCCTTCACCTAGCTTGTTGTGAACACAAAGTTCCTTTTCACTTGCAAACTCCACTCCATACATATATATGGGGAGGTACTAGCTCCAACTCGGTTTTACAGTGCAAACTGCAGGAATTTCAAACCGGCACTAGGAAACAGACTGAGAAACCAGAGTAAAAGTTTCTCCTGCAACCCGTTCCCATTGTGCTAGGTGAACGAACGTCTCTCCACATGCTCAGTTCTGAGAGATAAGTGTGTGTGAATGCCGTCCTTCACCTAGCTTGTTGGGAACACAAAGTTTCTTTTCACTTGCAAACCCCACTCCATAAATATATATGGGGAGGTACGAGCTCCAACTCGGTTTTACAGTGAAAACTGCAGGAACTTCAAACCGGCACTAGGAAACAGACTGAGAAACCACAGTAAAAGTTTCCCCTGCAACCCGTTCCCTTTTTGCTAGATGAACGAACGTCTCTCCACATGCTCAGTTCTGAGAGATAAGTGTGTGTGAAAGCCGTCCTTCACCTAGGTTTTTGGGAACACAAAGTTTCTTTTCAGTTGCAAAATCCACTCCATACATATATATGGGGAGGTACTAGCTCCAACTCGGTTTTACAGTGCAAACTGCAGGAACTTCAAACCGGCACTAGGAAACAGACTGAGAAACCAGAGTAAAAGTTTCTCCTGCAACCCTTTCCCTTTGTGCTAGATGAACGATCGTCTCTCCACATGCTCATTTCTGAGAGATAAATGTGGGTGAAAGCCGTCCTTCACCTAGATTGTTGGGAACACCAAGATTCTTTTCACTTGCAAACGCCACTCCATACATATATATGGGGAAGTACTAGCTCCAAATCGGTTTTACAGTGCAAACTGCAGGATCTTCAAACCGGGACTAGGAAACAGACTGAGAAACCAGAGTAAAAGTTTCTCCTGCAACCCGTTCCCTTTGTGCTAGATGAACGAACGTCTCTCCACATGCTCATTTCTGAGAGATAAGTGTGTGTGAAAGCCGTCCTTCACCTAGCTTGTTGGGAACACAAAGATTCTTTTCACTTGCAAACTCCACTCCATACATATTTATGGGGAGGTTCTAGCTCAAACTCGTGTTTACAGTGAAAACTGCAGGAACTTCAAACCGGCACTAGGAAACAGACTGAAAACCAGAGTAAAAGTTTCTCAGGAACCCGTTCCATTTGTGCTAGATGAACGAACGTCTCTCCACATGCTCAGTTCTGAGAGATAAGTGTGTGTGAAAGCCGTCCTTCACCTAGCTTTTTGGGAACCCAAAGTTTCTTTTCAGTTGCAAAATCCACTCCATACATATATATGGGGAGGTACTAGCTCCAACTCGGTTTTAAAGTGAAAACTGCAGAAACTTCAAACCGGCACTAGGAAACAGAGTGAGAAACCAGAGTAAAAGTTGCTCCTGCATCCCGTTCCCTTTGTGCTAGATGAACGAACGTCTCTCCACATGCTCATTTCTGAGAGATAAGTGTGTGTGAAAGCCTTCCTTCACCTAGCTTTTTGGGAACACAAAGTTTCTTTTCAGTTGCAAAATCCACTCCATACATATATATGGGGAGGTACTAGCTCCAACTCGGTTTTACAGTGCAAACTGCAGGAATTTCAAACCGGCACTAGGAAACAGACTGAGAAACCAGAGTGAAAGTTTCCCCTGCAACCCTTTCCCATTGTGCTAGGTGAACGAACGTCTCTCCACATGCTCAGTTCTGAGAGATAAGTGTGTGTGAATGCCGTCCTTCACCTAGCTTGTTGGGAACACAAAGTTTCTTTTCACTTGCAAACCCCACTCCATAAATATATATGGGGAGGTACGAGCTCCAACTCGGTTTTACAGTGAAAACTGCAGGAACTTCAAACCGGCACTAGGAAACAGACTGAGAAACCACAGTAAATGTTTCCCCAGAAACCCGTTCCCTTTTTGCTAGATGAACGAAAGTCTCTCCACATGCTCAGTTCTGAGAGATAAGTGTGTGTGAAAGCCGTCCTTCACCTAGGTTTTTGGGAACACAAAGTTTCTTTTCAGTTGCAAAATCCACCCATACATATATATGGGGAGGTACTAGCTCCAACTCGGTTTTACAGTGCAAACTGCAGGAACTTCAAACCGGCACTAGGAAACAGACTGAGAAACCAGAGTAAAAGTTTCTCCTGCAACCCTTTCCCTTTGTGCTAGATGAACGATCGTCTCTCCACATGCTCATTTCTGAGAGATAAATGTGGGTGAAAGCCGTCCTTCACCTAGATTGTTGGGAACACCAAGATTCTTTTCACTTGCAAACGCCACTCCATACATATATATGGGGAAGTACTAGCTCCAAATCGGTTTTACAGTGCAAACTGCAGGATCTTCAAACCGGCACTAGGAAACAGACTGAGAAACCAGAGTAAAAGTTTCTCCTGCAACCCGTTCCCTTTGTGCTAGATGAACGAACGTCTCTCCACATGCTCATTTCTGAGAGATAAGTGTGTGTGAAAGCCGTCCTTCACCTAGCTTGTTGAGAACACAAAGATTCTTTTCACTTGCAAACTCCACTCCATACATATTTATGGGGAGGTTCTAGCTCAAACTCGTGTTTACAGTGAAAACTGCAGGAACTTCAAACCGGCACTAGGAAACAGACTGAGAAACCAGAGTAAAAGTTTCTCCTGCAACCCGTTCCTTTTGTGCTAGATGAACGAACGTCTCTCCACGTGCTCAGTTCTGAGAGATAAGTGTGTGTGAAAGCCGTCCTTCACCTAGGTTTTTGGGAACACAAAGTTTCTTTTCAGTTTCAAAATCCACTCCATACATATATATGGGAAGGTACTAGCTCCAACTCGGTTTTACAGTGCAAACTGCAGGAACTTCAAACCGGCACTAGGAAACAGACTGAGAAACCAGAGTAAAAGTTTCTCCTGCAACCCGTTCCCTTTGTGCTAGATGAACGAACGTCTCTCCACATGCTCATTTCTGAGAGATAATTGTGTGTGAAAGCCGTCCTTCACCTAGCTTGTTGGGAACACCAAGTTTCTATTCACATGCAAACTCCACTCCATATATATTTATGGGGAGGTACTAGCTCCAACACGTCTTTACAGTGAAAACTGCAGGAACTTCAAACCGGCACTAGGAAACAGACTGAGAAACCAGAGTAAAAGTTTCTCCTGCAACCCGTTCCTTTTGTGCTAGATGAACGAACGTCTCTCCACGTGCTCACTTCTGAGAGATAAGTGTGTGTGAAAGCCGTCCTTCACCTAGCTTGTTGGGAACACAAAGTTTCTTTTCACTTGCAAACTCCACTCCATACATATATATGGGGTGGTACTAGCTCCAACTCGGTTTTACAGTGCAAACTGCAGTAATTTCAAACCGGCACAAGGAAACAGACTGAGAAACCAGAGTAAAAATTTCTCCAGCAACCCTTTCCCTTTGTGCTAGATGAACGAACATCTCTCCAAATGCTCAGTTCTGAGAGATAGGTGTGTTTGAAATCCGTCCTTCACCTAGCTTGTTGGGAACACAAAGATTCTTTTCACTTGCAAACGCCACTCCATACATATATATGGGGAAGTACTAGCTCCAAATCGGTTTTACAGTGCAAACTGCAGGAACTTCAACCCGGCACTAGGAAACAGACTGAGAAACCAGAGTAAAAGTTTCTCCTGCAACCCGTTCCCTTTGTGCTAGATGAACGAACGTCTCTCCACATGCTCATTTCTGAGAGATAAGTGTGTGTGAAAGCCGTCCTTCACCTAGCTTGTTGGGAACACAAAGTTTCTTTTCACTTGCAAACTCCACTCCATACATATTTATGGGGAGGTACTAGCTCCAACTCGTGTTTACAGTGAAAACTGCAGGAACTTCAAAGCGGCACTAGGAAACAGACTGAGAAACCAGAGTAAAAGTTTCTCCTGCAACCCGTTCCTTTTGTGCTAGATGAACGAACGTCTCTCCACGTGCTCAGTTCTGAGAGATAAGTGTGTGTGAAAGCCGTCCTTCACCTAGCTTGTTGGGAACACAAAGTTTCTTTTCCCTTGCAAAATCCACTCCGTACATATATATGGGGAGGTACTAGCTCCAACTCGGTTTTACAGTGCAAACTGCAGGAATTTCAAACCGGCACAAGGAAACAGACTGAGAAACCAGAGTAAAAATTTCTCCAGCATCCCTTTCCTTTTGTGCTAGATGAACGAACGTCTCTCCACATGCTCATTTCTGAGAGATAAGTGTGGGTGAAAGCCGTCCTTCAACTAGATTGTTGGGAACACAAAGATTCTTTTCACTTGCAAACGCCACTCCATACATATATATGGGGAAGTACTAGCTCCAAATCCGTTTTACAGTGCAAACTGCAGGAACTTCAAACCGGAACTAGGAAACAGACTGAGAAACCAGAGTAAAAGTTTCTCCTGTATCCCGTTCCCTTTGTGCTAGATGAACGAACGTCTCTCCACATGCTCAGTTCTGAGAGATATGTGTGGGTGAAAGCCGTTCTTCACCTAGCTTGTTGGGAACACAAAGTTTCTTTTCACTTGCAAACTCCACTCCATACATATATATGGGAAGGTACTAGCTCCAACTCGGTTTTACAGTGCTAACTGCAGGAACTTCAAACCAGCACTAGGAAACAGACTGAGAAACCAGATTAAAAGTTTCTCCTGCAACCCGTTCCCTTTGTTCTAGATGAACGAACGTCTCTACACATGCTCAGTTCTAGAGATAAGTGTGTGTGAAAGCCGTCTTTCACCTAGCTTGTTGGGAAACAAAGTTTCTTTTCACTTGCAATCTCCACTCCATAAATATATAAGGGGAGGTACAAGCTCCAACTCGGTTTTACAGTGAAAAGTGCAGGAACTTCAAACCGGCACTAGGAAACAGTCTGAGAAACCAGAGTAAAAGTTTCTCCTGCAACCATTTCCCTTTGTGCTAGATGAACGAACGTCTCTCCACATGCTCATTTCTGAGAGCTAATTGTGGATGAAAGCCGTCCTTCACCTAGCTTGTTGGGAACACAAAGTTTCTTTTCACTTGCAAACACCACTCCATACATATATATGGGGAGGTATTAACTCCTACACGGTTTTAAAGTGAAAACTGCAGGAACTTCAAAGCGGCACTAGGAAATAGAATTAGAAACCAGAGAAATAGTTCCGCCTGCAACCCGTTCCCTTTGTGCTAGATGAACGAACGTCTCTCCACATGCTCAGTTCTGAGAGAAAAGTGTGTGTGAAAGCTGTCTTTCAACTAGCTTGTTGGGAACACAAAGTTTCTTTTAACTTGCAAACTCCACTCCATACATATATATGGGGAGGTACTAGCTCCAACTCGGTTTTACAGTGAAAACTGCAGGAACTTCAAACCGGCACTAGGAAACAGACTGAGAAACCAGAGTAAAAGTTTCTCCTGCAACCCGTTCCCTTTGTGCTAGATGAACGAAAGTCTCTCCACATGCTCAGTTCTGAGAGATAGGTGAGTGTGAAATCCGTCCTTCACCTAGCTTGTTGGGAACACAAAGTTTCTTTTCACTTGCAAACTCCACTCCATACATATATATGGGGAGGTACTAGCTCCAACTCGGTTTTACAGTGAAAACTGCAGGAATTTCAAACCGGCACAAGGAAACAGACTGAGAAACCAGTGTAAAAATTTCTCCTGCAACCCTTTTCCTTTGTGCTAGATGAACGAACGTCTCTCCACATGCTCATTTCTGAGAGATAAGTGTGTGTGAAAGCCGTCCTTCACCTAGCTTGTTGGGAACACAAAGTTTCTTTTCACTTGCAAACTCCACTCCATACATATATATGGGGAGGTACGAGCTCCAACTCGGTTTTACAGTGAAAACTGCAGGAACTTCAAACCGGCACTAGGAAACAGTCTGAGAAACCACAGTAAAAGTTTCCCCTGCAACCCGTTCCCTTTTTGCTAGATGAACGAACGTCTCTCCACATGCTCAGTTCTGAGAGATAAGTGTGTGTGAAAGCCGTACTTCACCTAGCTTGTTGGGAACACAAAGGTTTTTTTCACATGCCAACTCCACTCCATACATATTTATGGGGAGGTACTAGCTCCAACACGTCTTTACAGTGAAAACTGCAGGAACTTCAAACCGGCACTAGGAAACAGAGAAACCAGAGTAAAAGTTTCTCCTGCAACCCGTTCCTTTTGTGCTAGATGAACGATCGTCTCTCCACGTGCTCAGTTCTGAGAGATATGTGTGTTTGAAAGCCGTCCTTCACCTAGCTTGTTGGGAACACAAAGTTTCTTTTCATTTGCAAACTCCACTCCATACATATATATGGGGTGGTACTAGCTCCAACTCGGTTTTACAGTGCAAACTGCAGGAATTTCAAACCGGCACAAGGAAACAGACTGAGAAACCAGAGTAAAAGTTTCTCATGCAACCCGTTCCTTTTGTGCTAGATGAACGAACGTCTCTCCACGTGCTCAGTTCTGAGAGATAAGTGTGTGTGAAAGCCGTCCTTCACCTAGCTTGTTGGGAACACAAAGTTTCTTTTCCCTTGCAAAATCCACTCCGTACATATATATGGGGAGGTACTAGCTCCAAATCGGTTTTACAGTGCAAACTGCAGGAAATTCAAACCGGAACTAGGAAACAGACTGAGAAACCAGAGTAAAAGTTTCCCCTGTATCCCGTTCCCTTTGTGCTAGATGAACGAACGTCTCTCCACATGCTCAGTTCTGAGAGATAAGTGTGTGTGAAAGCCGTCCTTCACATAGCTTTTGGGGAACACAAAGTTTCTTTTCAGTTGCAAACCCCACTCCATACATATATATGGGGAGGTACTAGCTCCAACTCGGTTTTACAGTGAAAAATGCAGGAACTTCAAACCGGCACTAGGAAACAGACTGAGAAACCAGAGTAAAAGTTTCTCCTGCAACCCTTTCGTTTTGTGCTAGATGAACGAACGTCTCTCCACATGCTCAGTTCTGAGAGATAAGTGTGTGTGAAAGCCGTCCTTCACCTAGCTTGTTGGGAACACAAAGTTTCTTTTCACTTGCAAACTGCACTCCATACATATATATGGGGAGGTACAAGCTCCAACTCGGTTTTACAGTGCAATCTGCAGGAATTTCAAACCGGCACTAGGAAACAGACTGAGAAACCAGAGTAAAAGTTTCTCAGGAACCCGTTCCATTTGTGCTAGATGAACGAACGTCTCTCCACATGCTCAGTTCTGAGAGATAAGTGTGTGTGAAAGCCGTCCTTCACCTAGCTTTTTGGGAACACAAAGTTTCTTTTCAGTTGCAAAATCCACTCCATACATATATATGGGGAGGTACTAGCTCCAACTCGGTTTTAAAGTGAAAACTGCAGAAACTTCAAACCGGCACTAGGAAACAGAGTGAGAAACCAGAGTAAAAGTTGCTCCTGCATCCCGTTCCCTTTGTGCTAGATGAACGAACGTCTCTCCACATGCTCATTTCTGAGAGATAAGTGTGTGTGAAAGCCTTCCTTCACCTAGCTTTTTGGGAACACAAAGTTTCTTTTCAGTTGCAAAATCCACTCCATACATATATATGGGGAGGTACTAGCTCCAACTCGGTTTTACAGTGAAAACTGCAGGAACTTCAAACCGGCACTAGGAAACAGACTGAGAAACCAGAGTAAAAGTTTCTCCTGCAACCCGTTCCCTTTGTGCTAGATGAACGAACGTCTCTCCACATGCTCAGTTCTGAGAGATAAGTCTGTGAGAAAGCCGTCCTTCACCTAGCTTGTTGTGAACACAAAGTTCCTTTTCACTTGCAAACTCCACTCCATACATATATATGGGGAGGTACTAGCTCCAACTCGGTTTTACAGTGCAAACTGCAGGAATTTCAAACCGGCACTAGGAAACAGACTGAGAAACCAGAGTAAAAGTTTCTCCTGCAACCCGTTCCCATTGTGCTAGGTGAACGAACGTCTCTCCACATGCTCAGTTCTGAGAGATAAGTGTGTGTGAATGCCGTCCTTCACCTAGCTTGTTGGGAACACAAAGTTTCTTTTCACTTGCAAACCCCACTCCATAAATATATATGGGGAGGTACGAGCTCCAACTCGGTTTTACAGTGAAAACTGCAGGAACTTCAAACCGGCACTAGGAAACAGACTGAGAAACCACAGTAAAAGTTTCCCCTGCAACCCGTTCCCTTTTTGCTAGATGAACGAACGTCTCTCCACATGCTCAGTTCTGAGAGATAAGTGTGTGTGAAAGCCGTCCTTCACCTAGGTTTTTGGGAACACAAAGTTTCTTTTCAGTTGCAAAATCCACTCCATACATATATATGGGGAGGTACTAGCTCCAACTCGGTTTTACAGTGCAAACTGCAGGAACTTCAAACCGGCACTAGGAAACAGACTGAGAAACCAGAGTAAAAGTTTCTCCTGCAACCCTTTCCCTTTGTGCTAGATGAACGATCGTCTCTCCACATGCTCATTTCTGAGAGATAAATGTGGGTGAAAGCCGTCCTTCACCTAGATTGTTGGGAACACCAAGATTCTTTTCACTTGCAAACGCCACTCCATACATATATATGGGGAAGTACTAGCTCCAAATCGGTTTTACAGTGCAAACTGCAGGATCTTCAAACCGGGACTAGGAAACAGA
This sequence comes from Camelus dromedarius, assembly GCF_036321535.1. Lineage (NCBI taxonomy): Eukaryota > Metazoa > Chordata > Mammalia > Artiodactyla > Camelidae > Camelus > Camelus dromedarius. Next base: position 84,624,905 of record NC_087441.1, on the reverse strand, counting down.
CTGAGAAACCAGAGTAAAAGTTTCTCCTGCAACCCGTTCCCTTTGTGCTAGATGAACGAACGTCTCTCCACATGCTCATTTCTGAGAGATAAGTGTGTGTGAAAGCCGTCCTTCACCTAGCTTGTTGGGAACACAAAGATTCTTTTCACTTGCAAACTCCACTCCATACATATTTATGGGGAGGTTCTAGCTCAAACTCGTGTTTACAGTGAAAACTGCAGGAACTTCAAACCGGCACTAGGAAACAGACTGAAAACCAGAGTAAAAGTTTCTCAGGAACCCGTTCCATTTGTGCTAGATGAACGAACGTCTCTCCACATGCTCAGTTCTGAGAGATAAGTGTGTGTGAAAGCCGTCCTTCACCTAGCTTTTTGGGAACCCAAAGTTTCTTTTCAGTTGCAAAATCCACTCCATACATATATATGGGGAGGTACTAGCTCCAACTCGGTTTTAAAGTGAAAACTGCAGAAACTTCAAACCGGCACTAGGAAACAGAGTGAGAAACCAGAGTAAAAGTTGCTCCTGCATCCCGTTCCCTTTGTGCTAGATGAACGAACGTCTCTCCACATGCTCATTTCTGAGAGATAAGTGTGTGTGAAAGCCTTCCTTCACCTAGCTTTTTGGGAACACAAAGTTTCTTTTCAGTTGCAAACTCCACTCCATACATATATATGGGGAGGTACTAGCTCCAACTCGGTTTTACAGTGCAAACTGCAGGAATTTCAAACCGGCACTAGGAAACAGACTGAGAAACCAGAGTGAAAGTTTCCCCTGCAACCCTTTCCCATTGTGCTAGGTGAACGAACGTCTCTCCACATGCTCAGTTCTGAGAGATAAGTGTGTGTGAATGCCGTCCTTCACCTAGCTTGTTGGGAACACAAAGTTTCTTTTCACTTGCAAACCCCACTCCATAAATATATATGGGGAGGTACGAGCTCCAACTCGGTTTTACAGTGAAAACTGCAGGAACTTCAAACCGGCACTAGGAAACAGACTGAGAAACCACAGTAAATGTTTCCCCAGAAACCCGTTCCCTTTTTGCTAGATGAACGAACGTCTCTCCACATGCTCAGTTCTGAGAGATAAGTGTGTGTGAAAGCCGTCCTTCACCTAGGTTTTTGGGAACACAAAGTTTCTTTTCAGTTGCAAAATCCACTCCATACATATATATGGGGAGGTACTAGCTCCAACTCGGTTTTACAGTGCAAACTGCAGGAACTTCAAACCGGCACTAGGAAACAGACTGAGAAACCAGAGTAAAAGTTTCTCCTGCAACCCTTTCCCTTTGTGCTAGATGAACGATCGTCTCTCCACATGCTCATTTCTGAGAGATAAATGTGGGTGAAAGCCGTCCTTCACCTAGATTGTTGGGAACACCAAGATTCTTTTCACTTGCAAACGCCACTCCATACATATATATGGGGAAGTACTAGCTCCAAATCGGTTTTACAGTGCAAACTGCAGGATCTTCAAACCGGCACTAGGAAACAGACTGAGAAACCAGAGTAAAAGTTTCTCCTGCAACCCGTTCCCTTTGTGCTAGATGAACGAACGTCTCTCCACATGCTCATTTCTGAGAGATAAGTGTGTGTGAAAGCCGTCCTTCACCTAGCTTGTTGAGAACACAAAGATTCTTTTCACTTGCAAACTCCACTCCATACATATTTATGGGGAGGTTCTAGCTCAAACTCGTGTTTACAGTGAAAACTGCAGGAACTTCAAACCGGCACTAGGAAACAGACTGAGAAACCAGAGTAAAAGTTTCTCCTGCAACCCGTTCCTTTTGTGCTAGATGAACGAACGTCTCTCCACGTGCTCAGTTCTGAGAGATAAGTGTGTGTGAAAGCCGTCCTTCACCTAGGTTTTTGGGAACACAAAGTTTCTTTTCAGTTTCAAAATCCACTCCATACATATATACGGGAAGGTACTAGCTCCAACTCGGTTTTACAGTGCAAACTGCAGGAACTTCAAACCGGCACTAGGAAACAGACTGAGAAACCAGAGTAAAAGTTTCTCCTGCAACCCGTTCCCTTTGTGCTAGATGAACGAACGTCTCTCCACATGCTCATTTCTGAGAGATAATTGTGTGTGAAAGCCGTCCTTCACCTAGCTTGTTGGGAACACAAAGTTTCTATTCACATGCAAACTCCACTCCATATATATTTATGGGGAGGTACTAGCTCCAACACGTCTTTACAGTGAAAACTGCAGGAACTTCAAACCGGCACTAGGAAACAGACTGAGAAACCAGAGTAAAAGTTTCTCCTGCAACCCGTTCCTTTTGTGCTAGATGAACGAACGTCTCTCCACGTGCTCACTTCTGAGAGATAAGTGTGTGTGAAAGCCGTCCTTCACCTAGCTTGTTGGGAACACAAAGTTTCTTTTCACTTGCAAACTCCACTCCATACATATATATGGGGTGGTACTAGCTCCAACTCGGTTTTACAGTGCAAACTGCAGTAATTTCAAACCGGCACAAGGAAACAGACTGAGAAACCAGAGTAAAAATTTCTCCAGCAACCCTTTCCCTTTGTGCTAGATGAACGAACATCTCTCCAAATGCTCAGTTCTGAGAGATAGGTGTGTTTGAAATCCGTCCTTCACCTAGCTTGTTGGGAACACAAAGTTTCTTTTCACTTGCAAACGCCACTCCATACATATATATGGGGAAGTACTAGCTCCAAATCGGTTTTACAGTGCAAACTGCAGGAACTTCAACCCGGCACTAGGAAACAGACTGAGAAACCAGAGTAAAAGTTTCTCCTGCAACCCGTTCCGTTTGTGCTAGATGAACGAACGTCTCTCCACATGCTCATTTCTGAGAGATAAGTGTGTGTGAAAGCCGTCCTTCACCTAGCTTGTTGGGAACACAAAGTTTCTTTTCACTTGCAAACTCCACTCCATACATATTTATGGGGAGGTACTAGCTCCAACTCGTGTTTACAGTGAAAACTGCAGGAACTTCAAAGCGGCACTAGGAAACAGACTGAGAAACCAGAGTAAAAGTTTCTCCTGCAACCCGTTCCTTTTGTGCTAGATGAACGAACGTCTCTCCACGTGCTCAGTTCTGAGAGATAAGTGTGTGTGAAAGCCGTCCTTCACCTAGCTTGTTGGGAACACAAAGTTTCTTTTCCCTTGCAAAATCCACTCCGTACATATATATGGGGAGGTACTAGCTCCAACTCGGTTTTACAGTGCAAACTGCAGGAATTTCAAACCGGCACAAGGAAACAGACTGAGAAACCAGAGTAAAAATTTCTCCAGCATCCCTTTCCTTTTGTGCTAGATGAACGAACGTCTCTCCACATGCTCATTTCTGAGAGATAAGTGTGGGTGAAAGCCGTCCTTCAACTAGATTGTTGGGAACACAAAGATTCTTTTCACTTGCAAACGCCACTCCATACATATATATGGGGAAGTACTAGCTCCAAATCCGTTTTACAGTGCAAACTGCAGGAACTTCAAACCGGAACTAGGAAACAGACTGAGAAACCAGAGTAAAAGTTTCTCCTGTATCCCGTTCCCTTTGTGCTAGATGAACGAACGTCTCTCCACATGCTCAGTTCTGAGAGATATGTGTGGGTGAAAGCCGTTCTTCACCTAGCTTGTTGGGAACACAAAGTTTCTTTTCACTTGCAAACTCCACTCCATACATATATATGGGAAGGTACTAGCTCCAACTCGGTTTTACAGTGCTAACTGCAGGAACTTCAAACCAGCACTAGGAAACAGACTGAGAAACCAGATTAAAAGTTTCTCCTGCAACCCGTTCCCTTTGTTCTAGATGAACGAACGTCTCTCCACATGCTCAGTTCTAGAGATAAGTGTGTGTGAAAGCCGTCTTTCACCTAGCTTGTTGGGAAACAAAGTTTCTTTTCACTTGCAATCTCCACTCCATAAATATATAAGGGGAGGTACAAGCTCCAACTCGGTTTTACAGTGAAAAGTGCAGGAACTTCAAACCGGCACTAGGAAACAGTCTGAGAAACCAGAGTAAAAGTTTCTCCTGCAACCATTTCCCTTTGTGCTAGATGAACGAACGTCTCTCCACATGCTCATTTCTGAGAGCTAATTGTGGATGAAAGCCGTCCTTCACCTAGCTTGTTGGGAACACAAAGTTTCTTTTCACTTGCAAACACCACTCCATACATATATATGGGGAGGTATTAACTCCTACACGGTTTTAAAGTGAAAACTGCAGGAACTTCAAAGCGGCACTAGGAAATAGAATTAGAAACCAGAGAAATAGTTCCGCCTGCATCCCGTTCCCTTTGTGCTAGATGAACGAACGTCTCTCCACATGCTCAGTTCTGAGAGAAAAGTGTGTGTGAAAGCTGTCTTTCAACTAGCTTGTTGGGAACACAAAGTTTCTTTTAACTTGCAAACTCCACTCCATACATATATATGGGGAGGTACTAGCTCCAACTCGGTTTTACAGTGAAAACTGCAGGAACTTCAAACCGGCACTAGGAAACAGTCTGAGAAACCAGAGTAAAAGTTTCTCCTGCAACCCGTTCCCTTTGTGCTAGATGAACGAAAGTCTCTCCACATGCTCAGTTCTGAGAGATAGGTGAGTGTGAAATCCGTCCTTCACCTAGCTTGTTGGGAACACAAAGTTTCTTTTCACTTGCAAACTCCACTCCATACATATATATGGGGAGGTACTAGCTCCAACTCGGTTTTACAGTGAAAACTGCAGGAATTTCAAACCGGCACAAGGAAACAGACTGAGAAACCAGTGTAAAAATTTCTCCTGCAACCCATTTCCTTTGTGCTAGATGAACGAACGTCTCTCCACATGCTCATTTCTGAGAGATAAGTGTGTGTGAAAGCCGTCCTTCACCTAGCTTGTTGGGAACACAAAGTTTCTTTTCACTTGCAAACTCCACTCCATACATATATATGGGGAGGTACGAGCTCCAACTCGGTTTTACAGTGAAAACTGCAGGAACTTCAAACCGGCACTAGGAAACAGTCTGAGAAACCACAGTAAAAGTTTCCCCTGCAACCCGTTCCCTTTTTGCTAGATGAACGAACGTCTCTCCACATGCTCAGTTCTGAGAGATAAGTGTGTGTGAAAGCCGTACTTCACCTAGCTTGTTGGGAACACAAAGGTTTTTTTCACATGCCAACTCCACTCCATACATATTTATGGGGAGGTACTAGCTCCAACACGTCTTTACAGTGAAAACTGCAGGAACTTCAAACCGGCACTAGGAAACAGAGAAACCAGAGTAAAAGTTTCTCCTGCAACCCGTTCCTTTTGTGCTAGATGAACGATCGTCTCTCCACGTGCTCAGTTCTGAGAGATATGTGTGTTTGAAAGCCGTCCTTCACCTAGCTTGTTGGGAACACAAAGTTTCTTTTCATTTGCAAACTCCACTCCATACATATATATGGGGTGGTACTAGCTCCAACTCGGTTTTACAGTGCAAACTGCAGGAATTTCAAACCGGCACAAGGAAACAGACTGAGAAACCAGAGTAAAAGTTTCTCATGCAACCCGTTCCTTTTGTGCTAGATGAACGAACGTCTCTCCACGTGCTCAGTTCTGAGAGATAAGTGTGTGTGAAAGCCGTCCTTCACCTAGCTTGTTGGGAACACAAAGTTTCTTTTCCCTTGCAAAATCCACTCCGTACATATATATGGGGAGGTACTAGCTCCAAATCGGTTTTACAGTGCAAACTGCAGGAACTTCAAACCGGAACTAGGAAACAGACTGAGAAACCAGAGTAAAAGTTTCCCCTGTATCCCGTTCCCTTTGTGCTAGATGAACGAACGTCTCTCCACATGCTCAGTTCTGAGAGATAAGTGTGTGTGAAAGCCGTCCTTCACATAGCTTTTGGGGAACACAAAGTTTCTTTTCAGTTGCAAACCCCACTCCATACATATATATGGGGAGGTACTAGCTCCAACTCGGTTTTACAGTGAAAACTGCAGGAACTTCAAACCGGCACTAGGAAACAGACTGAGAAACCAGAGTAAAAGTTTCTCCTGCAAACCGTTCCTTTTGTGCTAGATGAACGAACGTCTCTCCACATGCTCAGTTCTGAGAGATATGTGTGTGTGAAAGCCGTACTTCACCTAGCTTGTTGGGAACACAAAGTTTCTTTTCAGTTGCAAACCCAACTCCATACATATATATGGGGAGGTACTAGCTCCAACTCGGTTTTACAGTGCTAACTGAAGGAATTTCAAACCGGCACTAGGAAACAGACTGAGAAACCTGAGTAAAAGTTTCTCCTGCAACCCGTTCCATTTGTGCTAGATGAAAGAACGTCTCTCCACATGCTCAGTTCTGAGAGATATGTGTGGGTGAAAGCCGTCCTTCACCTAGCTTGTTGGGAACACAAAGTTTCTTTTCACTTGCAAACTCCACTCCATACATATATATGGGGAGGTACTAGCTCCAACTCGGTTTTACAGTGCTAACTGCAGGAACTTCAATCCAGCACTAGGAAACAGACTGAGAAACCAGAATAAAAGTTTCTCCTGCAACCCATTCCCTTTGTGCTAGATGAACGAACGTCTCTCCACATGCTCAGTTCTAGAGATAAGTGTGTGTGAAAGCCGTCTTTCACCTAGCTTGTTGGGAAACAAAGTTTCTTTTCACTTGCAATCTCCACTCCATACATATATAAGGGGAGGTACAAGCTCCAACTCGGTTTTACAGTGAAAAGTGCAGGAACTTCAAACCGGCACTAGGAAACAGTCTGAGAAACCAGAGTAAAAGTTTCACCTGCAACCATTTCCCTTTGTGCTAGATGAACGAACGTCTCTCCACATGCCCATTTCTGAGAGCTAATTGTGGGTGAAAGCCGTCCTTCACCTAGCTTGTTGGGAACACAAAATTTCTTTTCACTTGCAAACTCCACTCCATACATATATATGGGGAGGTACTAGCTCCTACACGGTTTTAAAGTGAAAACTGCAGGAACTTCAAAGCGGCACTAGGAAACAGAATTAGAAACCAGAGAAATAGTTCCGCCTGCAACCCGTTCCCTTTGTGCTAGATGAACGAACGTCTCTCCACATGCTCAGTTCTGAGAGAAAAGTGTGTGTGAAAGCCGTCTTTCAACTAGCTTGTTAGGAACACAAAGTTTCTTTTAACTTGCAAACTCCAATCCATACATATATATGGGGAGGTACTAGCTCCAACTCGGTTTTACAGTGAAAACTGCAGGAACTTCAAACCGGCACTAGGAAACAGACTGAGAAACCAGAGTAAAAGTTTCTCCTGCAACCCGTTCCCTTTGTGCTAGATGAACGAACGTCTCTCCACATGCTCAGTTCTGAGAGATAGGTGTGTGTGAAATCCGTCCTTCACCTAGCTTGTTGGGAACACAAAGTTTCTTTTCACTTGCAAACTCCACTCCATACATATATATGGGGAGGTACTAGCTCCAACTCGGTTTTACAGTGAAAACTGCAGGAATTTCAAACCGGCACAAGGAAACAGACTGAGATACCAGTGTAATGATTTCTCCTGCAACCCTTTCCCTTTGTGCTAGATGAACGAACGTCTCTCCACATGCTCATTTCTGAGAGATAATTGTGTGTGAAAGCCGTCCTTCACCTAGCTTGTTGGGAACACAAAGTTTCTTTTCACTTGCAAACTCCACTCCATACATATATATGGGGAGGTACTAGCTCCAACTCGGTTTTACAGTGCAAACTGAAGGAACTTCAACCCGGCACTAGGAAACAGACTGCGAAACCAGAGTAAAAGTTTCTCCAGCATCCCGTTCCCTTTGTGCTAGATGAACGAACGTCTCTCCACATACTCAGTTCTGAGAGATATGTGTGGGTGAAAGCCATCCTTCACCTAGCTTGTTGGGAACACAAAGTTTCTTTTCACTTGCAAACTCCACTCCATACATATATATGGGGAGGTAATAGCTCCAACTCTGTTTTACAGGGCAAACTGCAGGATCTTCAAACCGGCACTAGGAAACAGACTGAGAAACCAGAATAATTGTTTCCCCTGAAACCCGTTCCCTTTTTTGCTAGATGGACGAACGTCTCTCCACATGCTCAGTTCTGAGAGATAAGTGTGTGTGAAAGCCGTCCTTCACATAGCTTGTTGGGAACACAAAGTTTCTTTTCACTTGCAAACTACACTCCATACATATATATGGGGAGGTACTATCTCCAACTCGGTTTTTACAGTGCAAAATGCAGGAACTTCAAACCGGCACTAGGAAACAGACTGAGAAACCAGAGTAAAAGTTTCTCCTGCAACCCGTTCTTTTTGTGCTAGATGAACGAACGTCTCTCCACATGCTCAGTTCTGAGAGATAATTGTGTGTGAAAGCCGTCCTTCACCTAGCTTGTTGGGAACACAAAGTTTCTTTTCACTTGCAAACTCCAATCCATACATATACATGGGGAGGTACTAGCTCAAACTCGGTTTTACAGTGCAAACTGCAGGAATTTCAAACCGGCACTAGGAAACAGACTGAGAAACCAGAGTAAAAGTTTCTCCTTCAACCCGTTCCCTTTGTGCCAAATGAACGAACGTCTCTCCACATGCTCAGTTTTGAGAGATAAGTGTGGGTGAAAGCCGTCCTTCACCTAGCTTGTTGGGAACACAAAGATTCTTTTCACGTGCAAACTCCACTCCATACATATATATGGGGAGGTACTAGCTCCAACTCGGTTTTACAGTGCAAACTGCAGGAATTTCAAACCGGCACTAGGAAACACACTGAGAAACCAGAGTAAAAGTTTCTCCTGCAACCCGTTCCCTTTATGCTAGATGAACGAAAGCCTCTCCACATGCTCAGTTCTGAGAGATAAGTGTGTGTGAAAGCCGTACTTCACCTAGCTTGTTGGGAACACAAAGTTTCTTTTCACTTGCAAACTCCACTCCATAAATATATATGGGGTGGTACTATCTCCAACTCGGTTTTTACAGTGCAAAATGCAGGAAATTCAAACCGGCACTAGGAAACAGACTGAGAAACCAGAGTAAAACTTTCTCCAGCAATCCGTTCCCTTTGTGCTAGATGAACGAACGTCTCTCCACATGCTCATTTCTGAGAGATAAGTGCGTGTGAAAGCCGTCCTTCACCTAGCTTGTTGGGAACACTAAGTTTCTTTTCAGTTGCAAACTCCACTCCATACATATATATATGGGGAGGTACTAGCTCCAACTCGGTTTTACAGTGAAAACTGCAGGAAATTCAAACCGGCACTAGGAAACAGACTGAGAAACCAGAGTAAAATTTCTCCTGCAACCCGTTCCCTTTGTGCTAGATGAACGAACGTCTCCACACATGCTCAGTTCTGAGAGATAAGTGTGTGTGAAAGCCGTCCTTCACCTAGCTTGTTGGGAACACAAAGTTTCTTTTCACTTGCAAACTCCACTCCATACATATATGTGGAAGGTACTAGCTCCAACTCGGTTTTTACAGTGCAAAATGCAGGAATTTCAAACCGGCACTAGGAAACAGACTGAGAAACCAGAGTAAAAGTTTCTCCTGCAACCCGTTCCCTTTGTGCTAGATGAACGAACGTCTCTCCAATTCTCAATTCTGAGAGATAAATGTGTGTGAAAGCCGTCCTTCAACTAGCTTGTTGGGAACACAAAGTATCTTTTCAGTTGCAAACTCCATTCCGTACATATATATGGGGAGGTACTAACTCCAACTCGGTTTTACAGTGCAAACTGCAGGAACTTCATACCGGCACTAGGAAACAGACTGAGAAATCAAAGTAAATGTTTCCCCTGCAACCCGTTCCCTTTTTTGCTAGATGAACGAACGTCTCTCCACATGCTCAGTTCTGAGAGATAAGTGTGGTTGAAAGCCATCCTTCACCTAGCATGTTGGGAACACAAAGTTTCTTTTCACTTGCAAACTCCACTCCATACATATATATGGGGAGGTACTAGCTCCAACTCGGTTTTACACTGCAAACTGCAGGAACTTCAAACCGGCACTAGGAAACAGACTGAGAAACCAGAGTAAAAGTTTCTCCTGCAACCCGTTCCCTTTATTCTAGATGAACGAACGTCTCTCCACATGCTCATTTCTGAGAGATAAGTGTGTGTGAAAGCCGACCTTCACCTAGATTGTTGGGAACACAAAGTTTCTTTTCAGTTGCAAATTCCACTCCGTACATATATATGGGGAGGTACTAGCTCCAACTCGGTTTTACAGTGAAAACTGCAGAAACTTCAAACCGGCACTAGGAAACAGACTGAGAAACCAGAGTAAAATTTCTCCTGCAAACCGTTCCTTTTGTGCTAGATGAACGAACGTCTCTCCACATGCTCAGTTCTGAGAGATAAGTGTGTGTGAAAGCCATCCTTCACCTAGCTTGTTGGGAACACAAAGTTTCTTTTCAGTTGCAAACTCCACTCCGTACATATATATGGGGAGGTACTAGCTCCAACTCGGTTTTACAGTGCAAACTGCACGAATTTCAAACCGGCACTAGGAAACAGACTGAGAAACCAGATTAAAAGTTGCTCCTGCAACCCGTTCCCTTTGTGCTAGATGAACGAACGTCTCTCCACATGCTCAGTTCTGAGAGATATGTGTGGGTGAAAGCCATCCTTCACCTAGCTTGTTGGGAACACAAAGTTTCTTTTCACTTGCAAACTCCACTCCATACATATATATGGGGAGGTACTAGCTCCAACTCCGTTTTACAGGGCAAACTGCAGGATCTTCAAACCGGCACTAGGAAACAGACTGAGAAACCAGAATAATTGTTTCCCCTGAAACCCGTTCCCTTTTTTGCTAGATGGACGAACGTCTCTCCACATGCTCAGTTCTGAGAGATAAGTGTGTGTGAAAGCCGTCCTTCACTTAGCTTGTTGGGAACACAAAGTTTCTTTTCACTTGCAAACTACACTCCATACATATATATGGGGAGGTACTATCTCCAACTCGGTTTTTACAGTGCAAAATGCAGGAACTTCAAACCGGCACTAGGAAACAGACTGAGAAACCAGAGTAAAAGTTTCTCCTGCAACCCGTTCTTTTTGTGCTAGATGAACGAACGTCTCTCCACATGCTCAGTTCTGAGAGATAATTGTGTGTGAAAGCCGTCCTTCACCTAGCTTGTTGGGAACACAAAGTTTCTTTTCACTTGCAAACTCCAATCCATACATATACATGGGGAGGTACTAGCTCAAACTCGGTTTTACAGTGCAAACTGCAGGAATTTCAAACCGGCACTAGGAAACAGACTGAGAAACCAGAGTAAAAGTTTCTCCTTCAACCCGTTCCCTTTGTGCTAGATGAACGAACGTCTCTCCACATGCTCAGTTTTGAGAGATAAGTGTGTGTGAAAGCCGTCCTTCACCTAGCTTGTTGGGAACACAAAGATTCTTTTCACTTGCAAACTCCACTCCATACATATATATGGGGAGGTACTAGCTCCAACTCGGTTTTACAGTGCAAACTGCAGGAATTTCAAACCGGCACTAGGAAACAGACTGAGAAACCAGAGTAAAAGTTTCTCCTGCAACCCGTTCCCTTTATGCTAGATGAACGAAAGTCTCTCCACATGCTCAGTTCTGAGAGATAAGTGTGTGTGAAAGCCGTAGTTCACCTAGCTTGTTGGGAACACAAAGTTCCTTTTCACTTGCAAACTCCACTCCATAAATATATATGGGGAGGTACTATCTCCAACTCGGTTTTTACAGTGCAAAATGCAGGAAATTCAAACCGGCACTAGGAAACAGACTGAGAAACCAGAGTAAAAGTTTCTCCAGCAATCCGTTCCCTTTGTGCTAGATGAACGAACGTCTCTCCTCATGCTCAGTTCTGAGAAATAAGTGTGTGTGAAAGCCGTCCTTCAGCTAGCTTGTTGGGAACACAAAGTTTCTTTTCAGTTGCAAAATCCACTCCATACATATATATGAGGAAGTACTAGCTCCAACTCGGTTTTACAGTGCAAACTGCAGGAACTTCAAACCGGCACTAGGAAACAGACTGAGAAGCCAGAGTAAAAGTTTCTCCTGCAAACCGTTCCTTATATGCTAGATGAACGAAAGTCTCTCCACATGCTCAGTTCTGAGAGATAAGTGTGGGTGAAAGCCGTCCTTCACCTAGCTTGTTGGGAACACAAAATTTCTTTTCACTTGCAAACTCCACTCCATACATATATATGGGGAGGTACTAGCTCCAACTCGGTTTTACACTGCAAACTGCAGGAACTTCAAACCGGCACTAGGAAACAGACTGAGAAACCAGAGTAAAAGTTTCTCCTGCAACCCGTTCCCTTTATGCTAGTTGAACGAACGTCTCTCCACATGCTCATTTCTGAGAGATAAGTGTGTGTGAAACCCGACCTTCACATAGATTGTTGGGAACACAAAGTTTCTTTTCAGTTGCAAATTCCACTCCGTACATATATATGGGGATGTACTAGCTCCAACTCGGTTTTACAGTGAAAACTGCAGAAACTTCAAACCGGCACTAGGAAACAGACTGAGAAACCAGAGTAAAAGTTTCTCCTGCAACCCGTTCCCTTTTTGCTAGATGAACGAACGTCTCTCCACATGCTCAGTTCTGAGAGATAAGTGTGTGTGAAAGCCGTCCATCACCTAGCTTGTTGGGAACACATAGTTTCTTTACACTTGCAAACTCCACTCCATACATTTATATGGGGAGGTAGTAGCTCCAACTCGGTTTTACAGTGAAAACTGCAGGAAAGTCAAACCGGCACTAGGAAACAGACTGAGAAACCAGAGTAATAGTTTCTCCTGCAACCCGATCACTTTGTGCTGGATGAACGAACGTCTATCCACATGCTCAGTTCTGAGTGATAAGTGTGTGTGAAAGCCGTCCTTCACCAAGCTTGTTGGGAACACAAAGTTTCTTTTCAGTTGCAAACTCCTCTCCATACATATATATGGGTAGGTACTAGCTCCAACTCGGTTTTACAGTGAAAACTGCAGGAACTTCAAACCGGCACTAGGAAACAGACTGAGAAACCAGAGTAAAAGTTTCTCCTGCAAATCGTTCCTTCTGTGCTAGATGAACGCACGTCTCTCCACATGCTCAGTTCTGAGATATAAGTGTGTGTGAAAGCCGTCCTTCACCCTGCTTGTTGGGAACACAAAGTTTCTTTTCACTTGCAAACTCCACTCCATACATATATATGGGGTGGTACTAGCTCCAACTCGGTTTTACAGTGCAAACTGCAGGAATTTCTAACCGGCACTAGGAAACAGACTGAGAAACCAGAGTAAAAGTTTCTCCAGCCACGCGCTCCCTTTGTGCTAGATGAACGAACGTCTCTCCACATGCTAAGATCTGAGAGATAAGTGTGGGTGAAAGCCGTCCTTCACCTTGCTTGTTGGGAACACAAAGTTCCTTTTCAGTTGCAATCTCCACTCCATACATATATATGGGGAGGTACTAGCTCCAACTCGGTTTTACAGTGAAAACTGCAGGAACTTCAAACCGGCACTAGGAAACAGACTGAGAAACCAGAGTAAAAGTTTCTCCTGCAACCCGTTCCCTTTGTGCAAGATGAACGAACGTCTCTCCACATGCTCAGTTCTGAGAGATAAGTGTGTGTGAAAGCCGTCCTTCACCTAGCTTGTTGGGAACACAAAGTTTCTTTTCACTTGCAAACTCCACTCCATACATACATATGGGGAGGTTCTAGCTCCAACTCTGTTTTACAGTGCAAACAGCAGGAACTTCAAACCGGCACTAGGAAACAGACTGAGAAACCAGAGAAAAAGTTTCTCCTGCAACCAGTTCCCTTTGTGCTAGATGAACGAACGTCTCTCCACATGCTCATTTCTTAGAGATAAGTGTGGGTGAAAGCCGTCCTTCAACTAGCTTGTTGGGAACACAAAGTTTCTTTTCACTTGCAAAATCCACTCCATACATATTTATGGGGAGGTACTAGCTCCAACTCGTGTTTACAGTGAAAACTGCAGGAACTTCAAACCGGCACTAGGAAACAGACTGAGAAACCAGAGTAAAAGATTCTCCTGCAACCCGTTCCTTTTGTGCTAGATGAACGAACGTCTCTCCACATGCTCAGTTCTGAGAGATAAGTGTGTGTGAAAGCCGTCCTTCACCTAGCTTGTTGGGAACACAAAGTTTCTTTTCACTTGCAAACTCCACTCCATACATATATATGGGGAGGTACTAGCTCCAACTCGGTTTTACAGTGCAAACTGCAGGAATTTCAAACCGGCACAAGGAAACAGACTGAGAAACCAGAGTAAAAATTTCCCCAGCAACCATTTCCCTTTGTGCTAGATGAACGAACGTCTCTCCACATGCTCATTTCTGAGAGATAAGTGTGGGTGAAAGCCGTACTTCAACTAGATTGTTGGGAACACAAAGATTCTTTTCACTTGCAAACGCCACTCCATACATATATATGGGGAGGTACTAGCTCCAAATCGGTTTTACAGTGCAAACTGCAGGAACTTCAAACCGGCACTAGGAAACAGACTGAGAAACTAGAGTAAAAGTTTCTCCTGCTTCCCGTTCCCTTTCTGCTAGATGAACGAACGTCTCTCCACATGCTCAGTTCTGAGAGATAAGTGTGTGTGAAAGCCGTCCTTCACCTAGTTTTTGGGAACACAAAGTTTCTTTTCAGTTGCAAACTCCACTCCATACATATGTATGGGGAAGTACTAGCTCCAACTCGGTTTTACAGTGAAAACTGCAGGAACTTCAAACCGGCACTAGGAAACAGACTGAGAAACCAGAGTAAAAGTTTCTCCTGCAAACCGTTCCTTTTGTGCTAGATGAACGAACGTCTCTCCACATGCTCAGTTCTGAGAGATAAGTGTGTGTGAAAGCCGTACTTCACCTAGCTTGTTGGGAACACAAAGTTTCTTTTCAGTTGCAATCCCCACTCCGTACATATATATGGGAAGGTACTAGCTCCAACTCGGTTTTACAGTGCTAACTGCAGGAACTTCAAAACAGCACTAGGAAACAGACTGAGAAACCAGAGTAATAGTTTCTCCTGCAACCCGTTCCCTTTGTGCTAGATGAACGAACGTCTCTCCACATGCTCAGTTCTAGAGATAAGTGTGTGTGAAAGCCGTCCTTCACCTAGCTTGTTGGGAAACAAAGTTTCTTTTCACTTGCAATCTCCACTCCATACATATATAAGGGGAGGTACAAGCTCCAACTCGGTTTTACAGTGAAAAGTGCAGGAACTTCAAACCGGCACTAGGAAACAGTCTGAGAAACCAGAGTAAAAGTTTCTCCTGCAACCATTTCCCTTTGTGCTAGATGAACGAACGTCTCTCCACATGCTCAATTCTGAGAGATAAGTGTGTGTGAAAGCCGTCCTTCACCTAGCTTGTTGGGAACACAAAGTTTCTTTTCACTTGCAAACTCCACTCCATACATATATATGGGGAGGTACTAGCTCCTACACGGTTTTAAAGTGAAAACTGCAGGAACTTCAAAGCGGCACTAGGAAACAGACTTAGAAACCAGAGAAAAAGTTCTGCCTGCAACCCGTTCACTTTGTGCTAGATGAACGAACGTCTCTCCACATGCTCAGTTCTGAGAGAAAAGTGTGTGTGAAAGCCGTCTTTCAACTAGCTAGTTGGGAACACAAAGTTTCTTTTCACTTGCAAACTCCACTCCATACATATATATGGGGAAGTACTAGCTCCTACTCGGGTTTACAGTGAAAACTACAGGAACTTCAAACCGGCACTAGGAAACAGACTGAGAAACCAGAGTAAAAGTTTCTCCTTCAACCCGTTCCCTTTGTGCTAGATGAACGAACGTCTCTCCACATGCTCGGTTCTGAGAGATATGTGTGGGTGAAAGCCGTCCTTCACCTAGCTTGTTGGGAACACAAAGTTCTTTTTCACTTGCAAACTCCACTCCATACATATATATGGGGAGGTACTAGCTCCAAATCGGTTTTACAGTGCTAACTGCAGGAACTTCAAACCAGCACTAGGAAACAGACTGAGAAACCAGAGTAAAAGTTTCTCTTGCAACACGTTCCTTTTATGCTAGATGAACGAAATTCTCTCCACATGCTCAGTTCTGAGAGATAAGTGTGTGTGAAAGCCGTCCTTCACCTAGCTTGTTGGGAACACAAAGTTTCTTTTCACTTGCAAACTCCACTCCATACATACATATGGGGAGGTTCTAGCTCCAACTCGGTTTTACAGTGCAAACAGCAGGAACTTCAAACCGGCACTAGGAAACAGACTGAGAAACCAGAGAAAAAGTTTCTCCTGCAACCCGTTCCCTTTGTGCTAGATGAACGAACGTCTCTCCACATGCTCATTTCTTAGAGATAAGTGTGGGTGAAAGCCGTCCTTCAACTAGCTTGTTGGGAACACAAAGTTTCTTTTCACTTGCAAAATCCACTCCATACGTATTTATGGGGAGGTACTAGCTCCAACTCGTGTTTACAGTGAAAACTGCAGGAACTTCAAACCGGCACTAGGAAACAGACTGAGAAACCAGAGTAAAAGTTTCTCCTGCAACCCGTTCCTTTTGTGCTAGATGAACGAACATCTCTCATCATGCTCAGTTCTGAGAGATAAGTGTGTGTGAAAGCCGTCCTTCACCTAGCTTGTTGGGAACACAAAGTTTCTTTTCACTGGCAAACTCCACTCCATACATATATATGGGGAGGTAGTAGCTCCAAATCAGTTTTACAGTGCAAATTGCAGGAACATCAAACCGGCACTAGGAAACAGACTGAGATACCAGAGTAAAAGTTTCTCCTGCAACCCGTTCCGTTTGTGCTAGATGAACGATCGTCTCTCCATATGCTCAGTTCTGAGAGATAAGTGTGTGTGAAAGCCGTCCTTCACCTAGCTTGTTGGGAACACAAAGTTTCTTTTCACTTGCAAACTCCACTCCATACATATATATGGGGAGGTACTAGCTCCAACTCGGTTTTACAGTGCAAACTGCAGGAATTTCAAACCGGCACAAGGAAACAGACTGAGAAACCAGAGTAAAAATTTCTCCAGCAACCATTTCCCTTTGTGCTAGATGAACGAACGTCTCTCCACATGCTCATTTCTGAGAGATAAGTGTGGGTGAAAGCCGTCCTTCACCTAGCTTGTTGGGAACACAAAGATTCTTTTCACTGGCAAACTCCACTCCTTACATATATATGGGGAGGTAGTAGCTCCAAATCCGTTTTACAGTGCAAACTGCAGGAACATCAAACCGGCACTAGGAAACAGACTGAGATACCAGAGTAAAAGTTTCTCCTGCAACCCGTTCCGTTTGTGCTAGATGAACGATCGTCTCTCCATATGCTCAGTTCTGAGAGATAAGTGTGTGTGAGAGCCGTCCTTCACCTAGCTTGTTGGGAACACAAAGTTTCTTTTCACTTGCAAACTCCACTCCATACATATATATGGGGAGGTACTAGCTCCAACTCGGTTTTACAGTGCAAACTGCAGGAATTTCAAACCGGCACAAGGAAACAGACTGAGAAACCAGAGTAAAAATTTCTCCAGCAACCATTTCCCTTTGTGCTAGATGAACGAACGTCTCTCCACATGCTCATTTCTGAGAGATAAGTGTGGGTGAAAGCCGTCCTTCACCTAGCTTGTTGGGAACACAAAGATTCTTTTCACTTGCAAACGCCACTCCATACATATATATGGGGAGGTACTAGCTCCAAATCGGTTTTACAGTGCAAACTGCAGGAACTTCAAACCGGCACTAGGAAACAGACTGAGAAACCAGAGTAAAAGTTTCTCCTGCATCCCGTTCCCTTTGTGCTAGATGAACGAACGTCTCTCCACATGCTCAGTTCTGAGAGATAAGTGTGTGTGAAAGCCGTACTTCACCTAGCTTTTTGGGAACACAAAGTTTCTTTTCAGTTGCAAACACCACTCCATACATCTGTATGGGGAGGTACTAGCTCCAACTCGGATTTACAGTGAAAACTGCAGGAACTTCAAACCGGCACTAGGAAACAGACTGAGAAACCAGAGTAAAAGTTTCTCCTGCAAACCGTTCCTTTTGTGCTAGATGATCGAACGTCTCTCCACATGCTCAGTTCTGAGAGATAAGTGTGTGTGAAAGCCGTACTTCACCTAGCTTGTTGGGAACACAAATTTTCTTTTCAGTTGCAAACTCCACTCCGTACATATATATGGGGAGGTACTAGCTCCAACTCGGTTTTACAGTGCTAACTGCAGGAACTTCAAAACAGCACTAGGAAACAGACTGAGAAACCAGAGTAAAAGTTTCTCCTGCAACCCGTTCCCTTTGTGCTAGATGAACGAACGTCTCTCCACATGCTCAGTTCTGGAGATAAGTGTGTGTGAAAGCCGTCCTTCACCTAGCTTGTTGGGAAACAAAGATTCTTTTCACTTGCAATCTCCACTCCATACATATATAAGGGGAGGTACAAGCTCCAAATCGGTTTTACAGTGAAAAGTGCAGGAACTTCAAACCGGCACTAGGAAACAGTCTGAGAAACCAGAGTAAAAGTTTCTCCTGCAACCATTTCCCTTTGTGCTAGATGAACGAACGTCTCTCCACATGCTCAGTTCTGAGAGATAAGTGTGTGTGAAAGCCGTCCTTCACCTAGCTTGTTGGGAACACAAAGTTTCTTTTAACTTGCAAACTCCACTCCATACATATATATGGGGAGGTACTAGCTCCAACTCGGTTTTACAGTGAAAACTGCAGGAACTTCAAACCGGCACTAGGAAACTGACTGAGAAAAAAGAGTAAAAGTTTCTCCTGCAACCCGTTCCCTTTGTGCTAGATGAACGAACTTCTCTCCACATGCTCAGTTCTGAGAGATAGGTGTGTGTGAATCCGTCCTTCACCTATCTTGTTGGGAACACAAAGTTTCTTTTCACTTGCAAACTCCACTCCATACATATTTATGGGGAGGTACTAGCTCCAACTCGTGTTTACAGTGAAAACTGCAGGAACTTCAAACCGGCACTAGGAAACAGACTGAGAAACCAGAGTAAAAGTTTCTCCTGCAACCCGTTCCTTTTGTGCTAGATGAACGAACGTCTCTCCACATGCTCAGTTCTGAGAGAGAAGTGTGTGTGAAAGCCGTCCTTCACCTAGCTTGTTGGGAACCCAAAGATTCTTTTCACTGGCAAACTCCACTCCATACATATATATGGGGAGGTAGTAGCTCCAAATCAGTTTTACAGTGCAAAATGCAGGAACATCAAACCGGCACTAGGAAACAGACTGAGATACCAGAGTAAAAGTTTCTCCTGCAACCCGTTCCGTTTGTGCTAGATGAACGATCGTCTCTCCACATGCTCAGTTCTGAGAGATAAGTGTGTGTGAAAGCCATCCTTCACCTAGCTTGTTGGGAACACAAAGCTTCTTTTCACTTGCAAACTCCACTCCATACATATATATGGGGTGGTACTAGCTCCAACTCGGTTTTACAGTGCAAACTGCAGGAATTTCAAACCGGCACAAGGAAACAGACTGAGAAACCAGAGTAAAAATTTCTCCAGCAATCATTTCCCTTTGTGCTAGATGAACGAACGTCTCTCCACATGCTCATTTCTGAGAGATAAGTGTGGGTGAAAGCCGTACTTCAACTAGATTGTTGGGAACACAAAGATTCTTTTCACTTGCAAACGCCACTCCATACATATATATGGGGAGGTACTAGCTCCAAATCGGTTTTACAGTGCAAACTGCAGGAACTTCAAACCGGCACTAGGAAACAGACTGAGAAACTAGAGTAAAAGTTTCTCCTGCATCCCGTTCCCTTTGTGCTAGATGAACGAACGTCTCTCCACATGCTCAGTTCTGAGAGATAAGTGTGTGTGAAAGCCGTCCTACACCTAGTTTTTGGGAACACAAAGTTTCTTTTCAGTTGCAAACTCCACTCCATACATATGTATGGGGAAGTACTAGCTCCAACACGGTTTTACAGTGAAAACTGCAGGAACTTCAAACCGGCACTAGGAAACAGACTGAGAAACCAGAGTAAAAGTTTCTCCTGCAAACCGTTCCTTTTGTGCTAGATGAACGAACGTCTCTCCACATGCTCAGTTCTGAGAGATAAGTGTGTGTGAAAGCCGTACTTCACCTAGCTTGTTTGGAACACAAAGTTTCTTTTCAGTTGCAATCCCCACTCCGTACATATATATGGGGAGGTACTAGCTCCAACTCGGTTTTACAGTGCTAACTGCAGGAACTTCAAAACAGCACTAGGAAACAGACTGAGAAACCAAAGTAATAGTTTCTCCTGCAACCCGTTCCCTTTGTGCTAGATGAACGAACGTCTCTCCACATGCTCAGTTCTAGAGATAAGTGTGTGTGAAAGCCGTCCTTCACCTAGCTTGTTGGGAAACAAAGTTTCTTTTCTCTTGCAATCTCCACTCCATACATATATAAGGGGAGGTACAAGCTCCAACTCGGTTTTACAGTGAAAAGTGCAGGAACTTCAAACCGGCACTAGGAAACAGTCTGAGAAACCAGAGTAAAAGTTTCTCCTGCAACCATTTCCCTTTGTGCTAGATGAACGAACGTCTCTCCACATGCTCAATTCTGAGAGATAAGTGTGTGTGAAAGCCGTCCTTCACCTAGCTTGTTGGGAACACAAATTTTCTTTTCACTTGCAAACTCCACTCCATACATATATATGGGGAGGTACTAGCTCCTACACGGTTTTAAAGTGAAAACTGCAGGAACTTCAAAGCGGCACTAGGAAACAGACTTAGAAACCAGAGAAAAAGTTCCGCCTGCAACCCGTTCCCTTTGTGCTAGATGAACGAACGTCTCTCCACATGCTCAGTTCTGAGAGAAAAGTGTGTGTGAAAGCCGTCTTTCAACTAGCTTGTTGGGAACACAAAGTTTCTTTTAACTTGCAAACTCCACTCCATACATATATATGGGGAGGTACTAGCTCCAACTCGGTTTTACAGTGAAAACTGCAGGAAATTCAAACCGGCACTAGGAAACAGACTGAGAAACCAGAGTAAAAGTTTCTCCTGCAACCCGTTCCCTTTGTGCTAGATGAACGAACTTCTCTCCACATGCTCAGTTCTGAGAGATAGGTGTGTGTGAAATCCGTCCTTCACCTATCTTGTTGGAAACACAAAGTTTCTTTTCACTTGCAAACTCCACTCCATACATATATATGGGGAAGTACTAGCTCCTACTCGCGTTTACAGTGAAAACTACAGGAACTTCAAACCGGCACTAGGAAACAGACTGAGAAACCAGAGTAAAAGTTTCACCTGCAACCCGTTCCCTTTGTGCTAGATGAACGAACGTCTCTCCACATGCTCAGTTCTGAGAGATAAGTGTGTGTGAAAGCCGTCCTTCAACTATCTTGTTGGGAACACAAAGTTTCTTTTCATTGCAAACTCCACTCCATACATATATATGGGGCGGTACAAGCTCCAACTCGGTTTTACAGTGCAAACTGCACGAATTTCAAACCTGCACTAGGAAACAGACTGAGAAACCAGAGTAAAAGTTTCTCCTTCAACCCGTTCCCTTTGTGCTAGATGAACGAACGTCTCTCCACATGCTCAGTTCTGAGAGATATGTGTGGGTGAAAGCCGTCCTTCACCTAGCTTGTTGGGAACACAAAGTTCTTTTTCACTTGCAAACTCCACTCCATACATATATATGGGGACGTACTAGCTCCAAATCGGTTTTACAGTGCTAACTGCAGGAACTTCAAACCAGCACTAGGAAACAGACTGAGAAACCAGAGTAAAAGTTTCTCTTGCAACACGTTCCCTTTATGCTAGATGAACGAAATTCTCTCCACATGCTCAGTTCTGAGAGATAAGTGTGTGTGAAAGCCGTCCTTCACCTAGCTTCTTGGGAGCACAAAGATTCTTTTCACTTGCAAACTCCAATCCATACATATATATGGGGAGGTACTATCTCCAACTAGTGTTTTACAGTACAAAATGCAGGAACTTCAAACCGGCACTAGGAAACAGACTGAGAAACCAGAGTAAAAGTTTCTCCTGCAACCCGTTACATTTGTGCTAGATGAACGAAAGTCTCTCCACATGCTCAGTTCTGAGAGATAAGTGTGTGTGAAAGCCGTCCTTCACCTAGCTTGTTGGGAACACAAAGTTTCTTTTCACTTGCAAACTCCACTCCATACATATATATGGGGAGGTACTATCTCCAACTCTGTTTTTACAGTGCAAACTGCAGGAATTTCAAACCGGCACTAGGAAACAGACTGAGAAACCAGAGTAAAAATTTTTCCTGCAACCCGTTCCCTTTGTGCTAGATGAACGAACGTCTCTCCACTTGCTCATTTCTGAGAGATAAGTGTGTGTGAAAGCCGTCCTTCACCTAGCTAGTTGGAAACACAAAGTTTATTTTCAGTTGCAAACTCCACACCATACATATATATGGGGAGGTTCTAGCTCCAACTCGGTTTTACAGTGCAAACGGCAGGAACTTCAAACCGGCACTAGGAAACAGACTGAGAAACCAGAGTAAAAGTTTCTCCTGCAACCCGTTCCCTTTGTGCTAAATGAACGAACGTCTCTCCACATGCTCATTTCTGAGAGATAAGTGTGTGTGAAAGCCGTCCTTCACCTAGTTTTTTGGGAACACAAAGTTTCTTTTTAATTGCAAAATCCAGTCCATACATATATATGGGGAGGTACTAGTTCCAACTCGGTTTTACAGTGAAAACTGCAGGAACTTCAAACCGGCACTAGGAAACAGACTGAGAAACCAGAGTAAAAGTTTCTCGTGCAACACGTTCCTTTTGTGCTAGATGAACGAACGTTTCTCCACATGCTAAGTTCTGAGAGATAAGTGTGTGTGAAAGCCGTCCTTCACTTAACTTGTTGGGAACACAAAGTTTCTTTTCACTTGCAAAATCCAATCCATACATATATATGATGAGGTTCTAGCTCCAACTCGGTTTTACAGTGCAAAATGCAGGAACTTCAAACCGGCACTAGGAAACAGACTGAGAAACCAGAGTAAAAGTTTCTCCTGCAACCCGTTCACTTTGTGCTAGATGAACGAACTTCTCTCCACATGCTCAGTTCTGAGAGATAGGTGTGTGTGAAATCCGTCCTTCACCTAGCTTGTTGGGAACACAAAGTTTCTTTTCACTTGCAAACTCCACTCCATACATATATATGGGGAAGTACTTGCTCCTACTCGGGTTTACAGTGAAAACTACAGGAACTTCAAACCGGCACTAGGAAACAGACTGAGAAACCAGAGTAAAAGTTTCACCTGCAACCCGTTCCCTTTGTGCTAGATGAACGAAAGTCTCTCCACATGCTCAGTTCTGAGAGATAAGTCTGTGTGAAAGCCGTCCTTCAACTAGCTTGTTGGGAACACAAAGTTTCTTTTCACTTGCAAACTCCACTCCATACATATATATGGGGAGGTACTAGCTCCAAATCGGTTTTACAGTGCTAACTGCAGGAACTTCAAACCAGCACTAGGAAACAGACTGAGAAACCAGAGTAAAAGTTTCTCTTGCAACACGTTCCCTTTATGCTAGATGAACGAAATTCTCTCCACATGCTCAGTTCTGAGAGATAAGTGTGTGTGAAAGCCGTCCTTCACCTAGCTTGTTGGGAGCACAAAGATTCTTTTCACTTGCAAACTCCAATCCATACATATATATGGGGAGGTACTATCTCCAACTAGTGTTTTACAGTACAAAATGCAGGAACTTCAAACCGGCACTAGGAAACAGACTGAGAAACCAGAGTAAAAGTTTCTCCTGCAACCCGTTACATTTGTGCTAGATGAACGAACGTCTCTCCACTTGCTCATTTCTGAGAGATAAGTGTGTGTGAAAGCCGTCCTTCACCTAGCTAGTTGGAAACACAAAGTTTATTTTCAGTTGCAAACTCCACACCATACATTTATATGGGGAGGTTCTAGCTCCAACTCGGTTTTACAGTGCAAACGGCAGGAACTTCAAACCGGCACTAGGAAACAGACTGAGAAACCAGAGTAAAAGTTTCTCCTGCAACCCGTTCCCTTTGTGCTAAATGAACGAACGTCTCTCCACATGCTCATTTCTGAGAGATAAGTGTGTGTGAAAGCCGTCCTTCACCTAGTTTTTTGGGAACACAAAGTTTCTTTTTAATTGCAAAATCCAGTCCATACATATATATGGGGAGGTACTAGTTCCAACTCGGTTTTACAGTGAAAACTGCAGGAACTTCAAACCGGCACTAGGAAACAGACTGAGAAACCAGAGTAAAAGTTTCTCCTGCAACACGTTCCTTTTGTGCTAGATGAACGAACGTTTCTCCACATGCTAAGTTCTGAGAGATAAGTGTGTGTGAAAGCCGTCCTTCACTTAACTTGTTGGGAACACAAAGTTTCTTTTCACTTGCAAAATCCAATCCATACATATATATGGGGAGGTTCTAGCTCCAACTCGGTTTTACAGTGCAAAATGCAGGAACTTCAAACCGGCACTAGGAAACAGACTGAGAAACCAGAGTAAAAGTTTCTCCTGCAACCCGTTCAATTTGTGCTAGATGAACGAACTTCTCTCCACATGCTCAGTTCTGAGAGATAGGTGTGTGTGAAATCCGTCCTTCACCTAGCTTGTTGGGAACACAAAGTTTCTTTTCACTTGCAAACTCCACTCCATACATATATATGGGGAAGTACTAGCTCCTACTCGGGTTTACAGTGAAAACTACAGGAACTTCAAACCGGCACTAGGAAACAGACTGAGAAACCAGAGTAAAAGTTTCACCTGCAACCCGTTCCCTTTGTGCTAGATGAACGAACGTCTCTCCACATGCTCAGTTCTGAGAGATAAGTGTGTGTGAAAGCCGTCCTTCAACTAGCTTGTTGGGAACACAAAGTTTCTTTTCACTTGCAAACTCCACTCCATATATATATATGGGGCGGTACTAGCTACAACTCGGTTTTACAGTGAAAACTGCAGGAACTTCAAACCGGCACTAGGAAACAGACTGAGAAACCAGAGTAAAAGTTTCTCCTGCTACCCGTTCCCTTTGTGCTAGATGAACGAACGTCTCTCCACATGCTCAGTTCTGAGAGTGAAGTGTGTGTGAAAGCCATCCTTCACCTAGCTTGTTGGGTCACAAAGTTTCTTTTCAGTTGCAAACTCCACTCCGTACATATATATGGGGAGGTTCTAGCTCCAACTCGGTTTTACAGTGCAAACGGCAGGAACTTCAAACCGGCACTAGGAAACAGACTGAGAAACCAGAGTAAAAGTTTCTCCTGCAACCCGTTCCCTTTGTGCTAGATGAACGAACGTCTCTCCACATGCTCAGTTCTGAGAGTGAAGTGTGTGTGAAAGCCGTCCTTCACCTAGCTTGTTGGAAACACAAAGTTTATTTTCAGTTGCAAACTCCACTCCGTACATATATATGGGGAGGTTCTAGCTCCAACTCGGTTTTACAGTGCAAACGGCAGGAACTTCAAACCGGCACTAGGAAACAGACTGAGAAACCAGAGTAAAAGTTTCTCCTGCAACCCGTTCCCTTTGTGCTAAATGAACGAACGTCTCTCCACATGCTCATTTCTGAGAGATAAGTGTGTGTGAAAGCCGTCCTTCACCTAGTTTTTTGGGAACACAAAGTTTCTTTTTAATTGCAAAATCCAGTCCATACATATATATGGGGAGGTACTAGTTCCAACTCGGTTTTACAGTGAAAACTGCAGGAACTTCAAACCGGCACTAGGAAACAGACTGAGAAACCAGAGTAAAAGTTTCTCCTGCAACTCGTTCCTTTTGTGCTAGATGAACGAAAGTTTCTCCACATGCTAAGTTCTGAGAGATAATTGTGTGTGAAAGCCGTCCTTCACTTAACTTGTTGGGAACACAAAGTTTCTTTTCACTTGCAAAATCCAATCCATACATATATATGGGGAGGTTCTAGCTCCAAATCGGTTTTACAGTGCAAAATGCAGGAACTTCAAACCGGCACTAGGAAACAGACTGAGAAACCAGAGTAAATGTTTCTCCTGCAAACCGTTCACTTTATGCTAGATGAACGAACGTCTCTCCACATGCTCAGATCTGAGAGATAAGTGTGTGTGAAGCCGTCCTTCACCTAGATTGTTGGGAACTCAAAGTTTCTTTTCAGTTACAAATTCCACTCCGTACATATATATGGGGAGGTACAAGCTCCAACTCGGTTTTACTTTGCAAACTGCAGGAACTTCAAACCGGCACTAGGAAACAGACTGAGGAACCAGAGTAAAAGTTTCCCCTGCAACCCGTTCCATTTTTTGCTAGATGAACGAAAGTCTCTCCACTTGCTCAGTTCTGAGAGATAAGTGTGTGTGAAAGCCGTACTTCACCTAGCTTTTTGGGAACACAAAGTTTCTTTTCAGTTGCAAAATCCACTCCATACATATATATGGGGAGGTACAAGCTCCAACTCTGTTTTACAGTGAAAACTGCAGGAACTTCAAACCGGCAATAGGAAACAGACTGAGAAACCAGAGTAAAAGTTTCTCCTGCAACCCGTTCCCTTTATGCTAGATGAACGAACGTCTCTCCACATGCTCAGTTCTGAGAGATAAGTGTGTGTGAAAGCCGTCCTTCACCTAGCTTGTTGGGAACACAAATTTTATTTTCACTTGCAAACTCCTTTCCATACATATATATGGGGAGGTACTATCTCCAACTCCGTTTTTACAGTGCAAAAAGCAGGAAATTTAAACAGGCACTAGGAAACAGACTGAGAAACCTGAGTAAAAGTTTCTCCAGCAACCCGTTCCCTTTGTGCTAGATGAACGAACGTCTCTCCACATGCTCAGTTCTGAGAGATAATTGTGTGTGAAAGCCGTCCTTCACCTAGCTTGTTGGGAACACTAAGTTTCTTTTCAGTTGCAAACTCCACTCCATACATATATATGGGGAGGTACTAGCTCCAACTCGGTTTTACAGTGCAAACTGCAGGAACTTCAAACCGGCACTAGGAAACAGACTGAGAAACCAGAGTAAAGTTTCCCCTGAAACCCTTTCCCTTTTTTGCTAGATGAACGAACGTCTCTCCACATGCTCAGTTCTGAGAGATAAGTGTGTGTGAAAGCCGTACTTCATCTAGCTTGTTGGGAACACAAAGTTTCTTTTCACTTGCAAACTGCACTCTATACATATATATGGGGATGTACTATCTCCAACTCTGTTTTTACAGTGCAAAATGCAGGAAATTCAAACCGGCACTAGGAAACAGACTGAGAAACCAGAGTAAAAGTTTCTCCTGCAACCCGTTCCTTTTTTTGCTAGATGAACGAACGTCTCTCCACATGCTCAGTTCTGAGAGATATGTGTGTGTGAAAGCCGTCCTTCACCTAGCTTGTTGGGAACACAAAGTTTCTTTTCACATGCAAACTCCACTCCATACATATTTATGGGGAGGTACTAGCTCCAACACGTCTTTACAGTGAATACTGCAGGAACTTCAAACCGGCACTAGGAAACAGACTGAGAAACCAGAGTAAAAGTTTCTCCTGCAACCCGTTCCTTTTGTGCTAGATTAACGAACGTCTCTCCACGTGCTCAGTTCTGAGAGATATGTGTGTGTGAAAGCCGTCCTTCACCTAGCTTGTTGGGAACACAAAGTTTCTTTTCACTTGCAAACTCCACTCCATACAAATATATGGGGTGGTACTAGCTCCAACTCGGTTTTACAATGCAAACTGCAGGAATTTCAAACCGGCACAAGGAAACAGACTGAGAAACCAGAGTAAAAATTTCTCCAGCAAACCTTTCCCTTTGTGCTAGATGAACGAACGTCTCTCCACATGCTCATTTCTGAGAGATAAGTGTGGGTGAAAGCCGTCCTTCAACTAGCTTGTTGGGAACACAAAGATTCTTTTCACTTGCAAACGCCACTCCATAAATATATATGGGGAAGTACTAGCTCCAAATCGGTTTTACAGTGCAAACTGCAGGAACTTCAAACCGGCACTAGGAAACAGACTGAGAAACCAGAGTAAAAGTTTCTCCTGTATCCCGTTCCCTTTGTGCTAGATGAACGAACGTCTCTCCACATGCTCAGTTCTGAGAGATAAGTGTCTGTGAAAGCCGTACTTCACCTAGCTTGTTGGGAACACAAAGTTTCTTTTCAGTTGCAAACTCCACTCCATACATATATATGGGGAGGTACTAGCTCCAACTCGGTTTTACAGTGCAAACTGAAGGAATTTCAAACCGGCACTAGGAAACAGACTGAGAAACCTGAGTAAAAGTTTCTCCTGCAACCCGTTCCATTTGTGCTAGATGAACGAAAGTCTATCCACATGCTCAGTTCTGAGAGATATGTGTGGGTGAAAGCTGTCCTTCACCTAGCTTGTTGGGAACACAAAGTTTCTTTTCACTTGCAAACTCCACTCCATACATATATATGGGGAGGTACTAGCTCCAACTCGGTTTAACAGTGCTAACTGCAGGAACTTCAAACCGGCACTAGGAAACAGACTGAGAAACCAGATTAAATGTTTCTCCTGCAACCCATTCCCTTTGTGCTAGATGAACGAACGTCTCTCCACATGCTCAGTTCTAGAGATAAGTGTGTGTGAAAGCCGTATTTCACCTAGCTTGTTGAGAAACAAAGTTTCTTTTCACTTGCAATCTCCACTCCATACATATATAAGGGGAGGTACAAGCTCCAACTCGGTTTTACAGTGAAAAGTGCAGGAACTTCAAACCGGCACTAGGAAACAGTCTGAGAAACCAGAGTAAAAGTTTCTCCTGCAACCATTTCCCTTTGTCCTAGATGAACGAACGTCTCTCCACATGCTCATTTCTGAGAGCTAATTGTGGGTGAAAGCCGTCCTTCACCTAGCTTGTTGGGAACACAAAGTTTCTTTTCACTTGCAAACTCCACTCCATACATATATATGGGGAGGTACTAGCTCCTACACGGTTTTAAAGTGAAAACTGCAGGAACTTCAAAGCGGCACTAGGAAACAGAATTAGAAACCAGAGAAATAATTCCGCCTGCAACCCGTTCCCTTTGTGCTAGATGAACGAACGTCTCTCCACATGCTCAGTTCTGAGAGATAAGTGTGTGTGAAAGCCGTCCTTCACCTAGCTTGTTGGGAACACAAAGTTTCTTTTCACTTGCAAACTCCACTCCTTACATATATATGGGGAGGTACTAGACCCAACTCGGTTTTACAGTGCAAACTGCAGGAACTTCAAACCGGCACTAGGAAACAGATTGAGAAACCAGAGTAAAACTTTCTCATGCAACCCGTTCCCTTTGTGCTAGATGAACGAACGTCTCTCCACATGCTCAGTTCTGAGAGATAAGTGTGTGTGAAAGCCGTCCTTCACCAAGCTTTTTGGGAACACAAAGTTTCTTTTCAGTTGCAAAATCCACTCCATACAAATATATGGGGAGGTACTAGCTCCAACTCGGTTTTACAGTGAATACTGCAGGAACTTCAAACCGGCACTAGGAAACAGACTGAGAAACCAGAGTAAAATTTCTCCTGCAAACCGTTCCTTTTGTGCTAGATGAACGAACGTCTCTCCACATGCTCAGTTCTGAGAGATAAGTGTGTGTGAAAGCCGTCCTTCACCTAGCTTGTTGGGAACACAAAGTTTCTTTTCAGTTGCAAACTCCACTCCGTACATATATATGGGGAGGTACTAGCTCCAACTCGGTTTTACAGTGCAAACTGCACGAATTTCAAACCGGCACTAGGAAACAGACTGAGAAACCATATTAAAAGTTTCTCCTGCAACCCGTTCCCTTTGTGCTAGATGAACGAACGTCTCTCCACATGCTCAGTTCTGAGAGATATGTGTGGGTGAAAGCCATCCTTCACCTAGCTTGTTGGGAACACAAAGTTTCTTTTAACTTGCAAACTCCACTCCATACATATATATGGGGAGGTACTAGCTCCAACTCCGTTTTACAGGGCAAACTGCAGGATCTTCAAACCGGCACTAGGAAACAGACTGAGAAACCAGAGTAAATGTTTCCCCTGAAACCCGTTCCCTTTTTTGCTAGATGGACGAACGTCTCTCCACATGCTCAGTTCTGAGAGATAAGTGTGTGTGAAAGATGTCCTTCACCTAGCTTGTTGGGAACTCAAAGTTTCTTTTCACTTGCAAACTACACTCCATACATATATATGGGGAGGTACTAGCTCCAACTCGGTTTTTACAGTGCAAAATGCAGGAACTTCAAACCGGCACTAGGAAACAGACTGAGAAACCAGAGTAAAAGTTTCTCCTGCAACCCGTTCTTTTTGTGCTAGATGAACGAACGTCTCTCCACATGCTCAGTTCTGAGAGTTAATTGTGTGTGAAAGCCGTCCTTCACCTAGCTTGTTGGGAACACAAAGTTTCTTTTCACTTGCAAACTCCAATCCATACATATACATGGGGAGGTACTAGCTCAAACTCGGTTTTACAGTGCAAACTGCAGGAACTTCAAACCGGCACTAGGAAACAGACTGAGAAACCAGAGTAAAAGTTTCTCCTGCAACCCGTTCCCTTTGTGCTAGATGAACGAAAGTCTCCACAATGCTCAGTTCTGAGAGATAAGTGTGTGTGAAAGCCGTCCTTCACCTAGCTTGTTGGGAACACAAAGTTTCTTTTCAATTGCAAACTCCACTCCATACATATATGTGGAAGGTACTAGCTCCAACTCGGTTTTTACAGTGCAAAATGCAGGAACTTCAAACCGACACTAGGAAACAGACTGAGAAACCAGAGTAAAAGTTTCTCCTGCAACCCGTTCCCTTTGTGCTAGATGAACGAACGTCTCTCCAATTCTCAATTCTGAGAGATAAATGTGTGTGAAAGCCGTCCTTCAACTAGCTTGTTGGGAACACAAAGTTTCTTTTCAGTTGCAAACTCCATTCCGTACATATATATGGGGAGGTACTAACTCCAACTCGGTTTTACAGTGCAAACTGCAGGAACTTCATACCGGCACTAGGAAACAGACTGAGAAATCAAAGTAAATGTTTCCCCTGCAACCCGTTCCCTTTTTTGCTAGATGAACGAACGTCTCTCCACATGCTCAGTTCTGAGAAATAAGTGTGTGTGAAAGCCGTCCTTCACCTAGCTTGTTGGGAACACAAAGTTTCTTTTCAGTTGCAAAATCCACTCCATACATATATATGAGGAAGTACTAGCTCCAACTCGGTTTTACAGTGCAAACTGCAGGAACTTCAAACCGGCACTAGGAAACAGACTGAGAAACCAGAGTAAAAGTTTCTCCTGCAAACCGTTCCTTATGTGCTAGATGAACGAACGTCTCTCCACATGCTCAGTTCTGAGAGATAAGTGTTGGTGAAAGCCGTCCTTCACCTAGCTTGTTGGGAACACAAAGTTTCTTTTCACTTGCAAACTCCACTCCATACATATATATGGGGATGTACTATCTCCAACTCTGTTTTTACAGTGCAAAATGCAGGAAATTCAAACCGGCACTAGGAAACAGTCTGAGAAACCAGAGTAAAAGTTTCTCCTGCAACCCGTTCCTTTTTTTGCTAGATGAACGAACGTCTCTCCACATGCTCAGTTCTGAGAGATAAGTGTGTGTGAAAGCCGTCCGTCACCTAGCTTGTTGGGAACACAAAGTTTCTTTTCACTTGCAAACTCCACTCCATACATATTTTTGGGGAGGAACTAGCTCCAACTCGTGTTTACAGTGAAAACTGCAGGAAATTCAAACCGGCACTAGGAAACAGACTGAGAAACCAGAGTAAAAGTTTCTCCTGCCACCCGTTCCTTTTGTGCTAGATGAACGAACGTCTCTCCACGTGCTCAGTTCTGAGAGATAAGTGTGTGTGAAAGCCGTCCTTCACCTAGCTTGTTGGGAACACAAAGTTTCTTTTCCCTTGCAAACTGCACTCTATACATATATATGGGGATGTACTATCTCCAACTCGGTTTTTACAGTGCAAAATGCAGGAAATTCAAACCGGCACTAGGAAACAGACAGAGAAACCAGAGTAAAAGTTTCTCCTGCAACCCGTTCCTTTTTTTGCTAGATGAACGAACGTCTCTCCACATGCCCAGTTCTGAGAGATATGTGTGTGAAAGCCGTCCTTCACCTAGCTTGTTGGGAACACAAAGTTTCTTTTCACTTGCAAACTCCACTCCATACATATATATGGGGAGGTAATAGCTCCAACACGGTTTTACAGTGCAAACTGCAGGAACTTCAAACCGGCACTAGGAAACAGACTGAGAAACCAGAGTAAAAGTTTCTCCTGTAACCCGTTCCCTTTATGCTAGATGAACGAACTTCTCTCCACATGCTCAGTTCTGAGAGATAAGTGTGTGTGAAAGCCGTACTTCACCTAGCTTGTTGGGAATACAAAGTTTCTTTTCACTTGCAAACTCCACTCCATACATATATATGGGGAGGTAGTATCTCCAACTCGGTTTTTACAGTGCAAAATGCAGGAAATTCAAACCGGCACTAGGAAACAGACTGAGAAACCAGAGTAAAAGTTTCTCCAGCAATCCGTTCCCTTTGTGCTAGATGAACGAACGTCTCTCCACATGCTCAGTTCTGAGAGATAAGTGTGTGTGAAAGCCGTCCTTCACCTAGATTTTTGGGAACACAAACTTTCTTTTCAGTTGCAAAATCCACTCCAAACAAATATATGGGGAGGTACTAGCTCCAACTCGGTTTTACAGTGCAAATTGCAGGAACTTCAAACCGGCACTAGGAAACAGACTGAGAAACCAGAGTAAAAGTTTCTCCTGCAACCCGTTCCCTTTATGCTAGATGAACGAACGTCTCTCCACATGCTCAGTTCTGAGAGATAAGTGTGTGTGAAAGCCGTCCTTCACCTAGCTTGTTGGGAACACAAATTTTATTTTCACTTGCAAACTCCTCTCCATACATATATATGGGGAGGTACTATCTCCAACTCCGTTTTTACAGTGCAAAAAGCAGGAAATTCAAACCGGCACTAGGAAACAGACTGAGAAACCAGAGTAAAAGTTTCTCCTGCAATCCGTTCCCTTTGTGCTAGATGAACGAACGTCTCTCCACATGCTCAGTTCTGAGAGATAATTGTGTGTGAAAGCCGTCCTTCACCTAGCTTGTTGGGAACACTAAGTTTCTTTTCAGTTGCAAACTCCACTCCATACATATATATGGGGATGTACTAGCTCCAACTCTGTTTTACAGTGAAAACTGCAGGAACATCAAACCGGCACTAGGAAACAGACTGAGAAACCAGAGTAAAAGTTTCCCCTGAAACCCGTTCCCTTTTTTGCTAGATGAACGAACGTCTCTCCACATGCTAAGTTCTGAGAGATAAGTGTGTGTGAAAGCCGTCCTTCATCTAGCTTGTTGGGAACACAAAGTTTCTTTTCACTTGCAAACTGCACTCTATACATATATATGGGGATGTACTATCTCCAACTCTGTTTTTACAGTGCAAAATGCAGGAAATTCAAACCGGCACTAGGAAAGAGACTGAGAAACCAGAGTAAAAGTTTCTCCTGCAACCCGTTCCTTTTTTTGCTAGATGAACGAACGTCTCTCCACATGCTCAGTTCTGAGAGATAAGTGTGTGTGAAAGCCGTCCTTCACCTAGCTTGTTGGGAACACAAAGTTTCTTTTCACTTGCAAACTCCAATCCATACATATATATGGGGAGGTACTAGCTCCAACTCGGTTTTACAGTGCAAACTGCAGGAATTTCAAACCGGCACTAGGAAACAGACTGAGAAACCACAGTAAATGTTTCTCCTTCAACCCGTTCCCTTTGTGCTAGATGAACGAACGTCTCTCCACATGCTCAGTTCTGGGAGATAAGTGTGTGAAAGCCGCCCTTCACCTAGCTTGTTGGGAACACAAAGTTTCTTTTCACTTGCAAACTCCACTCCATACATATATATGGGGAGGTAGTATCTCCAACTCGGTTTTTACAGTGCAAAATGCAGGAAATTCAAACCGGCACTAGGAAACAGACTGAGAAACCAGAGTAAAACTTTCTCCAGCAACCCGTTCCCTTTGTGATAGATGAACGAACGTCTCTCCACATGCTCATTTCTGAGAGATAAGTGTGTGTGAAAGCCGTCCTTCACCTAGATTTTTTGGAACACAAACTTTCTTTTCAGTTGCAAAATCCACTCCATATAAATATATGGGGAGGTACAAGCTCCAACTCGATTTTACAGTGCAAACTGCAGGAACTTCAAACCGGCACTAGGAAACAGAC
Source organism: Camelus dromedarius (assembly GCF_036321535.1). Lineage (NCBI taxonomy): Eukaryota > Metazoa > Chordata > Mammalia > Artiodactyla > Camelidae > Camelus > Camelus dromedarius. The sequence continues at coordinate 84,590,796 of NC_087441.1, read as the reverse complement.
TGAGAAACCAGAGTAAAAGTTTCTCCTGCAACCCGTTCCCTTTATGCTAGATGAACGAACGTCTCTCCACATGCTCAGTTCTGAGAGATAAGTGTGTGCGAAAGCCGTCCTTCACCTAGCTTGTTGGGAACACAAATTTTATTTTCACTTGCAAACTCCTCTCCATACATATATATGGGGAGGTACTATCTCCAACTCCGTTTTTACAGTGCAAAAAGCAGGAAATTCAAACCGGCACTAGGAAACAGACTGAGAAACCAGAGTAAAAGTTTCCCCTGCAACCCGTTCCCTTTGTGCAAGATGAACGAACGTCTCTCCACATGCTCAGTTCTGAGAGATAATTGTGTGTGAAAGCCGTCCTTCACCTAGCTTGTTGGGAAAACTAAGTTTCTTTTCAGTTGCAAACTCCACTCCATACATATATATGGGGATGTACTAGCTCCAACTCGGTTTTACAGTGAAAACTGCAGGAACATCAAACCGGCACTAGGAAACAGACTGAGAAACCAGAGTAAAAGTTTCCCCTGAAACCCGTTCCCTTTTTTGCTAGATGAACGAACGTCTCTCCACATGCTAAGTTCTGAGAGATAAGTGTGTGTGAAAGCCGTCCTTCATCTAGCTTGTTGGGAACACAAAGTTTCTTTTCACTTGCAAACTGCACTCTATACATATATATGGGGATGTACTATCTCCAACTCTGTTTTTACAGTGCAAAATGCAGGAAATTCAAACCGGCACTAGGAAACAGACTGAGAAACCAGAGTAAAAGTTTCTCCTGCAACCCGTTCCTTTTTTTGCTAGATGAACGAACGTCTCTCCACATGCTCAGTTCTGAGAGATAAGTGTGTGTGAAAGCCGTCCTTCACCTAGCTTGTTGGGAACACAAAGTTTCTTTTCACTTGCAAACTCCAATCCATACATATATATGGGGAGGTACTAGCTCCAACTCGGTTTTACAGTGCAAACTGCAGGAATTTCAAACCGGCACTAGGAAACAGACTGAGAAACCAGAGTAAATGTTTCTCCTTCAACCCGTTCCCTTTGTGCTAGATGAACGAACGTCTCTCCACATGCTCAGTTCTGGGAGATAAGTGTGTGAAAGCCGCACTTCACCTAGCTTGTTGGGAACACAAAGTTTCTTTTCACTTGCAAACTCCACTCCATACATATATATGGGGAGGTAATAGCTCCAACACGGTTTTACAGTGCAAACTGCAGGAACTTCAAACCGGCACTAGGAAACAGACTGAGAAACCAGAGTAAAAGTTTCTCCTGCAACCCGTTCCCTTTATGCTAGATGAACGAACGTCTCTCCACATGCTCAGTTCTGAGAGATAAGTGTGTGTGAAAGCCGTACTTCACCTAGCTTGTTGGGAACACAAAGTTTCTTTTCACTTTCAAACTCCACTCCATACATATATATGGGGAGGTAGTATCTCCAACTCGGTTTTTACAGTGCAAAATGCAGGAAATTCAAACCGGCACTAGGAAACAGACTGAGAAACCAGAGTAAAAGTTTCTCCTGCAACCCGTTCCCTTTGTGCTAGATGAACGAACGTCTCTCCACATGCTCAGTTCTGAGAGATAAGTGCGTGTGAAAGCCGTTCTTCACCTATCTTTTTGGGAACACTAAGTTTCTTTTCAGTTGCAAACTCCACTCCATACATATATATGGGGAGGTACTAGCTCCAACTCGGTTTTACAGTGAAAACTGCAGGAACTTCAAACCGGCACTATGAAACAGACTGAGAAACCAAAGTAAAGTTTCCCCTGCAACCCGTTCCTTTTGTGCTAGATGAACGAACGTCTCTCCACATACTCAGTTCTGAGAGATAAGTGTGTGTGAAAGCCGTCCTTCAACTAGCTTGTTGGGAACACAAAGATTCTTTTCACTGGCAAACTCCACTCCATACATATATATGGGGAGGTAGTAGCTCCAAATCCGTTTTACAGTGCAAAATGCAGGAACATCAAACCGGCACTAGGAAACAGACTGAGATACCAGAGTAATAGTTTCTCCAGCAACCCGTTCCGTTTGTGCTAGATGAACGATCGTCTCTCCACATGCTCAGTTCTGAGAGATAAGTGTGTGTGAAAGCCGTCCTTCACCTAGCTTGTTGGGAACACAAAGTTTCTTTTCACTTGCAAACTCCACTCCATACATATATATGGGGAGGTACTAGCTCCAACTCGGGTTTACAGTGCAAACTGCAGGAATTTCAAACCGGCACAAGGAAACAGACTGAGAAACCAGAGTAAAAATTTCCCCAGCAACCATTTCCCTTTGTGCTAGATGAACGAACGTCTCTCCACATGCTCAGTTCTGAGAGATAAGTGTGGGTGAAAGCCGTACTTCAACTAGATTGTTGGGAACACAAAGATTCTTTTCACTTGCAAACGCCACTCCATACATATATATGGGGAGGTACTAGCTCCAAATCGGTTTTACAGTGCAAACTGCAGGAACTTCAAACCGGCACTAGGAAACAGACTGAGAAACTAGAGTAAAAGTTTCTCCTGCTTCCCGTTCCCTTTGTGCTAGATGAACGAACGTCTCTCCACATGCTCAGTTCTGAGAGATAAGTGTGTGTGAAAGCCGTCCTTCACCTAGTTTTTGGGAACACAAAGTTTCTTTTCAGTTGCAAACTCCACTCCATACATATGTATGGGGAAGTACTAGCTCCAACTCGGTTTTACAGTGAAAACTGCAGGAACTTCAAACCGGCACTAGGAAACAGACTGAGAAACCAGAGTAAAAGTTTCTCATGCAAACCGTTCCTTTTGTGCTAGATGAACGAACGTCTCTCCACATGCTCAGTTCTGAGAGATAAGTGTGTGTGAAAGCCGTACTTCACCTAGCTTGTTGGGAAACAAAGTTTCTTTTCACTTGCAATCTCCACTCCATACATATATAAGGGGAGGTACAAGCTCCAACTCGGTTTTACAGTGAAAAGTGCAGGAACTTCAAACCGGCACTAGGAAACAGTCTGAGAAACCAGAGTAAAAGTTTCTCCTGCAACCATTTCCCTTTGTGCTAGATGAACGAACGTCTCTCCACATGCTCAATTCTGAGAGATAAATGTGTGTGAAAGCCGTCCTTCACCTAGCTTGTTGGGAACACAAAGTTTCTTTTCACTTGCAAACTCCACTCCATACATATATATGGGGAGGTACTAGCTCCTACACGGTTTTAAAGTGAAAACTGCAGGAACTTCAAAGCGGCACTAGGAAACAGACTTAGAAACCAGAGAAAAAGTTCTGCCTGCAACCCGTTCCCTTTGTGTTAGATGAACGAACGTCTCTCCACATGCTCAGTTCTGAGAGAAAAGTGTATGTGAAAGCCGTCTTTCAACTAGCTTGTTGGGAACACAAAGTTTCTTTTCACTTGCAAACTCCACTCCATACATATATATGGGGAAGTACTAGCTCCTACTCGGGTTTACAGTGAAAACTACAGGAACTTCAAACCGGCACTAGGAAACAGACTGAGAAACCAGAGTAAAAGTTTCTCATTCAACCCGTTCCCTTTGTGCTAGATGAACGAACGTCTCTCCACATGCTCAGTTCTGAGAGATATGTGTGGGTGAAAGCCGTCCTTCACCTAGCTTGTTGGGAACACATAGTTCTTTTTCACTTGCAAACTCCACTCCATACATATATATGGGGAGGTACTAGCTCCAAATCGGTTTTACAGTGCTAACTGCAGGAACTTCAAACCAGCACTAGGAAACAGACTGAGAAACCAGAGTAAAAGTTTCTCTTGCAACACGTTCCTTTTATGCTAGATGAACGAAATTCTCTCCACATGCTCAGTTCTGAGAGATAAGTGTGTGTGAAAGCCGTCCTTCACCTAGCTTGTTGGGAGCTCAAAGATTCTTTTCACTTGCAAACTCCAATCCATACATATATATGGGGAGGTACTATCTCCAACTAGGGTTTTACAGTACAAAATGCAGGAACTTCAAACCGGCACTAGGAAACAGACTGAGAAACCAGAGTAAAAGTTTCTCCTGCAACCCGTTACATTTGTGCTAGATGAACGAACGTCTCTCCACATGCTCAGTTCTGAGAGATAAGTGTGTGTGAAAGCCGTCCTTCACCTAGCTTGTTGGGAACACAAAGTTTCTTTTCACTTGAAAACTCCACTCCATACATATATATGGGGAGGTACTATCTCCAACTCTGTTTTTACAGTGCAAACTGCAGGAATTTCAAACCGGCACTAGGAAACAGACTGAGAAACCAGAGTAAAAGTTTCTCCAGCCACGCGCTCCCTTTGTGCTAGATGAACGAACGTCTCTCCACATGCTAAGATCTGAGAGATAAGTGTGGGTGAAAGCCGTCCTTCACCTTGCTTGTTGGGAACACAAAGTTCCTTTTCAGTTGCAAACTCCACTCCATACATATATATGGGGAGGTACTAGCTCCAACTCGGTTTTACAGTGAAAACTGCAGGAACTTCAAACCGGCACTAGGAAACAGACTGAGAAACCAGAGTAAAAGTTTCTCCTGCAACCCGTTCCCTTTGTGCAAGATGAACGAAAGTCTCTCCACATGCTCAGTTCTGAGAGATAAGTGTGTGTGAAAGCCGTCCTTCACCTAGCTTGTTGGGAACACAAAGTTTCTTTTCACTTGCAAACTCCACTCCATACATACATATGGGGAGGTTCTAGCTCCAACTCGGGTTTACAGTGCAAACAGCAGGAACTTCAAACCGGCACTAGGAAACAGACTGAGAAACCAGAGAAAAAGTTTCTCCTGCAACCCGTTCCCTTTGTGCTAGATGAACGAACGTCTCTCCACATGCTCATTTCTTAGAGATAAGTGTGGGTGAAAGCCGTCCTTCAACTAGCTTGTTGGGAACACAAAGTTTCTTTTCACTTGCAAAATCCACTCCATACGTATTTATGGGGAGGTACTAGCTCCAACTCGTGTTTACAGTGAAAACTGCAGGAACTTCAAACCGGCACTAGGAAACAGACTGAGAAACCAGAGTAAAAGTTTCTCCTGCAACCCGTTCCTTTTGTGCTAGATGAACGAACATCTCTCATCATGCTCAGTTCTGAGAGATAAGTGTGTGTGAAAGCCGTCCTTCACCAAGCTTGTTGGGAACACAAAGTTTCTTTTCACTGGCAAACTCCACTCCATACATATATATGGGGAGGTAGTAGCTCCAAATCAGTTTTACAGTGCAAATTGCAGGAACATCAAACCGGCACTAGGAAACAGACTGAGATACCAGAGTAAAAGTTTCTCCTGCAACCCGTTCCGTTTGTGCTAGATGAACGATCGTCTCTCCATATGCTCAGTTCTGAGAGATAAGTGTGTGTGAAAGCCGTCCTTCACCTAGCTTGTTGGGAACACAAAGTTTCTTTTCACTTGCAAACTCCACTCCATACATATATATGGGGAGGTACTAGCTCCAACTCGGTTTTACAGTGCAAACTGCAGGAATTTCAAACCGGCACAAGGAAACAGATTGAGAAACCAGAGTAAAAATTTCTCCAGCAACCATTTCCCTTTGTGCTAGATGAACGAACGTCTCTCCACATGCTCATTTCTGAGAGATAAGTGTGGGTGAAAGCCGTCCTTCACCTAGCTTGTTGGGAACACAAAGATTCTTTTCACTGGCAAACTCCACTCCATACATATATATGGGGAGGTAGTAGCTCCAAATCAGTTTTACAGTGCAAACTGCAGGAACATCAAACCGGCACTAGGAAACAGACTGAGATACCAGAGTAAAAGTTTCTCCTGCAACCCGTTCCGTTTGTGCTAGATGAACGATCGTCTCTCCATATGCTCAGTTCTGAGAGATAAGTGTGTGTGAAAGCCGTCCTTCACCTAGCTTGTTGGGAACACAAAGTTTCTTTTCACTTGCAAACTCCACTCCATACATATATATGGGGAGGTACTAGCTCCAACTCGGTTTTACAGTGCAAACTGCAGGAATTTCAAACCGGCACAAGGAAACAGACTGAGAAACCAGAGTAAAAATTTCTCCAGCAACCATTTCCCTTTGTGCTAGATGAACGAACGTCTCTCCACATGCTCATTTCTGAGAGATAAGTGTGGGTGAAAGCCGTCCTTCACCTAGCTTGTTGGGAACACAAAGATTCTTTTCACTTGCAAACGCCACTCCATACATATATATGGGGAGGTACTAGCTCCAAATCGGTTTTACAGTGCAAACTGCAGGAACTTCAAACCGGCACTAGGAAACAGACTGAGAAACCAGAGTAAAAGTTTCTCCTGCATCCCGTTCCCTTTGTGCTAGATGAACGAACGTCTCTCCACATGCTCAGTTCTGAGAGATAAGTGTGTGTGAAAGCCGTACTTCACCTAGCTTTTTGGGAACACAAAGTTTCTTTTCAGTTGCAAACACCACTCCATACATATGTATGGGGAGGTACTAGCTCCAACTCGGTTTTACAGTGAAAACTGCAGGAACTTCAAACCGGCACTAGGAAACAGACTGAGAAACCAGAGTAAAAGTTTCTCCTGCAAACCGTTCCTTTTGTGCTAGATGATCGAACGTCTCTCCACATGCTCAGTTCTGAGAGATAAGTGTGTGTGAAAGCCGTACTTCACCTAGCTTGTTGGGAACACAAAGTTTCTTTTCAGTTGCAAACTCCACTCCGTACATATATATGGGGAGGTACTAGCTCCAACTCGGTTTTACAGTGCTAACTACAGGAACTTCAAAACAGCACTAGGAAACAGACTGAGAAACCAGAGTAAAAGTTTCTCCTGCAACCCGTTCCCTTTGTGCTAGATGAACGAACGTCTCTCCACATGCTCAGTTCTGGAGATAAGTGTGTGTGAAAGCCGTCCTTCACCTAGCTTGTTGGGAAACAAAGATTCTTTTCACTTGCAATCTCCACTCCATACATATATAAGGGGAGGTACAAGCTCCAAATCGGTTTTACAGTGAAAAGTGCAGGAACTTCAAACCGGCACTAGGAAACAGTCTGAGAAACCAGAGTAAAAGTTTCTCCTGCAACCATTTCCCTTTGTGCTAGATGAACGAACGTCTCTCCACATGCTCAGTTCTGAGAGATAAGTGTGTGTGAAAGCCGTCCTTCACCTAGCTTGTTGGGAACACAAAGTTTCTTTTAACTTGCAAACTCCACTCCATACATATATATGGGGAGGTACTAGCTCCAACTCGGTTTTACAGTGAAAAATGCAGGAACTTCAAACCGGCACTAGGAAACAGACTGAGAAAAAAGAGTAAAAGTTTCTCCTGCAACCCGTTCCCTTTGTGCTAGATGAACGAACTTCTCTCCACATGCTCAGTTCTGAGAGATAGGTGTGTGTGAATCCGTCCTTCACCTATCTTGTTGGGAACAAAAAGTTTCTTTTCACTTGCAGACTCCACTCCATACATATATATGGGGAAGTACTAGCTCCTACTCGGGTTTACAGTGAAAACTACAGGAAATTCAAACCGGCACTAGGAAACAGACTGAGAAACCAGAGTAAAAGTTTCAACTGCAACCCGTTCCCTTTGTGCTAGATGAACGAACGTCTCTCCACATGCTCAGTTCTGAGAGATAAGTGTGTGTGAAAGCCGTCCTTCAACTAGCTTGTTGGGAACACAAAGTTTCTTTTTACTTGCAAACTCCACTCCATACATATATATGGGGCGGTACAAGCTACAACTCGGTTTTACAGTTAAAACTGCAGGAAATTCAAACCGGCACTAGGAAACAGACTGAGAAACCAGAGTAAAAGTTTCTCCTGCAACCCGTTCCCTTTGTGCTAGATGAACGAACGTCTCTCCACATGCTCATTTCTGAGAGATAAGTGTGTGTGAAAGCCGTCCTTCACCTAGCTTGTTGGGAACACAAAGTTTCTTTTCACTTGCAAACTCCACTCCATACATATTTATGGGGAGGTACTAGCTCCAACTCGTGTTTACAGTGAAAACTGCAGGAACTTCAAACCGGCAATAGGAAACAGACTGAGAAACCAGAGTAAAAGTTTCTCCTGCAACCCGTTCCTTTTGTGCTAGATGAACGAACGTCTCTCCACATGCTCAGTTCTGAGAGATAAGTGTGTGTGAAAGCCGTCCTTCACCTAGCTTGTTGGGAACACAAAGTTTCTTTTCACTGGCAAACTCCACTCCATACATATATATGGGGAGGTAGTAGCTCCAAATCAGTTTTACAGTGCAAAATGCAGGAACATCAAACCGGCACTAGGAAACAGACTGAGATACCAGAGTAAAAGTTTCTCCTGCAACCCGTTCCGTTTGTGCTAGATGAACGATCGTCTCTCCACATGCTCAATTCTGAGAGATAAGTGTGTGTGAAAGCCGTTCTTCACCTAGCTTGTTGGGAACACAAAGTTTCTTTTCACTTGCAAACTCCACTCCTTACATATATATGGGTAGGTACTAGCTCCAACTCGGTTTTACAGTGCAAACTGCAGGAATTTCAAACAGGCACAATTAAACAGACTGAGAAACCAGAGTAAAAATTTCTCCAGCAACCATTTCCCTTTGTGCTAGATGAACGAACGTCTCTCCACATGCTCATTTCTGAGAGATAAGTGTGGGTGAAAGCCGTACTTCAACTAGATTGTTGGGAACACAAAGATTCTTTTCACTTGCAAACGCCACTCCATACATATATATGGGGAGGTACTAGCTCCAAATCGGTTTTACAGTGCATACTGCAGGAACTTCAAACCGGCACTAGGAAACAGACTGAGAAACTAGAGTAAAAGTTTCTCCTGCATCCCGTTCCCTTTGTGCTAGATGAACGAACGTCTCTCCACATGCTCAGTTCTGAGAGATAAGTGTGTGTGAAAGCCGTCATTCACCTAGTTTTTGGGAACACAAAGTTTCTTTTCAGTTGCAAACTCCACTCCATACATATGTATCGGGAAGTACTAGCTCCAACTCGGTTTTTCAGTGAAAACTGCAGGAACTTCAAACCGGCACTAGGAAACAGACTGAGAAACCAGAGTAAAAGTTTCTCCTGCAAACCGTTCCTTTTGTGCTAGATGAACGAACGTCTCTCCACATGCTCAGTTCTGAGAGATAAGTGTGTGTGAAAGCCGTACTTCACCTAGCTTGTTGGGAACACAAAGTTTCTTTTCAGTTGCAATCCCCACTCCGTACATATATATGGGGAGGTACTAGCTCCAACTCGGTTTTACAGTGCTAACTGCAGGAACTTCAAAACAGCACTAGGAAACAGACTGAGAAACCAGAGTAATAGTTTCTCCTGCAACCCGTTCCCTTTGTGCTAGATGAACGAACGTCTCTCCACATGCTCAGTTCTAGAGATAAGTGTGTGTGAAAGCCGTCCTTCACCTAGCTTGTTGGGAAACAAAGTTTCTTTTCACTTGCAATCTCCACTCCATACATATATAAGGGGAGGTACAAGCTCCAACTCGGTTTTACAGTGAAAAGTGCAGGAACTTCAAACCGGCACTAGGAAACAGTCTGAGAAACCAGAGTAAAAGTTTCTCCTGCAAACATTTCCCTTTGTGCTAGATGAACGAACGTCTCTCCACATGCTCAATTCTGAGAGATAAGTGTGTGTGAAAGCCGTCCTTCACCTAGCTTGTTGGGAACGCAAATTTTCTTTTCACTTGCAAACTCCACTCCATACATATATATGGGGAGGTACTAGCTCCTACACGGTTTTAAAGTGAAAACTGCAGGAACTTCAAAGCGGCACTAGGAAACAGACTTAGAAACCAGAGAAAAAGTTCCGCCTGCAACCCGTTCCCTTTGTGCTAGATGAACGAACGTCTCTCCACATGCTCAGTTCTGAGAGAAAAGTGTGTGTGAAAGCCGTCTTTCAACTAGCTTGTTGGGAACACAAAGTTTCTTTTAACTTGCAAACTCCACTCCATACATATATATGGGGAGGTACTAGCTCCAACTCGGTTTTACAGTGAAAACTGCAGGAACTTCAAACCGGCACTAGGAAACAGACTGAGAAAAAAGAGTAAAAGTTTCTCCTGCAACCCGTTCCCTTTGTGCTAGATGAACGAACTTCTCTCCACATGCTCAGTTCTCAGAGATAGGTGTGTGTGAAATCCGTCCTTCACCTATCTTGTTGGGAACAAAATGTTTCTTTTCACTTGCAAACTCCACTCCATACATATATATGGGGAAGTACTAGCTCCTACTCGGGTGTACAGTGAAAACTACAGGAACTTCAAAACGGCACTAGGAAACAGACTGAGAAACCAGAGTAAAAGTTTCACCTGCAACCCGTTCCCTTTGTGCTAGATGAACGAACGTCTCTCCACATGCTCAGTTCTGAGAGATAAGTGTGTGTGAAAGCCGTCCTTCAACTAGCTTGTTGGGAACACAAAGTTTCTTTTCACTTGCAAACTCCACTCCATACATATATATGGGGCGGTACAAGCTCCAACTCGGTTTTACAGTGCAAACTGCACGAATTTCAAACCTGCACTAGGAAACAGACTGAGAAACCAGAGTAAAAGTTTCTCCTTCAACCCGTTCCCTTTGTGCTAGATGAACGAACGTCTCTCCACATGCTCAGTTCTGAGAGATATGTGTGGGTGAAAGCCGTCCTTCACCTAGCTTGTTGGGAACACAAAGTTCTTTTTCACTTGCAAACTCCACTCCATACATATATATGGGGAGGTACTAGCTCCAAATCGGTTTTACAGTGCTAACTGCAGGAACTTCAAACCAGCACTAGGAAACAGACTGAGAAACCAGAGTAAAAGTTTCTCTTGCAACACGTTCCCTTTATGCTAGATGAACGAAATTCTCTCCACATGCTCAGTTCTGAGAGATAAGTGTGTGTGAAAGCCGTCCTTCACCTAGCTTGTTGGGAGCTCAAAGATTCTTTTCACTTGCAAACTCCAATCCATACATATATATGGGGAGGTACTATCTCCAACTAGTGTTTTACAGTACAAAATGCAGGAACTTCAAACCGGCACTAGGAAACAGACTGAGAAACCAGAGTAAAAGTTTCTCCTGCAACCCGTTACATTTGTGCTAGATGAACGAAAGTCTCTCCACATGCTCAGTTCTGAGAGATAAGTGTGTGTGAAAGCCGTCCTTCACCTAGCTTGTTGGGAACACAAAGTTTCTTTTCACTTGCAAACTCCACTCCATACATATATATGGGGAGGTACTATCTCCAACTCTGTTTTTACAGTGCAAACTGCAGGAATTTCAAACCGGCACTAGGAAACAGACTGAGAAACCAGAGTAAAAATTTCTCCTGCAACCCGTTCCCTTTGTGCTAGATGAACGAACGTCTCTCCACTTGCTCATTTCTGAGAGATAAGTGTGTGTGAAAGCCGTCCTTCACCTAGCTAGTTGGAAACACAAAGTTTATTTTCAGTTGCAAACTCCACACCATACATATATATGGGGAGGTTCTAGCTCCAACTCGGTTTTACAGTGCAAACGGCAGGAACTTCAAACCGGCACTAGGAAACAGACTGAGAAACCAGAGTAAAAGTTTCTCCTGCAACCCGTTCCCTTTGTGCTAGATGAACGAACTTCTCTCCACATGCTCAGTTCTGAGAGATAGGTGTGTGTGAAATCCGTCCTTCACCTAGCTTGTTGGGAACACAAAGTTTCTTTTCACTTGCAAACTCCACTCCATACATATATATGGGGAAGTACTAGCTCCTACTCGGGTTTACAGTGAAAACTACAGGAACTTCAAACCGGCACTAGGAAACAGACTGAGAAACCAGAGTAAAAGTTTCACCTGCAACCCGTTCCCTTTGTGCTAGATGAACGAACGTCTCTCCACATGCTCAGTTCTGAGAGATAAGTGTGTGTGAAAGCCGTCCTTCAACTAGCTTGTTGGGAACACAAAGATTCTTTTCACTTGCAAACTCCACTCCATACATATATATGGGGCGGTACTAGCTACAACTCGGTTTTACAGTGAAAACTGCAGGAACTTCAAACTGGCACTAGGAAACAGACTGAGAAACCAGAGTAAAAGTTTCTCCTGCAACCCGTTCCCTTTGTGCTAGATGAACGAACGTCTCTCCACATGCTCAGTTCTGAGAGTGAAGTGTGTGTGAAAGCCATCCTTCACCTAGCTTGTTGGGAACACAAAGTTTCTTTTCAGTTGCAAACTCCACTCCGTACATATATATGGGGAGGTTCTAGCTCCAACTCGGTTTTACAGTGCAAACGGCAGGAACTTCAAACCGGCACTAGGAAACAGACTGAGAAACCAGAGTAAAAGTTTCTCCTGCAACCCGTTCCCTTTGTGCTAGATGAACGAACGTCTCTCCACATGCTCAGTTCTGAGAGTGAAGTGTGTGTGAAAGCCGTCCTTCACCTAGCTTGTTGGAAACACAAAGTTTATTTTCAGTTGCAAACTCCACTCCGTACATATATATGGGGAGGTTCTAGCTCCAACTCGGTTTTACAGTGCAAACGGCAGGAACTTCAAACCGGCACTAGGAAACAGACTGAGAAACCAGAGTAAAAGTTTCTCCTGCAACCCGTTCCCTTTGTGCTAAATGAACTAACGTCTCTCCACGTGCTCATTTCTGAGAGATAAGTGTGTGTGAAAGCCGTCCTTCACCTAGTTTTTTGGGAACACAAAGTTTCTTTTTAATTGCAAAATCCAGTCCATACATATATATGGGGAGGTACTAGTTCCAACTCGGTTTTACAGTGAAAACTGCAGGAACTTCAAACCGGCACTAGGAAACAGACTGAGAAACCAGAGTAAAAGTTTCTCCTGCAACTCGTTCCTTTTGTGCTAGATGAACGAACGTTTCTCCACATGCTAAGTTCTGAGAGATAATTGTGTGTGAAAGCCGTCCTTCACTTAACTTGTTGGGAACACAAAGTTTCTTTTCACTTGCAAAATCCAATCCATACATATATATGGGGAGGTTCTAGCTCCAACTCGGTTTTACAGTGCAAAATGCAGGAACTTCAAACAGGCACTAGGAAACAGACTGAGAAACCAGAGTAAATGTTTCTCCTGCAACCCGTTCACTTTATGCTAGATGAACGAACGTATCTCCACATGCTCAGATCTGAGAGATAAGTGTGTGTGAAGCCGTCCTTCACCTAGATTGTTGGGAACTCAAAGTTTCTTTTCAGTTACAAATTCCACTCCGTACATATATATGGGGATGTACAAGCTCCAACTCGGTTTTACATTGCAAGCTGCAGGAACTTCAAACCGGCACTAGGAAACAGACTGAGGAACCAGAGTAAAAGTTTCCCCTGCAACCCGTTCCATTTTTTGCTAGATGAACGAAAGTCTCTCCACTTGCTCAGTTCTGAGAGATAAGTGTGTGTGAAAGCCGTACTTCACCTAGCTTTTTGGGAACACAAAGTTTCTTTTCAGTTGCAAAATCCACTCCATACATATATATGGGGAGGTACTAGCTCCAACTCTGTTTTACAGTGAAAACTGCAGGAACTTCAAACCGGCACTAGGAAACAGACTGAGAAACCAGAGTAAAAGTTTCTCCTGCAACTCGTTCACTTTGTGCTAGATGAACGAACGTCTCTCCACATGCTCATTTCTGAGAGATAAGTGTGTGTGAAAGCCGTCCTTCACCTAGCTTGTTGGGAACACAAAGATTCTTTTCACTTGCAAACGCCACTCCATACATATATATGGGGAAGTACTAGCTCCAAATCGGTTTTACAGTGCAAACTGCAGGAACTTCAAACCGGCACTAGGAAACAGACTGAGAAACCAGAGTAAAAATTTCTCCTGTATCCCGTTCCCTTTGTGCTAGATGAACGAACGTCTCTCCACATGCTCAGTTCTGAGAGATAAGTGTGTGTGAGAGCCGTCCTTCACCTAGCTTGTTGGGAACACAAAGTTTCTTTTCACTTGCAAACTCCACTCCATACATATATATGGGGAGGTACTAGCTCCAACTCGGTTTTACAGTGCAAACTGCAGGAATTTCAAACCGGCACAAGGAAACAGACTGAGAAACCAGAGTAAAAATTTCTCCAGCAACCATTTCCCTTTGTGCTAGATGAACGAACGTCTCTCCACATGCTCATTTCTGAGAGATAAGTGTGGGTGAAAGCCGTCCTTCACCTAGCTTGTTGGGAACACAAAGATTCTTTTCACTTGCAAACGCCACTCCATACATATATATGGGGAGGTACTAGCTCCAAATCGGTTTTACAGTGCAAACTGCAGGATCTTCAAACCGGCACTAGGAAACAGACTGAGAAACCAGAGTAAAAGTTTCTCCTGCATCCCGTTCCCTTTGTGCTAGATGAACGAACGTCTCTCCACATGCTCAGTTCTGAGAGATAAGTGTGTGTGAAAGCCGTACTTCACCTAGCTTTTTGGGAACACAAAGTTTCTTTTCAGTTGCAAACACCACTCCATACATATGTATGGGGAGGTACTAGCTCCAACTCGGTTTTACAGTGAAAACTGCAGGAACTTCAAACCGGCACTAGGAAACAGACTGAGAAACCAGAGTAAAAGTTTCTCCTGCAAACCGTTCCTTTTGTGCTAGATGATCGAACGTCTCTCCACATGCTCAGTTCTGAGAGATAAGTGTGTGTGAAAGCCGTACTTCACCTAGCTTGTTGGGAACACAAATTTTCTTTTCAGTTGCAAACTCCACTCCGTACATATATATGGGGAGGTACTAGCTCCAACTCGGTTTTACAGTGCTAACTGCAGGAACTTCAAAACAGCACTAGGAAACAGACTGAGAAACCAGAGTAAAAGTTTCTCCTGCAACCCGTTCCCTTTGTGCTAGATGAACGAACGTCTCTCCACATGCTCAGTTCTGGAGATAAGTGTGTGTGAAAGCCGTCCTTCACCTAGCTTGTTGGGAAACAAAGATTCTTTTCACTTGCAATCTCCACTCCATACATATATAAGGGGAGGTACAAGCTCCAACTCGGTTTTACAGTGAAAAGTGCAGGAACTTCAAACCGGCACTAGGAAAAAGTCTGAGAAACCAGAGTAAAAGTTTCTCCTGCAACCATTTCCCTTTGTGCTAGATGAACGAACGTCTCTCCACATGCTCAGTTCTGAGAGATAATTGTGTGTGAAAGCCGTCCTTCACCTAGCTTGTTGGGAACACAAAGTTTCTTTTAACTTGCAAACTCCACTCCATACATATATATGGGGAGGTACTAGCT
The DNA here is from genome assembly GCF_036321535.1 of Camelus dromedarius. NCBI lineage: Eukaryota > Metazoa > Chordata > Mammalia > Artiodactyla > Camelidae > Camelus > Camelus dromedarius. The sequence continues at coordinate 84,575,669 of NC_087441.1, read as the reverse complement.
CCAACTCGGTTTTACAGTGAAAACTGCAGGAACTTCAAACCGGCACTGGGAAACTGACTGAGAAAAAAGAGTAAAAGTTTCTCCTGCAACCCGTTCCCTTTGTGCTAGATGAACGAACTTCTCTCCACATGCTCAGTTCTGAGAGATAGGTGTGTGTGAATCCGTCCTTCACCTATCTTGTTGGGAACACAAAGTTTCTTTTCACTTGCAGACTCCACTCCATACATATATATGGGGAAGTACTAGCTCCTACTCGGGTTTACAGTGAAAACTACAGGAACTTCAAACCGGCACTAGGAAACAGACTGAGAAACCAGAGAAAAGTTTCACCTGCAACCCGTTCCCTTTGTGCTAGATGAACGAACGTCTCTCCACATGCTCAGTTCTGAGAGATAAGTGTGTGTGAAAGCCGTCCTTCAACTAGCTTGTTGGGAACACAAAGTTTCTTTTCACTTGCAAACTCCACTCCATACATATATATGGGGCGGTACAAGCTACAACTCGGTTTTACAGTTAAAACTGCAGGAAATTCAAACCGGCACTAGGAAACAGACTGAGAAACCAGAGTAAAAGTTTCTCCTGCAACCCGTTCCCTTTGTGCTAGATGAACGAACGTCTCTCCACATGCTTATTTCTGAGAGATAAGTGTGTGTGAAAGCCGTCCTTCACCTAGCTTGTTGGGAACACAAAGTTTCTTTTCACTTGCAAACTCCACTCCATACATATTTATGGGGAGGTACTAGCTCCAACTCGTGTTTACAGTGAAAACTGCAGGAACTTCAAACCGGCACTAGGAAACAGACTGAGAAACCAGAGTAAAAGTTTCTCCTGCAACCCGTTCCTTTTGTGCTAGATGAACGAACGTCTCTCCACATGCTCAGTTCTGAGAGAGAAGTGTGTGTGAAAGCCGTCCTTCACCTAGCTTGTTGGGAACACAAAGATTCTTTTCACTGGCAAACTCCACTCCATACATATATATGGGGAGGTAGTAGCTCCAAATCAGTTTTACAGTGCAAAATGCAGGAACATCAAACCGGCACTAGGAAACAGAATGAGATACCAGAGTAAAAGTTTCTCCTGCAACCCGTTCCGTTTGTGCTAGATGAACGATCGTCTCTCCACATGCTCAGTTCTGAGAGATAAGTGTGTGTGAAAGCCATCCTTCACCTAGCTTGTTGGGAACACAAAGTTTCTTTTCACTTGCAAACTCCACTCCATACATATATATGGGGAGGTACTAGCTCCAACTCGGTTTTACAGTGCAAACTGCAGGAATTTCAAACCGGCACAAGGAAACAGACTGAGAAACCAGAGTAAAAATTTCTCCAGCAACCATTTCCCTTTGTGCTAGATGAACGAAAGTCTCTCCACATGCTCATTTCTGAGAGATAAGTGTGGGTGAAAGCCGTACTTCAACTAGATTGTTGGGAACACAAAGATTCTTTTCACTTGCAAACGCCACTCCATACATATATATGGGGAGGTACTAGCTCCAAATCGGTTTTACAGTGCAAACTGCAGGAACTTCAAACCGGCACTAGGAAACAGACTGAGAAACTAGAGTAAAAGTTTCTCCTGCATCCCGTTCCCTTTGTGCTAGATGAACGAACGTCTCTCCACATGCTCAGTTCTGAGAGATAAGTGTGTGTGAAAGCCGTCCTTCACCTAGTTTTTGGGAACACAAAGTTTCTTTTCAGTTGCAAACTCCACTCCATACATATGTATGGGGAAGTACTAGCTCCAACTCGGTTTTACAGTGAAAACTGCAGGAACTTCAAACCGGCACTAGGAAACAGACTGAGAAACCAGAGTAAAAGTTTCTCCTGCAAACCGTTCCTTTTGTGCTAGATGAACGAACGTCTCTCCACATGCTCAGTTCTGAGAGATAAGTGTGTGTGAAAGCCGTACTTCACCTAGCTTGTTTGGAACACAAAGTTTCTTTTCAGTTGCAATCCCCATTCCGTACATATATATGGGGAGGTACTAGCTCCAACTCGGTTTTACAGTGCTAACTGCAGGAACTTCATAACAGCACTAGGAAACAGACTGAGAAACCAAAGTAATAGTTTCTCCTGCAACCCGTTCCCTTTGTGCTAGATGAACGAACGTCTCTCCACATGCTCAGTTCTAGAGATAAGTGTGTGTGAAAGCCGTCCTTCACCTAGCTTGTTGGGAAACAAAGTTTCTTTTCACTTGCAATCTCCACTCCATACATATATAAGGGGAGGTACAAGCTCCAACTCGGTTTTACAGTGAAAAGTGCAGGAACTTCAAACCGGCACTAGGAAACAGTCTGAGAAACCAGAGTAAAAGTTTCTCCTGCAACCATTTCCCTTTGTGCTAGATGAACGAACGTCTCTCCACATGCTCAATTCTGAGAGATAAGTGTGTGTGAAAGCCGTCCTTCACCTAGCTTGTTGGGAACACAAATTTTCTTTTCACTTGCAAACTCCACTCCTTACATATATATGGGGAGGTACTAGCTCCTACACGGTTTTAAAGTGAAAACTGCAGGAACTTCAAAGCGGCACTAGGAAACAGACTTAGAAACCAGAGAAAAAGTTCCGCCTGCAACCCGTTCCCTTTGTGCTAGATGAACGAACGTCTCTCCACATGCTCAGTTCTGAGAGAAAAGTGTGTGTGAAAGCCGTCTTTCAACTAGCTTGTTGGGAACACAAAGTTTCTTTTAACTTGCAAACTCCACTCCATACATATATATGGGGAGGTACTAGCTCCAACTCGGTTTTACAGTGAAAACTGCAGGAAATTCAAACCGGCACTAGGAAACAGACTGAGAAAAAAGAGTAAAAGTTTCTCCTGCAACCCGTTCCCTTTGTGCTAGATGAACGAACTTCTCTCCACATGCTCAGTTCTGAGAGATAGGTGTGTGTGAAATCCGTCCTTCACCTATCTTGTTGGAAACACAAAGTTTCTTTTCACTTGCAAACTCCACTCCATACATATATATGGGGAAGTACTAGCTCCTACTCGGGTTTACAGTGAAAACTACAGGAACTTCAAACCGGCACTAGGAAACAGACTGAGAAACCAGAGTAAAAGTTTCACCTGCAACCCGTTCCCTTTGTGCTAGATGAACGAACGTCTCCCCACATGCTCAGTTCTGAGAGATAAGTGTGTGTGAAAGCCGTCCTTCAACTATCTTGTTGGGAACACAAAGTTTCTTTTCATTGCAAACTCCACTCCATACATATATATGGGGCGGTACAAGCTCCAACTCGGTTTTACAGTGCAAACTGCACGAATTTCAAACCTGCACTAGGAAACAGACTGAGAAACCAGAGTAAAAGTTTCTCCTTCAACCCGTTCCCTTTGTGCTAGATGAACGAACGTCTCTCCACATGCTCAGTTCTGAGAGATATGTGTGGGTGAAAGCCGTCCTTCACCTAGCTTGTTGGGAACACAAAGTTCTTTTTCACTTGCAAACTCCACTCCATACATATATATGGGGAGGTACTAGCTCCAAATCGGTTTTACAGTGCTAACTGCAGGAACTTCAAACCAGCACTAGGAAACAGACTGAGAAACCAGAGTAAAAGTTTCTCTTGCAACACGTTCCCTTTATGCTAGATGAACGAAATTCTCTCCACATGCTCAGTTCTGAGAGATAAGTGTGTGTGAAAGCCGTCCTTCACCTAGCTTCTTGGGAGCACAAAGATTCTTTTCACTTGCAAACTCCAATCCATACATATATATGGGGAGGTACTATCTCCAACTAGTGTTTTACAGTACAAAATGCAGGAACTTCAAACCGGCACTAGGAAACAGACTGAGAAACCAGAGTAAAAGTTTCTCCTGCAACCCGTTACATTTGTGCTAGATGAACGAAAGTCTCTCCACATGCTCAGTTCTGAGAGATAAGTGTGTGTGAAAGCCGTCCTTCACCTAGCTTGTTGGGAACACAAAGTTTCTTTTCACTTGCAAACTCCACTCCATACATATATATGGGGAGGTACTATCTCCAACTCTGTTTTTACAGTGCATACTGCAGGAATTTCAAACCGGCACTAGGAAACAGACTGAGAAACCAGAGTAAAAGTTTCTCCTGCAACCCGTTCCTTTGTGCTAAATGAACGAACGTCTCTCCACATGCTCATTTCTGAGAGATAAGTGTGTGTGAAAGCCGTCCTTCACCTAGTTTTTTGGGAACACAAAGTTTCTTTTTAATTGCAAAATCCAGTCCATACATATATATGGGGAGGTACTAGTTCCAACTCGGTTTTACAGTGAAAACTGCAGGAACTTCAAACCGGCACTAGGAAACAGACTGAGAAACCAGAGTAAAAGTTTCTCCTGCAACACGTTCCTTTTGTGCTAGATGAACGAACGTTTATCCACATGCTAAGTTCTGAGAGATAAGTGTGTGTGAAAGCCGTCCTTCACTTAACTTGTTGGGAACACAAAGTTTCTTTTCACTTGCAAAATCCAATCCATACATATATATGGGGAGGTTCTAGCTCCAACTCGGTTTTACAGTGCAAAATGCAGGAACTTCAAACCGGCACTAGGAAACAGACTGAGAAACCAGAGTAAAAGTTTCTCCTGCAACCCGTTCAATTTGTGCTAGATGAACGAACTTCTCTCCACATGCTCAGTTCTGAGAGATAGGTGTGTGTGAAATCCGTCCTTCACCTAGCTTGTTGGGAACACAAAGTTTCTTTTCACTTGCAAACTCCACTCCATACATATATATGGGGAAGTACTAGCTCCTACTCGGGTTTACAGTGAAAACTACAGGAACTTCAAACCGGCACTAGGAAACAGACTGAGAAACCAGAGTAAAAGTTTCACCTGCAACCCGTTCCCTTTGTGCTAGATGAACGAACGTCTCTCCACCTGCTCAGTTCTGAGAGATAAGTGTGTGTGAAAGCCGTCCTTCAACTAGCTTGTTGGGAACACAAAGTTTCTTTTCACTTGCAAACTCCACTCCATACATATATATGGGGAGGTACTAGCTCCAAATCGGTTTTACAGTGCTAACTGCAGGAACTTCAAACCAGCACTAGGAAACAGACTGAGAAACCAGAGTAAAAGTTTCTCTTGCAACACGTTCCCTTTATGCTAGATGAACGAAATTCTCTCCACATGCTCAGTTCTGAGAGATAAGTGTGTGTGAAAGCCGTCCTTCACCTAGCTTGTTGGGAGCACAAAGATTCTTTTCACTTGCAAACTCCAATCCATACATATATATGGGGAGGTACTATCTCCAACTAGTGTTTTACAGTACAAAATGCAGGAACTTCAAACCGGCACTAGGAAACAGACTGAGAAACCAGAGTAAAAGTTTCTCCTGCAACCCGTTACATTTGTGCTAGATGAACGAAAGTCTCTCCACATGCTCAGTTCTGAGAGATAAGTGTGTGTGAAAGCCGTCCTTCACCTAGCTTGTTGGGAACACAAAGTTTCTTTTCACTTGCAAACTCCACTCCATACATATATATGGGGAGGTACTATCTCCAACTCTGTTTTTACAGTGCAAACTGCAGGAATTTCAAACCGGCACTAGGAAACAGACTGAGAAACCAGAGTAAAAATTTCTCCTGCAACCCGTTCCCTTTGTGCTAGATGAACGAACGTCTCTCCACTTGCTCATTTCTGAGAGATAAGTGTGTGTGAAAGCCGTCCTTCACCTAGCTAGTTGGAAACACAAAGTTTATTTTCAGTTGCAAACTCCACACCATACATTTATATGGGGAGGTTCTAGCTCCAACTCGGTTTTACAGTGCAAACGGCAGGAACTTCAAACCGGCACTAGGAAACAGACTGAGAAACCAGAGTAAAAGTTTCTCCTGCAACCCGTTCCCTTTGTGCTAAATGAACGAACGTCTCTCCACATGCTCATTTCTGAGAGATAAGTGTGTGTGAAAGCCGTACTTCACCTAGTTTTTTGGGAACACAAAGTTTCTTTTTAATTGCAAAATCCAGTCCATACATATATATGGGGAGGTACTAGTTCCAACTCGGTTTTACAGTGAAAACTGCAGGAACTTCAAACCGGCACTAGGAAACAGACTGAGAAACCAGAGTAAAAGTTTCTCCTGCAACACGTTCCTTTTGTGCTAGATGAACGAACGTTTCTCCACATGCTAAGTTCTGAGAGATAAGTGTGTGTGAAAGCCGTCCTTCACTTAACTTGTTGGGAACACAAAGTTTCTTTTCACTTGCAAAATCCAATCCATACATATATATGGGGAGGTTCTAGCTCCAACTCGTTTTTACAGTGCAAAATGCAGGAACTTCAAACCGGCACTAGGAAACAGACTGAGAAACCAGAGTAAAAGTTTCTCCTGCAACCCGTTCACTTTGTGCTAGATGAACGAACTTCTCTCCACATGCTCAGTTCTGAGAGATAGGTGTGTGTGATATCCGTCCTTCACCTAGCTTGTTGGGAACACAAAGTTTCTTTTCACTTGCAAACTCCACTCCATACATATATATGGGGAAGTACTAGCTCCTACTCGGGTTTACAGTGAAAACTACAGGAACTTCAAACCGGCACTAGGAAACAGACTGAGAAACCAGAGTAAAAGTTTCACCTGCAACCCGTTCCCTTTGTGCTAGATGAACGAACGTCTCTCCACATGCTCAGTTCTGAGAGATAAGTGTGTGTGAAAGCCGTCCTTCAACTAGCTTGTTGGGAACACAAAGTTTCTTTTCACTTGCAAACTCCACTCCATACATATATATGGGGCGGTACTAGCTACAACTCGGTTTTACAGTGAAAACTGCAGGAACTTCAAACCGGCACTAGGAAACAGACTGAGAAACCAGAGTAAAAGTTTCTCCTGCAACCCGTTCCCTTTGTGCTAGATGAACTAACGTCTCTCCACATGCTCAGTTCTGAGAGTGAAGTGTGTGTGAAAGCCATCCTTCACCTAGCTTGTTGGGAACACAAAGTTTCTTTTCAGTTGCAAACTCCACTCCGTACATATATATGGGGAGGTTCTAGCTCCAACTCGGTTTTACAGTGCAAACGGCAGGAACTTCAAACCGGCACTAGGAAACAGACTGAGAAACCAGAGTAAAAGTTTCTCCTGCAACCCGTTCCCTTTGTGCTAAATGAACGAACGTCTCTCCACATGCTCATTTCTGAGAGATAAGTGTGTGTGAAAGCCGTACTTCACCTAGTTTTTTGGGAACACAAAGTTTCTTTTTAATTGCAAAATCCAATCCATACATATATATGGGGAGGTACTAGTTCCAACTCGGTTTTACAGTGAAAACTGCAGGAACTTCAAACCGGCACTAGGAAACAGACTGAGAAACCAGAGTAAAAGTTTCTCCTGCAACACGTTCCTTTTGTGCTAGATGAACGAACGTTTCTCCACATGCTAAGTTCTGAGAGATAAGTGTGTGTGAAAGCCGTCCTTCACTTAACTTGTTGGGAACACAAAGTTTCTTTTCACTTGCAAAATCCAATCCATACATATATATGGGGAGGTTCTAGCTCCAACTCGGTTTTACAGTGCAAAATGCAGGAACTTCAAACCGGCACTAGGAAACAGACTGAGAAACCAGAGTAAAAGTTTCTCCTGCAACCCGTTCACTTTGTGCTAGATGAACGAACTTCTCTCCACATGCTCAGTTCTGAGAGATAGGTGTGTGTGAAATCCGTCCTTCACCTAGCTTGTTGGGAACACAAAGTTTCTTTTCACTTGCAAACTCCACTCCATACATATATATGGGGAAGTACTAGCTCCTACTCGGGTTTACAGTGAAAACTACAGGAACTTCAAACCGGCACTAGGAAACAGACTGAGAAACCAGAGTAAAAGTTTCACCTGCAACCCGTTCCCTTTGTGCTAGATGAACGAACGTCTCTCCACATGCTCAGTTCTGAGAGATAAGTGTGTGTGAAAGCCGTCCTTCAACTAGCTTGTTGGGAACACAAAGTTTCTTTTCACTTGCAAACTCCACTCCATACATATATATGGGGCGGTACTAGCTACAACTCGGTTTTACAGTGAAAACTGCAGGAACTTCAAACCGGCACTAGGAAACAGACTGAGAAACCAGAGTAAAAGTTTCACCTGCAACCCGTTCCCTTTATGCTAGATGAACGAAATTCTCTCCACATGCTCAGTTCTGAGAGATAATTGTGTGTGAAAGCCGTCCTTCACTTAACTTGTTGGGAACACAAAGTTTCTTTTCACTTGCAAAATCCAATCCATACGTATATATGGGGAGGTTCTAGCTCCAACTCGGTTTTACAGTGCAAAATGCAGGAACTTCAAACCGGCACTAGGAAACAGACTGAGAAACCAGAGTAAATGTTTCTCCTGCAACCCGTTCACTTTATGCTAGATGAACGAACGTCTCTCCACATGCTCAGATCTGAGAGATAAGTGTGTGTGAAGCCGTCCTTCACCTAGATTGTTGGGAACTCAAAGTTTCTTTTCAGTTACAAATTCCACTCCGTACGTATATATGGGGAGGTACAAGCTCCAACTCGGTTTTACATTGCAAACTGCAGGAACTTCAAACCGGCACTAGGAAACAGACTGAGGAACCAGAGTAAAAGTTTCCCCTGCAACCCGTTCCATTTTTTGCTAGATGAACGAAAGTCTCTCCACTTGCTCAGTTCTGAGAGATAAGTGTGTGTGAAAGCCGTACTTCACCTAGCTTTTTGGGAACACAAAGTTTCTTTTCAGTTGCAAAATCCACTCCATACATATATATGGGGAGGTACTAGCTCCAACTCTGTTTTACAGTGAAAACTGCAGGAACTTCAAACCGGCAATAGGAAACAGACTGAGAAACCAGAGTAAAAGTTTCTCCTGCAAACCGTTCCCTTTATGCTAGATGAACGAACGTCTCTCCACATGCTCAGTTCTGAGAGATAAGTGTGTGTGAAAGCCGTCCTTCACCTAGCTTGTTGGGAACACAAATTTTATTTTCACTTGCAAACTCCTTTCCATACATATATATGGGGAGGTACTATCTCCAACTCCGTTTTTACAGTGCAAAAAGCAGGAAATTTAAACAGGCACTAGGAAACAGACTGAGAAACCTGAGTAAAAGTTTCTCCAGCAACCCGTTCCCTTTGTGCTAGATGAACGAACGTCTCTCCACATGCTCAGTTCTGAGAGATAATTGTGTGTGAAGCCGTCCTTCACCTAGCTTGTTGGGAACACTAAGTTTCTTTTCAGTTGCAAACTCCACTCCATACATATATATGGGGAGGTACTAGCTCCAACTCGGTTTTACAGTGCAAACTGCAGGAACTTCAAACCGGCACTAGGAAACAGACTGAGAAACCAGAGTAAAAGTTTCCCCTGAAACCCTTTCCCTTTTTTGCTAGATGAACGAACGTCTCTCCACATGCTCAGTTCTGAGAGATAAGTGTGTGTGAAAGCCGTCCTTCACCTAGCTTGTTGGGAACACAAAGTTTCTTTTCACTTGCAAACTGCACTCTATACATATATATGGGGATGTACTATCTCCAACTCTGTTTTTACAGTGCAAAATGCAGGAAATTCAAACCGGCACTAGGAAACAGACTGAGAAACCAGAGTAAAAGTTTCTCCTGCAACCCGTTCCTTTTTTTGCTAGATGAACGAACGTCTCTCCACATGCTCAGTTCTGAGAGATATGTGTGTGTGAAAGCCGTCCTTCACCTAGCTTGTTGGGAACACAAAGTTTCTTTTCACATGCAAACTCCACTCCATACATATTTATGGGGAGGTACTAGCTCCAACACGTCTTTACAGTGAATACTGCAGGAACTTCAAACCGGCACTAGGAAACAGACTGAGAAACCAGAGTAAAAGTTTCTCCTGCAACCCGTTCCTTTTGTGCTAGATTAACGAACGTCTCTCCACGTGCTCAGTTCTGAGAGATATGTGTGTGTGAAAGCCGTCCTTCACCTAGCTTGTTGGGAACACAAAGTTTCTTTTCACTTGCAAACTCCACTCCATACAAATATATGGGGTGGTACTAGCTCCAACTCGGTTTTACAGTGCAAACTGCAGGAATTTCAAACCGGCACAAGGAAACAGACTGAGAAACCAGAGTAAAAATTTCTCCAGCAACCCTTTCCCTTTGTGCTAGATGAACGAACGTCTCTCCACATGCTCATTTCTGAGAGATAAGTGTGGGTGAAATCCGTCCTTCACCTAGCTTGTTGGGAATACCAAGATTCTTTTCACTTGCAAACGCCACTCCATACATATATATGGGGAAGTACTAGCTCCAAATCGGTTTTACATGCAAACTGCAGGAACTTCAAACCGGCACTAGGAAACAGACTGAGAAACCAGAGTAAAAGTTTCTCCTGCAACCCGTTCACTTTGTGCTAGATGAACGAACGTCTCTCCATATGCTCATTTCTGAGAGATAAGTGTGTGTGAAAGCCGTCCTTCACCTAGCTTGTTGGGAACACAAAGTTTCTTTTCACTTGCAAACTCCACTCCATACATATTTATGGGGAGGAACTAGCTCCAACTCGTGTTTACAGTGAAAACTGCAGGAACTTCAAACCGGCACTAGGAAACAGACTGAGAAACCAGAGTAAAAGTTTCTCCTGCAACCCGTTCCTTTTGTGCTAGATGAACGAACGTCTCTCCACATGCTCAGTTCTAGAGATAAGTGTGTGTGAAAGCCGTATTTCACCTAGCTTGTTGAGAAACAAAGTTTCTTTTCACTTGCAATCTCCACTCCATACATATATAAGGGGAGGTACAAGCTCCAACTCGGTTTTACAGTGAAAAGTGCAGGAACTTCAAACCGGCACTAGGAAACAGTCTGAGAAACCAGAGTAAAAGTTTCTCCTGCAACCATTTCCCTTTGTCCTAGATGAACGAACGTCTCTCCACATGCTCATTTCTGAGAGCTAATTGTGGGTGAAAGCCGTCCTTCACCTAGCTTGTTGGGAACACAAAGTTTCTTTTCACTTGCAAACTCCACTACATACATATATATGGGGAGGTACTAGCTCCTACACGGTTTTAAAGTGAAAACTGCAGGAACTTCAAAGCGGCACTAGGAAACAGAATTAGAAACCAGAGAAATAATTCCGCCTGCAACCCGTTCCCTTTGTGCTAGATGAACGAACGTCTCTCCACATGCTCAGTTCTGAGAGAAAAGTGTGTGTGAAAGCCGTCTTTCAACTAGCTTGTTGGGAACACAAAGTTTCTTTTAACTTGCAAACTCCACTCCATACATATATATGGGGAGGTATTAGCTCCAAATCTGTTTTACTGTGAAAACTGCAGGAACTTCAAACCGGCACTAGGAAACAGACTGAGAAACCAGAGTAAAAGTTTCTCCTGCAACCCGTTCCCTTTGTGCTAGATGAACGAACGTCTCTCCACATGCTCAGTTCTGAGAGATAGGTGTGTGTGAAATCCGTACTTCACCTAGCTTGTTGGGAACACAAAGTTTCTTTTCACTTTCAAACTCCACTCCATACATATATATGGGGAGGTACTAGCTCCAACTCGGTTTTACAGTGAAAACTGCAGGAATTTCAAACCGGCACAAGGAAACAGACTGAGAAACCAGTGTAAAAATTTCTCCTGCAACCCTTTCCCTTTGTGCTAGATGAACGAACGTCTCTCCACATGCTCATTTCTGAGAGATAATTGTGTGTGAAAGCCGTCCTTCACCTAGCTTGTTGGGAACACAAAGTTTCTTTTCACTTGCAAACTCCACTCCATACATATATATGGGGAGGTACTAGCTCCAACTCGGTTTTACAGTGCAAACTGAAGGAACTTCAACCCGGCACTAGGAAACAGACTGTGAAACCAGAGTAAAAGTTTCTCCAGCATCCCGTTCCCTTTGTGCTAGATGAACGAACGTCTCTCCACATGCTCAGTTCTGAGAGATAAATGTGTGTGAAAGCCGTTCTTCACCTAGCTTGTTGGGAACACAAAGTTTCTTTTCACTTGCAAACTCCACTTCATACATTTATATGGGGAGGTACTAGCTCCAACTCGGTTTAACAGTGAAAACTGCAGGAACTTCAAACCGGCACGAGGAAACAGACTGAGAATCCAGAGTAAAAGTTTCTCCTGCAACAAGTTCCCTTTGTGCTAAATGAACGAACGTCTCTCCACATGCTCAGTTCTGAGAGATAAGTGTGTGTGAAAGCCGTCCTTCACCTAGCTTGTTGGGAACACAAAGTTTCTTTTCACTTGCAAACTCCACTCCTTACATATATATGGGGAGGTACTAGCTCCAACTCGGTTTTACAGTGAATACTGCAGGAACTTCAAACCGGCACTAGGAAACAGACTGAGAAACCAGAGTAAAATTTCTCCTGCAAACCGTTCCTTTTGTGCTAGATGAACGAACGTCTCTCCACATGCTCAGTTCTGAGAGATAAGTGTGTGTGAAAGCCGTCCTTCACCTAGCTTGTTGGGAACACAAAGTTTCTTTTCAGTTGCAAACTCCACTCCGTACATATATATGGGGAGGTACTAGCTCCAACTCGGTTTTACAGTGCAAACTGCACGAATTTCAAACCGGCACTAGGAAACAGACTGAGAAACCATATTAAAAGTTTCTCCTGCAACCCGTTCCCTTTGTGCTAGATGAACGAACGTCTCTCCACATGCTCAGTTCTGAGAGATATGTGTGGGTGAAAGCCATCCTTCACCTAGCTTGTTGGGAACACAAAGTTTCTTTTCACTTGCAAACTCCACTCCATACATATATATGGGGAGGTACTAGCTCCAACTCCGTTTTACAGGGCAAACTGCAGGATCTTCAAACCGGCACTAGGAAACAGACTGAGAAACCAGAGTAAATGTTTCCCCTGAAAACCGTTCCCTTTTTTGCTAGATGGACGAACGTCTCTCCACATGCTCAGTTCTGAGAGATAAGTGTGTGTGAAAGATGTCCTTCACCTAGCTTGTTGGGAACTCAAAGTTTCTTTTCACTTGCAAACTACACTCCATACATATATATGGGGAGGTACTATCTCCAACTCGGTTTTTACAGTGCAAAATGCAGGAACTTCAAACCGGCACTAGGAAACAGACTGAGAAACCAGAGTAAAAGTTTCTCCTGCAACCCGTTCTTTTTGTGCTAGATGAACGAACGTCTCTCCACATGCTCAGTTCTGAGAGTTAATTGTGTGTGAAAGCCGTCCTTCACCTAGCTTGTTGGGAACACAAAGTTTCTTTTCACTTGCAAACTCCAATCCATACATATACATGGGGAGGTACTAGCTCAAACTCGGTTTTACAGTGCAAACTGCAGGAACTTCAAACCGGCACTAGGAAACAGACTGAGAAACCAGAGTAAAAGTTTCTCCTGCAACCCGTTCCCTTTGTGCTAGATGAACGAAAGTCTCCACAATGCTCAGTTCTGAGAGATAAGTGTGTGTGAAAGCCGTCCTTCACCTAGCTTGTTGGGAACACAAAGTTTCTTTTCAATTGCAAACTCCACTCCATACATATATGTGGAAGGTACTAGCTCCAACTCGGTTTTTACAGTGCAAAATGCAGGAACTTCAAACCGACACTAGGAAACAGACTGAGAAACCAGAGTAAAAGTTTCTCCTGCAACCCGTTCCCTTTGTGCTAGATGAACGAACGTCTCTCCAATTCTCAATTCTGAGAGATAAATGTGTGTGAAAGCCGTCCTTCAACTAGCTTGTTGGGAACACAAAGTTTCTTTTCAGTTGCAAACCCCATTCCGTACATATATATGGGGAGGTACTAACTCCAACTCGGTTTTACAGTGCAAACTGCAGGAACTTCTTACCGGCACTAGGAAACAGACTGAGAAATCAAAGTAAATGTTTCCCCTGCAACCCGTTCCCTTTTTTGCTAGATGAACGAACGTCTCTCCACATGCTCAGTTCTGAGAAATAAGTGTGTGTGAAAGCCGTCCTTCACCTAGCTTGTTGGGAACACAAAGTTTCTTTTCAGTTGCAAAATCCACTCCATACATATATATGAGGAAGTACTAGCTCCAACTCGGTTTTACAGTGCAAACTGCAGGAACTTCAAACCGGCACTAGGAAACAGACTGAGAAACCAGAGTAAAAGTTTCTCCTGCAAACCGTTCCTTATGTGCTAGATGAACGAACGTCTCTCCACATGCTCAGTTCTGAGAGATAAGTGTTGGTGAAAGCCGTCCTTCACCTAGCTTGTTGGGAACACAAAGTTTCTTTTCACTTGCAAACTCCACTCCATACATATATATGGGGAGGTACTAGCTCCAACTCGGTTTTACAGTGAAAACTGCAGGAACTTCAAACCGGCACTAGGAAACAGACTGAGAAACCAGAGTAAAAGTTTCCCCTGAAACCCGTTCCCTTTTTTGCTAGATGAACGAACGTCTCTCCACATGCTAAATTCTGAGAGATAAGTGTGTGTGAAAGCCGTCCTTCATCTAGCTTGTTGGGAACACAAAGTTTCTTTTCACTTGCAAACTGCACTCTATACATATATATGGGGATGTACTATCTCCAACTCTGTTTTTACAGTGCAAAATGCAGGAAATTCAAACCGGCACTAGGAAACAGTCTGAGAAACCAGAGTAAAAGTTTCTCCTGCAACCCGTTCCTTTTTTTGCTAGATGAACGAACGTCTCTCCACATGCTCAGTTCTGAGAGATAAGTGTGTGTGAAAGCCGTCCTTCACCTAGCTTGTTGGGAACACAAAGTTTCTTTTCACTTGCAAACTCCACCCCATATATATTTATGGGGAGGAACTAGCTCCAACTCGTGTTTACAGTGAAAACTGCAGGAACTTCAAACCGGCACTAGGAAACAGACTGAGAAACCAGAGTAAAAGTTTCTCCTGCAACCCGTTACATTTGTGCTAGATGAACGAACGTCTCTCCACATGCTCAGTTCTGAGAGATAAGTGTGTGTGAAAGCCGTCCTTCACCTAGCTTGTTGGGAACACAAAGTTTCTTTTCACTTGAAAACTCCACTCCATACATATATATGGGGAGGTACTATCTCCAACTCGGTTTTTACAGTGCAAACTGCAGGAATTTCAAACCGGCACTAGGAAACAGACTGAGAAACCAGAGTAAAAGTTTCTCCAGCCACGCGCTCCCTTTGTGCTAGATGAACGAACGTCTCTCCACATGCTAAGATCTGAGAGATAAGTGTGGGTGAAAGCCGTCCTTCACCTTGCTTGTTGGGAACACAAAGTTCCTTTTCAGTTGCAAACTCCACTCCATACATATATATGGGGAGGTACTAGCTCCAACTCGGTTTTACAGTGAAAACTGCAGGAACTTCAAACCGGCACTAGGAAACAGACTGAGAAACCAGAGTAAAAGTTTCTCCTGCAACCCGTTCCCTTTGTGCAAGATGAACGAAAGTCTCTCCACATGCTCAGTTCTGAGAGATAAGTGTGTGTGAAAGCCGTCCTTCACCTAGCTTGTTGGGAACACAAAGTTTCTTTTCACTTGCAAACTCCACTCCATACATACATATGGGGAGGTTCTAGCTCCAACTCGGTTTTACAGTGCAAACAGCAGGAACTTCAAACCGGCACTAGGAAACAGACTGAGAAACCAGAGAAAAAGTTTCTCCTGCAACCCGTTCCCTTTGTGCTAGATGAACGAACGTCTCTCCACATGCTCATTTCTTAGAGATAAGTGTGGGTGAAAGCCGTCCTTCAACTAGCTTGTTGGGAACACAAAGTTTCTTTTCACTTGCAAAATCCACTCCATACGTATTTATGGGGAGGTACTAGCTCCAACTCGTGTTTACAGTGAAAACTGCAGGAACTTCAAACCGGCACTAGGAAACAGACTGAGAAACCAGAGTAAAAGTTTCTCCTGCAACCCGTTCCTTTTGTGCTAGATGAACGAACATCTCTCATCATGCTCAGTTCTGAGAGATAAGTGTGTGTGAAAGCCGTCCTTCACCAAGCTTGTTGGGAACACAAAGTTTCTTTTCACTGGCAAACTCCACTCCATACATATATATGGGGAGGTAGTAGCTCCAAATCAGTTTTACAGTGCAAATTGCAGGAACATCAAACCGGCACTAGGAAACAGACTGAGATACCAGAGTAAAAGTTTCTCCTGCAACCCGTTCCGTTTGTGCTAGATGAACGATCGTCTCTCCATATGCTCAGTTCTGAGAGATAAGTGTGTGTGAAAGCCGTCCTTCACCTAGCTTGTTGGGAACACAAAGTTTCTTTTCACTTGCAAACTCCACTCCATACATATATATGGGGAGGTACTAGCTCCAACTCGGTTTTACAGTGCAAACTGCAGGAATTTCAAACCGGCACAAGGAAACAGATTGAGAAACCAGAGTAAAAATTTCTCCAGCAACCATTTCCCTTTGTGCTAGATGAACGAACGTCTCTCCACATGCTCATTTCTGAGAGATAAGTGTGGGTGAAAGCCGTCCTTCACCTAGCTTGTTGGGAACACAAAGATTCTTTTCACTGGCAAACTCCACTCCATACATATATATGGGGAGGTAGTAGCTCCAAATCAGTTTTACAGTGCAAACTGCAGGAACATCAAACCGGCACTAGGAAACAGACTGAGATACCAGAGTAAAAGTTTCTCCTGCAACCCGTTCCGTTTGTGCTAGATGAACGATCGTCTCTCCATATGCTCAGTTCTGAGAGATAAGTGTGTGTGAAAGCCGTCCTTCACCTAGCTTGTTGGGAACACAAAGTTTCTTTTCACTTGCAAACTCCACTCCATACATATATATGGGGAGGTACTAGCTCCAACTCGGTTTTACAGTGCAAACTGCAGGAATTTCAAACCGGCACGAGGAAACAGACTGAGAAACCAGAGTAAAAATTTCTCCAGCAACCATTTCCCTTTGTGCTAGATGAACGAACGTCTCTCCACATGCTCATTTCTGAGAGATAAGTGTGGGTGAAAGCCGTCCTTCACCTAGCTTGTTGGGAACACAAAGATTCTTTTCACTTGCAAACGCCACTCCATACATATATATGGGGAGGTACTAGCTCCAAATCGGTTTTACAGTGCAAACTGCAGGAACTTCAAACCGGCACTAGGAAACAGACTGAGAAACCAGAGTAAAAGTTTCTCCTGCATCCCGTTCCCTTTGTGCTAGATGAACGAACGTCTCTCCACATGCTCAGTTCTGAGAGATAAGTGTGTGTGAAAGCCGTACTTCACCTAGCTTTTTGGGAACACAAAGTTTCTTTTCAGTTGCAAACACCACTCCATACATATGTATGGGGAGGTACTAGCTCCAACTCGGTTTTACAGTGAAAACTGCAGGAACTTCAAACCGGCACTAGGAAACAGACTGAGAAACCAGAGTAAAAGTTTCTCCTGCAAACCGTTCCTTTTGTGCTAGATGATCGAACGTCTCTCCACATGCTCAGTTCTGAGAGATAAGTGTGTGTGAAAGCCGTACTTCACCTAGCTTGTTGGGAACACAAAGTTTCTTTTCAGTTGCAAACTCCACTCCGTACATATATATGGGGAGGTACTAGCTCCAACTCGGTTTTACAGTGCTAACTACAGGAACTTCAAAACAGCACTAGGAAACAGACTGAGAAACCAGAGTAAAAGTTTCTCCTGCAACCCGTTCCCTTTGTGCTAGATGAACGAACGTCTCTCCACATGCTCAGTTCTGGAGATAAGTGTGTGTGAAAGCCGTCCTTCACCTAGCTTGTTGGGAAACAAAGATTCTTTTCACTTGCAATCTCCACTCCATACATATATAAGGGGAGGTACAAGCTCCAAATCGGTTTTACAGTGAAAAGTGCAGGAACTTCAAACCGGCACTAGGAAACAGTCTGAGAAACCAGAGTAAAAGTTTCTCCTGCAACCATTTCCCTTTGTGCTAGATGAACGAACGTCTCTCCACATGCTCAGTTCTGAGAGATAAGTGTGTGTGAAAGCCGTCCTTCACCTAGCTTGTTGGGAACACAAAGTTTCTTTTAACTTGCAAACTCCACTCCATACATATATATGGGGAGGTACTAGCTCCAACTCGGTTTTACAGTGAAAACTGCAGGAACTTCAAACCGGCACTAGGAAACAGACTGAGAATAAAGAGTAAAAGTTTCTCCTGCAACCCGTTCCCTTTGTGCTAGATGAACGAACTTCTCTCCACATGCTCAGTTCTGAGAGATAGGTGTGTGTGAATCCGTCCTTCACCTATCTTGTTGGGAACAAAAAGTTTCTTTTCACTTGCAGACTCCACTCCATACATATATATGGCGAAGTACTAGCTCCTACTCGGGTTTACAGTGAAAACTACAGGAAATTCAAACCGGCACTAGGAAACAGACTGAGAAACCAGAGTAAAAGTTTCACCTGCAACCCGTTCCCTTTGTGCTAGATGAACGAACGTCTCTCCACATGCTCAGTTCTGAGAGATAAGTGTGTGTGAAAGCCGTCCTTCAACTAGCTTGTTGGGAACACAAAGTTTCTTTTCACTTGCAAACTCCACTCCATACATATATATGGGGCGGTACAAGCTACAACTCGGTTTTACAGTTAAAACTGCAGGAAATTCAAACCGGCACTAGGAAACAGACTGAGAAACCAGAGTAAAAGTTTCTCCTGCAACCCGTTCCCTTTGTGCTAGATGAACGAACGTCTCTCCACATGCTCATTTCTGAGAGATAAGTGTGTGTGAAAGCCGTCCTTCACCTAGCTTGTTGGGAACACAAAGTTTCTTTTCACTTGCAAACTCCACTCCATACATATTTATGGGGAGGTACTAGCTCCAACTCGTGTTTACAGTGAAAACTGCAGGAACTTCAAACCGGCACTAGGAAACAGACTGAGAAACCAGAGTAAAAGTTTCTCCTGCAACCCGTTCCTTTTGTGCTAGATGAACGAACGTCTCTCCACATGCTCAGTTCTGAGAGATAAGTGTGTGTGAAAGCCGTCCTTCACCTAGCTTGTTGGGAACACAAAGTTTCTTTTCACTGGCAAACTCCACTCCATACATATATATGGGGAGGTAGTAGCTCCAAATCAGTTTTACAGTGCAAAATGCAGGAACATCAATCCGGCACTAGGAAACAGACTGAGATACCAGAGTAAAAGTTTCTCCTGCAACCCGTTCCGTTTGTGCTAGATGAACGATCGTCTCTCCACATGCTCAATTCTGAGAGATAAGTGTGTGTGAAAGCCGTTCTTCACCTAGCTTGTTGGGAACACAAAGTTTCTTTTCACTTGCAAACTCCACTCCTTACATATATATGGGTAGGTACTAGCTCCAACTCGGTTTTACAGTGCAAACTGCAGGAATTTCAAACAGGCACAATGAAACAGACTGAGAAACCAGAGTAAAAATTTCTCCAGCAACCATTTCCCTTTGTGCTAGATGAACGAACGTCTCTCCACATGCTCATTTCTGAGAGATAAGTGTGGGTGAAAGCCGTACTTCAACTAGATTGTTGGGAACACAAAGATTCTTTTCACTTGCAAACGCCACTCCATACATATATATGGGGAGGTACTAGCTCCAAATCGGTTTTACAGTGCATACTGCAGGAACTTCAAACCGGCACTAGGAAACAGACTGAGAAACTAGAGTAAAAGTTTCTCCTGCATCCCGTTCCCTTTGTGCTAGATGAACGAACGTCTCTCCACATGCTCAGTTCTGAGAGATAAGTGTGTGTGAAAGCCGTCATTCACCTAGTTTTTGGGAACACAAAGTTTCTTTTCAGTTGCAAACTCCACTCCATACATATGTATCGGGAAGTACTAGCTCCAACTCGGTTTTTCAGTGAAAACTGCAGGAACTTCAAACCGGCACTAGGAAACAGACTGAGAAACCAGAGTAAAAGTTTCTCCTGCAAACCGTTCCTTTTGTGCTAGATGAACGAACGTCTCTCCACATGCTCAGTTCTGAGAGATAAGTGTGTGTGAAAGCCGTACTTCACCTAGCTTGTTGGGAACACAAAGTTTCTTTTCAGTTGCAATCCCCACTCCGTACATATATATGGGGAGGTACTAGCTCCAACTCGGTTTTACAGTGCTAACTGCAGGAACTTCAAAACAGCACTAGGAAACAGACTGAGAAACCAGAGTAATAGTTTCTCCTGCAACCCGTTCCCTTTGTGCTAGATGAACGAACGTCTCTCCACATGCTCAGTTCTAGAGATAAGTGTGTGTGAAAGCCGTCCTTCACCTAGCTTGTTGGGAAACAAAGTTTCTTTTCACTTGCAATCTCCACTCCATACATATATAAGGGGAGGTACAAGCTCCAACTCGGTTTTACAGTGAAAAGTGCAGGAACTTCAAACCGGCACTAGGAAACAGTCTGAGAAACCAGAGTAAAAGTTTCTCCTGCAAACATTTCCCTTTGTGCTAGATGAACGAACGTCTCTCCACATGCTCAATTCTGAGAGATAAGTGTGTGTGAAAGCCGTCCTTCACCTAGCTTGTTGGGAACGCAAATTTTCTTTTCACTTGCAAACTCCACTCCATACATATATATGGGGAGGTACTAGCTCCTACACGGTTTTAAAGTGAAAACTGCAGGAACTTCAAAGCGGCACTAGGAAACAGACTTAGAAACCAGAGAAAAAGTTCCGCCTGCAACCCGTTCCCTTTGTGCTAGATGAACGAACGTCTCTCCACATGCTCAGTTCTGAGAGAAAAGTGTGTGTGAAAGCCGTCTTTCAACTAGCTTGTTGGGAACACAAAGTTTCTTTTAACTTGCAAACTCCACTCCATACATATATATGGGGAGGTACTAGCTCCAACTCGGTTTTACAGTGAAAACTGCAGGAACTTCAAACCGGCACTAGGAAACAGACTGAGAAAAAAGAGTAAAAGTTTCTCCTGCAACCCGTTCCCTTTGTGCTAGATGAACGAACTTCTCTCCACATGCTCAGTTCTCAGAGATAGGTGTGTGTGAAATCCGTCCTTCACCTATCTTGTTGGGAACAAAAAGTTTCTTTTCACTTGCAAACTCCACTCCATACATATATATGGGGAAGTACTAGCTCCTACTCGGGTGTACAGTGAAAACTACAGGAACTTCAAAACGGCACTAGGAAACAGACTGAGAAACCAGAGTAAAAGTTTCACCTGCAACCCGTTCCCTTTGTGCTAGATGAACGAACGTCTCTCCACATGCTCAGTTCTGAGAGATAAGTGTGTGTGAAAGCCGTCCTTCAACTAGCTTGTTGGGAACACAAAGTTTCTTTTCACTTGCAAACTCCACTCCATACATATATATGGGGCGGTACAAGCTCCAACTCGGTTTTACAGTGCAAACTGCACGAATTTCAAACCTGCACTAGGAAACAGACTGAGAAACCAGAGTAAAAGTTTCTCCTTCAACCCGTTCCCTTTGTGCTAGATGAACGAACGTCTCTCCACATGCTCAGTTCTGAGAGATATGTGTGGGTGAAAGCCGTCCTTCACCTAGCTTGTTGGGAACACAAAGTTCTTTTTCACTTGCAAACTGCACTCCATACATATATATGGGGAGGTACTAGCTCCAAATCGGTTTTACAGTGCTAACTGCAGGAACTTCAAACCAGCACTAGGAAACAGACTGAGAAACCAGAGTAAAAGTTTCTCTTGCAACACGTTCCCTTTATGCTAGATGAACGAAATTCTCTCCACATGCTCAGTTCTGAGAGATAAGTGTGTGTGAAAGCCGTCCTTCACCTAGCTTGTTGGGAGCTCAAAGATTCTTTTCACTTGCAAACTCCAATCCATACATATATATGGGGAGGTACTATCTCCAACTAGTGTTTTACAGTACAAAATGCAGGAACTTCAAACCGGCACTAGGAAACAGACTGAGAAACCAGAGTAAAAGTTTCTCCTGCAACCCGTTACATTTGTGCTAGATGAACGAAAGTCTCTCCACATGCTCAGTTCTGAGAGATAAGTGTGTGTGAAAGCCGTCCTTCACCTAGCTTGTTGGGAACACAAAGTTTCTTTTCACTTGCAAACTCCACTCCATACATATATATGGGGAGGTACTATCTCCAACTCTGTTTTTACAGTGCAAACTGCAGGAATTTCAAACCGGCACTAGGAAACAGACTGAGAAACCAGAGTAAAAATTTCTCCTGCAACCCGTTCCCTTTGTGCTAGATGAACGAACGTCTCTCCACTTGCTCATTTCTGAGAGATAAGTGTGTGTGAAAGCCGTCCTTCACCTAGCTAGTTGGAAACACAAAGTTTATTTTCAGTTGCAAACTCCACACCATACATATATATGGGGAGGTTCTAGCTCCAACTCGGTTTTACAGTGCAAACGGCAGGAACTTCAAACCGGCACTAGGAAACAGACTGAGAAACCAGAGTAAAAGTTTCTCCTGCAACCCGTTCCCTTTGTGCTAGATGAACGAACTTCTCTCCACATGCTCAGTTCTGAGAGATAGGTGTGTGTGAAATCCGTCCTTCACCTAGCTTGTTGGGAACACAAAGTTTCTTTTCACTTGCAAACTCCACTCCATACATATATATGGGGAAGTACTAGCTCCTACTCGGGTTTACAGTGAAAACTACAGGAACTTCAAACCGGCACTAGGAAACAGACTGAGAAACCAGAGTAAATGTTTCACCTGCAACCCGTTCCCTTTGTGCTAGATGAACGAACGTCTCTCCACATGCTCAGTTCTGAGAGATAAGTGTGTGTGAAATCCGTCCTTCACCTAGCTTGTTGGGAACACAAAGTTTCTTTTCACTTGCAAACTCCACTCCGTACATATATATGGGGAGGTTCTAGCTCCAACTCGGTTTTACAGTGCAAACGGCAGGAACTTCAAACCGGCACTAGGAAACAGACTGAGAAACCAGAGTAAAAGTTTCTCCTGCAACCCGTTCCCTTTGTGCTAGATGAACGAACGTCTCTCCACATGCTCAGTTCTGAGAGTGAAGTGTGTGTGAAAGCCGTCCTTCACCTAGCTTGTTGGAAACACAAAGTTTATTTTCAGTTGCAAACTCCACTCCGTACATATATATGGGGAGGTTCTAGCTCCAACTCGGTTTTACAGTGCAAACGGCAGGAACTTCAAACCGGCACTAGGAAACAGACTGAGAAACCAGAGTAAAAGTTTCTCCTGCAACCCGTTCCCTTTGTGCTAAATGAACGAACGTCTCTCCACGTGCTCATTTCTGAGAGATAAGTGTGTGTGAAAGCCGTCCTTCACCTAGTTTTTTGGGAACACAAAGTTTCTTTTTAATTGCAAAATCCAGTCCATACATATATATGGGGAGGTACTAGTTCCAACTCGGTTTTACAGTGAAAACTGCAGGAACTTCAAACCGGCACTAGGAAACAGACTGAGAAACCAGAGTAAAAGTTTCTCCTGCAACTCGTTCCTTTTGTGCTAGATGAACGAACGTTTCTCCACATGCTAAGTTCTGAGAGATAATTGTGTGTGAAAGCCGTCCTTCACTTAACTTGTTGGGAACACAAAGTTTCTTTTCACTTGCAAAATCCAA
This sequence comes from Camelus dromedarius, assembly GCF_036321535.1. Classification (NCBI taxonomy): domain Eukaryota; kingdom Metazoa; phylum Chordata; class Mammalia; order Artiodactyla; family Camelidae; genus Camelus; species Camelus dromedarius. The sequence continues at coordinate 84,552,296 of NC_087441.1, read as the reverse complement.
TCCATACATATATATGGGGAGGTTCTAGCTCCAACTCGGTTTTACAGTGCAAAATGCAGGAACTTCAAACCGGCACTAGGAAACAGACTGAGAAACCAGAGTAAATGTTTCTCCTGCAACCCGTTCACTTTATGCTAGATGAACGAACGTATCTCCACATGCTCAGATCTGAGAGATAAGTGTGTGTGAAGCCGTCCTTCACCTAGATTGTTGGGAACTCAAAGTTTCTTTTCAGTTACAAATTCCACTCCGTACATATATATGGGGATGTACAAGCTCCAACTCGGTTTTACATTGCAAGCTGCAGGAACTTCAAACCGGCACTAGGAAACAGACTGAGGAACCAGAGTAAAAGTTTCCCCTGCAACCCGTTCCATTTTTTGCTAGATGAACGAAAGTCTCTCCACTTGCTCAGTTCTGAGAGATAAGTGTGTGTGAAAGCCGTACTTCACCTAGCTTTTTGGGAACACAAAGTTTCTTTTCAGTTGCAAAATCCACTCCATACATATATATGGGGAGGTACTAGCTCCAACTCTGTTTTACAGTGAAAACTGCAGGAACTTCAAACCGGCACTAGGAAACAGACTGAGAAACCAGAGTAAAAATTTCTCCAGCAACCATTTCCCTTTGTGCTAGATGAACGAACGTCTCTCCACATGCTCATTTCTGAGAGATAAGTGTGGGTGAAAGCCGTCCTTCACCTAGCTTGTTGGGAACACAAAGATTCTTTTCACTTGCAAACGCCACTCCATACATATATATGGGGAGGTACTAGCTCCAAATCGGTTTTACAGTGCAAACTGCAGGATCTTCAAACCGGCACTAGGAAACAGACTGAGAAACCAGAGTAAAAGTTTCTCCTGCATCCCGTTCCCTTTGTGCTAGATGAACGAACGTCTCTCCACATGCTCAGTTCTGAGAGATAAGTGTGTGTGAAAGCCGTACTTCACCTAGCTTTTTGGGAACACAAAGTTTCTTTTCAGTTGCAAACACCACTCCATACATATGTATGGGGAGGTACTAGCTCCAACTCGGTTTTACAGTGAAAACTGCAGGAACTTCAAACCGGCACTAGGAAACAGACTGAGAAACCAGAGTAAAAGTTTCTCCTGCAAACCGTTCCTTTTGTGCTAGATGATCGAACGTCTCTCCACATGCTCAGTTCTGAGAGATAAGTGTGTGTGAAAGCCGTACTTCACCTAGCTTGTTGGGAACACAAATTTTCTTTTCAGTTGCAAACTCCACTCCGTACATATATATGGGGAGGTACTAGCTCCAACTCGGTTTTACAGTGCTAACTGCAGGAACTTCAAAACAGCACTAGGAAACAGACTGAGAAACCAGAGTAAAAGTTTCTCCTGCAACCCGTTCCCTTTGTGCTAGATGAACGAACGTCTCTCCACATGCTCAGTTCTGGAGATAAGTGTGTGTGAAAGCCGTCCTTCACCTAGCTTGTTGGGAAACAAAGATTCTTTTCACTTGCAATCTCCACTCCATACATATATAAGGGGAGGTACAAGCTCCAACTCGGTTTTACAGTGAAAAGTGCAGGAACTTCAAACCGGCACTAGGAAAAAGTCTGAGAAACCAGAGTAAAAGTTTCTCCTGCAACCATTTCCCTTTGTGCTAGATGAACGAACGTCTCTCCACATGCTCAGTTCTGAGAGATAATTGTGTGTGAAAGCCGTCCTTCACCTAGCTTGTTGGGAACACAAAGTTTCTTTTAACTTGCAAACTCCACTCCATACATATATATGGGGAGGTACTAGCTCCAACTCGGTTTTACAGTGAAAACTGCAGGAACTTCAAACCGGCACTGGGAAACTGACTGAGAAAAAAGAGTAAAAGTTTCTCCTGCAACCCGTTCCCTTTGTGCTAGATGAACGAACTTCTCTCCACATGCTCAGTTCTGAGAGATAGGTGTGTGTGAATCCGTCCTTCACCTATCTTGTTGGGAACACAAAGTTTCTTTTCACTTGCAGACTCCACTCCATACATATATATGGGGAAGTACTAGCTCCTACTCGGGTTTACAGTGAAAACTACAGGAACTTCAAACCGGCACTAGGAAACAGACTGAGAAACCAGAGAAAAGTTTCACCTGCAACCCGTTCCCTTTGTGCTAGATGAACGAACGTCTCTCCACATGCTCAGTTCTGAGAGATAAGTGTGTGTGAAAGCCGTCCTTCAACTAGCTTGTTGGGAACACAAAGTTTCTTTTCACTTGCAAACTCCACTCCATACATATATATGGGGCGGTACAAGCTACAACTCGGTTTTACAGTTAAAACTGCAGGAAATTCAAACCGGCACTAGGAAACAGACTGAGAAACCAGAGTAAAAGTTTCTCCTGCAACCCGTTCCCTTTGTGCTAGATGAACGAACGTCTCTCCACATGCTCATTTCTGAGAGATAAGTGTGTGTGAAAGCCGTCCTTCACCTAGCTTGTTGGGAACACAAAGTTTCTTTTCACTTGCAAACTCCACTCCATACATATTTATGGGGAGGTACTAGCTCCAACTCGTGTTTACAGTGAAAACTGCAGGAACTTCAAACCGGCACTAGGAAACAGACTGAGAAACCAGAGTAAAAGTTTCTCCTGCAACCCGTTCCTTTTGTGCTAGATGAACGAACGTCTCTCCACATGCTCAGTTCTGAGAGAGAAGTGTGTGTGAAAGCCGTCCTTCACCTAGCTTGTTGGGAACACAAAGATTCTTTTCACTGGCAAACTCCACTCCATACATATATATGGGGAGGTAGTAGCTCCAAATCAGTTTTACAGTGCAAAATGCAGGAACATCAAACCGGCACTAGGAAACAGAATGAGATACCAGAGTAAAAGTTTCTCCTGCAACCCGTTCCGTTTGTGCTAGATGAACGATCGTCTCTCCACATGCTCAGTTCTGAGAGATAAGTGTGTGTGAAAGCCATCCTTCACCTAGCTTGTTGGGAACACAAAGTTTCTTTTCACTTGCAAACTCCACTCCATACATATATATGGGGAGGTACTAGCTCCAACTCGGTTTTACAGTGCAAACTGCAGGAATTTCAAACCGGCACAAGGAAACAGACTGAGAAACCAGAGTAAAAATTTCTCCAGCAACCATTTCCCTTTGTGCTAGATGAACGAAAGTCTCTCCACATGCTCATTTCTGAGAGATAAGTGTGGGTGAAAGCCGTACTTCAACTAGATTGTTGGGAACACAAAGATTCTTTTCACTTGCAAACGCCACTCCATACATATATATGGGGAGGTACTAGCTCCAAATCGGTTTTACAGTGCAAACTGCAGGAACTTCAAACCGGCACTAGGAAACAGACTGAGAAACTAGAGTAAAAGTTTCTCCTGCATCCCGTTCCCTTTGTGCTAGATGAACGAACGTCTCTCCACATGCTCAGTTCTGAGAGATAAGTGTGTGTGAAAGCCGTCCTTCACCTAGTTTTTGGGAACACAAAGTTTCTTTTCAGTTGCAAACTCCACTCCATACATATGTATGGGGAAGTACTAGCTCCAACTCGGTTTTACAGTGAAAACTGCAGGAACTTCAAACCGGCACTAGGAAACAGACTGAGAAACCAGAGTAAAAGTTTCTCCTGCAAACCGTTCCTTTTGTGCTAGATGAACGAACGTCTCTCCACATGCTCAGTTCTGAGAGATAAGTGTGTGTGAAAGCCGTACTTCACCTAGCTTGTTTGGAACACAAAGTTTCTTTTCAGTTGCAATCCCCACTCCGTACATATATATGGGGAGGTACTAGCTCCAACTCGGTTTTACAGTGCTAACTGCAGGAACTTCAAAACAGCACTAGGAAACAGACTGAGAAACCAAAGTAATAGTTTCTCCTGCAACCCGTTCCCTTTGTGCTAGATGAACGAACGTCTCTCCACATGCTCAGTTCTAGAGATAAGTGTGTGTGAAAGCCGTCCTTCACCTAGCTTGTTGGGAAACAAAGTTTCTTTTCACTTGCAATCTCCACTCCATACATATATAAGGGGAGGTACAAGCTCCAACTCGGTTTTACAGTGAAAAGTGCAGGAACTTCAAACCGGCACTAGGAAACAGTCTGAGAAACCAGAGTAAAAGTTTCTCCTGCAACCATTTCCCTTTGTGCTAGATGAACGAACGTCTCTCCACATGCTCAATTCTGAGAGATAAGTGTGTGTGAAAGCCGTCCTTCACCTAGCTTGTTGGGAACACAAATTTTCTTTTCACTTGCAAACTCCACTCCTTACATATATATGGGGAGGTACTAGCTCCTACACGGTTTTAAAGTGAAAACTGCAGGAACTTCAAAGCGGCACTAGGAAACAGACTTAGAAACCAGAGAAAAAGTTCCGCCTGCAACCAGTTCCCTTTGTGCTAGATGAACGAACGTCTCTCCACATGCTCAGTTCTGAGAGAAAAGTGTGTGTGAAAGCCGTCTTTCAACTAGCTTGTTGGGAACACAAAGTTTCTTTTAACTTGCAAACTCCACTCCATACATATATATGGGGAGGTACTAGCTCCAACTCGGTTTTACAGTGAAAACTGCAGGAAATTCAAACCGGCACTAGGAAACAGACTGAGAAAAAAGAGTAAAAGTTTCTCCTGCAACCCGTTCCCTTTGTGCTAGATGAACGAACTTCTCTCCACATGCTCAGTTCTGAGAGATAGGTGTGTGTGAAATCCGTCCTTCACCTATCTTGTTGGAAACACAAAGTTTCTTTTCACTTGCAAACTCCACTCCATACATATATATGGGGAAGTACTAGCTCCTACTCGGGTTTACAGTGAAAACTACAGGAACTTCAAACCGGCACTAGGAAACAGACTGAGAAACCAGAGTAAAAGTTTCACCTGCAACCCGTTCCCTTTGTGCTAGATGAACGAACGTCTCCCCACATGCTCAGTTCTGAGAGATAAGTGTGTGTGAAAGCCGTCCTTCAACTATCTTGTTGGGAACACAAAGTTTCTTTTCATTGCAAACTCCACTCCATACATATATATGGGGCGGTACAAGCTCCAACTCGGTTTTACAGTGCAAACTGCACGAATTTCAAACCTGCACTAGGAAACAGACTGAGAAACCAGAGTAAAAGTTTCTCCTTCAACCCGTTCCCTTTGTGCTAGATGAACGAACGTCTCTCCACATGCTCAGTTCTGAGAGATATGTGTGGGTGAAAGCCGTCCTTCACCTAGCTTGTTGGGAACACAAAGTTCTTTTTCACTTGCAAACTCCACTCCATACATATATATGGGGAGGTACTAGCTCCAAATCGGTTTTACAGTGCTAACTGCAGGAACTTCAAACCAGCACTAGGAAACAGACTGAGAAACCAGAGTAAAAGTTTCTCTTGCAACACGTTCCCTTTATGCTAGATGAACGAAATTCTCTCCACATGCTCAGTTCTGAGAGATAAGTGTGTGTGATAGCCGTCCTTCACCTAGCTTCTTGGGAGCACAAAGATTCTTTTCACTTGCAAACTCCAATCCATACATATATATGGGGAGGTACTATCTCCAACTAGTGTTTTACAGTACAAAATGCAGGAACTTCAAACCGGCACTAGGAAACAGACTGAGAAACCAGAGTAAAAGTTTCTCCTGCAACCCGTTACATTTGTGCTAGATGAACGAAAGTCTCTCCACATGCTCAGTTCTGAGAGATAAGTGTGTGTGAAAGCCGTCCTTCACCTAGCTTGTTGAGAACACAAAGTTTCTTTTCACTTGCAAACTCCACTCCATACATATATATGGGGAGGTACTATCTCCAACTCTGTTTTTACAGTGCATACTGCAGGAATTTCAAACCGGCACTAGGAAACAGACTGAGAAACCAGAGTAAAAGTTTCTCCTGCAACCCGTTCCCTTTGTGCTAAATGAACGAACGTCTCTCCACATGCTCATTTCTGAGAGATAAGTGTGTGTGAAAGCCGTCCTTCACCTAGTTTTTTGGGAACACAAAGTTTCTTTTTAATTGCAAAATCCAGTCCATACATATATATGGGGAGGTACTAGTTCCAACTCGGTTTTACAGTGAAAACTGCAGGAACTTCAAACCGGCACTAGGAAACAGACTGAGAAACCAGAGTAAAAGTTTCTCCTGCAACACGTTCCTTTTGTGCTAGATGAACGAACGTTTATCCACATGCTAAGTTCTGAGAGATAAGTGTGTGTGAAAGCCGTCCTTCACTTAACTTGTTGGGAACACAAAGTTTCTTTTCACTTGCAAAATCCAATCCATACATATATATGGGGAGGTTCTAGCTCCAACTCGGTTTTACAGTGCAAAATGCAGGAACTTCAAACCGGCACTAGGAAACAGACTGAGAAACCAGAGTAAAAGTTTCTCCTGCAACCCGTTCACTTTGTGCTAGATGAACGAACTTCTCTCCACATGCTCAGTTCTGAGAGATAGGTGTGTGTGAAATCCGTCCTTCACCTAGCTTGTTGGGAACACAAAGTTTCTTTTCACTTGCAAACTCCACTCCATACATATATATGGGGAAGTACTAGCTCCTACTCGGGTTTACAGTGAAAACTACAGGAACTTCAAACCGGCACTAGGAAACAGACTGAGAAACCAGAGTAAAAGTTTCACCTGCAACCCGTTCCCTTTGTGCTAGATGAACGAACGTCTCTCCACCTGCTCAGTTCTGAGAGATAAGTGTGTGTGAAAGCCGTCCTTCAACTAGCTTGTTGGGAACACAAAGTTTCTTTTCACTTGCAAACTCCACTCCATACATATATATGGGGAGGTACTAGCTCCAAATCGGTTTTACAGTGCTAACTGCAGGAACTTCAAACCAGCACTAGGAAACAGACTGAGAAACCAGAGTAAAAGTTTCTCTTGCAACACGTTCCCTTTATGCTAGATGAACGAAATTCTCTCCACATGCTCAGTTCTGAGAGATAAGTGTGTGTGAAAGCCGTCCTTCACCTAGCTTGTTGGGAGCACAAAGATTCTTTTCACTTGCAAACTCCAATCCATACATATATATGGGGAGGTACTATCTCCAACTAGTGTTTTACAGTACAAAATGCAGGAACTTCAAACCGGCACTAGGAAACAGACTGAGAAACCAGAGTAAAAGTTTCTCCTGCAACCCGTTACATTTGTGCTAGATGAACGAAAGTCTCTCCACATGCTCAGTTCTGAGAGATAAGTGTGTGTGAAAGCCGTCCTTCACCTAGCTTGTTGGGAACACAAAGTTTCTTTTCACTTGCAAACTCCACTCCATACATATATATGGGGAGGTACTATCTCCAACTCTGTTTTTACAGTGCAAACTGCAGGAATTTCAAACCGGCACTAGGAAACAGACTGAGAAACCAGAGTAAAAATTTCTCCTGCAACCCGTTCCCTTTGTGCTAGATGAACGAACGTCTCTCCACTTGCTCATTTCTGAGAGATAAGTGTGTGTGAAAGCCGTCCTTCACCTAGCTAGTTGGAAACACAAAGTTTATTTTCAGTTGCAAACTCCACACCATACATTTATATGGGGAGGTTCTAGCTCCAACTCGGTTTTACAGTGCAAACGGCAGGAACTTCAAACCGGCACTAGGAAACAGACTGAGAAACCAGAGTAAAAGTTTCTCCTGCAACCCGTTCCCTTTGTGCTAAATGAACGAACGTCTCTCCACATGCTCAGTTCTGAGAGATAAGTGTGTGTGAAAGCCGTACTTCACCTAGTTTTTTGGGAACACAAAGTTTCTTTTTAATTGCAAAATCCAGTCCATACATATATATGGGGAGGTACTAGTTCCAACTCGGTTTTACAGTGAAAACTGCAGGAACTTCAAACCGGCACTAGGAAACAGACTGAGAAACCAGAGTAAAAGTTTCTCCTGCAACACGTTCCTTTTGTGCTAGATGAACGAACGTTTCTCCACATGCTAAGTTCTGAGAGATAAGTGTGTGTGAAAGCCGTCCTTCACTTAACTTGTTGGGAACACAAAGTTTCTTTTCACTTGCAAAATCCAATCCATACATATATATGGGGAGGTTCTAGCTCCAACTCGTTTTTACAGTGCAAAATGCAGGAACTTCAAACCGGCACTAGGAAACAGACTGAGAAACCAGAGTAAAAGTTTCTCCTGCAACCCGTTCACTTTGTGCTAGATGAACGAACTTCTCTCCACATGCTCAGTTCTGAGTGATAGGTGTGTGTGATATCCGTCCTTCACCTAGCTTGTTGGGAACACAAAGTTTCTTTTCACTTGCAAACTCCACTCCATACATATATATGGGGAAGTACTAGCTCCTACTCGGGTTTACAGTGAAAACTACAGGAACTTCAAACCGGCACTAGGAAACAGACTGAGAAACCAGAGTAAAAGTTTCACCTGCAACCCGTTCCCTTTGTGCTAGATGAACGAACGTCTCTCCACATGCTCAGTTCTGAGAGATAAGTGTGTGTGAAAGCCGTCCTTCAACTAGCTTGTTGGGAACACAAAGTTTCTTTTCACTTGCAAACTCCACTCCATACATATATATGGGGCGGTACTAGCTACAACTCGGTTTTACAGTGAAAACTGCAGGAACTTCAAACCGGCACTAGGAAACAGACTGAGAAACCAGAGTAAAAGTTTCTCCTGCAACCCGTTCCCTTTGTGCTAGATGAACTAACGTCTCTCCACATGCTCAGTTCTGAGAGTGAAGTGTGTGTGAAAGCCATCCTTCACCTAGCTTGTTGGGAACACAAAGTTTCTTTTCAGTTGCAAACTCCACTCCGTACATATATATGGGGAGGTTCTAGCTCCAACTCGGTTTTACAGTGCAAACGGCAGGAACTTCAAACCGGCACTAGGAAACAGACTGAGAAACCAGAGTAAAAGTTTCTCCTGCAACCCGTTCCCTTTGTGCTAAATGAACGAACGTCTCTCCACATGCTCATTTCTGAGAGATAAGTGTGTGTGAAAGCCGTACTTCACCTAGTTTTTTGGGAACACAAAGTTTCTTTTTAATTGCAAAATCCAATCCATACATATATATGGGGAGGTACTAGTTCCAACTCGGTTTTACAGTGAAAACTGCAGGAACTTCAAACCAGCACTAGGAAACAGACTGAGAAACCAGAGTAAAAGTTTCTCTTGCAACACGTTCCCTTTATGCTAGATGAACGAAATTCTCTCCACATGCTCAGTTCTGAGAGATAAGTGTGTGTGAAAGCCGTCCTTCACCTAGCTTCTTGGGAGCACAAAGATTCTTTTCACTTGCAAACTCCAATCCATACATATATATGGGGAGGTACTATCTCCAACTAGTGTTTTACAGTACAAAATGCAGGAACTTCAAACCGGCACTAGGAAACAGACTGAGAAACCAGAGTAAAAGTTTCTCCTGCAACCCGTTACATTTGTGCTAGATGAACGAAAGTCTCTCCACATGCTCAGTTCTGAGAGATAAGTGTGTGTGAAAGCCGTCCTTCACCTAGCTTGTTGAGAACACAAAGTTTCTTTTCACTTGCAAACTCCACTCCATACATATATATGGGGAGGTACTATCTCCAACTCTGTTTTTACAGTGCATACTGCAGGAATTTCAAACCGGCACTAGGAAACAGACTGAGAAACCAGAGTAAAAGTTTCTCCTGCAACCCGTTCCCTTTGTGCTAAATGAACGAACGTCTCTCCACATGCTCATTTCTGAGAGATAAGTGTGTGTGAAAGCCGTCCTTCACCTAGTTTTTTGGGAACACAAAGTTTCTTTTTAATTGCAAAATCCAGTCCATACATATATATGGGGAGGTACTAGTTCCAACTCGGTTTTACAGTGAAAACTGCAGGAACTTCAAACCGGCACTAGGAAACAGACTGAGAAACCAGAGTAAAAGTTTCTCCTGCAACACGTTCCTTTTGTGCTAGATGAACGAACGTTTATCCACATGCTAAGTTCTGAGAGATAAGTGTGTGTGAAAGCCGTCCTTCACTTAACTTGTTGGGAACACAAAGTTTCTTTTCACTTGCAAAATCCAATCCATACATATATATGGGGAGGTTCTAGCTCCAACTCGGTTTTACAGTGCAAAATGCAGGAACTTCAAACCGGCACTAGGAAACAGACTGAGAAACCAGAGTAAAAGTTTCTCCTGCAACCCGTTCACTTTGTGCTAGATGAACGAACTTCTCTCCACATGCTCAGTTCTGAGAGATAGGTGTGTGTGAAATCCGTCCTTCACCTAGCTTGTTGGGAACACAAAGTTTCTTTTCACTTGCAAACTCCACTCCATACATATATATGGGGAAGTACTAGCTCCTACTCGGGTTTACAGTGAAAACTACAGGAACTTCAAACCGGCACTAGGAAACAGACTGAGAAACCAGAGTAAAAGTTTCACCTGCAACCCGTTCCCTTTGTGCTAGATGAACGAACGTCTCTCCACCTGCTCAGTTCTGAGAGATAAGTGTGTGTGAAAGCCGTCCTTCAACTAGCTTGTTGGGAACACAAAGTTTCTTTTCACTTGCAAACTCCACTCCATACATATATATGGGGAGGTACTAGCTCCAAATCGGTTTTACAGTGCTAACTGCAGGAACTTCAAACCAGCACTAGGAAACAGACTGAGAAACCAGAGTAAAAGTTTCTCTTGCAACACGTTCCCTTTATGCTAGATGAACGAAATTCTCTCCACATGCTCAGTTCTGAGAGATAAGTGTGTGTGAAAGCCGTCCTTCACCTAGCTTGTTGGGAGCACAAAGATTCTTTTCACTTGCAAACTCCAATCCATACATATATATGGGGAGGTACTATCTCCAACTAGTGTTTTACAGTACAAAATGCAGGAACTTCAAACCGGCACTAGGAAACAGACTGAGAAACCAGAGTAAAAGTTTCTCCTGCAACCCGTTACATTTGTGCTAGATGAACGAAAGTCTCTCCACATGCTCAGTTCTGAGAGATAAGTGTGTGTGAAAGCCGTCCTTCACCTAGCTTGTTGGGAACACAAAGTTTCTTTTCACTTGCAAACTCCACTCCATACATATATATGGGGAGGTACTATCTCCAACTCTGTTTTTACAGTGCAAACTGCAGGAATTTCAAACCGGCACTAGGAAACAGACTGAGAAACCAGAGTAAAAATTTCTCCTGCAACCCGTTCCCTTTGTGCTAGATGAACGAACGTCTCTCCACTTGCTCATTTCTGAGAGATAAGTGTGTGTGAAAGCCGTCCTTCACCTAGCTAGTTGGAAACACAAAGTTTATTTTCAGTTGCAAACTCCACACCATACATTTATATGGGGAGGTTCTAGCTCCAACTCGGTTTTACAGTGCAAACGGCAGGAACTTCAAACCGGCACTAGGAAACAGACTGAGAAACCAGAGTAAAAGTTTCTCCTGCAACCCGTTCCCTTTGTGCTAAATGAACGAACGTCTCTCCACATGCTCATTTCTGAGAGATAAGTGTGTGTGAAAGCCGTACTTCACCTAGTTTTTTGGGAACACAAAGTTTCTTTTTAATTGCAAAATCCAGTCCATACATATATATGGGGAGGTACTAGTTCCAACTCGGTTTTACAGTGAAAACTGCAGGAACTTCAAACCGGCACTAGGAAACAGACTGAGAAACCAGAGTAAAAGTTTCTCCTGCAACACGTTCCTTTTGTGCTAGATGAACGAACGTTTCTCCACATGCTAAGTTCTGAGAGATAAGTGTGTGTGAAAGCCGTCCTTCACTTAACTTGTTGGGAACACAAAGTTTCTTTTCACTTGCAAAATCCAATCCATACATATATATGGGGAGGTTCTAGCTCCAACTCGTTTTTACAGTGCAAAATGCAGGAACTTCAAACCGGCACTAGGAAACAGACTGAGAAACCAGAGTAAAAGTTTCTCCTGCAACCCGTTCAATTTGTGCTAGATGAACGAACTTCTCTCCACATGCTCAGTTCTGAGAGATAGGTGTGTGTGATATCCGTCCTTCACCTAGCTTGTTGGGAACACAAAGTTTCTTTTCACTTGCAAACTCCACTCCATACATATATATGGGGAAGTACTAGCTCCTACTCGGGTTTACAGTGAAAACTACAGGAACTTCAAACCGGCACTAGGAAACAGACTGAGAAACCAGAGTAAAAGTTTCACCTGCAACCCGTTCCCTTTGTGCTAGATGAACGAACGTCTCTCCACATGCTCAGTTCTGAGAGATAAGTGTGTGTGAAAGCCGTCCTTCAACTAGCTTGTTGGGAACACAAAGTTTCTTTTCACTTGCAAACTCCACTCCATACATATATATGGGGCGGTACTAGCTACAACTCGGTTTTACAGTGAAAACTGCAGGAACTTCAAACCGGCACTAGGAAACAGACTGAGAAACCAGAGTAAAAGTTTCTCCTGCAACCCGTTCCCTTTGTGCTAGATGAACTAACGTCTCTCCACATGCTCAGTTCTGAGAGTGAAGTGTGTGTGAAAGCCATCCTTCACCTAGCTTGTTGGGAACACAAAGTTTCTTTTCAGTTGCAAACTCCACTCCGTACATATATATGGGGAGGTTCTAGCTCCAACTCGGTTTTACAGTGCAAACGGCAGGAACTTCAAACCGGCACTAGGAAACAGACTGAGAAACCAGAGTAAAAGTTTCTCCTGCAACCCGTTCCCTTTGTGCTAAATGAACGAACGTCTCTCCACATGCTCATTTCTGAGAGATAAGTGTGTGTGAAAGCCGTACTTCACCTAGTTTTTTGGGAACACAAAGTTTCTTTTTAATTGCAAAATCCAATCCATACATATATATGGGGAGGTACTAGTTCCAACTCGGTTTTACAGTGAAAACTGCAGGAACTTCAAACCGGCACTAGGAAACAGACTGAGAAACCAGAGTAAAAGTTTCTCCTGCAACACGTTCCTTTTGTGCTAGATGAACGAACGTTTCTCCACATGCTAAGTTCTGAGAGATAAGTGTGTGTGAAAGCCGTCCTTCACTTAACTTGTTGGGAACACAAAGTTTCTTTTCACTTGCAAAATCCAATCCATACATATATATGGGGAGGTTCTAGCTCCAACTCGGTTTTACAGTGCAAAATGCAGGAACTTCAAACCGGCACTAGGAAACAGACTGAGAAACCAGAGTAAAAGTTTCTCCTGCAACCCGTTCACTTTGTGCTAGATGAACGAACTTCTCTCCACATGCTCAGTTCTGAGAGATAGGTGTGTGTGAAATCCGTCCTTCACCTAGCTTGTTGGGAACACAAAGTTTCTTTTCACTTGCAAACTCCACTCCATACATATATATGGGGAAGTACTAGCTCCTACTCGGGTTTACAGTGAAAACTACAGGAACTTCAAACCGGCACTAGGAAACAGACTGAGAAACCAGAGTAAAAGTTTCACCTGCAACCCGTTCCCTTTGTGCTAGATGAACGAACGTCTCTCCACATGCTCAGTTCTGAGAGATAAGTGTGTGTGAAAGCCGTCCTTCAACTAGCTTGTTGGGAACACAAAGTTTCTTTTCACTTGCAAACTCCACTCCATACATATATATGGGGCGGTACTAGCTACAACTCGGTTTTACAGTGAAAACTGCAGGAACTTCAAACCGGCACTAGGAAACAGACTGAGAAACCAGAGTAAAAGTTTCACCTGCAACCCGTTCCCTTTATGCTAGATGAACGAAATTCTCTCCACATGCTCAGTTCTGAGAGATAAGTGTGTGTGAAAGCCGTCCTTCACCTAGCTTGTTGGGAGCACAAAGATTCTTTTCACTTGCAAACTCCAATCCATACATATATATGGGGAGGTACTATCTCCAACTAGTGTTTTACAGTACAAAATGCAGGAACTTCAAACCGGCACTAGGAAACAGACTGAGAAACCAGAGTAAAAGTTTCTCCTGCAACCCGTTACATTTGTGCTAGATGAACGAAAGTCTCTCCACATGCTCAGTTCTGAGAGATAAGTGTGTGTGAAAGCCGTCCTTCTCCTAGCTTGTTGGGAACACAAAGTTTCTTTTCACTTGCAAACTCCACTCCATACATATATATGGGGAGGTACTATCTCCAACTCTGTTTTTACAGTGCAAACTGCAGGAATTTCAAACCGGCACTAGGAAACAGACTGAGAAACCAGAGTAAAAATTTCTCCTGCAACCCGTTCCCTTTGTGCTAGATGAACGTACGTCTCTCCACTTGCTCATTTCTGAGAGATAAGTGTGTGTGAAAGCCGTCCTTCACCTAGCTAGTTGGAAACACAAAGTTTATTTTCAGTTGCAAACTCCACACCATACATTTATATGGGGAGGTTCTAGCTCCAACTCGGTTTTACAGTGCAAACGGCAGGAACTTCAAACCGGCACTAGGAAACAGACTGAGAAACCAGAGTAAAAGTTTCTCCTGCAACCCGTTCCCTTTGTGCTAAATGAACGAACGTCTCTCCACATGCTCATTTCTGAGAGATAAGTGTGTGTGAAAGCCGTACTTCACCTAGTTTTTTGGGAACACAAAGTTTCTTTTTAATTGCAAAATCCAGTCCATACATATATATGGGGAGGTACTAGTTCCAACTCGGTTTTACAGTGAAAACTGCAGGAACATCAAACCGGCACTAGGAAACAGACTGAGAAACCAGAGTAAAAGTTTCTCCTGCAACACGTTCCTTTTGTGCTAGATGAACGAACGTTTCTCCACATGCTAAGTTCTGAGAGATAAGTGTGTGTGAAAGCCGTCCTTCACTTAACTTGTTGGGAACACAAAGTTTCTTTTCACTTGCAAAATCCAATCCATACATATATATGGGGAGGTTCTAGCTCCAACTCGTTTTTACAGTGCAAAATGCAGGAACTTCAAACCGGCACTAGGAAACAGACTGAGAAACCAGAGTAAAAGTTTCTCCTGCAACCCGTTCACTTTGTGCTAGATGAACGAACTTCTCTCCACATGCTCAGTTCTGAGAGATAGGTGTGTGTGAAATCCGTCCTTCACCTAGCTTGTTGGGAACACAAAGTTTCTTTTCACTTGCAAACTCCACTCCATACATATATATGGGGAAGTACTAGCTCCTACTCGGGTTTACAGTGAAAACTACAGGAACTTCAAACCGGCACTAGGAAACAGACTGAGAAACCAGAGTAAAAGTTTCACCTGCAACCCGTTCCCTTTGTGCTAGATGAACGAACGTCTCTCCACATGCTCAGTTCTGAGAGATAAGTGTGTGTGAAAGCCGTCCTTCAACTAGCTTGTTGGGAACACAAAGTTTCTTTTCACTTGCAAACTCCACTCCATACATATATATGGGGCGGTACTAGCTACAACTCGGTTTTACAGTGAAAACTGCAGGAACTTCAAACCGGCACTAGGAAACAGACTGAGAAACCAGAGTAAAAGTTTCTCCTGCAACCCGTTCCCTTTGTGCTAGATGAACGAACGTCTCTCCACATGCTCAGTTCTGAGAGTGAAGTGTGTGTGAAAGCCATCCTTCACCTAGCTTGTTGGGAACACAAAGTTTCTTTTCAGTTGCAAACTCCACTCCGTACATATATATGGGGAGGTTCTAGCTCCAACTCGGTTTTACAGTGCAAACGGCAGGAACTTTAAACCGGCATTAGGAAACAGACTGAGAAACCAGAGTAAAAGTTTCTCCTGCAACCCGTTCCCTTTGTGCTAAATGAACGAACGTCTCTCCACATGCTCATTTCTGAGAGATAAGTGTGTGTGAAAGCCGTACTTCACCTAGTTTTTTGGGAACACAAAGTTTCTTTTTAATTGCAAAATCCAATCCATACATATATATGGGGAGGTACTAGTTCCAACTCGGTTTTACAGTGAAAACTGCAGGAACTTCAAACCGGCACTAGGAAACAGACTGAGAAACCAGAGTAAAAGTTTCTCCTGCAACACGTTCCTTTTGTGCTAGATGAACGAACGTTTCTCCACATGCTAAGTTCTGAGAGATAAGTGTGTGTGAAAGCCGTCCTTCACTTAACTTGTTGGGAACACAAAGTTTCTTTTCACTTGCAAAATCCAATCCATACATATATATGGGGAGGTTCTAGCTCCAACTCGGTTTTACAGTGCAAAATGCAGGAACTTCAAACCGGCACTAGGAAACAGACTGAGAAACCAGAGTAAAAGTTTCTCCTGCAACCCGTTCACTTTGTGCTAGATGAACGAACTTCTCTCCACATGCTCAGTTCTGAGAGATAGGTGTGTGTGAAATCCGTCCTTCACCTAGCTTGTTGGGAACACAAAGTTTCTTTTCACTTGCAAACTCCACTCCATACATATATATGGGGAAGTACTAGCTCCTACTCGGGTTTACAGTGAAAACTACAGGAACTTCAAACCGGCACTAGGAAACAGACTGAGAAACCAGAGTAAAAGTTTCACCTGCAACCCGTTCCCTTTGTGCTAGATGAACGAACGTCTCTCCACATGCTCAGTTCTGAGAGATAAGTGTGTGTGAAAGCCGTCCTTCAACTAGCTTGTTGGGAACACAAAGTTTCTTTTCACTTGCAAACTCCACTCCATACATATATATGGGGCGGTACTAGCTACAACTCGGTTTTACAGTGAAAACTGCAGGAACTTCAAACCGGCACTAGGAAACAGACTGAGAAACCAGAGTAAAAGTTTCTCCTGCAACCCGTTCTCTTTGTGCTAGATGAACGAACGTCTCTCCACATGCTCAGTTCTGAGAGTGAAGTGTGTGTGAAAGCCATCCTTCACCTAGCTTGTTGGGAACACAAAGTTTCTTTTCAGTTGCAAACACCACTCCGTACATATATATGGGGAGGTTCTAGCTCCAACTCGGTTTTACAGTGCAAACGGCAGGAACTTCAAACCGGCACTAGGAAACAGACTGAGAAACCAGAGTAAAAGTTTCTCCTGCAACCCGTTCCCTTTGTGCTAGATGAACGAACGTCTCTCCACATGCTCAGTTCTGAGAGTGAAGTGTGTGTGAAAGCCGTCCTTCACCTAGCTTGTTGGAAACACAAAGTTTATTTTCAGTTGCAAACTCCACTCCGTACATATATATGGGGAGGTTCTAGCTCCAACTCGGTTTTACAGTGCAAACGGCAGGAACTTCAAACCGGCACTAGGAAACAGACTGAGAAACCAGAGTAAAAGTTTCTCCTGCAACCCGTTCCCTTTGTGCTAAATGAACGAACGTCTCTCCACATGCTCATTTCTGAGAGATAAGTGTGTGTGAAAGCCGTCCTTCACCTAGTTTTTTGGGAACACAAAGTTTCTTTTTAATTGCAAAATCCAGTCCATACATATATATGGGGAGGTACTAGTTCCAACTCGGTTTTACAGTGAAAACTGCAGGAACTTCAAACCGGCACTAGGAAACAGACTGAGAAACCAGAGTAAAAGTTTCTCCTGCAACTCGTTCCTTTTGTGCTAGATGAACGAAAGTTTCTCCACATGCTAAGTTCTGAGAGATAATTGTGTGTGAAAGCCGTCCTTCACTTAACTTGTTGGGAACACAAAGTTTCTTTTCACTTGCAAAATCCAATCCATACGTATATATGGGGAGGTTCTAGCTCCAACTCGGTTTTACAGTGCAAAATGCAGGAACTTCAAACCGGCACTAGGAAACAGACTGAGAAACCAGAGTAAATGTTTCTCCTGCAACCCGTTCACTTTATGCTAGATGAACGAACGTCTCTCCACATGCTCAGATCTGAGAGATAAGTGTGTGTGAAGCCGTCCTTCACCTAGATTGTTGCGAACTCAAAGTTTCTTTTCAGTTACAAATTCCACTCCGTACATATATATGGGGAGGTACAAGCTCCAACTCGGTTTTACATTGCAAACTGCAGGAACTTCAAACCGGCACTAGGAAACAGACTGAGGAACCAGAGTAAAAGTTTCCCCTGCAACCCGTTCCATTTTTTGCTAGATGAACGAAAGTCTCTCCACTTGCTCAGTTCTGAGAGATAAGTGTGTGTGAAAGCCGTACTTCACCTAGCTTTTTGGGAACACAAAGTTTCTTTTCAGTTGCAAAATCCACTCCATACATATATATGGGGAGGTACTAGCTCCAACTCTGTTTTACAGTGAAAACTGCAGGAACTTCAAACCGGCAATAGGAAACAGACTGAGAAACCAGAGTAAAAGTTTCTCCTGCAAACCGTTCCCTTTATGCTAGATGAACGAACGTCTCTCCACATGCTCAGTTCTGAGAGATAAGTGTGTGTGAAAGCCGTCCTTCACCTAGCTTGTTGGGAACACAAATTTTATTTTCACTTGCAAACTCCTTTCCATACATATATATGGGGAGGTACTATCTCCAACTCCGTTTTTACAGTGCAAAAAGCAGGAAATTTAAACAGGCACTAGGAAACAGACTGAGAAACCTGAGTAAAAGTTTCTCCAGCAACCCGTTCCCTTTGTGCTAGATGAACGAACGTCTCTCCACATGCTCAGTTCTGAGAGATAATTGTGTGTGAAGCCGTCCTTCACCTAGCTTGTTGGGAACACTAAGTTTCTTTTCAGTTGCAAACTCCACTCCATACATATATATGGGGAGGTACTAGCTCCAACTCGGTTTTACAGTGCAAACTGCAGGAACTTCAAACCGGCACTAGGAAACAGACTGAGAAACCAGAGTAAAAGTTTCCCCTGAAACCCTTTCCCTTTTTTGCTAGATGAACGAACGTCTCTCCACATGCTCAGTTCTGAGAGATAAGTGTGTGTGAAAGCCGTCCTTCATCTAGCTTGTTGGGAACACAAAGTTTCTTTTCACTTGCAAACTGCACTCTATACATATATATGGGGATGTACTATCTCCAACTCTGTTTTTACAGTGCAAAATGCAGGAAATTCAAACCGGCACTAGGAAACAGACTGAGAAACCAGAGTAAAAGTTTCTCCTGCAACCCGTTCCTTTTTTTGCTAGATGAACGAACGTCTCTCCACATGCTCAGTTCTGAGAGATATGTGTGTGTGAAAGCCGTCCTTCACCTAGCTTGTTGGGAACACAAAGTTTCTTTTCACATGCAAACTCCACTCCATACATATTTATGGGGAGGTACTAGCTCCAACACGTCTTTACAGTGAATACTGCAGGAACTTCAAACCGGCACTAGGAAACAGACTGAGAAACCAGAGTAAAAGTTTCTCCTGCAACCCGTTCCTTTTGTGCTAGATTAACGAACGTCTCTCCACGTGCTCAGTTCTGAGAGATATGTGTGTGTGAAAGCCGTCCTTCACCTAGCTTGTTGGGAACACAAAGTTTCTTTTCACTTGCAAACTCCACTCCATACAAATATATGGGGTGGTACTAGCTCCAACTCGGTTTTACAGTGCAAACTGCAGGAATTTCAAACCGGCACAAGGAAACAGACTGAGAAACCAGAGTAAAAATTTCTCCAGCAACCCTTTCCCTTTGTGCTAGATGAACGAACGTCTCTCCACATGCTCATTTCTGAGAGATAAGTGTGGGTGAAATCCGTCCTTCACCTAGCTTGTTGGGAATACCAAGATTCTTTTCACTTGCAAACGCCACTCCATACATATATATGGGGAAGTACTAGCTCCAAATCGGTTTTACATGCAAACTGCAGGAACTTCAAACCGGCACTAGGAAACAGACTGAGAAACCAGAGTAAAAGTTTCTCCTGCAACCCGTTCACTTTGTGCTAGATGAACGAACGTCTCTCCATATGCTCATTTCTGAGAGATAAGTGTGTGTGAAAGCCGTCCTTCACCTAGCTTGTTGGGAACACAAAGTTTCTTTTCACTTGCAAACTCCACTCCATACATATTTATGGGGAGGAACTAGCTCCAACTCGTGTTTACAGTGAAAACTGCAGGAACTTCAAACCGGCACTAGGAAACAGACTAAGAAACCAGAGTAAAAGTTTCTCCTGCAACCCGTTCCTTTTGTGCTAGATGAACGAACGTCTCTCCACATGCTCAGTTCTAGAGATAAGTGTGTGTGAAAGCCGTATTTCAGCTAGCTTGTTGAGAAACAAAGTTTCTTTTCACTTGCAATCTCCACTCCATACATATATAAGGGGAGGTACAAGCTCCAACTCGGTTTTACAGTGAAAAGTGCAGGAACTTCAAACCGGCACTAGGAAACAGTCTGAGAAACCAGAGTAAAAGTTTCTCCTGCAACCATTTCCCTTTGTCCTAGATGAACGAACGTCTCTCCACATGCTCATTTCTGAGAGCTAATTGTGGGTGAAAGCCGTCCTTCACCTAGCTTGTTGGGAACACAAAGTTTCTTTTCACTTGCAAACTCCACTACATACATATATATGGGGAGGTACTAGCTCCTACACGGTTTTAAAGTGAAAACTGCAGGAACTTCAAAGCGGCACTAGGAAACAGAATTAGAAACCAGAGAAATAATTCCGCCTGCAACCCGTTCCCTTTGTGCTAGATGAACGAACGTCTCTCCACATGCTCAGTTCTGAGAGAAAAGTGTGTGTGAAAGCCGTCTTTCAACTAGCTTGTTGGGAACACAAAGTTTCTTTTAACTTGCAAACTCCACTCCATACATATATATGGGGAGGTACTAGCTCCAAATCTGTTTTACTGTGAAAACTGCAGGAACTTCAAACCGGCACTAGGAAACAGACTGAGAAACCAGAGTAAAAGTTTCTCCTGCAACCCGTTCCCTTTGTGCTAGATGAACGAACGTCTCTCCACATGCTCAGTTCTGAGAGATAGGTGTGTGTGAAATCCGTACTTCACCTAGCTTGTTGGGAACACAAAGTTTCTTTTCACTTTCAAACTCCACTCCATACATATATATGGGGAGGTACTAGCTCCAACTCGGTTTTACAGTGAAAACTGCAGGAATTTCAAACCGGCACAAGGAAACAGACTGAGAAACCAGTGTAAAAATTTCTCCTGCAACCCTTTCCCTTTGTGCTAGATGAACGAACGTCTCTCCACATGCTCATTTCTGAGAGATAATTGTGTGTGAAAGCCGTCCTTCACCTAGCTTGTTGGGAACACAAAGTTTCTTTTCACTTGCAAACTCCACTCCATACATATATATGGGGAGGTACTAGCTCCAACTCGGTTTTACAGTGCAAACTGAAGGAACTTCAACCCGGCACTAGGAAACAGACTGTGAAACCAGAGTAAAAGTTTCTCCAGCATCCCGTTCCCTTTGTGCTAGATGAACGAACGTCTCTCCACATGCTCAGTTCTGAGAGATTAATGTGTGTGAAAGCCGTTCTTCACCTAGCTTGTTGGGAACACAAAGTTTCTTTTCACTTGCAAACTCCACTCCATACATTTATATGGGGAGGTACTAGCTCCAACTCGGTTTAACAGTGAAAACTGCAGGAACTTCAAACCGGCACGAGGAAACAGACTGAGAATCCAGAGTAAAAGTTTCTCCTGCAACAAGTTCCCTTTGTGCTAAATGAACGAACGTCTCTCCACATGCTCAGTTCTGAGAGATAAGTGTGTGTGAAAGCCGTCCTTCACCTAGCTTGTTGGGAACACAAAGTTTCTTTTCACTTGCAAACTCCACTCCTTACATATATATGGGGAGGTACTAGCTCCAACTCGGTTTTACAGTGAATACTGCAGGAACTTCAAACCGGCACTAGGAAACAGACTGAGAAACCAGAGTAAAATTTCTCCTGCAAACCGTTCCTTTTGTGCTAGATGAACGAACGTCTCTCCACATGCTCAGTTCTGAGAGATAAGTGTGTGTGAAAGCCGTCCTTCACCTAGCTTGTTGGGAACACAAAGTTTCTTTTCAGTTGCAAACTCCACTCCGTACATATATATGGGGAGGTACTAGCTCCAACTCGGTTTTACAGTGCAAACTGCACGAATTTCAAACCGGCACTAGGAAACAGACTGAGAAACCATATTAAAAGTTTCTCCTGCAACCCGTTCCCTTTGTGCTAGATGAACGAACGTCTCTCCACATGCTCAGTTCTGAGAGATATGTGTGGGTGAAAGCCATCCTTCACCTAGCTTGTTGGGAACACAAAGTTTCTTTTCACTTGCAAACTCCACTCCATACATATATATGGGGAGGTACTAGCTCCAACTCCGTTTTACAGGGCAAACTGCAGGATCTTCAAACCGGCACTAGGAAACAGACTGAGAAACCAGAGTAAATGTTTCCCCTGAAACCCGTTCCCTTTTTTGCTAGATGGACGAACGTCTCTCCACATGCTCAGTTCTGAGAGATAAGTGTGTGTGAAAGATGTCCTTCACCTAGCTTGTTGGGAACTCAAAGTTTCTTTTCACTTGCAAACTACACTCCATACATATATATGGGGAGGTACTATCTCCAACTCGGTTTTTACAGTGCAAAATGCAGGAACTTCAAACCGGCACTAGGAAACAGACTGAGAAACCAGAGTAAAAGTTTCTCCTGCAACCCGTTCTTTTTGTGCTAGATGAACGAACGTCTCTCCACATGCTCAGTTCTGAGAGTTAATTGTGTGTGAAAGCCGTCCTTCACCTAGCTTGTTGGGAACACAAAGTTTCTTTTCACTTGCAAACTCCAATCCATACATATACATGGGGAGGTACTAGCTCAAACTCGGTTTTACAGTGCAAACTGCAGGAACTTCAAACCGGCACTAGGAAACAGACTGAGAAACCAGAGTAAAAGTTTCTCCTGCAACCCGTTCCCTTTGTGCTAGATGAACGAAAGTCTCCACAATGCTCAGTTCTGAGAGATAAGTGTGTGTGAAAGCCGTCCTTCACCTAGCTTGTTGGGAACACAAAGTTTCTTTTCAATTGCAAACTCCACTCCATACATATATGTGGAAGGTACTAGCTCCAACTCGGTTTTTACAGTGCAAAATGCAGGAACTTCAAACCGACACTAGGAAACAGACTGAGAAACCAGAGTAAAAGTTTCTCCTGCAACCCGTTCCCTTTGTGCTAGATGAACGAACGTCTCTCCAATTCTCAATTCTGAGAGATAAATGTGTGTGAAAGCCGTCCTTCAACTAGCTTGTTGGGAACACAAAGTTTCTTTTCAGTTGCAAACCCCATTCCGTACATATATATGGGGAGGTACTAACTCCAACTCGGTTTTACAGTGCAAACTGCAGGAACTTCATACCGGCACTAGGAAACAGACTGAGAAATCAAAGTAAATGTTTCCCCTGCAACCCGTTCCCTTTTTTGCTAGATGAACGAACGTCTCTCCACATGCTCAGTTCTGAGAAATAAGTGTGTGTGAAAGCCGTCCTTCACCTAGCTTGTTGGGAACACAAAGTTTCTTTTCAGTTGCAAAATCCACTCCATACATATATATGAGGAAGTACTAGCTCCAACTCGGATTTACAGTGCAAACTGCAGGAACTTCAAACCGGCACTAGGAAACAGACTGAGAAACCAGAGTAAAAGTTTCTCCTGCAAACCGTTCCTTATGTGCTAGATGAACGAACGTCTCTCCACATGCTCAGTTCTGAGAGATAAGTGTTGGTGAAAGCCGTCCTTCACCTAGCTTGTTGGGAACACAAAGTTTCTTTTCACTTGCAAACTCCACTCCATACATATATATGGGGAGGTACTAGCTCCAACTCGGTTTTACAGTGAAAACTGCAGGAACTTCAAACCGGCACTAGGAAACAGACTGAGAAACCAGAGTAAAAGTTTCCCCTGAAACCCGTTCCCTTTTTTGCTAGATGAACGAACGTCTCTCCACATGCTAAATTCTGAGAGATAAGTGTGTGTGAAAGCCGTCCTTCATCTAGCTTGTTGGGAACACAAAGTTTCTTTTCACTTGCAAACTGCACTCTATACATATATATGGGGATGTACTATCTCCAACTCTGTTTTTACAGTGCAAAATGCAGGAAATTCAAACCGGCACTAGGAAACAGTCTGAGAAACCAGAGTAAAAGTTTCTCCTGCAACCCGTTCCTTTTTTTGCTAGATGAACGAACGTCTCTCCACATGCTCAGTTCTGAGAGATAAGTGTGTGTGAAAGCCGTCCTTCACCTAGCTTGTTGGGAACACAAAGTTTCTTTTCACTTGCAAACTCCACCCCATACATATTTATGGGGAGGAACTAGCTCCAACTCGTGTTTACAGTGAAAACTGCAGGAACTTCAAACCGGCACTAGGAAACAGACTGAGAAACCAGAGTAAAAGTTTCTCCTGCAACCCGTTCCTTTTGTGCTAGATGAACGAACGTCTCTCCACGTGCTCAGTTCTGAGAGATAAGTGTGTGTGAAAGCCGTCCTTCACCTAGCTTGTTGGGAACACAAAGTTTCTTTTCCCTTGCAAACTGCACTCTATACATATATATGGGGATGTACTATCTCCAACTCGGTTTTTACAGTGCAAAATGCAGGAAATTCAAACCGGCACTAGGAAACAGACAGAGAAACCAGAGTAAAAGTTTCTCCTGCAACCCGTTCCTTTTTTTGCTAGATGAACGAACGTCTCTCCACATGCCCAGTTCTGAGAGATATGTGTGTGAAAGCCGTCCTTCACCTAGCTTGTTGGGAACACAAAGTTTCTTTTCACTTGCAAACTCCACTCCATACATATATATGGGGAGGTAATAGCTCCAACACGGTTTTACAGTGCAAACTGCAGGAACTTCAAACCGGCACTAGGAAACAGACTGAGAAACCAGAGTAAAAGTTTCTCCTGTAACCCGTTCCCTTTATGCTAGATGAACGAACTTCTCTCCACATGCTCAATTCTGAGAGATAAGTGTGTGTGAAAGCCGTACTTCACCTAGCTTGTTGGGAATACAAAGTTTCTTTTCACTTGCAAACTCCACTCCATACATATATATGGGGAGGTAGTATCTCCAACTCGGTTTTTACAGTGCAAAATGCAGGAACTTCAAACCGGCACTAGGAAACAGACTGAGAAACCAGAGTAAAAGTTTCTCCAGCAATCCGTTCCCTTTGTGCTAGATGAACGAACGTCTCTCCACATGCTCAGTTCTGAGAGATAATTGTGTGTGAAAGCCGTCCTTCACCTAGATTTTTGGGAACACAAACTTTCTTTTCAGTTGCAAAATCCACTCCAAACAAATATATGGGGAGGTACTAGCTCCAACTCGGTTTTACAGTGCAAACTGCAGGAACTTCAAACCGGCACTAGGAAACAGACTGAGAAACCAGAGTAAAAGTTTCTCCTGCAACCCGTTCCCTTTATGCTAGATGAACGAACGTCTCTCCACATGCTCAGTTCTGAGAGATAATTGTGTGTGAAAGCCGTCCTTCACCTAGCTTGTTGGGAACACTAAGTTTCTTTTCAGTTGCAAACTCCACTCCATACATATATATGGGGATGTACTAGCTCCAACTCTGTTTTACAGTGAAAACTGCAGGAACATCAAACCGGCACTAGGAAACAGACTGAGAAACCAGAGTAAAATTTCCCCTGAAACCCGTTCCCTTTTTTGCTAGATGAACGAACGTCTCTCCACATGCTAAGTTCTGAGAGATAAGTGTGTGTGAAAGCCGTCCTTCATCTAGCTTGTTGGGAACACAAAGTTTCTATTCACTTGCAAACTGCACTCTATACATATATATGCGGATGTACTATCTCCAACTCTGTTTTTACAGTGCAAAATGCAGGAAATTCAAACCGGCACTAGGAAACAGACTGAGAAACCAGAGTAAAAGTTTCTCCTGCAACCCGTTCCTTTTTTTGCTAGATGAACGAACGTCTCTCCACATGCTCAGTTCTGAGAGATAAGTGTGTGTGAAAGCCGTCCTTCACCTAGCTTGTTGGGAACACAAAGTTTCTTTTCACTTGCAAACTCCAATCCATACATATATATGGGGAGGTACTAGCTCCAACTCGGTTTTACAGTGCAAACTGCAAGAATTTCAAACCGGCACTAGGAAACAGACTGAGAAACCACAGTAAATGTTTCTCCTTCAACCCGTTCCCTTTGTGCTAGATGAACGAACGTCTCTCCACATGCTCAGTTCTGGGAAATAAGTGTGTGAAAGCCGCCCTTCACCTAGCTTGTTGGGAACACAAAGTTTCTTTTCACTTGCAAACTCCACTCCATACATATATATGGGGAGGTAGTATCTCCAACTCGGTTTTTACAGTGCAAAATGCAGGAAATTCAAACCGGCACTAGGAAACAGACTGAGAAACCAGAGTAAAAGTTTCTCCAGCAACCCGTTCCCTTTGTGATAGATGAACGAACGTCTCTCCACATGCTCAGTTCTGAGAGATAAGTGTGTGTGAAAGCCGCCCTTCACCTAGATTTTTGGGAACACAAACTTTCTTTTCAGTTGCAAAATCCACTCCATATAAATATATGGGGAGGTACAAGCTCCAACTCGGTTTTACAGTGCAAACTGCAGGAACTTCAAACCGGCACTAGGAAACAGACTGAGAAACCAGAGTAAAAGTTTCCCCTGAAACCCGTTCCCTTTTTTGCTAGATGAACGAACGTCTCTCCACATGCTAAGTTCTGAGAGATAAGTGTGTGTGAAAGCCGTCCTTCATCTAGCTTGTTGGGAACACAAAGTTTCTTTTCACTTGCAAACTGCACTCTATACATATATATGGGGATGTACTATCTCCAACTCTGTTTTTACAGTGCAAAATGCAGGAAATTCAAACCGGCACTAGGAAACAGACTGAGAAACCAGAGTAAAAGTTTCTCCTGCAACCCGTTCCTTTTTTTGCTAGATGAACGAACGTCTCTCCACATGCTCAGTTCTGAGAGATAAGTGTGTGTGAAAGCCGTTCTTCACCTAGCTTGTTGGGAACACAAAGTTTCTTTTCACTTGCAAACTCCACTCCATACATATATATGGGGAGGTACTAGCTCCAACTCGGGTTTACAGTGCAAACTGCAGGAATTTCAAACCGGCACTAGGAAACAGACTGAGAAACCAGAGTAAATGTTTCTCCTTCAACCCGTTCCCTTTGTGCTAGATGAACGAACGTCTCTCCACATGCTCAGTTCTGGGAGATAAGTGTGTGAAAGCCGCCCTTCACCTAGCTTGTTGGGAACACAAAGTATCTTTTCACTTGCAAACTCCACTCCATACATATATATGGGGAGGTAATAGCTCCAACAGGGTTTTACAGTGCAAACTGCAGGAACTTCAAACCGGCACTAGGAAACAGACTGAGAAACCAGAGTAAAAGTTTCTCCTGCAACCCGTTCCCTTTATGCTAGATGAACGAACGTCTCTCCACATGCTCAGTTCTGAGAGATAAGTGTGTGTGAAAGCCGTACTTCACCTAGCTTGTTGGGAACACAAAGTTTCTTTTCACTTTCAAACTCCACTCCATACATATATATGGGGAGGTAGTATCTCCAACTCGGTTTTTACAGTGCAAAATGCAGGAAATTCAAACCGGCACTAGGAAACAGACTGAGAAACCAGAGTAAAAGTTTCTCCTGCAACCCGTTCCCTTTGTGCTAGATGAACGAACGTCTCTCCACATGCTCAGTTCTGAGAGATAAGTGCGTGTGAAAGCCGTTCTTCACCTATCTTTTTGGGAACACTAAGTTTCTTTTCAGTTGCAAACTCCACTCCATACATATATATGGGGAGGTACTAGCTCCAACTCGGTTTTACAGTGAAAACTGCAGGAACTTCAAACCGGCACTATGAAACAGACTGAGAAACCAAAGTAAAGTTTCCCCTGCAACCCGTTCCTTTTGTGCTAGATGAACGAACGTCTCTCCACATACTCAGTTCTGAGAGATAAGTGTGTGTGAAAGCCGTCCTTCACCTAGTTTGTTGGGAACACAAAGTTTCTTTTCACTTGCAAACTCCAATCCATACATATATATGGGGAGGTACTAGCTCCAACACGGTTTTACAGTGCATACTGCAGCAAAATCAAAACGGCACTAGGAAACAGACTGAGAAACCAGAGTAAAAGTTTCTCCTTCAATCGGTTCCCTTTGTGCTAGATGAACGAACGTCTCTCCAAATGCTCAGTTCTGAGAAATAAGTGTGGGTGAAAGCCGTCCTTCACCTAGCTTGTTGGGAACACAAAGTTTCTTTACACTTGCAAACTCCACTCCATACATATATATGGGGAGGTACTAGCTCCAACTCGGTTTTACAGTGCAAACTGCAGGAACTTCAACACGGCACTACGAAACAGACTGAGAAACCAGAGTAAAAGTTTCTCCTGCAACCCGTTCCCTTTATGCTAGATGAACGAACGTCTCTCAACATGCTCATTTCTGAGAGATAAGTGTGTGTGAAAGCCGTCCTTCACCTAGATTGTTGGGAACACAAAGTTTCTTTTCAGTAGCAAATTCCACTCCGTACATATATATGGGGAAATACTAGCTCCAACACGGTTTTACAGTGAAAATTGCAGAAACTTCAAACCGGCACTAGGAAACAGACTGAGAAACCAGAGTAAAAGTTTCTCCTGCAACCCGTTCCTTTTGTGCTAGATGAACGAACGTCTCTCCACATACTCAGTTCTGAGAGATAAGTGTGTGTGAAAGCCGTCCTTCACCTAGCTTGTTGGGAACACAAAGTTTCTTTTCACTTGCAAACTCCTCTCCATACATATATATGGGGAGGTAATATCTCCAACTCCGTTTTTACAGTGCAAAAAGCAGGAAATTCAAACCGGCACTAGGAAACAGACTGAGAAACCTGAGTAAAAGTTTCTCCAGCAACCCGTTCCCTTTCTGCTAGATGAACGAACGTCTCTCCACATGCTCAGTTCTGAGAGATAATTGTGTGTGAAAGCCGTCCTTCACCTAGCTTGTTGGGAACACTAAGTTTCTTTTCAGTTGCAAACTCCACTCCATACATATATATGGGGAGGTACTAGCTCCAACTCGGTTTTACAGTGCAAACTGCAGGAACTTCAAACCGGCACTAGGAAACAGACTGAGAAACCAGAGTAAAAGTTTCCCCTGAAACCCGTTCCCTATTTTGCTAGATGAACGAACGTCTCTCCACATGCTAAGTTCTGAGAGATAAGTGTGTGTGAAAGCCGTCCTTCATCTAGCTTGTTGGGAACACAAAGTTTCTTTTCACTTGCAAACTGTACTCTATACATATATATGGGGATGTACTATCTCCAACTCGTTTTTTACAGTGCAAAATGCAGGAAATTCAAACCGGCACTAGGAAACAGACTGAGAAACCAGAGTAAAAGTTTCTCCTGCAACCCGTTCCTTTTTTTGCTAGATGAACGAACGTCTCTCCACATGCTCAGTTCTGAGAGATAAGTGTGTGTGAAAGCCGTCCTTCACCTAGCTTGTTGGGAACACAAAGTTTCTTTTCACTTGCAAACTCCAATCCATACATATATATGGGGAGGTACTAGCTCCAACTCGGTTTTACAGTGCAAACTGCAGGAATTTCAAACCGGCACTAGGAAACAGACTGAGAAACCAGAGTAAATGTTTCTCCTTCAACCCGTTCCCTTTGTGCTAGATGAACGAACGTCTCTCCACATGCCCAGTTCTGAGAGATAAGTGTGTGAAAGCCGTCCTTCACCTAGCTTGTTGGGAACACAAAGTTTCTTTTCACTTGCAAACTCCACTCCATACATATATATGGGGAGGTAATAGCTCCAACACGGTTTTACAGTGCAAACTGCAGGAACTTCAAACCGGCACTAGGAAACAGACTGAGAAACCAGAGTAAAAGTTTCTCCTGCAACCCGTTCCCTTTGTGCTAGATGAACGAAAGTCTCTCCACATGCTCAGTTCTAAGAGATAAGTGTGTGTGAAAGCCGTACTTCACCTAGCTTGTTGGGAACACAAAGTTTCTTTTCACATGCAAACTCCACTCCATACATATATATGGGGAGGTAGTATCTCCAACTCGGTTTTTACAGTGCAAAATGCAGGAAATTCAAACCGGCACTAGGAAACAGACTGAGAAACCAGAGTAAAAGTTTCTCCAGCAATCCGTTCCCTTTGTGCTAGATGAACGAACGTCTCTCCACATGCTCAGTTCTGAGAGATAATTGCGTGTGAAAGCCGTCCTTCACCTAGCTTATTGGGAACACTAAGTTTCTTTTCAGTTGCAAACTCCACTCCATACATATATATGGGGAGGTACTAGCTCCAACTCGGTTTTACAGTGAAAACTGCAGGACCTTCAAACCGGCACTAGGAAACAGACTGAGAAACCAGAGTAAAAGTTTCTCCTGCAACCCGTTCATTTTGTGCTAGATGAACGAAC
This sequence comes from Camelus dromedarius, assembly GCF_036321535.1. Classification (NCBI taxonomy): domain Eukaryota; kingdom Metazoa; phylum Chordata; class Mammalia; order Artiodactyla; family Camelidae; genus Camelus; species Camelus dromedarius. Next base: position 84,522,257 of record NC_087441.1, on the reverse strand, counting down.
GTCTCTTCACATACTCAGTTCTGAGAGATAAGTGTGTGTGAAAGCCGTCCTTCACCTAGCTTGTTGGGAACACAAAGTTTCTTTTCACTTGCAAACTCCACTCCATACATATATATGGGGAGGTACTAGCTCCAACTCGGTTTTACACTGCAAACTGCAGCAAAATCAAACCGGCACTAGGAAACAGACTGAGAAACCAGAGTAAAAGTTTCTCCTTCAACCCGTTCCCTTTGTGCTAGATGAACGAACGTCTCTCCAAATGCTCAGTTCTGAGAGATAAGTGTGGGTGAAAGCCATCCTTCACCTAGCTTGTTGGGAACACAAAGTTTCTTTACACTTGCAAACTCCACTCCATACATATATATGGGGAGGTACTAGCTCCAACTCGGTTTTACAGTGCAAACTGCAGGAACTTCAAACCGGCACAACGAAACAGACTGAGAAACCAGAGTAAAAGTTTCTCCTGCAACCCGTTCCCTTTATGCTAGATGAACGAACGTCTCTCAACATGCTCATTTCTGAGAGATAAGTGTGTGTGAAAGCCGTCCTTCAACTAGATTGTTGGGAACACAAAGTTTCTTTTCAGTAGCAAATTCCACTCCTTACATATATATGGGGAAGTACTAGTTCCAACTCGGTTTTACAGTGAAAACTGCAGAAACTTCAAACTGGCACTAGGAAACAGACTGAGAAACCAGAGTAAAAGTTTCTCCTGCAACCCGTTCCTTTTGTGCTAGATGAACGAACGTCTCTCCACATACTCAGTTCTGAGAGATAAGTGTGTGTGAAAGCCGTCCTTCACCTAGCTTGTTGGGAACACAAAGTTTCTTTTCATTTGCAAACTCCACTCCATACATTTATATGGGGAGGTAGTAGCTCCAACTCGGTTTTACAGTGAAAACTGCAGGAAATTCAAACCGGCACTAGGAAACAGACTGAGAAACCAGAGTAAAAGTTTCTCATGCAACCCGTTCCCTTTCTGCTAGATGAACGAACGTCTCTCCACATGCTCAGTTCTGAGAGATAAGTGTGTGTGAAAGCCGTCCTTCACCTAGCTTGTTGGGAACACAAAGTTTCTTTTCAATTGCAAACTCCACACCATACATATATATGGGGAGGTACTAGCTCCAAATATGTTTTACAGTGAAAACTGCAGGAACTTCAAACCGGCACTAGGAAACAGACTGAGAAACCAGAGTAAAAGTTTCTCCTGCAACTCGTTCCTTTTGTGCTAGATGAACGAACGTCTCTCCACATGCTCAGTTCTGAGAGATAACTGTGTGTGAAAGCCGCCCTTCACCTAGCTTGTTGGGAACACAAAGTTTCTTTTCACTTGCAAACTCCACTCCATACATATATATGGGGAGGTACTAGCTCCAACTCGGTTTTACAGTGCAAACTGCAGGAACTTCAAACCGGCACTAGGAAACAGACTGAGAAACCAGAGTAAATGTTTCTCTTGCAACCCGTTCCCTTTGTGCTAGATGAGCGAACGTCTCTCCACATGCTCAGTTCTGAGAGATAAGTGTGGGTGAATGCCGTACTTCACCTAGCATTTTGGGAACACAAAGTTTCTTTTCAGTTGCAAAATCCACTCCATTACATATATATGGGGAGGTACTAGCTCCAACTCGGTTTTACAGTGAAAACTGCAGGAACTTCAAACCGGCACTAGGAAACAGACTGAGAAACCAGAGTAAAAGTTTCTCCTGCAACCCGTTCCCTTTATGCTAGATGAACGAACGTCTCTCCACATGCTCAGTTCTGAGAGATAAGTGTGTGTGAAAGCCATCTTTCACCTAGCTTGTTGGGAACACAAATTTTATTTTCACTTGCAAACTCCTCTCCATACATATATATGGGGAGGTAGTATCTCCAACTCCGTTTTTACAGTGCAAAAAGCAGGAAATTCAAACCGGCACTAGGAAACAGACTGAGAAACCTGAGTAAAAGTTTCTCCAGCAACCCGTTCCCTTTGTGCTAGATGAACGAACGTCTCTCCACATGCTCAGTTCTGAGAGATAATTGTGTGTGAAAGCCGTCCTTCACCTAGCTTGTTGGGAACACTAAGTTTCTTTTCAGTTGCAAACTCCACTCCATACATATATATGGGGAGGTACAAGCTCCAACTCGGTTTTACAGTGCAAACTGCAGGAACTTCAAACCGGCACTAGGAAACAGACTGAGAAACCAGAGTAAAAGTTTACCCTGAAACCCGTTCCCTTTTCTGCTAGATGAACGAACGTCTCTCCACATGCTAAGTTCTGAGAGATAAGTGTGTGTGAAAGCCGTCCTTCATCTAGCTTGTTGGGAACACAAAGTTTCTTTTCACTTGCAAACTGCACTCTATACATATATATGGGGATGTACTATCTCCAACTCGGTTTTTACAGTGCAAAATGCAGGTAATTCAAACCGGCACTAGGAAACAGACTGAGAAACCAGAGTAAAAGTTTCTCCTGCAACCCGTTCCTTTTTTTGCTAGATGAACGAACGTCTCTCCACATGCTCAGTTCTGAGAGATAAGTGTGTGTGAAAGCCGTCCTTCACCTAGCTTGTTGGGAACACAAAGTTTCTTTTCACTTGCAAACTCCAATCCATACATATATATGGGGAGGTACTAGCTCCAACACGGTTTTACAGTGCAAACTGCAGGAATTTCAAACCGGCACTAGGAAACAGACTGAGAAACCAGAGTAAATGTTTCTCCTTCAACCCGTTCCCTTTGTGCTAGATGAACGAACGTCTCTCCACATGCCCAGTTCTGAGAGATAAGTGTGTGAAAGCCGTCCTTCACCTAGCTTGTTGGGAACACAAAGTTTCTTTTCACTTGCAAACTCCACTCCATACATATATATGGGGAGGTAATAGCTCCAACACGGTTTTACAGGGCAAACTGCAGGAACTTCAAACCGGCACTAGGAAACAGACTGAGAAACCAGAGTAAAAGTTTCTCCTGCAAACCGTTCCTTTTATGCTAGATGAACGAACGTCTCTCCACATGCTCAGTTCTGAGAGATAAGTGTGTGTGAAAGCCGTACTTCACCTAGCTTGTTGGGAACACAAAGTTTCTTTTCACTTGCAAACTCCGCTCCATACATATATATGGGGAGGTAGTATCTCCAACTCGGTTTTTACAGTGCAAAATGCAGGAAATTCAAACCGGCACTAGGAAACAGACTGAGAAACCAGAGTAAAAGTTTCTCCTGCAATCCGTTCCCTTTGTGCTAGATGAACGAACGTCTCTCCACATGCTCAGTTCTGAGAGATAAGTGCGTGTGAAAGCCGTCCTTCACCTAGCTTATTGGGAACACTAAGTTTCTTTTCAGTTGCAAACTACACTCCATACATATATATGGGGAGGTACTAGCTCCAAATCGGTTTTACAGTGAAAACTGCAGGAACTTCAAACCGGCACTAGGAAACAGACTGAGAAACCAGAGTAAAAGTTTCTCCTGCAACCCGTTCCTTTTGTGCTAGATGAACGAACGTCTCTCCACATACTCAGTTCTGAGAGAGAAGTGTGTGTGAAAGCCGTCCTTCACCTAGCTTGTTGGGAACACAAAGTTTCTTTTCACTTGCAAACTCCACTCCATACATATATATGGGGAGGTACTAGCTCCAACTCGGTTTTACAGTGCAAACTGCAGCAAAATCAAACCGGCACTAGGAAACAGACTGAGAAACCAGAGTAAAAGTTTCTCCTTCAACCCGTTCCCTTTGTGCTAGATGAACGAACGTCTCTCCAAATGCTCAGTTCTGAGAGATAAGTGTGGGTGAAAGCCGTCCTTCACCTAGCTTGTTGGGAACACAAAGTTTCTTTACACTTGCAAACTCCACTCCATACATATATATGGGGAGGTACTAGCTCCAACTCGGTTTTACAGTGCAAACTGCAGGAACTTCAAACCGGCACTACGAAACAGACTGAGAAACCAGAGTAAAAGTTTCTCCTGCAACCCGTTCCATTTATGCTAGATGAACGAACGTCTCTCAACATGCTCATTTCTGAGAGATAAGTGTGTGTGAAAGCCGTCCTTCAACTAGATTGTTGGGAACACAAAGTTTCTTTTCAGTAGCAAATTCCACTCCGTACATATATATGGGGAAGTACTAGCTCCAACTCGGTTTTACAGTGAAAACTGCAGAAAATTCAAACCGGCACTAGGAAACAGACTGAGAAACCAGAGTAAAAGTTTCTCCTGCAACCCGTTCCTTTTGTGCTAGATGAACGAACGTCTCTCCACATACTCAGTTCTGAGAGATAAGTGTGTGTGAAAGCCGTCCTTCACCTAGCTTGTTGGGAACACAAAGTTTCTTTTCACTTGCAAACTCCACTCCATACATTTATATGGGGAGGTAGTAGCTCCAACTCGGTTTTACAGTGAAAACTGCAGGAAATTCAAACCGGCACTAGGAAACAGACTGAGAAACCAGAGTAAAATTTTCTCCAGCAATCCGTTCCCTTTGTGCTAGATGAACGAACGTCTCTCCACATGCTCAGATCTGAGAGATAAGTGCGTGTGAAAGCCGCCCTTCACCTAGCTTGTTGGGAACACAAAGTTTCTTTTCACTTGCAAACTCCACTCCATACATATATATGGGGAGGTACTAGCTCCAACTCGGTTTTACAGTGCAAACTGCAGGAACTTCAAACCGGCACTAGGAAACAGACTGAGAAACCAGAGTAAATGTTTCTCTTGCAACCCGTTCCCTTTGTGCTAGATGAGCGAACGTCTCTCCACATGCTCAGTTCTGAGAGATAAGTGTGTGTGAAAGCCGTACTTCACCTAGCATTTTGGGAACACAAAGTTTCTTTTCAGTTGCAAAATCCTATCCATACATATATATGGGTAGGTACTAGCTCCAACTCGGTTTTACAGTGAAAACTGCAGGAACTTCAAACCGGCACTAGGAAACAGACTGAGAAACCAGAGAAAAAGTTTCTCCTGCAACCCGTTCCTTTTGTGCTAGATGAACGAACGTCTCTCCACATGCTCAGTTCTGAGAGATAAGTGTGTGTGAAAGCCGTCCTTCACCTAGCTTGTTGGGAACACAAAGTTTCTTTTCACTTGCAAACTCCAATTCATACATATATATGGGGAGGTACTAGCTCCAAATAGGTTTTACAGTGCAAACTGCAGGAATTTCAAACCGGCACCAGGAAACAGACTGAGAACCCAGTGTAAAATTTTCTCATTCAAACCGTTCCCTTTGTGCTAGATGAACGAAAGTCTCTCCACATGCTCCGATCTGAGTGATAATTGTGGGTGAAAGCCGTCCTTCACATAGCTTGTTGGGAACACAAAGTTTCTTTTCACTTGCAAACTCCACTCCATACATATATATGGGGAGGTACTAGCTCCAACTCGGTTTTACAGTGCAAACTGCAGGAACATCCTACCGGCACTAGGGAACAGACTGAGAAACCAGAGTAAAAGTTTCTCATGCAACCCGTTCCCTTTATGCTAGATGAACGAAAGTCTCTCCACATGCTCAGTTCTGAGAGATAAGTGTGTGTGAATAACGTCCTTCACATAGCTTGTTGGGAACACAAAGTTTCTTTTCAGTTGCAAACTCCACTCCGTACATATATATGGGGAGGTACTATCTCCAACTCGGTTTTACAGTGCAAACTGCAGGAACTTCAAAAAGGCACTAGGAAACAGACTGAGAAACCAGAGTAAATGTTTCCCCTGCAACCCGTTCCCATTTTTGCTAGATGAACGAAAGTCTCTCCACTTGCTCAGTTCTGAGAGATAAGTGTGTGTGAAAGCCGTCCTTCACCTAGATTTTTGGGAACACAAAGTTTCTTTTCAGTTGCAAAATCCACTCCATACATATATATGGGGAGGTACTAGCTCCAACTCCGTTTTACAGTGCAAACTGCAGGAACTTCAAACCGGCACTAGGAAACAGACTGAGAAACCAGAGTAAAAGTTTCCCCTGAAACCCGTTCACTTTTTTGCTAGATGAACGAACTTCTCTCCACATGCTCAGTTCTGAGAGATAAGTGTGGGTGAAAGCCGTCCTTCACCTAGCTTGTTGGGAACACAAAGTTTCTTTTCACTTGCAAACTCCACTCCATACATATATATGGGGAGGTACTATCTCCAACTCGGTTTTTACAGTGCAAAATGCAGGAAATTCAAACCGGCACTAGGAAACAGACTGAGAAACCAGAGTAAAAGTTTCTCCTGCACCCGTTCTTTTGTGCTAGATGAACGAACGTCTCTCCACATGCTCAGTTCTGAGAGATAAGTGTGTGTGAAGGCCGTCCTTCACCTAGCTTGTTGGGAACACAAAGTTTCTTTTCACTTGCAAGCTCCAATCCATACATATATATGGGGGGGTACTAGCTCCAACTCGGTTTTACAGTGCAAACTGCAGGAAATTCAAACCGGCACTAGGAAACAGACTGAGAAACCAGAGTAGATGTTTCTCCTTCAACCCGTTCCCTTTGTGCTAGATGAACGAACGTCTCTCCACATGCTCAGTTCTGAGAGATAAGTGTGGGTGAAAGAAGTCCTTCAACAAGCTTGTTGGGAACACAAAGTTTCTTTTCACTTGCAAACTCCACTCCATACATATATATGGGGAGGTACTAGCTCCAACACGGTTTTACAGTGCAAACTGCAGGATCTTCAAACCGGCACTAGGAAACAGACTGAGAAACCAGAGTAAAAGTTTCTCCTGCAACCCGTTCCCTTTGTGCTAGATGAACGAACGTCTCTCCACATGCTCAGTTCTGAGAGATAAGTGTGTGTGAAAGCCGTCCTTCACCTATCTTGTTGGGAACACAAAGTTTCTTTTCACTTGTTAACTCCACTCCATACATATATATGGGGAGGTACTAGCTCCAAATCTGTTTTACAGTGCAAACTGCAGGAAATTCAAACCGGCACTAGGAAACAGACTGAGAAACCAGAGTAAAAGTTTCTCCTGCAACCCGTTCCCTTTGTGCTAGATGAACGAACGTCTCTCCACATGCTCAGTTCTGAGAGATAAGTGTGGGTGAAAGCCGAACTTCACCTAGCTTGTTGGGAACACAAAGTTTCTTTTCATTTGCAAACTCCACTCCATACATATATATGGGGTGGTACTAGCTCCAACTCGGTTTTACAGTGCAAACTGCAGGAACTTCAAACCGGCAATAGGAAACAGACTGAGAAACCAGAGAAAAAGTTTCTCCTGCAACACGTTCCCTTTGTGCTAGATGAACGAACGTCTCTCCACATGCTCAGTTCTGAGAGATAAGTGTGGGTGAAAGCCGTCCTTCACCTAGCTTGTTGGGAACACAAAGTTTCTTTTCACTTGCTAACTCCACTCCATACATATATATGGGGTGGTACTAGCTCCAAATCTGTTTTACAGTGCAAACTGTAGGAACTTCAAACCGGCACTAGGAAACAGACTGAGAAACCAGAGTAAAAGTTTCTCCTGCAACCCGTTCACTTTGTGCTAGATGAACGAACGTCTCTCCGCATGCTCAGTTCTGAGAGATAAGTGTGTGTGAAAGCCGTCCTTCACCTAGCTTGTTGGGAAGACAAAGTTTCTTTTCACTTGCAAACTCCAATCCATACATATATATAGGGAGGTACTAGCTCCAACTCGGTTTTACAGTGCAAACTGCAGGAACTTCAAACCGGCACTAGGAAACAGACTGAGAAACCAGAGTAAAAGTTTCTCCTGCAACCCGTTCCCTTTGTGCTAGATGAACGAACGTATCTCCACATGCTCAGTTCTGAGAGATAAGTGTGTGTGAAGCCGTCCATCACCTAGCTTGTTGGGAACACAAAGTTTCTTTTCACTAGCAAACTCCACTCCATACATATATATGGGGAGGTACTAGATCCAAATCGGTTTTACAGTGCAAACTGCAGGAACTTCAAACCGGCACTAGGAAACCGACTGAGAAACCAGAGTAAAATTTTCTCCTGCAACCCGTTCCCTTTGTGCTAGATGAACGAACGTTTCTCCACATGCTCAGTTCTGAGAGATAAGTGTGGGTGAAAGCCGTCCTTCACCTAGCTTGTTGGGAACACAAAGTTTCTTTTCACTTGCAAACTCCACTCCATACATATATATGGGGAGGTACTAGCTCCAACTCGGTTTTACAGTGCAAACTGCAGGAACTTCCTACCGGCACTAGGGAACAGACTGAGAAACCAGAGTAAAAGTTTCCCATGCAAACCGTTCCCTTTATGCTAGATGAACGAAAGTCTCTCCACATGCTCAGTTCTGAGAGATAAGTGTGTGTGAATGCCGTCCTTCACCTAGCTTGTTGGGAACACAAAGTTTCTTTTCAGTTGCAAACTCCACTCCGTACATATATATGGGGAGGTACTATCTCCAACTCGGTTTTACAGTGCAAACTGCAGGAACTTCAAAAAGGCACTAGGAAACAGACTGAGAAACCAGAGTAAATGTTTCCCCTGCAACCCGTTCCCATTTTTGCTAGATGAACGAAAGTCTCTCCACTTGCTCAGTTCTGAGAGATAAGTGTGTGTGAAAGCCGTCCTTCACCTAGATTTTTGGGAACACAAAGTTTCTTTTCAGTTGCAAAATCCACTCCATACAAATATATGGGGAGGTACTAGCTCCAACTCCGTTTTACAGTGCAAACTGCAGGAAATTCAAACCGGCACTAGGAAACAGACTGAGAAACCAGAGTAAAAGTTTCCCCTGAAACCCGTTCCCTTTTTTGCTAGATGAACGAACTTCTCTCCACATGCTCAGTTCTGAGAGATAAGTGTGGGTGAAAGCCGTCCTTCACCTAGCTTGTTGGGAACACAAAGTTTCTTTTCACTTGCAAACTCCACTCCATACATATATATGGGGAGGTACTATCTCCAACTCGGTTTTTACAGTGCAAAATGCAGGAAATTCAAACCGGCACTAGGAAACAGACTGAGAAACCAGAGTAAAAGTTTCTGCTGCACCCGTTCCTTTTGTGCTAGATGAACGAACGTCTCTCCACATGCTCAGTTCTGAGAGATAAGTGTGTGTGAAGGCCGTCCTTCACCTAGCTTGTTGGGAACACAAAGTTTCTTTTCACTTGCAAACTCCAATCCATACATATATATGGGGGGGTACTAGCTCCAACTCGGTTTTACAGTGCAAACTGCAGGAAATTCAAACCGGCACTAGGAAACAGACTGAGAAACCAGAGTAGATGTTTCTCCTTCAACCCGTTCCCTTTGTGCTAGATGAACGAACGTCTCTCCACATGCTCACTTCTGAGAGATAAGTGTGGGTGAAATAAGTCCTTCAACAAGCTTGTTGGGAACACAAAGTTTCTTTTCACTTGCAAACTCCACTCCATACATATATATGGGGAGGTACTAGCTCCAACACGGTTTTACAGTGCAAACTGCAGGATCTTCAAACCGGCACTAGGAAACAGACTGAGAAACCAGAGTAAAAGTTTCTCCTGCAACCCGTTCCCTTTGTGCTAGATGAACGAACGTCTCTCCACATGCTCAGTTCTGAGAGATAAGTGTGGGTGAAAGCCGACCTTCACCTAGCTTGTTGGGAACACAAAGTTTCTTTTCATTTGCAAACTCCACTCCATACATATATATGGGGTGGTACTAGCTCCAACTCGGTTTTACAGTGCAAACTGCAGGAACTTCAAACCGGCAATAGGAAACAGACTGAGAAACCAGAGAAAAAGTTTCTCCTGCAACACGTTCCCTTTGTGCTGGATGAACGAACGTCTCTCCACATGCTCAGTTCTGAGAGATAAGTGTGGGTGAAAGCCGTCCTTCACCTAGCTTGTTGGGAACACAAAGTTTCTTTTCACTTGCTAACTCCACTCCATACATATATATGGGGTGGTACTAGCTCCAACTCTGTTTTACAGTGCAAACTGTAGGAACTTCAAACCGGCACTAGGAAACAGACTGAGAAACCAGAGTAAAAGTTTCTCCTGCAACCCGTTCCCTTTGTGCTAGATGAACGAACGTCTCTCCACATGCTCAGTTCTGAGAGATAAGTGTGTGTGAAAGCCGTCCTTCACCTAGCTTGTTGGGAAGACAAAGTTTCTTTTCACTTGCAAACTCAAATCCATACATATATATAGGGAGGTACTAGCTCCAACTCGGTTTTACAGTGCAAACTGCAGGAACTTCAAACCGGCACTAGGAAACAGACTGAGAAACCAGAGTAAAAGTTTCTCCTGCAACCCGTTCCCTTTGTGCTAGATGAACGAACGTCTCTCCACATGCTCAGTTCTGAGAGATAAGTGTGTGTGAAGCCGTCCTTCACCTAGCTTGTTGGGAACACAAAGTTTCTTTTCACTAGCAAACTCCACTCCATACATATATATGGGGAGGTACTAGCTCCAACTCTGTTTTACAGTGCAAACTGCAGGAACTTCAAACCGGCACTAGGAAACAGACTGAGAAACCAGAGTAAAAGTTTCTCCTGCAACCCGTTCCCTTTGTGCTAGATGAACGAACGTCTCTCCACATGCTCAGTTCTGAGAGATAAGTGTGTGTGAAAGCCGTCCTTCACCTAGCTTGTTGGGAACACAAAGTTTCTTTTCACTTGCAAACTCCAATCCATACATATATATAGGGAGGTACTAGCTCCAACTCGGTTTTACAGTGCAAACTGCAGGAACTTCAAACCGGCACTAGGAAACAGACTGAGAGACCAGAGTAAAAGTTTCTCCTGCAACCCGTTCCCTTTGTGCTAGATGAACGAACGTATCTCCACATGCTCAGTTCTGAGAGATAAGTGTGTGTGAAAGCCGTCCTTCACCTAGCTTGTTGGGAACACAAAGTTTCTTTTCACTAGCAAACCCCACTCCATACATATATATGGGGAGGTACTAGATCCAACTCGGTTTTACAGTGCAAACTGCAGGAACTTCAAACCGGCACTAGGAAACCGACTGAGAAACCAGAGTAAAAGTTTCTCCTGCAACCCGTTCCCTTTGTGCTAGATGAACGAACGTCTCTCCACATGCTCAGTTCTGAGAGTTAAGTGTGGGTGAAAGCCATTCTTCAACTAGCTTGTTGGGAACACAGAGTTTCTTTTCACTTGCAAACTCCACTCCATACATATATATGGGTAGGTACTAGCTCCAACTCGGTTTTACAATGCATACTGCAGGAACTTCAAACCGGCACTAGGAAACAGACTGAGAAACCAGAGTAAAAGTTTCTCCGGCAACCCGTTATTTATGCTAGATGAACGAACGTCTCTCAACATGCTCAGTTCTGAGAGATAACTGTGTGTGAAAGCCGTCCTTCACCTAGCTTGTTGGGAACACAAAGTTTCTTTTCACTTGCAAACTCCACTCCATACATATATATGGGGAGGTACTAGCCCCAACTCTGTTTTACAGTGCAAAATGCAGGAACTTCAAACCGGCACTAGGAAACAGACTGAGAAACCAGAGTAAATGTTTCTCCTGCAACCTGTTCCCTTTGTGCTAGATGAGCGAACGTCTCTCCACATGCTCAGTTCTGAGAGATAAGTGTGGGTGAAAGCCGTCCTTCACCTAGCTTGTTGGGAACACAAAGTTTCTTTTCACTTGCTAACTCCACTCCATACATATTTATGGGGAGGTACTAGCTCCAACTCGTGTTTACAGTGAAAACTGCAGGAACTTCAAACCGGCACTAGGAAACAGACTGAGAAACCAGAGTAAAAGTTTCTCCAGCAACCCGTTCCCTTTGTGCTAGATGAACGAACGTCTCTCCACATGCTCAGTTCTGAGAGTTAAGTGTGGGTGAAAGCCATTCTTCAACTAGCTTGTTGGGAACACAGAGTTTCTTTTCACTTGCAAACTCCACTCCATACATATATATGGGTAGGTACTAGCTCCAACTCGGTTTTACAATGCATACTGCAGGAACTTCAAACCGGCACTAGGAAACAGACTGAGAAACCAGAGTAAAAGTTTCTCCGGCAACCCGTTATTTATGCTAGATGAACGAACGTCTCTCCACATGCTCAGTTCTGAGAGATAAGTGTGGGTGAAAGCCGTCCTTCACCTAGCTTGTTGGGAACACAAAGTTTCTTTTCACTTGCAAAATGCACTCCATACATTTATATGGGGAGGTAATAGCTCCAACTCGTTTTTACAGTGCAAACTGCAGAAACATCAAACCGGCACTAGGAAACAGACTGAGAAACCAGAGTAAAAGTTTCTCCTGCAAACCGTTCCATTTGTGCTAGATGAACGAAAGTCTCTACACATGCTCAGTTCTGAAAGATAAATGTGGGTGAAAGCCGTCCTTCAACTAGCTTGTTGGGAACACAAAATTTCTTTTCACTTGCAAACTCCACATCATACATATATATGGGGAGGTACTAGCTCCAACTCGGTTTTACAGTGAAAACTGCAGGAACTTCAAACCGGCACTAGGAAACAGACTGAGAAACCAGAGTAAAAGTTTCTCCTGCAACCCGTTCCCTTTGTGCTAGATGAACGAACGTCTCTCCACATGCTCAGTTCTGAGAGATAAGTGTGTGTGAAAGCCGTCCTTCACCTAGCTTGTTGGGAACACAAAGTTTCTTTTCACTTGCAAACTCCAATCCATACATATATATAGGGAGGTACTAGCTCCAACTCGGTTTTACAGTGCAAACTGCAGGAACTTCAAACCGGCACTAGGAAACAGACTGAGAGACCAGAGTAAAAGTTTCTCCTGCAACCCGTTCCCTTTGTGCTAGATGAACGAACGTATCTCCACATGCTCAGTTCTGAGAGATAAGTGTGTGTGAAAGCCGTCCTTCACCTAGCTTGTTGGGAACACAAAGTTTCTTTTCACTAGCAAACCCCACTCCATACATATATATGGGGAGGTACTAGATCCAACTCGGTTTTACAGTGCAAACTGCAGGAACTTCAAACCGGCACTAGGAAACCGACTGAGAAACCAGAGTAAAAGTTTCTCCTGCAACCCGTTCCCTTTGTGCTAGATGAACGAACGTCTCTCCACATGCTCAGTTCTGAGAGTTAAGTGTGGGTGAAAGCCATTCTTCAACTAGCTTGTTGGGAACACAAAGTTTCTTTTCACTTGCAAACTCCACTCCATACATATATATGGGTAGGTACTAGCTCCAACTCGGTTTTACAATGCATACTGCAGGAACTTCAAACCGGCACTAGGAAACAGACTGAGAAACCAGAGTAAAAGTTTCTCCGGCAACCCGTTATTTATGCTAGATGAACGAACGTCTCTCAACATGCTCAGTTCTGAGAGATAACTGTGTGTGAAAGCCGTCCTTCACCTAGCTTGTTGGGAACACAAAGTTTCTTTTCACTTGCAAACTCCACTCCATACATATATATGGGGAGGTACTAGCCCCAACTCTGTTTTACAGTGCAAAATGCAGGAACTTCAAACCGGCACTAGGAAACAGACTGAGAAACCAGAGTAAATGTTTCTCCTGCAACCTGTTCCCTTTGTGCTAGATGAGCGAACGTCTCTCCACATGCTCAGTTCTGAGAGATAAGTGTGGGTGAAAGCCGTCCTTCACCTAGCTTGTTGGGAACACAAAGTTTCTTTTCACTTGCTAACTCCACTCCATACATATTTATGGGGAGGTACTAGCTCCAACTCGTGTTTACAGTGAAAACTGCAGGAACTTCAAACCGGCACTAGGAAACAGACTGAGAAACCAGAGTAAAAGTTTCTCCAGCAACCCGTTCCCTTTGTGCTAGATGAACGAACGTCTCTCCACATGCTCAGTTCTGAGAGATAAGTGTGGGTGATAGCCGTCCTTCACCTAGCTTTTTGGGAACACAAAGTTTCTTTTCAGTTGTAAAATCCACTCCATACATATATATGGGGAGGTACTAGCTCCAACTCGGTTTTATAGTAAAAACTGCAGAAACTTCAAACCGGCACTTGGAAACAGACTGAGAAACCAGAGTAAAAGTTGCTCCTGCATCCCGTTCCCTTTGTGCTAGATGAACGAACGTCTCTCCACATGCTCAGTTCTGAGATATAAGTGTGTGTGAAAGCCGTCCTTCACCTAGCTTTTTGGGAACACAAAGTTTATTTTCAGTTGCAAAATCAACTCCATACATATATATGGGGAGGTACTAGCTCCAACTCGGTTTTACAGTGAAAACTGCAGGAACTTCAAACCGGCACAAGGAAACAGACTGAGAAATCAGAGTAAAAGTTTCTCCTGCAACCCGTTCCTTTTGTGCTAAATGAACGAACGTCTCTCCACATGCTCAGTTCTGAGGGATAAGTGTGGGTGAAAGCCGTCCTTCACCTAGCTTGTTGGGAACACAAAGTTCCTTTTCACTTGCAATCTCCACTCCATACATATATATGGGGAGGTACTAGCTCCAACTCGGTTTTACAGTGCAAATTGCAGGAATTACAAACCGGCACTAGGAAACAGACTGAGAAACCAGAGTAAAAGTTTCACTTGCAACACGATCCCATTGTTCTAGATGAACGAACGTCTCTCCACATGCCCAGTTCTGAGAGATAAGTGGGTGTGAAAGCCGTCCTTCACCTAGCTTGTTGGGAACACAAAGTTTCTTTTCACTTGCAAATTCCACTCCATACATATATATGGGGAGATACTAGCTCCAACTCGGTTTTACAGTGCTAACTGAAGGAATTTCAAACCGGCATTATGAAACAGACTGAAAACCAGAGTAAAAGTTTCTCCTGTAATCCGTTCCCTTTTTGCTAGATGAACGAACGTCTCTCCACATGCTCAGTTCTGAGAGATAAGTGTGGGTGAAAGCCGTCCTTCACCTAGCTTGTTGGGAACACAAAGTTTCTTTTCACTTGCAAAATGCACTCCATACATTTATATGGGGAGGTAATAGCTCCAACTCGTTTTTACAGTGCAAACTGCAGAAACATCAAACCGGCACTAGGAAACAGACTGAGAAACCAGAGTAAAAGTTTCTCCTGCAAACCGTTCCATTTGTGCTAGATGAACGAAAGTCTCTACACATGCTCAGTTCTGAAAGATAAATGTGGGTGAAAGCCGTCCTTCAACTAGCTTGTTGGGAACACAAAATTTCTTTTCACTTGCAAACTCCACATCATACATATATATGGGGAGGTACTAGCTCCAACTCGGTTTTACAGTGAAAACTGCAGGAACTTCAAACCGGCACTAGGAAACAGACTGAGAAACCAGATTAAAGGTTTCTCCTGCAACACGTTCCCTTTGTGCTAGATGAACTAACGTCTCTCCACATGCTCAGTTCTGAGAGATAAGTATATGTGAAAGCCGTCCTTCACATAGCTTGTTGGGAACACAAAGTTTCTTTTCAGTTGCAAACTCCACTCCATACATATATATGGGGAGGTACTAGCTCCAACTCGATTTTACAGTGAAAACTGCAGGAACTTCAAACCAGCACTAGGAAAGAGACTGAGAAACCAGAGTAAAAGTTGCTACTGCCAACCGTTCTTTTTCTGCTAGATGAACGAACGTCTCTCCACATGCTCAGTTCTGAGAGATAAGTGTGTGTGAAAGCCGTCCTTCACCTAGCTTGTTGGGAAGACAAAGTTTCTTTTCACTTGCAAACTCCAATCCATACATATATATAGGGAGGTACTAGCTCCAACTCGGTTTTACAGTGCAAATTGCAGGAACTTCAAACCGGCACTAGGAAACAGACTGAGAAACCAGAGTAAAAGTTTCTCCTGCAACCCATTCCCTTTGTGCTAGATGAACGAACGTATCTCCACATGCTCAGTTCTGAGAGATAAGTGTGTGTGAAGCCGTCCTTCACCTAGCTTGTTGGGAACACAAAGTTTCTTTTCACTAGCAAACTCCACTCCATACATATATATGGGGAGGTACTAGATCCAAATCGGTTTTACAGTGCAAACTGCAGGAACTTCAAACCGGCACTAGGAAACCGACTGAGAAACCAGAGTAAAATTTTCTCCTGCAACCCGTTCCCTTTGTGCTAGATGAACGAACGTTTCTCCACATGCTCAGTTCTGAGAGATAAGTGTGTGTGAAAGCCGTCCTTCACCTAGCTTGTTGGGAACACAAAGTTTCTTTTCACTAGCAAACCCCACTCCATACATATATATGGGGAGGTACTAGCTCCAACTCTGTTTTACAGTGCAAACTGCAGGAACTTCAAACCGGCACTAGGAAACAGACTGAGAAACCAGAGTAAAAGTTTTTCCTGCAACCCGTTCCCTTTGTGCTAGATGAACGAACGTCTCTCCACATGCTCAGTTCTGAGAGATAAGTGTGTGTGAAAGCCGTCCTTCACCTAGCTTGTTGGGAACACAAAGTTTCTTTTCACTTGCAAACTCCAATCCATACATATATATAGGGAGGTACTAGCTCCACCTCGGTTTTACAGTGCAAACTGCAGGAACTTCAAACCGGCACTAGGAAACAGACTGAGAGACCAGAGTAAAAGTTTCTCCTGCAACCCGTTCCCTTTGTGCTAGATGAACGAACGTATCTCCACATGCTCAGTTCTGAGAGATAAGTGTGTGTGAAAGCCGTCCTTCACCTAGCTTGTAGGGAACACAAAGTTTCTTTTCACTAGCAAACCCCACTCCATACATATATATGGGGAGGTACTAGATCCAACTCGGTTTTACAGTGCAAACTGCAGGAACTTCAAACCGGCACTAGGAAACCGACTGAGAAACCAGAGTAAAAGTTTCTCCTGCAACCCGTTCCCTTTGTGCTAGATGAACGAACGTCTCTCCACATGCTCAGTTCTGAGAGATAAGTGTGGGTGAAAGCCATTCTTCAACTAGCTTGTTGGGAACACAAAGTTTCTTTTCACTTGCAAACTCCACTCCATACATATATATGGGGAGGTACTAGCCACAACTCTGTTTTACAGTGCAAAATGCAGGAACTTCAAACCGGCACTAGGAAACAGACTGAGAAACCAGAGTAAATGTTTCTCCTGCAACCTGTTCCCTTTGTGCTAGATGAGCGAACGTCTCTCCACATGCTCAGTTCTGAGAGATAAGTGTGGGTGAAAGCCGTCCTTCACCTAGCTTGTTGGGAACACAAAGTTTCTTTTCACTTGCTAACTCCACTCCATACATATTTATGGGGAGGTACTAGCTCCAACTCGTGTTTACAGTGAAAACTGCAGGAACTTCAAACCGGCACTAGGAAACAGACTGAGAAACCAGAGTAAAAGTTTCTCTTGCAACACGATCCCATTGTGCTAGATGAACGAACGTCTCTCCACATGCCCAGTTCTGAGAGATAAGTGTGTGTGAAAGCCGTCCTTCACCTAGCTTGTTGGGAACACAAAGTTTCTTTTCACTTGCAAATTCCACTCCATACATACATATGGGGAGATACTAGCTCGAACTCGGTTTTACAGTGCTATCTGCAGGAATTTCAAACCGGCATTAGGAAACAGACTGAAAACCAGAGTAAAAGTTTCTCCTGTAATCCGTTCCCTTTTTGCTAGATGAACGAACGTCTCTCCACATGCTCAGTTCTGAGAGATAAGTGTGGGTGAAAGCCGTCCTTCACCTAGCTTGTTGGGAACACAAAGTTTATTTTCACTTGCAAACTGCACTCCATACATTTATATGGGGAGGTAATAGCTCCAACTCGTTTTTACAGTGCAAACTGCAGGAACATCAAACCGGCACTAGGAAACAGACTGAGAAACCAGAGTAAAAGTTTCTCCTGCAAACCGTTCCATTTGTGCTAGATGAACGAAAGTCTCTACACATGCTCAGTTCTGAGAGATAAATGTGGGTGAAACCCGTCCTTCAACTAGCTTGTTGGGAACACAAAATTTCTTTTCACTTGCAAACTCCACATCATACATATATATGGGGAGGTACTAGCTCCAACTCGGTTTTACAGTGAAAACTGCAGGAACTTCAAACCGGCACTAGGAAACAGACTGAGAAATCAGATTAAAGGTTTCTCCTGCAACACGTTCCCTTTGTGCTAGATGAACTAACGTCTCTCCACATGCTCAGTTCTGAGAGGTAAGTGTGGGTGAAAGCCGACCTTCACCTAGCTTGTTGGGAACACAAAGTTTCTTTTCATTTGCAAACTCCACTCCATACATATATATGGGGTGGTACTAGCTCCAACTCGGTTTTACAGTGCAAACTGCAGGAACTTCAAACCGGCACTAGGAAACAGACTGAGAAACCAGAGTAAAAGTTTCTCCTGCAACACGTTCCCTTTGTGCTAGATGAACGAACGTCTCTCCACATGCTCAGTTCTGAGAGATAAGTGTGGGTGAAAGCCGTCCTTCACCTAGCTTGTTGGGAACACAAAGTTTCTTTTCTCTTGCAAACTCCACTCCATAAATATATATGGGGAGGTACTAGCTCCAACTCTGTTTTACAGTGCAAACTGCAGGAACTTCAAACCGGCACTAGGAAACAGACTGAGAAACCAGAGTAAAAGTTTCTCCTGCAACCCGTTCCCTTTGTGCTAGATGAACGAACGTCTCTCCACATGCTCAGTTCTGAGAGATAAGTGTGTGTGAAAGCCGTCCTTCACCTAGCTTGTTGGGAACACAAAGTTTCTTTTCACTTGCAAACTCCAATCCATACATATATATAGGGAGGTACTAGCTCCAACTCGGTTTTACAGTGCAAACTGCAGGAACTTCAAACCGGCACTAGTAAACAGACTGAGAAACCAGAGTAAAGTTTCTCCTGCAACCCGTTCCCTTTGTGCTAGATGAACGAACGTCTCTCCACATGCTCAGTTCTGAGAGATAAGTGTGTGTGAAAGCCGTCCTTCACCTAGCTTGTTGGGAACACAAAGTTTCTTTTCACTAGCAAATTCCACTCCATACATATATATGGGGAGGTACTAGATCCAACTCGGTTTTACAGTGCAAACTGCAGGAACTTCAAACCGGCACTTGGAAACCGACTGGGAAACCAGAGTAAAAGTTTCTCCTGCAACCCGTTCCCTTTGTGCTAGATGAACGAACGTCTCTCCACATGCTCAGTTCTGAGAAATAAGTGTGGGTGAAAGCCATTCTTCAACAAGCTTGTTGGGAACACAAAGTTTCTTTTCACTTGCAAACTCCACTCCATGCGTATATATGGGGAGGTACTAGCTCAAACTCGGTTTTACAATGCAAACTGCAGGAACTTCAAACCGGCACTAGGAAACAGACTGAGAAACCAGAGTAAAAGTTTCTCCTGCAACCCGTTCTTTATGCTAGATGAACGAACGTCTCTCAACATGCTCAGTTCTGAGAGATAACTGTGTGTGAAAGCCGTCCTTCACCTAGCTTGTTGGGAACACAAAGTTTCTTTTCACTTGCAAAATCCACTCCATACATGTATATGGGGAGGTACTAGCTCCAACTCGGTTTTACAGTGCAAACTGCAGGAACTTCAAACCGGCACTAGGAAACAGACTGAGAAACCAGAGTAAATGTTTCCTTGCAACCCGTTCCCTTTGTGCTAGATGAGCGAACGTCTCTCCACATGCTCAGTTCTGAGAGATAAGTGTGGGTTAAGCCGTCCTTCACCTAGCTTGTTGGGAACACAAAGTTTGTTTTCACTTACTAACTCCACTCCATACATATTTATGGGGAGGTACTAGCTCCAACTCGTGTTTACAGTGAAAACTGCAGGAACTTCAACCCGGCACTAGGAAACAGACTGAGAAACCAGAGTAAAAGTTTCTCCTGCAACCCGTTCCTTTTGTGCTAGATGAACGAACGTCTCCCCACATGCTCAGTTCTGACAGAAAAGTGTGTGTGAAAGCCGTCCTTCACCTAGCTTGTTGGGAACACAAAGTTTCTTTTCACTGGCAAACTCCAATCCATACATATTTATGGGGAGGTACTAGCTCCAAATCAGTTTTACAGTGCAAACTGCAGGAACATCAAACCGGCACTAGGAAACAGACTGAGAAACCAGAGTAAAAGTTTCTCCTGCAACCCGTTCCGTTTGTGCTAGATGAACGATCGTCTCTCCACATGCTCAGTTCTGAGAGATACGTGTGTGTGAAAGCCGTCCTTCACTTAGCTTGTTGGGAACACAAAGTTTCTTTTCACTTGCAAACTCCACTCCATACATATATATGGGGAGGTACTAGACCCAACTCGGTTTTACAGTGCAAACTGCAGGAACATCAAACCGGCACAAGGAAACAGACTGAGAAACCAGAGTAAATATTTCCCCAGCAACCCTTTCCTTTTGTGCTAGATGAACGAACGTCTCTCCACATGCTCATTTCTGAGAGATAAGAGTGGGTGTAAGCCTTCCTTCACCTAGCTTGTTGGGAACACAAAGATTCTTTTCACTTGCAAACGCCACTCCATACATATATATGGGGAGGTACTAGCTCCAAATCGGTTTTACAGTGCAAACTGCAGGAACTTCAAACCGGCACTAGGAAACAGACTGAGAAACCAGAGTAAAAGTTTCTCCTGCATCCCGTTCCTTTGTGCTAGATGAACGAACGTCTCTCCACATGCTCAGTTCTGAGACATAAGTGTGTGTGAAAGCCGTCCGTCACCTAGCTTGTTGGGAACACAAAGTTTCTTTTCACTTGCAAACTCCACTCCATACATATATATGGGGAGGTTCTAGCTCCAACTCGGTTTTACAGTGCAAATTGCAGGAATTTAAAACCGGCACAAGGAAACAGACTGAGAAACCAGAGTAAATATTTCCCCAGCATCCCTTTCCCTTTGTGCTAGATGAACGAACGTCTCTCCACATGCTCATTTCTGAGAGATAAGTGTGAGTGAAAGCCTTCCTTCACCTAGCTTGTTGGGAACACAAACATTCTTTTCACTTGCAAACGCCACTCCATACATATATATGGGGAGGTACTAGCTCCAAATCTGTTTTACAGTGCACACTGCAGGAACTTCAAACCAGCACTAGGAAACAGACTGAGAAACCAGAGTAAATATTTCCCCAGCAACCCTTTCCCTTTGTGCTAGATGAACGAACGTCTCTCCACATGCTAATTTCTGAGAGATAAGTGTGGGTGAAAGCCTTCCTTCACCTAGCTTGTTGGGAACACAAACATTCTTTTCACTTGCAAACGCCACTCCATACATATATATGGGGAGGTACTAGCTCCAAATCGGTTTTACAGTGCAAACTGCAGGAACATCAAACCGGCACTAGGAAACAGACTGAGAATCCAGAGTAAAATTTTCTCCTGCAACCCGTTCCTTTGTGCTAGATGAACGAACGTCTCTCCACATGCTCAGTTCTGAGAGATAAGTGTGTGTGAAAGCCGTCCTTCACCTAGATTTTTGGGAACACAAAGTTTCTTATCAGTTGCAAAATCCACTCCATACAAATATATGGGGAGGTACTAGCTCCAACTCCGTTTTACAGTGCAAACTGCAGGAACTTCAAACCGGCACTAGGAAACAGATTGAGAAACCAGAGTAAAAGTTTCCCCTGAAACCCGTTCCCTTTTTTGCTAGATGAACGAACGTCTCTCCACATGCTCAGTTCTGAGAGATAAGTGTGTGTGAAAGCCGTCCTTCACCTAGCTTGTTGGGAACACAAAGTTTCTTTTCACTTGCAAACTCCACTCCATACATATATATGGGGAGGTACTATCTCCAACTCGGTGTTTACAGTGCAAAATGCAGGAACTTCAAACCGGCACTAGGAAACAGACTGAGAAACCAGAGTAAAAGTTTCTCCTGCACCCGTTCCTTTTGTGCTAGATGAACGAACGTCTCTCCACATGCTCAGTTCTGAGAGATAATTGTGTGTGAAGGCCGTCCTTCACCTAGCTTGTTGGGAACACAAAGTTTCTTTTCACTTGCAAACTCCAATCCATACATATATATGGGGGGGTACTAGCTCCAACTCGGTTTTACAGTGCAAACTGCAGGAATTTCAAACCTGCACTAGGAAACAGACTGAGAAACTAGAGTAAATGTTTCTCCTTCAACCCGTTCCCTTTGTGCTAGATGAACGAACGTCTCTCCACATGCTCAGTTCTGAGAGGTAAGTGTGGGTGAAAGAAGTCCTTCACCAAGCTTGTTAGGAACACAAAGTTTCTTTTCACTTGCAAACTCCACTCCATACATATATATGGGGAGGTACTAGCTCCAAAACGGTTTTACAGTGCAAACTGCAGGAACTTCAAACCGGCACTAGGAAACAGACTGAGAAACCAGAGTAAAAGTTTCTCCTGCAACCCGTTCCCTTTGTGCTAGATGAACGAACGTCTCTCCACATGCTCAGTTCTGAGAGATAAGTGTGTGTGAAAGCCGTCCTTCACCTAGCTTGTTGGGAACACAAAGTTTCTTTTCACTTGTTAACTCCACTCCATACATATATATGGGGAGGTACTAGCTCCAAATCGGTTTTACAGTGCAAACTGCAGGAACTTCAAACCGGCACTAGGAAACAGACTGAGAAACCAGAGTAAAAGTTTCTCCTGCAACCCGTTCCCTTTGTGCTAGATGAACGAACGTCTCTCCACATGCTCAGTTCTGAGAGGTAAGTGTGGGTGAAAGCCGAACTTCACCTAGCTTGTTGGGAACACAAAGTTTCTTTTCATTTGCAAACTCCACTCCATACATATATATGGGGTGGTACTAGCTCCAACTCGGTTTTACAGTGCAAACTGCAGGAACTTCAAACCGGCACTAGGAAACAGACTGAGAAACCAGAGAAAAAGTTTCTCCTGCAACCCGTTCCCTTTGTGCTAGATGAACGAACGTCTCTCCACATGCTCAGTTCTGAGAGATATGTGTGGGTGAAAGCCGTCCTTCACCTAGCTTGTTGGGAACACAAAGTTTCTTTTCACTTGCAAACACCACTCCATACATATATATGGGGAGGTACTAGCTCCAACTCCGTTTTACAGTGCAAACTGCAGGAACTTCAAACCGGCACTAGGAAACAGATTGAGAAACCAGAGTAAAAGTTTCCCCTGAAACCCGTTCCCTTTTTTGCTAGATGAACGAACGTCTCTCCACATGCTCAGTTCTGAGAGATAAGTGTGTGTGAAAGCCGTCCTTCACCTAGCTTGTTGGGAACACAAAGTTTCTTTTCACTTGCAAACTCCACTCCATACATATATATGGGGAGGTACTATCTCCAACTCGGTGTTTACAGTGCAAAATGCAGGAACTTCAAACCGGCACTAGGAAACAGACTGAGAAACCAGAGTAAAAGTTTCTCCTGCACCCGTTCCTTTTGTGCTAGATGAACGAACGTCTCTCCACATGCTCAGTTCTGAGAGATAATTGTGTGTGAAGGCCGTCCTTCACCTAGCTTGTTGGGAACACAAAGTTTCTTTTCACTTGCAAACTCCAATCCATACATATATATTGGGGGGTACTAGCTCCAACTCGGGTTTACAGTGCAAACTGCAGGAATTTCAAACCGGCACTAGGAAACAGACTGAGAAACCAGAGTAAATGTTTCTCCTTCAACCCGTTCCCTTTGTGCTAGATGAACGAACGTCTCTCCACATGCTCAGTTCTGAGAGATAAGTGTGGGTGAAAGAAGTCCTTCACCTAGCTTGTTAGGAACACAAAGTTTCTTTTCACTTGCAAACTCCACTCCATACATATATATGGGGAGGTACTATCTCCAACTCGGTGTTTACAGGGCAAAATGCAGGAACTTCAAACCGGCACTAGGAAACAGACTGAGAAACCAGAGTAAAAGTTTCCCCTGAAACCCGTTACCTTTTTTCTAGATGAACGAACGTCTCTCCACATGCTCAGTTCTGAGAGATAAGTGTGTGTGAAAGCCGTCCTTCACCTAGCTTGTTGGGAACACAAAGTTTCTTTTCACTTGCAAACTCCACTCCATACATATATATGGGGAGGTACTATCTCCAACTCGGTGTTTACAGTGCAAAATGCAGGAACTTCAAACCGGCACTAGGAAACAGACTGAGAAACCAGAGTAAAAGTTTTTCCTGCACCCGTTCCTTTTGTGCTAGATGAACGAAAGTCTCTCCACATGCTCAGTTCTGAGAGATAATTGTGTGTGAAGGCGGTCCTTCACATAGCTTGTTGGGAACACAAAGTTTCTTTTCACTTGCAAACTCCAATCCATACATATATATGGGGGGGTACTAGCTCCAACTCGGTTTTACAGTGCAAACTGCAGGAATTTCAAACCGGCACTAGGAAACAGACTGAGAAACCAGAGTAAATGTTTCTCCTTCAACCCGTTCCCTTTGTGCTAGATGAACGAACGTCTCTCCACATGCTCAGTTCTGAGAGGTAAGTGTGGGTGAAAGCCGAACTTCACCTAGCTTGTTGGGAACACAAAGTTTCTTTTCATTTGCAAACTCCACTCCATACATATATATGGGGTGGTACTAGCTCCAACTCGGTTTTACAGTGCAAACTGCAGGAACTTCAAACCGGCACTAGGAAACAGACTGAGAAACCAGAGAAAAAGTTTCTCCTGCAACCCGTTCCCTTTGTGCTAGATGAACGAACGTCTCTCCACATGCTCAGTTCTGAGAGGTAAGTGTGGGTGAAAGCCGAACTTCACCTAGCTTGTTGGGAACAGAAAGTTTCTTTTCATTTGCAAACTCCACTCCATACATATATATGGGGTGGTACTAGCTCCAACTCGGTTTTACAGTGCAAACTGCAGGAACCTCAAACCGGCACTAGGAAACAGACTGAGAAACCAGAGAAAAAGTTTCTCCTGCAACCCGTTCCCTTTGTGCTAGATGAACGAACGTCTCTCCACATGCTCAGTTCTGAGAGATATGTGTGGGTGAAAGCCGTCCTTCACCTAGCTTGTTGGGAACACAAATTTTCTTTTCACTTGCAAACACCACTCCATACATATATATGGGGAGGTACTAGCTCCAACTCCGTTTTACAGTGCAAACTGCAGGAACTTCAAACCGGCACTAGGAAACAGATTGAGAAACCAGAGTAAAAGTTTCCCCTGAAACCCGTTCCCTTTTTTGCTAGATGAACGAACGTCTCTCCACATGCTCAGTTCTGAGAGATAAGTGTGTGTGAAAGCCGTCCTTCACCTAGCTTGTTGGGAACACAAAGTTTCTTTTCACTTGCAAACTCCACTCCATACATATATATGGGGAGGTACTATCTCCAACTCTTTGTTTACAGTGCAAAATGCAGGAACTTCAAACCGGCACTAGGAAACAGACTGAGAAACCAGAGTAAAAGTTTCTCCTGCACCCGTTCCTTTTGTGCTAGATGAACGAACGTCTCTCCACATGCTCAGTTCTGAGAGATAATTGTGTGTGAAGGCCGTCCTTCACCTAGCTTGTTGGGAACTCAAAATTTCTTTTCACTTGCAAACTCCAATCCATACATATATATGTGGGGGTACTAGCTCCAACTCGGTTTTACAGTGCAAACTGCAGGAATTTCAAACCGGCACTAGGAAACAGGCTGAGAAACCAGAGTAAATGTTTCTCCTTCAACCCGTTCCCTTTGTGCTAGATGAACGAACGTCTCTCCACATGCTCAGTTCTGAGAGATAAGTGTGGGTGAAAGAAGTCCTTCACCTAGCTTGTTAGGAACACAAAGTTTCTTTTCACTTGCAAACTCCACTCCATACATATATATGGGGAGGTACTAGCTCCAAAACGGTTTTACAGTGCAAACTTCAGGAACTTCAAACCGGCACTAGGAAACAGACTGAGAAACCAGAGTAAAAGTTTCTCCTGCAACCCGTTCCCTTTGTGCTAGATGAACGAACGTCTCTCCACATGCTCAGTTCTGAGAGATAAGTGTGGGTGAAAGCCGTCCTTCACCTAGCTTGTTGGGAACACAAAGTTCCTTTTCACTTGTTAACTCCACTCCATACATATATATGGGGAGGTACTAGCTCCAAATCGGTTTTACACTGCAAACTGCAGGAACTTCAAACCGGCACTAGGAAACAGACTGAGAAACCAGAGTAAAAGTTTCTCCTGCAACCCGTTCCCTTTGTGCTAGATGAACGAACGTCTCTCCACATGCTCAGTTCTGAGAGGTAAGTGTGGGTGAAAGCCGAACTTCACCTAGCTTGTTGGGAACACAAAGTTTCTTTTCATTTGCAAACTCCACTCCATACATATATATGGGGTGGTACTAGCTCCAACTCGGTTTTACAGTGCAAACTGCAGGAACTTCAAACCGGCACTAGGAAACAGACTGAGAAACCAGAGAAAAAGTTTCTCCTGCAACCCGTTCCCTTTGTGCTAGATGAACGAAAGTCTCTCCACATGCTCAGTTCTGAGAGATAAGTGTGGGTGAAAGCCGTCCTTCACCTAGCTTGTTGGGAACACAAAGTTCCTTTTCACTTGCAATCTCCACTCCATACATATATATGGGGAGGTACTAGCTCCAACTCGGTTTTACAGTGCAAATTGCAGGAATTACAAACCGGCACTAGGAAACAGACTGAGAAACCAGAGTAAAAGTTTCACTTGCAACACGATCCCATTGTGCTAGATGAACGAACGTCTCTCCACATGCCCAGTTCTGAGAGATAAGTGTGTGAGAAAGCCGTCCTTCACCTAGCTTGTTGGGAACACAAAGTTTCTTTTCACTTGCAAATTCCACTCCATACATATATATGGGGAGATACTAGCTCCAACTCGGTTTTACAGTGCTAACTGCAGGAATTTCAAACCGGCATTAGGAAACAGACTGAAAACCAGAGTAAAAGTTTCTCCTGTAATCCGTTCCCTTTTTGCTAGATGAACGAACGTCTCTCCACATGCTCAGTTCTGAGAGATAAGTGTGGGTGAAAGCCGTCCTTCACCTAGCTTGTTGGGAACACAAAGTTTCTTTTCACTTGCAAACTGCACTCCATACATTTATATGGGGAGGTAATAGCTCCAACTCGTTTTTACAGTGCAAACTGCAGGAACATCAAACCGGCACTAGGAAACAGACTGAGAAACCAGATTAAAGGTTTCTCCTGCAACACGTTCCCTTTGTGCTAGATGAACTAACGTCTCTCCACATGCTCAGTTCTGAGAGATAAGTATATGTGAAAGCCGTCCTTCACATAGCTTGTTGGGAACACAAAGTTTCTTTTCAGTTGCAAACTCCACTCCATACATATATATGGGGAGGTACTAGCTCCAACTCGGTTTTACAGTGAAAACTGCAGGAACTTCAAACCAGCACTAGGAAAGAGACTGAGAAACCAGAGTAAAAGTTGCTCCTGCAAACCGTTCTTTTTCTGCTAGATGAACGAACGTCTCTCCACATGCTCAGTTCTGAGAGATAAGTGTGTGTGAAAGCCGTCCTTCACCTAGCTTGTTGGGAAGACAAAGTTTCTTTTCACTTGCAAACTCCAATCCATACATATATATAGGGAGGTACTAGCTCCAACTCGGTTTTACAGTGCAAACTGCAGGAACTTCAAACCGGCACTAGGAAACAGACTGAGAAACCAGAGTAAAAGTTTCTCCTGCAACCCGTTCCCTTTGTGCTAGATGAACGAACGTATCTCCACATGCTCAGTTCTGAGAGATAAGTGTGTGTGAAGCCGTCCTTCACCTAGCTTGTTGGGAACACAAAGTTTCTTTTCACTAGCAAACTCCACTCCATACATATATATGGGGAGGTACTAGATCCAAATCGGTTTTACAGTGCAAACTGCAGGAACTTCAAACCGGCACTAGGAAACCGACTGAGAAACCAGAGTAAAATTTTCTCCTGCAACCCGTTCCCTTTGTGCTAGATGAACGAACGTCTCTCCACATGCTCAGTTCTGAGAGATATGTGTGGGTGAAAGCCGTCCTTCACCTAGCTTGTTGGGAACACAAAGTTTCTTTTCACTTGCAAACACCACTCCATACATATATATGGGGAGGTACTAGCTCCAACTCCGTTTTACAGTGCAAACTGCAGGAACTTCAAACCGGCACTAGGAAACAGATTGAGAAACCAGAGTAAAAGTTTCCCCTGAAACCCGTTCCCATTTTTGCTAGATGAACGAACGTCTCTCCACATGCTCAGTTCTGAGAGATAAGTGTGTGTGAAAGCCGTCCTTCACCTAGCTTGTTGGGAACACAAAGTTTCTTTTCACTTGCAAACTCCACTCCATACATATATATGGGGAGGTACTATCTCCAACTCGGTGTTTACAGTGCAAAATGCAGGAAGTTCAAACCGGCACTAGGAAACAGACTGAGAAACCAGAGTAAAAGTTTCTCCTTCAACCCGTTCCCTTTGTGCTAGATGAACGAACGTCTCTCCACATGCTCAGTTCTGAGAGATAATTGTGTGTGAAGGCCGTCCTTCACCTAGCTTGTTGGGAACACAAAGTTTCTTTTCACTTGCAAACTCCAATCCATACATATATATGGGGGGGTACTAGCTCCAACTCGGTTTTACAGTGCAAACTGCAGGAATTTCAAACCGGCACTAGGAAACAGACTGAGAAACCAGAGTAAATGTTTCTCATTCAACCCGTTCCCTTTGTGCTAGATGAACGAACGTCTCTCCACATGCTCAGTTCTGAGAGATAAGTGTGGGTGAAAGAAGCCCTTCACCTAGCTTGTTAGGAACACAAAGTTACTTTTCACTTGCAAACTCCACTCCATACATATATATGGGGAGGTACTAGCTCCAAAACGGTTTTACAGTGCAAACTGCAGGAACTTCAAACCGGCACTAGGAAACAGACTGAGAAACCAGAGTAAAAGTTTCTCCTGCAACCCGTTCCCTTTGTGCTAGATGAACGAACGTCTCTCCACATGCTCAGTTCTGAGAGATAAGTGTGTGTGAAAGCCGTCTTTCACCTAGATTGATGGGAACACAAAGTTTCTTTTCACTTGTTAACTCCATTCCATACATATATATGGGGAGGTACTAGCTCCAAATCGGTTTTACAGTGCAAACTGCAGGAACTTCAAACCGGCACTAGGAAACAGACTGAGAAACCAGAGTAAAAGTTTCTCCTGCAACCCGTTCCCTTTGTGCTAGATGAACGAACGTCTCTCCACATGCTCAGTTCTGAGAGGTAAGTGTGGGTGGAAGCCAAACTTCACCTAGCTTGTTGGGAACACAAAGTTTCTTTTCATTTGCAAACTCCACTCCATACATATATATGGGGTGGTACTAGCTCCAACTCGGTTTTACAGTGCAAACTGCAGGAACTTCAAACCGGCACTAGGAAACAGACTGAGAAACCAGAGAAAAAGTTTCTCCTGCAACCCGTTCCCTTTGTGCTAGATGAACGAACGTCTCTCCACATGCTCAGTTCTGAGAGATATGTGTGGGTGAAAGCCGTCCTTCACCTAGCTTGTTGGGAACACAAATTTTCTTTTCACTTGCAAACACCACTCCATACATATATATGGGGAGGTACTAGCTCCAACTCCGTTTTACAGTGCAAACTGCAGGAACTTCAAACCGGCACTAGGAAACACATTGAGAAACCAGAGTAAAAGTTTCCCCTGAAACCCGTTCCCTTTTTTGCTAGATGAACGAACGTCTCTCCACATGCTCAGTTCTGAGAGATAAGTGTGTGTGAAAGCCGTCCTTCACCTAGCTTGTTGGGAACACAAAGTTTCTTTTCACTTGCAAACTCCACTCCATAAATATATATGGGGAGGTACTATCTCCAACTCGGTGTTTACAGTGCAAAATGCAGGAACTTCAAACCGGCACTAGGAAACAGACTGAGAAACCAGAGTAAAAGTTTCTCCTGCACCCGTTCCTTTTGTGCTAGATGAACGAACGTCTCTCCACATGCTCAGTTCTGAGAGATAATTGTATGTGAAGGCCGTCCTTCACCTAGCTTGTTGGGAACTCAAAGTTTCTTTTCACTTGCAAACTCCAATCCATACATATATATGGGGGTTACTAGCTCCAACTCGGTTTTACAGTGCAAACTGCAGGAATTTCAAACCGGCACTAGGAAACAGGCTGAGAAACCAGAGTAAATGTTTCTCCTTCAACCCGTTCCCTTTGTGCTAGATGAACGAACGTCTCTCCACATGCTCAGTTCTGAGAGATAAGTGTGGGTGAAAGAAGTCCTTCACCTAGCTTGTTAGGAACACAAAGTTTCTTTTCACTTGCAAACTCCACTCCATACATATATATGTGGAGGTACTAGCTCCAAAACGGTTTTACAGTGCAAACTGCAGGAACTTCAAACCGGCACTAGGAAACAGACTGAGAAACCAGAGTAAAAGTTTCTCCTGCAACCCGTTCCCTTTGTGCTAGATGAACGAACGTCTCTC
Organism: Camelus dromedarius; assembly: GCF_036321535.1. NCBI lineage: Eukaryota > Metazoa > Chordata > Mammalia > Artiodactyla > Camelidae > Camelus > Camelus dromedarius. The sequence continues at coordinate 84,492,128 of NC_087441.1, read as the reverse complement.
CACATGCTCAGTTCTGAGAGATAAGTGTGTGTGAAAGCCGTCCTTCACCTAGCTTGTTGGGAACACAAAGTTTCTTTTCACTTATTAACTCCACTCCATACATATATATGGGGAGGTACTAGCTCCAAATCGGTTTTACAGTGCAAACTGCAGGAACTTCAAACCGGCACTAGGAAACAGACTGAGAAACCAGAGTAAAAGTTTCTCCTGCAACCCGTTCCCTTTGTGCTAGATGAACGAACGTCTCTCCACATGCTCAGTTCTGAGAGATATGTGTGGGTGAAAGCCGTCCTTCACCTAGCTTGTTGGGAACACAAAGTTTCTTTTCACTTGCAAACACCACTCCATACATATATATGGGGAGGTACTAGCTCCAACTCTGTTTTACAGTGCAAACTGCAGGAACTTCAAACCGGCACTAGGAAACAGACTGAGAAACCAGAGTAAAAGTTTCTCCTGCAACCCGTTCCCTTTGTGCTAGATGAACGAACGTCTCTCCACATGCTCAGTTCTGAGAGATATGTGTGGGTGAAAGCCGTCCTTCACCTAGCTTGTTGGGAACACAAAGTTTCTTTTCACTTGCAAACACCACTCCATACATATATATGGGGAGGTACTAGCTCCAACTCCGTTTTACAGGGCAAACTGCAGGATCTTCAAACCGGCACTAGGAAACAGACTGAGAAACCAGAGTAAATGTTTCCCCTGAAACCCGTTCCCTTTTTTGCTAGATGGACGAACGTCTCTCCACATGCTCAGTTCTGAGAGATAAGTGTGTGTGAAAGATGTCCTTCACCTAGCTTGTTGGGAACTCAAAGTTTCTTTTCACTTGCAAACTACACTCCATACATATATATGGGGAGGTACTATCTCCAACTCGGTTTTTACAGTGCAAAATGCAGGAACTTCAAACCGGCACTAGGAAACAGACTGAGAAACCAGAGTAAAAGTTTCTCCTGCAACCCGTTCTTTTTGTGCTAGATGAACGAACGTCTCTCCACATGCTCAGTTCTGAGAGTTAATTGTCTGTGAAAGCCGTCCTTCACCTAGCTTGTTGGGAACACAAAGTTTCTTTTCACTTGCAAACTCCAATCCATACATATACATGGGGAGGTACTAGCTCAAACTCTGTTTTACAGTGCAAACTGCAGGAACTTCAAACCGGCACTAGGAAACAGACTGAGAAACCAGAGTAAAAGTTTCCCCTGCAACCCGTTCCCTTTGTGCTAGATGAACGAAATTCTCCACAATGCTCAGTTCTGAGAGATAAGTGTGTGTGAAAGCCGTCCTTCACCTAGCTTGTTGGGAACACAAAGTTTCTTTTCAATTGCAAACTCCACTCCATACATATATGTGGAAGGTACTAGCTCCAACTCGGTTTTTACAGTGCAAAATGCAAGAACTTCAAACCGACACTAGGAAACAGACTGAGAAACCAGAGTAAAAGTTTCTCCTGCAACCCGTTCCCTTTGTGCTAGATGAACGAACGTCTCTCCAATTCTCAATTCTGAGAGATAAATGTGTGTGAAAGCCGTCCTTCAACTAGCTTGTTGGGAACACAAAGTTTCTTTTCAGTTGCAAACTCCATTCCGTACATATATATGGGGAGGTACTAACTCCAACTCGGTTTTACAGTGCAAACTGCAGGAACTTCATACCGGCACTAGGAAACAGACTGAGAAATCAAAGTAAATGTTTCCCCTGCAACCCGTTCCCTTTTTTGCTAGATGAACGAACGTCTCTCCACATGCTAAGTTCTGAGAAATAAGTGTGTGTGAAAGCCGTCCTTCACCTAGCTTGTTGGGAACACAAAGTTTCTTTTCAGTTGCAAAATCCACTCCATACATATATATGAGGAAGTACTAGCTCCAACTCGGTTTTACAGTGCAAACTGCAGGAACTTCAAACCGGCACTAGGAAACAGACTGAGAAACCAGAGTAAAAGTTTCTCCTGCAAACCGTTCCTTATGTGCTAGATGAACGAACGTCTCTCCACATGCTCAGTTCTGAGAGATAAGTGTTGGTGAAAGCCGTCCTTCACCTAGCTTGTTGGGAACACAAAGTTTCTTTTCACTTGCAAACTCCACTCCATACATATATATGGGGAGGTACTAGCTCCAACTCGGTTTTACAGTGAAAACTGCAGGAACTTCAAACCGGCACTAGGAAACAGACTGAGAAACCAGAGTAAAAGTTTCCCCTGAAACCCGTTCCCTTTTTTGCTAGATGAACGAACGTCTCTCCACATGCTAAATTCTGAGAGATAAGTGTGTGTGAAAGCCGTCCTTCATCTAGCTTGTTGGGAACACAAAGTTTCTTTTCACTTGCAAACTGCACTCTATACATATATATGGGGATGTACTATCTCCAACTCTGTTTTTACAGTGCAAAATGCAGGAAATTCAAACCGGCACTAGGAAACAGTCTGAGAAACCAGAGTAAAAGTTTCTCCTGCAACCCGTTCCTTTTTTTGCTAGATGAACGAACGTCTCTCCACATGCTCAGTTCTGAGAGATAAGTGTGGGTGAAAGCCGTCCTTCACCTAGCTTGTTGGGAACACAAAGTTTCTTTTCACTTGCAAACTCCACTCCATACATATTTATGGGGAGGAACTAGCTCCAACTCGTGTTTACAGTGAAAACTGCAGGAACTTCAAACCGGCACTAGGAAACAGACTGAGAAACCAGAGTAAAAGTTTCTCCTGCAACCCGTTCCTTTTGTGCTAGATGAACGAACGTCTCTCCACGTGCTCAGTTCTGAGAGATAAGTGTGTGTGAAAGCCGTCCTTCACCTAGCTTGTTGGGAACACAAAGTTTCTTTTCCCTTGCAAACTGCACTCTATACATATATATGGGGATGTACTATCTCCAACTCGGTTTTTACAGTGCAAAATGCAGGAAATTCAAACCGGCACTAGGAAACAGACAGAGAAACCAGAGTAAAAGTTTCTCCTGCAACCCGTTCCTTTTTTTGCTAGATGAACGAACGTCTCTCCACATGCCCAGTTCTGAGAGATATGTGTGTGAAAGCCGTCCTTCACCTAGCTTGTTGGGAACACAAAGTTTCTTTTCACTTGCAAACTCCACTCCATACATATATATGGGGAGGTAATAGCTCCAACACGGTTTTACAGTGCAAACTGCAGGAACTTCAAACCGGCACTAGGAAACAGACTGAGAAACCAGAGTAAAAGTTTCTCCTGTAACCCGTTCCCTTTATGCTAGATGAACGAACTTCTCTCCACATGCTCAGTTCTGAGAGATAAGTGTGTGTGAAAGCCGTACTTCACCTAGCTTGTTGGGAATACAAAGTTTCTTTTCACTTGCAAACTCCACTCCATACATATATATGGGGAGGTAGTATCTCCAACTCGGTTATTACAGTGCAAAATGCAGGAAATTCAAACCGGCACTAGGAAACAGACTGAGAAACCAGAGTAAAAGTTTCTCCAGCAATCCGTTCCCTTTGTGCTAGATGAACGAACGTCTCTCCACATGCTCAGTTCTGAGAGATAAGTGTGTGTGAAAGCCGTCCTTCACCTAGATTTTTGGGAACACAAACTTTCTTTTCAGTTGCAAAATCCACTCCAAACAAATATATGGGGAGGTACTAGCTCCAACTCGGTTTTACAGTGCAAACTGCAGGAACTTCAAACCGGCACTAGGAAACAGACTGAGAAACCAGAGTAAAAGTTTCTCCTGCAACCCGTTCCCTTTATGCTAGATGAACGAACGTCTCTCCACATGCTCAGTTCTGAGAGATAAGTGTGTGTGAAAGCCGTCCTTCACCTAGCTTGTTGGGAACACAAATTTTATTTTCACTTGCAAACTCCTCTCCATACATATATATGGGGAGGTACTATCTCCAACTCCGTTTTTACAGTGCAAAAAGCAGGAAATTCAAACCGGCACTAGGAAACAGACTGAGAAACCAGAGTAAAAGTTTCTCCAGCAACCCGTTCCCTTTGTGCTAGATGAACGAACGTCTCTCCACATGCTCAGTTCTGAGAGATAATTGTGTGTGAAAGCCGTCCTTCACCTAGCTTGTTGGGAACACTAAGTTTCTTTTCAGTTGCAAACTCCACTCCATACATATATATGGGGATGTACTAGCTCCAACTCTGTTTTACAGTGAAAACTGCAGGAACATCAAACCGGCACTAGGAAACAGACTGAGAAACCAGAGTAAAAGTTTCCCCTGAAACCCGTTCCCTTTTTTGCTCGATGAACGAACGTCTCTCCACATGCTAAGTTCTGAGAGATAAGTGTGTGTGAAAGCCGTCCTTCATCTAGCTTGTTGGGAACACAAAGTTTCTTTTCACTTGCAAACTGCACTCTATACATATATATGGGGATGTACTATCTCCAACTCTGTTTTTACAGTGCAAAATGCAGGAAATTCAAACCGGCACTAGGAAACAGACTGAGAAACCAGAGTAAAAGTTTCTCCTGCAACCCGTTCCTTTTTTTGCTAGATGAACGAACGTCTCTCCACATGCTCAGTTCTGAGAGATAAGTGTGTGTGAAAGCCGTCCTTCACCTAGCTTGTTGGGAACACAAAGTTTCTTTTCACTTGCAAACTCCAATCCATACATATATATGGGGAGGTACTAGCTCCAACTCGGTTTTACAGTGCAAACTGCAGGAATTTCAAACCGGCACTAGGAAACAGACTGAGAAACCACAGTAAATGTTTCTCCTTCAACCCGTTCCCTTTGTGCTAGATGAACGAACGTCTCTCCACATGCTCAGTTCTGGGAGATAAGTGTGTGAAAGCCGCCCTTCACCTAGCTTGTTGGGAACACAAAGTTTCTTTTCACTTGCAAACTCCACTCCATACATATATATGGGGAGGTAGTATCTCCAACTCGGTTTTTACAGTGCAAAATGCAGGAAATTCAAACCGGCACTAGGAAACAGACTGAGAAACCAGAGTAAAAGTTTCTCCAGCAACCCGTTCCCTTTGTGATAGATGAACGAACGTCTCTCCACATGCTCAGTTCTGAGAGATAAGTGTGTGTGAAAGCCGTCCTTCACCTAGATTTTTGGGAACACAAACTTTCTTTTCAGTTGCAAAATCCACTCCATATAAATATATGGGGAGGTACAAGCTCCAACTCGGTTTTACAGTGCAAACTGCAGGAACTTCAAACCGGCACTAGGAAACAGACTGAGAAACCAGAGTAAAAGTTTCTCCTGCAACCCGTTCCCTTTATGCTAGATGAACGAACGTCTCTCCACATGCTCAGTTCTGAGAGATAAGTGTGTGCGAAAGCCGTCCTTCACCTAGCTTGTTGGGAACACAAATTTTATTTTCACTTGCAAACTCCTCTCCATACATATATATGGGGAGGTACTATCTCCAACTCCGTTTTTACAGTGCAAAAAGCAGGAAATTCAAACCGGCACTAGGAAACAGACTGAGAAACCAGAGTAAAAGTTTCTCCAGCAACCCGTTCCCTTTGTGCAAGATGAACGAACGTCTCTCCACATGCTCAGTTCTGAGAGAAAATTGTGTGTGAAAGCCGTCCTTCACCTAGCTTGTTGGGAAAACTAAGTTTCTTTTCAGTTGCAAACTCCACTCCATACATATATATGGGGATGTACTAGCTCCAACTCCGTTTTACAGTGAAAACTGCAGGAACATCAAACCGGCACTAGGAAACAGACTGAGAAACCAGAGTAAAAGTTTCCCCTGAAACCCGTTCCCTTTTTTGCTAGATGAACGAACGTCTCTCCACATGCTAAGTTCTGAGAGATAAGTGTGTGTGAAAGCCGTCCTTCATCTAGCTTGTTGGGAACACAAAGTTTCTTTTCACTTGCAAACTGCACTCTATACATATATATGGGGATGTACTATCTCCAACTCTGTTTTTACAGTGCAAAATGCAGGAAATTCAAACCGGCACTAGGAAACAGACTGAGAAACCAGAGTAAAAGTTTCTCCTGCAACCCGTTCCTTTTTTTGCTAGATGAACGAACGTCTCTCCACATGCTCAGTTCTGAGAGATAAGTGTGTGTGAAAGCCGTCCTTCACCTAGCTTGTTGGGAACACAAAGTTTCTTTTCACTTGCAAACTCCAATCCATACATATATATGGGGAGGTACTAGCTCCAACTCTGTTTTACAGTGCAAACTGCAGGAATTTCAAACCGGCACTAGGAAACAGACTGAGAAACCAGAGTAAATGTTTCTCCTTCAACCCGTTCCCTTTGTGCTAGATGAACGAACGTCTCTCCACATGCTCAGTTCTGGGAGATAAGTGTGTGAAAGCCGCCCTTCACCTAGCTTGTTGGGAACACAAAGTTTCTTTTCACTTGCAAACTCCACTCCATACATATATATGGGGAGGTTATAGCTCCAACACGGTTTTACAGTGCAAACTGCAGGAACTTCAAACCGGCACTAGGAAACAGACTGAGAAACCAGAGTAAAAGTTTCTCCTGCAACCCGTTCCCTTTATGCTAGATGAACGAACGTCTCTCCACATGCTCAGTTCTGAGAGATAAGTGTGTGTGAAAGCCGTACTTCACCTAGCTTGTTGGGAACACAAAGTTTCTTTTCACTTTCAAACTCCACTCCATACATATATATGGGGAGGTAGTATCTCCAACTCGGTTTTTACAGTGCAAAATGCAGGAAATTCAAACCGGCACTAGGAAACAGACTGAGAAACCAGAGTAAAAGTTTCTCCTGCAACCCGTTCCCTTTGTGCTAGATGAACGAACGTCTCTCCACATGCTCAGTTCTGAGAGATAAGTGCGTGTGAAAGCCGTTCTTCACCTATCTTTTTGGGAACACTAAGTTTCTTTTCAGTTGCAAACTCCACTCCATACATATATATGGGGAGGTACTAGCTCCAAATCGGTTTTACAGTGAAAACTGCAGGAACTTCAAACCGGCACTATGAAACAGACTGAGAAACCAAAGTAAAGTTTCCCCTGCAACCCGTTCCTTTTGTGCTAGATGAACGAACGTCTCTCCACATACTCAGTTCTGAGAGATAAGTGTGTGTGAAAGCCGTCCTTCACCTAGCTTGTTGGGAACACAAAGTTTCTTTTCACTGGCAAACTCCACTCCATACATATATATGGGGAGGTAGTAGCTCCAAATCCGTTTTACAGTGCAAAATGCAGGAACATCAAACCGGCACTAGGAAACAGACTGAGATACCAGAGTAATAGTTTCTCCTGCAACCCGTTCCGTTTGTGCTAGATGAACGATCGTCTCTCCACATGCTCAGTTCTGAGAGATAAGTGTGTGTGAAAGCCGTCCTTCACCTAGCTTGTTGGGAACACAAAGTTTCTTTTCACTTGCAAACTCCACTCCATACATATATATGGGGAGGTACTAGCTCCAACTCGGTTTTACAGTGCAAACTGCAGGAATTTCAAACCGGCACAAGGAAACAGACTGAGAAACCAGAGTAAAAATTTCCCCAGCAACCATTTCCCTTTGTGCTAGATGAACGAACGTCTCTCCACATGCTCATTTCTGAGAGATAAGTGTGGGTGAAAGCCGTACTTCAACTACATTGTTGGGAACACAAAGATTCTTTTCACTTGCAAACGCCACTCCATACATATATATGGGGAGGTACTAGCTCCAAATCTGTTTTACAGTGCAAACTGCAGGAACTTCAAACCGGCACTAGGAAACAGACTGAGAAACTAGAGTAAAAGTTTCTCCTGCTTCCCGTTCCCTTTGTGCTAGATGAACGAACGTCTCTCCACATGCTCAGTTCTGAGAGATAAGTGTGTGTGAAAGCCGTCCTTCACTTAGTTTTTGGGAACACAAAGTTTCTTTTCAGTTGCAAACTCCACTCCATACATATGTATGGGGAAGTACTATCTCCAACTCGGTTTTACAGTGAAAACTGCAGGAACTTCAAACCGGCACTAGGAAACAGACTGAGAAACCAGAGTAAAAGTTTCTCCTGCAAACCGTTCCTTTTGTGCTAGATGAACGAACGTCTCTCCACATGCTCAGTTCTGAGAGATAAGTGTGTGTGAAAGCCGTACTTCACCTAGCTTGTTGGGAACACAAAGTTTCTTTTCAGTTGCAATCCCCACTCCGTACATATATATGGGAAGGTACTAGCTCCAACTCGGTTTTACAGTGCTAACTGCAGGAACTTCAAAACAGCACTAGGAAACAGACTGAGAAACCAGAGTAATAGTTTCTCCTGCAACCCGTTCCCTTTGTGCTAGATGAACGAACGTCTCTCCACATGCTCAGTTCTAGAGATAAGTGTGTGTGAAAGCCGTCCTTCACCTAGCTTGTTGGGAAACAAAGTTTCTTTTCACTTGCAATCTCCACTCCATACATATATAAGGGGAGGTACAAGCTCCAACTCGGTTTTACAGTGAAAAGTGCAGGAACTTCAAACCGGCACTAGGAAACAGTCTGAGAAACCAGAGTAAAAGTTTCTCCTGCAACCATTTCCCTTTGTGCTAGATGAACGAACGTCTCTCCACATGCTCAATTCTGAGAGATAAATGTGTGTGAAAGCCGTCCTTCACCTAGCTTGTTGGGAACACAAAGTTTCTTTTCACTTGCAAACTCCACTCCATATATATATGGGGAGGTACTAGCTCCTACACGGTTTTAAAGTGAAAACTGCAGGAACTTCAAAGCGGCACTAGGAAACAGACTTAGAAACCAGAGAAAAAGTTCTGCCTGCAACCCGTTCCCTTTGTGCTAGATGAACGAACGTCTCTCCACATGCTCAGTTCTGAGAGAAAAGTGTGTGTGAAAGCCGTCTTTCAACTAGCTTGTTGGGAACACAAAGTTTCTTTTCACTTGCAAACTCCACTCCATACATATATATGGGGAAGTACTAGCTCCTACTCGGGTTTACAGTGAAAACTACAGGAACTTCAAACCGGCACTAGGAAACAGACTGAGAAACCAGAGTAAAAGTTTCTCCTTCAACCCGTTCCCTTTGTGCTAGATGAACGAACGTCTCTCCACATGCTCAGTTCTGAGAGATATGTGTGGGTGAAAGCCGTCCTTCACCTAGCTTGTTGGGAACACAAAGTTCTTTTTCACTTGCAAACTCCACTCCATACATATATATGGGGAGGTACTAGCTCCAAATCGGTTTTACAGTGCTAACTGCAGGAACTTCAAACCAGCACTAGGAAACAGACTGAGAAACCAGAGTAAAAGTTTCTCTTGCAACACGTTCCTTTTATGCTAGATGAACGAAATTCTCTCCACATGCTCAGTTCTGAGAGATAAGTGTGTGTGAAAGCCGTCCTTCACCTAGCTTGTTGGGAGCTCAAAGATTCTTTTCACTTGCAAACTCCAATCCATACATATATATGGGGAGGTACTATCTCCAACTAGGGTTTTACAGTACAAAATGCAGGAACTTCAAACCGGCACTAGGAAACAGACTGAGAAACCAGAGTAAAAGTTTCTCCTGCAACCCGTTACATTTGTGCTAGATGAACGAACGTCTCTCCACATGCTCAGTTCTGAGAGATAAGTGTGTGTGAAAGCCGTCCTTCACCTAGCTTGTTGGGAACACAAAGTTTCTTTTCACTTGAAAACTCCACTCCATACATATATATGGGGAGGTACTATCTCCAACTCTGTTTTTACAGTGCAAACTGCAGGAATTTCAAACCGGCACTAGGAAACAGACTGAGAAACCAGAGTAAAAGTTTCTCCAGCCACGCGCTCCCTTTGTGCTAGATGAACGAACGTCTCTCCACATGCTAAGATCTGAGAGATAAGTGTGGGTGAAAGCCGTCCTTCACCTTGCTTGTTGGGAACACAAAGTTCCTTTTCAGTTGCAAACTCCACTCCATACATATATATGGGGAGGTACTAGCTCCAACTCGGTTTTACAGTGAAAACTGCAGGAACTTCAAACCGGCACTAGGAAACAGACTGAGAAACCAGAGTAAAAGTTTCTCCTGCAACCCGTTCCCTTTGTGCAAGATGAACGAAAGTCTCTCCACATGCTCAGTTCTGAGAGATAAGTGTGTGTGAAAGCCGTCCTTCACCTAGCTTGTTGGGAACACAAAGTTTCTTTTCACTTGCAAACTCCACTCCATACATACATATGGGGAGGTTCTAGCTCCAACTCGGTTTTACAGTGCAAACAGCAGGAACTTCAAACCGGCACTAGGAAACAGACTGAGAAACCAGAGAAAAAGTTTCTCCTGCAACCCGTTCCCTTTGTGCTAGATGAACGAACGTCTCTCCACATGCTCATTTCTTAGAGATAAGTGTGGGTGAAAGCCGTCCTTCAACTAGCTTGTTGGGAACACAAAGTTTCTTTTCACTTGCAAAATCCACTCCATACGTATTTATGGGGAGGTACTAGCTCCAACTCGTGTTTACAGTGAAAACTGCAGGAACTTCAAACCGGCACTAGGAAACAGACTGAGAAACCAGAGTAAAAGTTTCTCCTGCAACCCGTTCCTTTTGTGCTAGATGAACGAACATCTCTCATCATGCTCAGTTCTGAGAGATAAGTGTGTGTGAAAGCCGTCCTTCACCTAGCTTGTTGGGAACACAAAGTTTCTTTTCACTGGCAAACTCCACTCCATACATATATATGGGGAGGTAGTAGCTCCAAATCAGTTTTACAGTGCAAATTGCAGGAACATCAAACCGGCACTAGGAAACAGACTGAGATACCAGAGTAAAAGTTTCTCCTGCAACCCGTTCCGTTTGTGCTAGATGAACGATCGTCTCTCCATATGCTCAGTTCTGAGAGATAAGTGTGTGTGAAAGCCGTCCTTCACCTAGCTTGTTGGGAACACAAAGTTTCTTTTCACTTGCAAACTAAACTCCATACATATATATGGGGAGGTACTAGCTCCAACTCGGTTTTACAGTGCAAACTGCAGGAATTTCAAACCGGCACAAGGAAACAGACTGAGAAACCAGAGTAAAAATTTCTCCAGCAACCATTTCCCTTTGTGCTAGATGAACGAACGTCTCTCCACATGCTCATTTCTGAGAGATAAGTGTGGGTGAAAGCCGTCCTTCACCTAGCTTGTTGGGAACACAAAGTTTCTTTTCACTGGCAAACTCCACTCCATACATATATATGGGGAGGTAGTAGCTCCAAATCAGTTTTACAGTGCAAACTGCAGGAACATCAAACCGGCACTAGGAAACAGACTGAGATACCAGAGTAAAAGTTTCTCCTGCAACCCGTTCCGTTTGTGCTAGATGAACGATCGTCTCTCCATATGCTCAGTTCTGAGAGATAAGTGTGTGTGAAAGCCGTCCTTCACCTAGCTTGTTGGGAACACAAAGTTTCTTTTCACTTGCAAACTCCACTCCATACATATATATGGGGAGGTACTAGCTCCAACTCGGTTTTACAGTGCAAACTGCAGGAATTTCAAACCGGCACAAGGAAACAGACTGAGAAACCAGAGTAAAAATTTCTCCAGCAACCATTTCCCTTTGTGCTAGATGAACGAACGTCTCTCCACATGCTCATTTCTGAGAGATAAGTGTGTGTGAAAGCCGTCCTTCACCTAGCTTGTTGGGAACACAAAGTTTCTTTTCACTTGCAAACTCCACTCCATACATATATATGGGGAGGTACTAGCTCCAACTCGGTTTTACAGTGCAAACTGCAGGAATTTCAAACCGGCACAAGGAAACAGACTGAGAAACCAGAGTAAAAATTTCTCCAGCAACCATTTCCCTTTGTGCTACATGAACGAACGTCTCTCCACATGCTCATTTCTGAGAGATAAGTGTGGGTGAAAGCCGTCCTTCACCTAGCTTGTTGGGAACACAAAGATTCTTTTCACTTGCAAACGCCACTCCATACATATATATGGGGAGGTACTAGCTCCAAATCTGTTTTACAGTGCAAACTGCAGGAACTTCAAACCGGCACTAGGAAACAGACTGAGAAACCAGAGTAAAAGTTTCTCCTGCATCCCGTTCCCTTTGTGCTAGATGAACGAACGTCTCTCCACATGCTCAGTTCTGAGAGATAAGTGTGTGTGAAAGCCGTACTTCACCTAGCTTTTTGGGAACACAAAGTTTCTTTTCAGTTGCAAACACCACTCCATACATATGTATGGGGAGGTACTAGCTCCAACTCGATTTTACAGTGAAAACTGCAGGAACTTCAAACCGGCACTAGGAAACAGACTGAGAATCCAGAGTAAAAGTTTCTCCTGCAACCCGTTCCTTTTGTGCTAGATGATCGAACGTCTCTCCACATGCTCATTTCTGAGAGATAAGTGTGTGTGAAAGCCGTCCTTCACCTAGCTTGTTGGGAACACAAAGTTTCTTTTCACTGGCAAACTCCACTCCATACATATATATGGGGAGGTAGTAGCTCCAAATCAGTTTTACAGTGCAAAATGCAGGAACATCAAACCGGCACTAGGAAACAGACTGAGATACCAGAGTAAAAGTTTCTCCTGCAACCCGTTCCGTTTGTGCTAGATGAACGATCGTCTCTCCACATGCTCAATTCTGAGAGATAAGTGTGTGTGAAAGCCGTCCTTCACCTAGCTTGTTGGGAACACAAAGTTTCTTTTCACTTGCAAACTCCACTCCTTACATATATATGGGTAGGTACTAGCTCCAACTCGGTTTTACAGTGCAAACTGCAGGAATTTCAAACAGGCACAATGAAACAGACTGAGAAACCAGAGTAAAAATTTCTCCAGCAACCATTTCCCTTTGTGCTAGATGAACGAACGTCTCTCCACATGCTCATTTCTGAGAGATAAGTGTGGGTGAAAGCCGTACTTCAACTAGATTGTTGGGAACACAAAGATTCTTTTCACTTGCAAACGCCACTCCATACATATATATGGGGAGGTACTAGCTCCAAATCGGTTTTACAGTGCATACTGCAGGAACTTCAAACCGGCACTAGGAAACAGACTGAGAAACTAGAGTAAAAGTTTCTCCTGCATCCCGTTCCCTTTGTGCTAGATGAACGAACGTCTCTCCACATGCTCAGTTCTGAGAGATGTGTGTGTGAAAGCCGTCCTTCACCTAGTTTTTGGGAACACAAATTTTCTTTTCAGTTGCAAACTCCACTCCATACATATGTATGGGGAAGTACTAGCTCCAACTCGGTTTTACAGTGAAAACTGCAGGAACTTCAAACCGGCACTAGGAAACAGACTGAGAAACCAGAGTAAAAGTTTCTCCTGCAACCATTTCCCTTTGTGCTAGATGAACGAACGTCTCTCCACATGCTCAATTCTGAGAGATAAGTGTGTGTGAAAGCCGTCCTTCACCTAGCTTGTTGGGAACACAAATTTTCTTTTCACTTGCAAACTCCACTCCATACATATATATGGGGAGGTACTAGCTCCTACACGGTTTTAAAGTGAAAACTGCAGGAACTTCAAAGCGGCACTAGGAAACAGACTTAGAAACCAGAGAAAAAGTTCCGCCTGCAACCCGTTCCCTTTGTGCTAGATGAACGAACGTCTCTCCACATGCTCAGTTCTGAGAGAAAAGTGTGTGTGAAAGCCGTCTTTCAACTAGCTTGTTGGGAACACAAAGTTTCTTTTAACTTGCAAACTCCACTCCATACATATATATGGGGAGGTACTAGCTCCAACTCGGTTTTACAGTGAAAACTGCAGGAACTTCAAACCGGCACTAGGAAACAGACTGAGAAAAAAGAGTAAAAGTTTCTCCTGCAACCCGTTCCCTTTGTGCTAGATGAACGAACTTCTCTCCACATGCTCAGTTCTCAGAGATAGGTGTGTGTGAAATCCGTCCTTCACCTATCTTGTTGGGAACACAAAGTTACTTTTCACTTGCAAACTCCACTCCATACATATATATGGGGAAGTACTAGCTCCTACTCGGGTTTACAGTGAAAACTACAGGAACTTCAAACCGGCACTAGGAAACAGACTGAGAAACCAGAGTAAAAGTTTCACCTGCAACCCGTTCCCTTTGTGCTAGATGAACGAACGTCTCTCCACATGCTCAGTTCTGAGAGATAAGTGTGTGTGAAAGCCGTCCTTCAACTAGCTTGTTGGGAACACAAAGTTTCTTTTCACTTGCAAACTCCACTCCATACATATATATGGGGCGGTACAAGCTCCAACTCGGTTTTACAGTGCAAACTGCACGAATTTCAAACCTGCACTAGGAAACAGTCTGAGAAACCAGAGTAAAAGTTTCTCCTTCAACCCGTTCCCTTTGTGCTAGATGAACGAACGTCTCTCCACATGCTCAGTTCTGAGAGATATGTGTGGGTGAAAGCCGTCCTTCACCTAGCTTGTTGGGAACACAAAGTTCTTTTTCACTTGCAAACTCCACTCCATACATATATATGGGGAGGTACTAGCTCCAAATCGGTTTTACAGTGCTAACTGCAGGAACTTCAAACCAGCACTAGGAAACAGACTGAGAAACCAGAGTAAAAGTTTCTCTTGCAACACGTTCCCTTTATGCTAGATGAACGAAATTCTCTCCACATGCTCAGTTCTGAGAGATAAGTGTGTGTGAAAGCCGTCCTTCACCTAGCTTGTTGGGAGCACAAAGATTCTTTTCACTTGCAAACTACAATCCATACATATATATGGGGAGGTACTATCTCCAACTAGTGTTTTACAGTACAAAATGCAGGAACTTCAAACCGGCACTAGGAAACAGACTGAGAAACCAGAGTAAAAGTTTCTCCTGCAACCCGTTACATTTGTGCTAGATGAACGAAAGTCTCTCCACATGCTCAGTTCTGAGAGATAAGTGTGTGTGAAAGCCGTCCTTCACCTAGCTAGTTGGAAACACAAAGTTTATTTTCAGTTGCAAACTCCACACCATACATATATATGGGGAGGTTCTAGCTCCAACTCGGTTTTACAGTGCAAACGGCAGGAACTTCAAACCGGCACTAGGAAACAGACTGAGAAACCAGAGTAAAAGTTTCTCCTGCAACCCGTTCCCTTTGTGCTAGATGAACGAACTTCTCTCCACATGCTCAGTTCTGAGAGATAGGTGTGTGTGAAATCCGTCCTTCACCTAGCTTGTTGGGAACACAAAGTTTCTTTTCACTTGCAAACTCCACTCCATTCATATATATGGGGAAGTACTAGCTCCTACTCGGGTTTACAGTGAAAACTACAGGAACTTCAAACCGGCACTAGGAAACAGACTGAGAAACCAGAGTAAAAGTTTCACCTGCAACTCGTTCCCTTTGTGCTAAATGAACGAACGTCTCTCCACATGCTCAGTTCTGAGAGATAAGTGTGTGTGAAAGCCGTCCTTCAACTAGCTTGTTGGGAACACAAAGTTTCTTTTCACTTGCAAACTCCACTCCATACATATATATGGGGCGGTACTAGCTACAACTCGGTTTTACAGTGAAAACTGCAGGAACTTCAAACCGGCACTAGGAAACAGACTGAGAAACCAGAGTAAAAGTTTCTCCTGCAACCCGTTCCCTTTGTGCTAGATGAACGAACGTCTCTCCACATGCTCAGTTCTGAGAGTGAAGTGTGTGTGAAAGCCATCCTTCACCTAGCTTGTTGGGAACACAAAGTTTCTTTTCAGTTGCAAACTCCACTCCGTACATATATATGGGGAGGTTCTAGCTCCAACTCGGTTTTACAGTGCAAACGGCAGGAACTTCAAACCGGCACTAGGAAACAGACTGAGAAACCAGAGTAAAAGTTTCTCCTGCAACCCGTTCCCTTTGTGCTAGATGAACGAACGTCTCTCCACATGCTCAGTTCTGAGAGTGAAGTGTGTGTGAAAGCCGTCCTTCACCTAGCTTGTTGGAAACACAAAGTTTATTTTCAGTTGCAAACTCCACTCCGTACATATATATGGGGAGGTTCTAGCTCCAACTCGGTTTTACAGTGCAAACGGCAGGAACTTCAAACCGGCACTAGGAAACAGACTGAGAAACCAGAGTAATAGTTTCTCCTGCAACCCGTTCCCTTTGTGCTAAATGAACGAACGTCTCTCCACGTGCTCATTTCTGAGAGATAAGTGTGTGTGAAAGCCGTCCTTCACCTAGTTTTTTGGGAACACAAAGTTTCTTTTTAATTGCAAAATCCAGTCCATACATATATATGGGGAGGTACTAGTTCCAACTCGGTTTTACAGTGAAAACTGCAGGAACTTCAAACCGGCACTAGGAAACAGACTGAGAAACCAGAGTAAAAGTTTCTCCTGCAACTCGTTCCTTTTGTGCTAGATGAACGAACGTTTCTCCACATGCTAAGTTCTGAGAGATAATTGTGTGTGAAAGCCGTCCTTCACTTAACTTGTTGGGAACACAAAGTTTCTTTTCACTTGCAAAATCCAATCCATACATATATATGGGGAGGTTCTAGCTCCAACTCGGTTTTACAGTGCAAAATGCAGGAACTTCAAACCGGCACTAGGAAACAGACTGAGAAACCAGAGTAAATGTTTCTCCTGCAACCCGTTCACTTTATGCTAGATGAACGAACGTATCTCCACATGCTCAGATCTGAGAGATAAGTGTGTGTGAAGCCGTCCTTCACCTAGATTGTTGGGAACTCAAAGTTTCTTTTCAGTTACAAATTCCACTCCGTACATATATATGGGGAGGTACAAGCTCCAACTCGGTTTTACATTGCAAACTGCAGGAACTTCAAACCGGCACTAGGAAACAAACTGAGGAACCAGAGTAAAAGTTTCCCCTGCAACCCGTTCCATTTTTTGCTAGATGAACGAAAGTCTCTCCACTTGCTCAGTTCTGAGAGATAAGTGTGTGTGAAAGCCGTACTTCACCTAGCTTTTTGGGAACACAAAGTTTCTTTTCAGTTGCAAAATCCACTCCATACATATATATGGGGAGGTACTATCTCCAACTCCGTTTTTACAGTGCAAAAAGCAGGAAATTTAAACCTGCACTAGGAAACAGACTGAGAAACCTGAGTAAAAGTTTCTCCAGCAACCCGTTCCCTTTGTGCTAGATGAACGAACGTCTCTCCACATGCTCAGTTCTGAGAGATAATTGTGTGTGAAAGCCGTCCTTCACCTAGCTTGTTGGGAACACTAAGTTTCTTTTCAGTTGCAAACTCCACTCCATACATATATATGGGGAGGTACTAGCTCCAACTCGGTTTTACAGTGCAAACTGCAGGAACTTCAAACCGGCACTAGGAAACAGACTGAGAAACCAGAGTAAAAGTTTCCCCTGAAACCCTTTCCCTTTTTTGCTAGATGAACGAACGTCTCTCCACATGCTCAGTTCTGAGAGATAAGTGTGTGTGAAAGCCGTCCTTCATCTAGCTTGTTGGGAACACAAAGTTTTTTTTCACTTGCAAACTGCACTCTATACATATATATGGGGATGTACTATCTCCAACTCTGTTTTTACAGTGCAAAATGCAGGAAATTCAAACCGGCACTAGGAAACAGACTGAGAAACCAGAGTAAAAGTTTCTCCTGCAACCCGTTCCTTTTTTTGCTAGATGAACGAACGTCTCTCCACATGCTCAGTTCTGAGAGATATGTGTGTTTGAAAGCCGTCCTTCACCTAGCTTGTTGGGAACACAAAGTTTCTTTTCACATGCAAACTCCACTCCATACATATTTATGGGGAGGTACTAGCTCCAACACCTCTTTACAGTGAATACTGCAGGAACTTCAAACCGGCACTAGGAAACAGACTGAGAAACCAGAGTAAAAGTTTCTCCTGCAACCCGTTCCTTTTGTGCTAGATGAATGAACGTCTCTCCACGTGCTCAGTTCTGAGAGATATGTGTGTGTGAAAGCCGTTCTTCACCTAGCTTGTTGGGAACACAAAGTTTCTTTTCACTTGCAAACTCCACTCCATACATATATATGGGGTGGTACTAGCTCCAACTCGGTTTTACAGTGCAAACTGCAGGAATTTCAAACCGGCACAAGGAAACAGACTGAGAAACCAGAGTAAAAATTTCTCCAGCAACCCTTTCCCTTTGTGCTAGATGAACGAACGTCTTTCCACATGCTCATTTCTGAGAGATAAGTGTGGGTGAAATCCGTCCTTCACCTAGCTTGTTGGGAACACCAAGATTCTTTTCACTTGCAAACGCCACTCCAAACATATATATGGGGAAGTACTAGCTCCAAATCGGTTTTAGAGTGCAAACTGCAGGAACTTCAAACCGGCACTAGGAAACAGACTGAGAAACCAGAGTAAAAGTTTCTCCTGCAACCCGTTCACTTTGTGCTAGATGAACGAACGTCTCTCCACATGCTCATTTCTGAGAGATAAGTGTGTGTGAAAGCCGTCCTTCACCTAGCTTGTTGGGAACACAAAGTTTCTTTTCACTTGCAAACTCCACTCCATACATATTTATGGGGAGGAACTAGCTCCAACTCGTGTTTACAGTGAAAACTGCAGGAACTTCAAACCGGCACTAGGAAACAGACTGAGAAACCAGAGTAAAAGTTTCTCCTGCAACCCGTTCCTTTTGTGCTAGATGAACGAACGTCTCTCCACGTGCTCAGTTCTGAGAGATAAGTGTGTGTGAAAGCCGTCCTTCACCTAGCTTGTTGGGAACACAAAGTTTCTTTTCCCTTGCAAAATCCACTCCGTACATATAAATGGGGAGGTACTAGCTCCAACTCGGTTTTACAGTGCAAACTGCAGGAATTTCAAACCGGCACAAGGAAACAGACTGAGAAACCAGAGTAAAAATTTCTCCAGGAAACCTTTCCCTTTGTGCTAGATGAACGAACGTCTCTCCACATGCTCATTTCTGAGAGATAAGTGTGGGTGAAAGCCGTCCTTCAACTAGCTTGTTGGGAACACAAAGATTCTTTTCACTTGCAAACGCCACTCCATACATATATATGGGGAAGTACTAGCTCCAAATCGGTTTTACAGTGCAAACTGCAGGAACTTCAAACCGGCACTAGGAAACAGACTGAGAAACCAGAGTAAAAATTTCTCCTGTATCCCGTTCCCTTTGTGCTAGATGAACGAACGTCTCTCCACATGCTCAGTTCTGAGAGATAAGTGTGTGTGAGAGCCGTCCTTCACCTAGCTTGTTGGGAACACAAAGTTTCTTTTCACTTGCAAACTCCACTCCATACATATATATGGGGAGGTACTAGCTCCAACTCGGTTTTACAGTGCAAACTGCAGGAATTTCAAACCGGCACAAGGAAACAGACTGAGAAACCAGAGTAAAAATTTCTCCAGCAACCATTTCCCTTTGTGCTAGATGAACGAACGTCTCTCCACATGCTCATTTCTGAGAGATAAGTGTGGGTGAAAGCCGTCCTTCACCTAGCTTGTTGGGAACACAAAGATTCTTTTCACTTGCAAACGCCACTCCATACATATATATGGGGAGGTACTAGCTCCAAATCGGTTTTACAGTGCAAACTGCAGGAACTTCAAACCGGCACTAGGAAACAGACTGAGAAACCAGAGTAAAAGTTTCTCCTGCATCCCGTTCCCTTTGTGCTAGATGAACGAACGTCTCTCCACATGCTCAGTTCTGAGAGATAAGTGTGTGTGAAAGCCGTACTTCACCTAGCTTTTTGGGAACACAAAGTTTCTTTTCAGTTGCAAACACCACTCCATACATATGTATGGGGAGGTACTAGCTCCAACTCGGTTTTACAGTGAAAACTGCAGGAACTTCAAACCGGCACTAGGAAACAGACTGAGAAACCAGAGTAAAAGTTTCTCCTGCAAACCGTTCCTTTTGTGCTAGATGAACGAACGTCTCTCCACATGCTCAGTTCTGAGAGATAAGTGTGTGTGAAAGCCGTACTTCACCTAGCTTGTTGGGAACACAAATTTTCTTTTCAGTTGCAAACTCCACTCCGTACATATATATGGGGAGGTACTAGCTCCAACTCGGTTTTACAGTGCTAACTGCAGGAACTTCAAAACAGCACTAGGAAACAGACTGAGAAACCAGAGTAAAAGTTTCTCCTGCAACCCGTTCCCTTTGTGCTAGATGAACGAACGTCTCTCCACATGCTCAGTTCTGGAGATAAGTGTGTGTGAAAGCCGTCCTTCACCTAGCTTGTTGGAAAACAAAGATTCTTTTCACTTGCAATCTCCACTCCATACATATATAAGGGGAGGTACAAGCTCCAAATCGGTTTTACAGTGAAAAGTGCAGGAACTTCAAACCGGCACTAGGAAACAGTCTGAGAAACCAGAGTAAAAGTTTTTCCTGCAACCATTTCCCTTTGTGCTAGATGAACGAACGTCTCTCCACATGCTCAGTTCTGAGAGATAATTGTGTGTGAAAGCCGTCCTTCACCTAGCTTGTTGGGAACACAAAGTTTCTTTTAACTTGCAAACTCCACTCCATACATATATATGGGGAGGTACTAGCTCCAACTCGGTTTTACAGTGAAAACTGCAGGAACTTCAAACCGGCACTAGGAAACTGACTGAGAAAAAAGAGTAAAAGTTTCTCCTGCAACCAGTTCCCTTTGTGCTAGATGAACGAACTTCTCTCCACATGCTCAGTTCTGAGAGATTGGTGTGTGTGAATCCGTCCTTCACCTATCTTGTTGGGAACACAAAGTTTCTTTTCACTTGCAGACTCCACTCCATACATATATATGGGGAAGTACTAGCTCCTACTCGGGTTTACAGTGAAAACTACAAGAACTTCAAACCGGCACTAGGAAACAGACTGAGAAACCAGAGAAAAGTTTCACCTGCAACCCGTTCCCTTTGTGCTAGATGAACGAACGTCTCTCCACATGCTCAGTTCTGAGAGATAAGTGTGTGTGAAAGCCGTCCTTCAACTAGCTTGTTGGGAACACAAAGTTTCTTTTCACTTGCAAACTCCACTCCATACATATATATGGGGCGGTACAAGCTACAACTCGGTTTTACAGTTAAAACTGCAGGAAATTCAAACCGGCACTAGGAAACAGACTGAGAAACCAGAGTAAAAGTTTCTCCTGCAACCCGTTCCCTTTGTGCTAGATGAACGAACGTCTCTCCACATGCTCATTTCTGAGAGATAAGTGTGTGTGAAAGCCGTCCTTCACCTAGCTTGTTGGGAACACAAAGTTTCTTTTCACTTGCAAACTCCACTCCATACATATTTATGGGGAGGTACTAGCTCCAACTCGTGTTTACAGTGAAAACTGCAGGAACTTCAAACCGGCACTAGGAAACAGACTGAGAAACCAGAGTAAAAGTTTCTCCTGCAACCCGTTCCTTTTGTGCTAGTTGAACGAACGTCTCTCCACATGCTCAGTTCTGAGAGAGAAGTGTGTGTGAAAGCCGTCCTTCACCTAGCTTGTTGGGAACACAAAGATTCTTTTCACTGGCAAACTCCACTCCATACATATATATGGGGAGGTAGTAGCTCCAAATCAGTTTTACAGTGCAAAATGCAGGAACATCAAACCGGCACTAGGAAACAGACTGAGATACCAGAGTAAAAGTTTCTCCTGCAACCCGTTCCGTTTGTGCTAGATGAACGATCGTCTCTCCACATGCTCAGTTCTGAGAGATAAGTGTGTGTGAAAGCCATCCTTCACCTAGCTTGTTGGGAACACAAAGTTTCTTTTCACTTGCAAACTCCACTCCGTACATATATATGGGGAGGTACTAGCTCCAACTCGGTTTTACAGTGCTAACTGCAGGAACTTCAAAACAGCACTAGGAAACAGACTGAGAAACCAGAGTAAAAGTTTCTCCTGCAACCCGTTCCCTTTGTGCTAGATGAACGAACGTCTCTCCACATGCTCAGTTCTGGAGATAAGTGTGTGTGAAAGCCGTCCTTCACCTAGCTTGTTGGGAAACAAAGATTCTTTTCACTTGCAATCTCCAATCCATACATATATAAGGGGAGGTACAAGCTCCAAATCGGTTTTACAGTGAAAAGTGCAGGAAATTCAAACCGGCACTAGGAAACAGTCTGAGAAACCAGAGTAAAAGTTTCTCCTGCAACCATTTCCCTTTGTGCTAGATGAACGAACGTCTCTCCACATGCTCAGTTCTGAGAGATAATTGTGTGTGAAAGCCGTCCTTCACCTAGCTTGTTGGGAACACAAAGTTTATTTTAACTTGCAAAATCCAATCCATACATATATATGGGGAGGTTCTAGCTCCAACTCGGTTTTACAGTGCAAAATGCAGGAACTTCAAACCGGCACTAGGAAACAGACTGAGAAACCAGAGTAAATGTTTCTCCTGCAACCCGTTCACTTTATGCTAGATGAACGAACGTATCTCCACATGCTCAGATCTGAGAGATAAGTGTGTGTGAAGCCGTCCTTCACCTAGATTGTTGGGAACTCAAAGTTTCTTTTCAGTTACAAATTCCACTCCGTACATATATATGGGGAGGTACAAGCTCCAACTCGGTTTTACATTGCAAACTGCAGGAACTTCAAACCGGCACTAGGAAACAAACTGAGGAACCAGAGTAAAAGTTTCCCCTGCAACCCGTTCCATTTTTTGCTAGATGAACGAAAGTCTCTCCACTTGCTCAGTTCTGAGAGATAAGTGTGTGTGAAAGCCGTACTTCACCTAGCTTTTTGGGAACACAAAGTTTCTTTTCAGTTGCAAAATCCACTCCATACATATATATGGGGAGGTACTAGCTCCAACTCTGTTTTACAGTGAAAACTGCAGGAACTTCAAACCGGCACTAGGAAACAGACTGAGAAACCAGAGTAAAAGTTTCTCCTGCAACCCGTTCCCTTTATGCTAGATGAACGAACGTCTCTCCACATGCTCAGTTCTGAGAGATAAGTGTGTGTGAAAGCCGTCCTTCACCTAGCTTGTTGGGAACACAAGTTTTATTTTCACTTGCAAACTCCTCTCCATACATATATATGGGGAGGTACTATCTCCAACTCCGTTTTTACAGTGCAAAAAGCAGGAAATTTAAACCTGCACTAGGAAACAGACTGAGAAACCTGAGTAAAAGTTTCTCCAGCAACCCGTTCCCTTTGTGCTAGATGAACGAACGTCTCTCCACATGCTCAGTTCTGAGAGATAATTGTGTGTGAAAGCCGTCCTTCACCTAGCTTGTTGGGAACACTAAGTTTCTTTTCAGTTGCAAACTCCACTCCATACATATATATGGGGAGGTACTAGCTCCAACTCGGTTTTACAGTGCAAACTGCAGGAACTTCAAACCGGCACTAGGAAACAGACTGAGAAACCAGAGTAAAAGTTTCCCCTGAAACCCTTTCCCTTTTTTGCTAGATGAACGAACGTCTCTCCACATGCTCAGTTCTGAGAGATAAGTGTGTGTGAAAGCCGTCCTTCATCTAGCTTGTTGGGAACACAAAGTTTTTTTTCACTTGCAAACTGCACTCTATACATATATATGGGGATGTACTATCTCCAACTCTGTTTTTACAGTGCAAAATGCAGGAAATTCAAACCGGCACTAGGAAACAGACTGAGAAACCAGAGTAAAAGTTTCTCCTGCAACCCGTTCCTTTTTTTGCTAGATGAACGAACGTCTCTCCACATGCTCAGTTCTGAGAGATATGTGTGTTTGAAAGCCGTCCTTCACCTAGCTTGTTGGGAACACAAAGTTTCTTTTCACATGCAAACTCCACTCCATACATATTTATGGGGAGGTACTAGCTCCAACACCTCTTTACAGTGAATACTGCAGGAACTTCAAACCGGCACTAGGAAACAGACTGAGAAACCAGAGTAAAAGTTTCTCCTGCAACCCGTTCCTTTTGTGCTAGATGAATGAACGTCTCTCCACGTGCTCAGTTCTGAGAGATATGTGTGTGTGAAAGCCGTTCTTCACCTAGCTTGTTGGGAACACAAAGTTTCTTTTCACTTGCAAACTCCACTCCATACATATATATGGGGTGGTACTAGCTCCAACTCGGTTTTACAGTGCAAACTGCAGGAATTTCAAACCGGCACAAGGAAACAGACTGAGAAACCAGAGTAAAAATTTCTCCAGCAACCCTTTCCCTTTGTGCTAGATGAACGAACGTCTTTCCACATGCTCATTTCTGAGAGATAAGTGTGGGTGAAATCCGTCCTTCACCTAGCTTGTTGGGAACACCAAGATTCTTTTCACTTGCAAACGCCACTCCATACATATATATGGGGAAGTACTAGCTCCAAATCGGTTTTAGAGTGCAAACTGCAGGAACTTCAAACCGGCACTAGGAAACAGACTGAGAAACCAGAGTAAAAGTTTCTCCTGCAACCCGTTCACTTTGTGCTAGATGAACGAACGTCTCTCCACATGCTCATTTCTGAGAGATAAGTGTGTGTGAAAGCCGTCCTTCACCTAGCTTGTTGGGAACACAAAGTTTCTTTTCACTTGCAAACTCCACTCCATACATATTTATGGGGAGGAACTAGCTCCAACTCGTGTTTACAGTGAAAACTGCAGGAACTTCAAACCGGCACTAGGAAACAGACTGAGAAACCAGAGTAAAAGTTTCTCCTGCAACCCGTTCCTTTTGTGCTAGATGAACGAACGTCTCTCCACGTGCTCAGTTCTGAGAGATAAGTGTGTGTGAAAGCCGTCCTTCACCTAGCTTGTTGGGAACACAAAGTTTCTTTTCCCTTGCAAAATCCACTCCGTACATATAAATGGGGAGGTACTAGCTCCAACTCGGTTTTACAGTGCAAACTGCAGGAATTTCAAACCGGCACAAGGAAACAGACTGAGAAACCAGAGTAAAAATTTCTCCAGGAAACCTTTCCCTTTGTGCTAGATGAACGAACGTCTCTCCACATGCTCATTTCTGAGAGATAAGTGTGGGTGAAAGCCGTCCTTCACCTAGCTTGTTGGGAACACAAAGATTCTTTTCACTTGCAAACGCCACTCCATACATATATATGGGGAGGTACTAGCTCCAAATCGGTTTTACAGTGCAAACTGCAGGAACTTCAAACCGGCACTAGGAAACAGACTGAGAAACCAGAGTAAAAGTTTCTCCTGCATCCCGTTCCCTTTGTGCTAGATGAACGAACGTCTCTCCACATGCTCAGTTCTGAGAGATAAGTGTGTGTGAAAGCCGTACTTCACCTAGCTTTTTGGGAACACAAAGTTTCTTTTCAGTTGCAAACACCACTCCATACATATGTATGGGGAGGTACTAGCTCCAACTCGGTTTTACAGTGAAAACTGCAGGAACTTCAAACCGGCACTAGGAAACAGACTGAGAAACCAGAGTAAAAGTTTCTCCTGCAAACCGTTCCTTTTGTGCTAGATGAACGAACGTCTCTCCACATGCTCAGTTCTGAGAGATAAGTGTGTGTGAAAGCCGTACTTCACCTAGCTTGTTGGGAACACAAATTTTCTTTTCAGTTGCAAACTCCACTCCGTACATATATATGGGGAGGTACTAGCTCCAACTCGGTTTTACAGTGCTAACTGCAGGAACTTCAAAACAGCACTAGGAAACAGACTGAGAAACCAGAGTAAAAGTTTCTCCTGCAACCCGTTCCCTTTGTGCTAGATGAACGAACGTCTCTCCACATGCTCAGTTCTGGAGATAAGTGTGTGTGAAAGCCGTCCTTCACCTAGCTTGTTGGAAAACAAAGATTCTTTTCACTTGCAATCTCCACTCCAT
Source organism: Camelus dromedarius (assembly GCF_036321535.1). Classification (NCBI taxonomy): domain Eukaryota; kingdom Metazoa; phylum Chordata; class Mammalia; order Artiodactyla; family Camelidae; genus Camelus; species Camelus dromedarius. The sequence continues at coordinate 84,466,626 of NC_087441.1, read as the reverse complement.
ACATATATAAGGGGAGGTACAAGCTCCAAATCGGTTTTACAGTGAAAAGTGCAGGAACTTCAAACCGGCACTAGGAAACAGTCTGAGAAACCAGAGTAAAAGTTTCTCCTGCAACCATTTCCCTTTGTGCTAGATGAACGAACGTCTCTCCACATGCTCAGTTCTGAGAGATAATTGTGTGTGAAAGCCGTCCTTCACCTAGCTTGTTGGGAACACAAAGTTTCTTTTAACTTGCAAACTCCACTCCATACATATATATGGGGAGGTACTAGCTCCAACTCGGTTTTACAGTGAAAACTGCAGGAACTTCAAACCGGCACTAGGAAACTGACTGAGAAAAAAGAGTAAAAGTTTCTCCTGCAACCAGTTCCCTTTGTGCTAGATGAACGAACTTCTCTCCACATGCTCAGTTCTGAGAGATTGGTGTGTGTGAATCCGTCCTTCACCTATCTTGTTGGGAACACAAAGTTTCTTTTCACTTGCAGACTCCACTCCATACATATATATGGGGAAGTACTAGCTCCTACTCGGGTTTACAGTGAAAACTACAGGAACTTCAAACCGGCACTAGGAAACAGACTGAGAAACCAGAGAAAAGTTTCACCTGCAACCCGTTCCCTTTGTGCTAGATGAACGAACGTCTCTCCACATGCTCAGTTCTGAGAGATAAGTGTGTGTGAAAGCCGTCCTTCAACTAGCTTGTTGGGAACACAAAGTTTCTTTTCACTTGCAAACTCCACTCCATACATATATATGGGGCGGTACAAGCTACAACTCGGTTTTACAGTTAAAACTGCAGGAAATTCAAACCGGCACTAGGAAACAGACTGAGAAACCAGAGTAAAAGTTTCTCCTGCAACCCGTTCCCTTTGTGCTAGATGAACGAACGTCTCTCCACATGCTCATTTCTGAGAGATAAGTGTGTGTGAAAGCCGTCCTTCACCTAGCTTGTTGGGAACACAAAGTTTCTTTTCACTTGCAAACTCCACTCCATACATATTTATGGGGAGGTACTAGCTCCAACTCGTGTTTACAGTGAAAACTGCAGGAACTTCAAACCGGCACTAGGAAACAGACTGAGAAACCAGAGTAAAAGTTTCTCCTGCAACCCGTTCCTTTTGTGCTAGTTGAACGAACGTCTCTCCACATGCTCAGTTCTGAGAGAGAAGTGTGTGTGAAAGCCGTCCTTCACCTAGCTTGTTGGGAACACAAAGATTCTTTTCACTGGCAAACTCCACTCCATACATATATATGGGGAGGTAGTAGCTCCAAATCAGTTTTACAGTGCAAAATGCAGGAACATCAAACCGGCACTAGGAAACAGACTGAGATACCAGAGTAAAAGTTTCTCCTGCAACCCGTTCCGTTTGTGCTAGATGAACGATCGTCTCTCCACATGCTCAGTTCTGAGAGATAAGTGTGTGTGAAAGCCATCCTTCACCTAGCTTGTTGGGAACACAAAGTTTCTTTTCACTTGCAAACTCCACTCCGTACATATATATGGGGAGGTACTAGCTCCAACTCGGTTTTACAGTGCTAACTGCAGGAACTTCAAAACAGCACTAGGAAACAGACTGAGAAACCAGAGTAAAAGTTTCTCCTGCAACCCGTTCCCTTTGTGCTAGATGAACGAACGTCTCTCCACATGCTCAGTTCTGGAGATAAGTGTGTGTGAAAGCCGTCCTTCACCTAGCTTGTTGGGAAACAAAGATTCTTTTCACTTGCAATCTCCACTCCATACATATATAAGGGGAGGTACAAGCTCCAAATCGGTTTTACAGTGAAAAGTGCAGGAACTTCAAACCGGCACTAGGAAACAGTCTGAGAAACCAGAGTAAAAGTTTCTCCTGCAACCATTTCCCTTTGTGCTAGATGAACGAACGTCTCTCCACATGCTCAGTTCTGAGAGATAATTGTGTGTGAAAGCCGTCCTTCACCTAGCTTGTTGGGAACACAAAGTTTATTTTAACTTGCAAACTCCACTCCATACATATATATGGGGAGGTACTAGCTCCAACTCGGTTTTACAGTGAAAACTGCAGGAACTTCAAACCGGCACTAGGAAACTGACTGAGAAAAAAGAGTAAAAGTTTCTCCTGCAACCAGTTCCCTTTGTGCTAGATGAACGAACTTCTCTCCACATGCTCAGTTCTGAGAGATAGGTGTGTGTGAATCCGTCCTTCACCTATCTTGTTGGGAACACAAAGTTTCTTTTCACTTGCAGACTCCACTCCATACATATATATGGGGAAGTACTAGCTCCTACTCGGGTTTACAGTGAAAACTACAGGAACTTCAAACCGGCACTAGGAAACAGACTGAGAAACCAGAGAAAAGTTTCACCTGCAACCCGTTCCCTTTGTGCTAGATGAACGAACGTCTCTCCACATGCTCAGTTCTGAGAGATAAGTGTGTGTGAAAGCCGTCCTTCAACTAGCTTGTTGGGAACACAAAGTTTCTTTTCACTTGCAAACTCCACTCCATACATATATATGGGGCGGTACAAGCTACAAATCGGTTTTACAGTTAAAACTGCAGGAAATTCAAACCGGCACTAGGAAACAGACTGAGAAACCAGAGTAAAAGTTTCTCCTGCAACCCGTTCCCTTTGTGCTAGATGAACGAACGTCTCTCCACATGCTCATTTCTGAGAGATAAGTGTGTGTGAAAGCCGTCCTTCACCTAGCTTGTTGGGAACACAAAGTTTCTTTTCACTTGCAAACTCCACTCCATACATATTTATGGGGAGGTACTAGCTCCAACTCGTGTTTACAGTGAAAACTGCAGGAACTTCAAACCGGCACTAGGAAACAGACTGAGAAACCAGAGTAAAAGTTTCTCCTGCAACCCGTTCCTTTTGTGCTAGATGAACGAACGTCTCTCCACATGCTCAGTTCTGAGAGAGAAGTGTGTGTGAAAGCCGTCCTTCACCTAGCTTGTTGGGAACACAAAGATTCTTTTCACTGGCAAACTCCACTCCATAAATATATATGGGGAGGTAGTAGCTCCAAATCAGTTTTACAGTGCAAAATGCAGGAACATCAAACCGGCACTAGGAAACAGACTGAGATACCAGAGTAAAAGTTTCTCCTGCAACCCGTTCCGTTTGTGCTAGATGAACGATCGTCTCTCCACATGCTCAGTTCTGAGAGATAAGTGTGTGTGAAAGCCATCCTTCACCTAGCTTGTTGGGAACACAAAGTTTCTTTTCACTTGCAAACTCCACTCCATACATATATATGGGGAGGTACTAGCTCCAACTCGGTTTTACAGTGCAAACTGCAGGAATTTCAAACCGGCACAAGGAAACAGACTGAGAAACCAGAGTAAAAATTTCTCCAGCAACCATTTCCCTTTGTGCTAGATGAACGAACGTCTCTCCACATGCTCATTTCTGAGAGATAAGTGTGGGTGAAAGCCGTACTTCAACTAGATTGTTGGGAACACAAAGATTCTTTTCACTTGCAAACGCCACTCCATACATATATATGGGGAGGTACTAGCTCCAAATCGGTTTTACAGTGCAAACTGCAGGAACTTCAAACCGGCACTAGGAAACAGACTGAGAAACTAGAGTAAAAGTTTCTCCTGCATCCCGTTCCCTTTGTGCTAGATGAACGAACGTCTCTCCACATGCTCAGTTCTGAGAGATAAGTGTGTGTGAAAGCCGTCCTTCACCTAGTTTTTGGGAACACAAAGTTTCTTTTCAGTTGCAAACTCCACTCCATACATATGTATGGGGAAGTACTAGCTCCAACTCGGTTTTACAGTGAAAACTGCAGGAACTTCAAACCGGCACTAGGAAACAGACTGAGAAACCAGAGTAAAAGTTTCTCCTGCAAACCGTTCCTTTTGTGCTAGATGAACGAACGTCTCTCCACATGCTCAGTTCTGAGAGATAAGTGTGTGTGAAAGCCGTACTTCACCTAGCTTGTTTGGAACACAAAGTTTCTTTTCAGTTGCAATCCCCACTCCGTACATATATATGGGGAGGTACTAGCTCCAACTCGGTTTTACAGTGCTAACTGCAGGAACTTCAAAACAGCACTAGGAAACAGACTGAGAAACCAAAGTAATAGTTTCTCCTGCAACCCGTTCCCTTTGTGCTAGATGAACGAACGTCTCTCCACATGCTCAGTTCTAGAGATAAGTGTGTGTGAAAGCCGTCCTTCACCTAGCTTGTTGGGAAACAAAGTTTCTTTTCACTTGCAATCTCCACTCCATACATATATAAGGGGAGGTACAAGCTCCAACTCGGTTTTACAGTGAAAAGTGCAGGAACTTCAAACCGGCACTAGGAAACAGTCTGAGAAACCAGAGTAAAAGTTTCTCCTGCAACCATTTCCCTTTGTGCTAGATGAACGAACGTCTCTCCACATGCTCAATTCTGAGAGATAAGTGTGTGTGAAAGCCGTCCTTCACCTAGCTTGTTGGGAACACAAATTTTCTTTTCACTTGCAAACTCCAATCCTTACATATATATGGGGAGGTACTAGCTCCTACACGGTTTTAAAGTGAAAACTGCAGGAACTTCAAAGCGGCACTAGGAAACAGACTTAGAAACCAGAGAAAAAGTTCCGCCTGCAACCCGTTCCCTTTGTGCTAGATGAACGAACGTCTCTCCACATGCTCAGTTCTGAGAGAAAAGTGTGTGTGAAAGCCGTCTTTCAACTAGCTTGTTGGGAACACAAAGTTTCTTTTAACTTGCAAACTCCACTCCATACATATATATGGGGAGGTACTAGCTCCAACTCGGTTTTACAGTGAAAACTGCAGGAAATTCAAACCGGCACTAGGAAACAGACTGAGAAAAAAGAGTAAAAGTTTCTCCTGCAACCCGTTCCCTTTGTGCTAGATGAACGAACTTCTCTCCACATGCTCAGTTCTGAGAGATAGGTGTGTGTGAAATCCGTCCTTCACCTATCTTGTTGGAAACACAAAGTTTCTTTTCACTTGCAAACTCCACTCCATACATATATATGGGGAAGTACTAGCTCCTACTCGGGTTTACAGTGAAAACTACAGGAACTTCAAACCGGCACTAGGAAACAGACTGAGAAACCAGAGTAAAAGTTTCACCTGCAACCCGTTCCCTTTGTGCTAGATGAATGAACGTCTCTCCACATGCTCAGTTCTGAGAGATAAGTGTGTGTGAAAGCCGTCCTTCAACTATCTTGTTGGGAACACAAAGTTTCTTTTCATTGCAAACTCCACTCCATACATATATATGGGGCGGTACAAGCTCCAACTCGGTTTTACAGTGCAAACTGCACGAATTTCAAACCTGCACTAGGAAACAGACTGAGAAACCAGAGTAAAAGTTTCTCCTTCAACCCGTTCCCTTTGTGCTAGATGAACGAACGTCTCTCCACATGCTCAGTTCTGAGAGATATGTGTGGGTGAAAGCCGTCCTTCACCTAGCTTGTTGGGAACACAAAGTTCTTTTTCACTTGCAAACTCCACTCCATACATATATATGGGGAGGTACTAGCTCCAAATCGGTTTTACAGTGCTAACTGCAGGAACTTCAAACCAGCACTAGGAAACAGACTGAGAAACCAGAGTAAAAGTTTCTCTTGCAACACGTTCCCTTTATGCTAGATGAACGAAATTCTCTCCACATGCTCAGTTCTGACAGATAAGTGTGTGTGAAAGCCGTCCTTCACCTAGCTTCTTGGGAGCACAAAGATTCTTTTCACTTGCAAACTCCAATCCATACATATATATGGGGAGGTACTATCTCCAACTAGTGTTTTACAGTACAAAATGCAGGAACTTCAAACCGGCACTAGGAAACAGACTGAGAAACCAGAGTAAAAGTTTCTCCTGCAACCCGTTACATTTGTGCTAGATGAACGAACGTCTCTCCACATGCTCAGTTCTGAGAGATAAGTGTGTGTGAAAGCCGTCCTTCACCTAGCTTGTTGGGAACACAAAGTTTCTTTTCACTTGCAAACTCCACTCCATACATATATATGGGGAGGTACTATCTCCAACTCTGTTTTTACAGTGCATACTGCAGGAATTTCAAACCGGCACTAGGAAACAGACTGAGAAACCAGAGTAAAAATTTTTCCTGCAACCCGTTCCCTTTGTGCTAGATGAACGAACGTCTCTCCACTTGCTCATTTCTGAGAGATAAGTGTGTGTGAAAGCCGTCCTTCACCTAGCTAGTTGGAAACACAAAGTTTATTTTCAGTTGCAAACTCCACACCATACATATATATGGGGAGGTTCTAGCTCCAACTCGGTTTTACAGTGCAAACGGCAGGAACTTCAAACCGGCACTAGGAAACAGACTGAGAAACCAGAGTAAAAGTTTCTCCTGCAACCCGTTCCCTTTGTGCTAAATGAACGAACGTCTCTCCACATGCTCATTTCTGAGAGATAAGTGTGTGTGAAAGCCGTCCTTCACCTAGTTTTTTGGGAACACAAAGTTTCTTTTTAATTGCAAAATCCAGTCCATACATATATATGGGGAGGTACTAGTTCCAACTCGGTTTTACAGTGAAAACTGCAGGAAATTCAAACCGGCACTAGGAAACAGACTGAGAAACCAGAGTAAAAGTTTCTCCTGCAACACGTTCCTTTTGTGCTAGATGAACGAACGTTTATCCACATGCTAAGTTCTGAGAGATAAGTGTGTGTGAAAGCCGTCCTTCACTTAACTTGTTGGGAACACAAAGTTTCTTTTCACTTGCAAACTCCAATCCATACATATATATGGGGAGGTTCTAGCTCCAACTCGGTTTTACAGTGCAAAATGCAGGAACTTCAAACCGGCACTAGGAAACAGACTGAGAAACCAGAGTAAAAGTTTCTCCTGCAACCCGTTCACTTTGTGCTAGATGAACGAACTTCTCTCCACATGCTCAGTTCTGAGAGATAGGTGTGTGTGAAATCCGTCCTTCACCTAGCTTGTTGGGAACACAAAGTTTCTTTTCACTTGCAAACTCCACTCCATACATATATATGGGGAAGTACTAGCTCCTAGTCGGGTTTACAGTGAAAACTACAGGAACTTCAAACCGGCACTAGGAAACAGACTGAGAAACCAGAGTAAAAGTTTCACCTGCAACCCGTTCCCTTTGTGCTAGATGAACGAACGTCTCTCCACATGCTCAGTTCTGAGAGATAAGTGTGTGTGAAAGCCGTCCTTCAACTAGCTTGTTGGGAACACAAAGTTTCTTTTCACTTGCAAACTCCACTCCATACATATATATGGGGAGGTACTAGCTCCAAATCTGTTTTACAGTGCTAACTGCAGGAACTTCAAACCAGCACTAGGAAACAGACTGAGAAACCAGAGTAAAAGTTTCTCTTGCAACACGTTCCCTTTATGCTAGATGAACGAAATTCTCTCCACATGCTCAGTTCTGAGAGATAAGTGTGTGTGAAAGCCGTCCTTCACCTAGCTTGTTGGGAGCACAAAGATTCTTTTCACTTGCAAACTCCAATCCATACATATATATGGGGAGGTACTATCTCCAACTAGTGTTTTACAGTACAAAATGCAGGAACTTCAAACCGGCACTAGGAAACAGACTGAGAAACCAGAGTAAAAGTTTCTCCTGCAACCCGTTACATTTGTGCTAGATGAACGAAAGTCTCTCCACATGCTCAGTTCTGAGAGATAAGTGTGTGTGAAAGCCGTCCTTCACCTAGCTTGTTGGGAACACAAAGTTTCTTTTCACTTGCAAACTCCACTCCATACATATATATGGGGAGGTACTATCTCCAACTCTGTTTTTACAGTGCAAACTGCAGGAATTTCAAACCGGCACTAGGAAACAGACTGAGAAACCAGAGTAAAAATTTCTCCTTCAACCCGTTCCCTTTGTGCTAGATGAACGAACGTCTCTCCACTTGCTCATTTCTGAGAGATAAGTGTGTGTGAAAGCCGTCCTTCACCTAGCTAGTTGGAAACACAAAGTTTATTTTCAGTTGCAAACTCCACACCATACATTTATATGGGGAGGTTCTAGCTCCAACTCGGTTTTACAGTGCAAACGGCAGGAACTTCAAACCGGCACTAGGAAACAGACTGAGAAACCAGAGTAAAAGTTTCTCCTGCAACCCGTTCCCTTTGTGCTAAATGAACGAACGTCTCTCCACATGCTCATTTCTGAGAGATAAGTGTGTGTGAAAGCCGTCCTTCACCTAGTTTTTTGGGAACACAAAGTTTCTTTTTATTTGCAAAATCCAGTCCATACATATATATGGGGAGGTACTAGTTCCAACTCGGTTTTACAGTGAAAACTGCAGGAACTTCAAACCGGCACTAGGAAACAGACTGAGAAACCAGAGTAAAAGTTTCTCCTGCAACACGTTCCTTTTGTGCTAGATGAACGAACGTTTCTCCACATGCTAAGTTCTGAGAGATAAGTGTGTGTGAAAGCCGTCCTTCACTTAACTTGTTGGGAACACAAAGTTTCTTTTCACTTGCAAAATCCAATCCATACATATATATGGGGAGGTTCTAGCTCCAACTCGGTTTTACAGTGCAAAATGCAGGAACTTCAAACCGGCACTAGGAAACAGACTGAGAAACCAGAGTAAAAGTTTCTCCTGCAACCCGTTCACTTTGTGCTAGATGAACGAACTTCTCTCCACATGCTCAGTTCTGAGAGATAGGTGTGTGTGAAATCCGTCCTTCACCTAGCTTGTTGGGAACACAAAGTTTCTTTTCACTTGCAAACTCCACTCCATACATATATATGGGGAAGTACTAGCTCCTACTCGGGTTTACAGTGAAAACTACAGGAACTTCAAACCGGCACTAGGAAACAGACTGAGAAACCAGAGTAAAAGTTTCACCTGCAACCCGTTCCCTTTGTGCTAGATGAACGAACGTCTCTCCACATGCTCAGTTCTGAGAGATAAGTGTGTGTGAAAGCCGTCCTTCAACTAGCTTGTTGGGAACACAAAGTTTCTTTTCACTTGCAAACTCCACTCCATACATATATATGGGGCGGTACTAGCTACAACTCGGTTTTACAGTGAAAACTGCAGGAACTTCAAACCGGCACTAGGAAACAGACTGAGAAACCAGAGTAAAAGTTTCCCCTGCAACCCGTTCCCTTTGTGCTAGATGAACGAACGTCTCTCCACATGCTCAGTTCTGAGAGTGAAGTGTGTGTGAAAGCCATCCTTCACCTAGCTTGTTGGGAACACAAAGTTTCTTTTCAGTTGCAAACTCCACTCCGTACATATATATGGGGAGGTTCTAGCTCCAACTCGGTTTTACAGTGCAAACGGCAGGAACTTCAAACCGGCACTAGGAAACAGACTGAGAAACCAGAGTAAAAGTTTCTCCTGCAACCCGTTCCCTTTGTGCTAGATGAACGAACGTCTCTCCACATGCTCAGTTCTGAGAGTGAAGTGTGTGTGAAAGCCGTCCTTCACCTAGCTTGTTGGAAACACAAAGTTTATTTTCAGTTGCAAACTCCACTCCGTACATATATATGGGGAGGTTCTAGCTCCAACTCGGTTTTACAGTGCAAACGGCAGGAACTTCAAACCGGCACTAGGAAACAGACTGAGAAACCAGAGTAAAAGTTTCTCCTGCAACCTGTTCCCTTTGTGCTAAATGAACGAACGTCTCTCCACATGCTCATTTCTGAGAGATAAGTGTGTGTGAAAGCCGTCCTTCACCTAGTTTTTTGGGAACACAAAGTTTCTTTTTAATTGCAAAATCCAGTCCATACATATATATGGGGAGGTACTAGTTCCAACTCGGTTTTACAGTGAAAACTGCAGGAACTTCAAACCGGCACTAGGAAACAGACTGAGAAACCAGAGTAAAAGTTTCTCCTGCAACTCGTTCCTTTTGTGCTAGATGAACGAAAGTTTCTCCACATGCTAAGTTCTGAGAGATAATTGTGTGTGAAAGCCGTCCTTCACTTAACTTGTTGGGAACACAAAGTTTCTTTTCACTTGCAAAATCCAATCCATACATATATATGGGGAGGTTCTAGCTCCAACTCGGTTTTACAGTGCAAAATGCAGGAACTTCAAACCGGCACTAGGAAACAGACTGAGAAACCAGAGTAAATGTTTCTCCTGCAACCCGTTCACTTTATGCTAGATGAACGAACGTCTCTCCACATGCTCAGATCTGAGAGATAAGTGTGTGTGAAGCCGTCCTTCACCTAGATTGTTGGGAACTCAAAGTTTCTTTTCAGTTACAAATTCCACTCCGTACATATATATGGGGAGGTACAAGCTCCAACTCGGTTTTACATTGCAAACTGCAGGAACTTCAAACCGGCACTAGGAAACAGACTGAGGAACCAGAGTAAAAGTTTCCCCTGCAACCCGTTCCATTTTTTGCTAGATGAACGAAAGTCTCTCCACTTGCTCAGTTCTGAGAGATAAGTGTGTGTGAAAGCCGTACTTCACCTAGCTTTTTGGGAACACAAAGTTTCTTTTCAGTTGCAAAATCCACTCCATACATATATATGGGGAGGTACTAGCTCCAACTCTGTTTTACAGTGAAAACTGCAGGAACTTCAAACCGGCAATAGGAAACAGACTGAGAAACCAGAGTAAAAGTTTCTCCTGCAACCCGTTCCCTTTATGCTAGATGAACGAACGTCTCTCCACATGCTCAGTTCTGAGAGATAAGTGTGTGTGAAAGCCGTCCTTCACCTAGCTTGTTGGGAACACAAATTTTATTTTCACTTGCAAACTCCTTTCCATACATATATATGGGGAGGTACTATCTCCAACTCCGTTTTTACAGTGCAAAAAGCAGGAAATTTAAACAGGCACTAGGAAACAGACTGAGAAACCTGAGTAAAAGTTTCTCCAGCAACCCGTTCCCTTTGTGCTAGATGAACGAACGTCTCTCCACATGCTCAGTTCTGAGAGATAATTGTGTGTGAAAGCCGTCCTTCACCTAGCTTGTTGGGAACACTAAGTTTCTTTTCAGTTGCAAACTCCACTCCATACATATATATGGGGAGGTACTAGCTCCAACTCGGTTTTACAGTGCAAACTGCAGGAACTTCAAACCGGCACTAGGAAGCAGACTGAGAAACCAGAGTAAAAGTTTCCCCTGAAACCCTTTCCCTTTTTTGCTAGATGAACGAACGTCTCTCCACATGCTCAGTTCTGAGAGATAAGTGTGTGTGAAAGCCGTCCTTCATCTAGCTTGTTGGGAACACAAAGTTTCTTTTCACTTGCAAACTGCACTCTATACATATATATGGGGATGTACTATCTCCAACTCTGTTTTTACAGTGCAAAATGCAGGAAATTCAAACCGGCACTAGGAAACAGACTGAGAAACCAGAGTAAAAGTTTCTCCTGCAACCCGTTCCTTTTTTTGCTAGATGAACGAACGTCTCTCCACATGCTCAGTTCTGAGAGATATGTGTGTGTGAAAGCCGTCCTTCACCTAGCTTGTTGGGAACACAAAGTTTCTTTTCACATGCAAACTCCACTCCATACATATTTATGGGGAGGTACTAGCTCCAACACGTCTTTACAGTGAATACTGCAGGAACTTCAAACCGGCACTAGGAAACAGACTGAGAAACCAGAGTAAAAGTTTCTCCTGCAACCCGTTCCTTTTGTGCTAGATTAACGAACGTCTCTCCACGTGCTCAGTTCTAGAGATAAGTGTGTGTGAAAGCCGTCCTTCACCTAGCTTGTTGGGAAACAAAGTTTCTTTTCACTTGCAATCTCCACTCCATACATATATAAGGGGAGGTACAAGCTCCAACTCGGTTTTACAGTGAAAAGTGCAGGAACTTCAAACCGGCTCTAGGAAACAGTCTGAGAAACCAGAGTAAAAGTTTCTCCTGCAACCATTTCCCTTTGTGCTAGATGAACGAACGTCTCTCCACATGCTCAATTCTGAGAGATAAGTGTGTGTGAAAGCCGTCCTTCACCTAGCTTGTTGGGAACACAAATTTTCTTTTCACTTGCAAACTCCACTCCTTACATATATATGGGGAGGTACTAGCTCCTACACGGTTTTAAAGTGAAAACTGCAGGAACTTCAAAGCGGCACTAGGAAACAGACTTAGAAACCAGAGAAAAAGTTCCGCCTGCAACCCGTTCCCTTTGTGCTAGATGAACGAACGTCTCTCCACATGCTCAGTTCTGAGAGAAAAGTGTGTGTGAAAGCCGTCTTTCAACTAGCTTGTTGGGAACACAAAGTTTCTTTTAACTTGCAAACTCCACTCCATACATATATATGGGGAGGTACTAGCTCCAACTCGGTTTTACAGTGAAAACTGCAGGAAATTCAAACCGGCACTAGGAAACAGACTGAGAAAAAAGAGTAAAAGTTTCTCCTGCAACCCGTTCCCTTTGTGCTAGATGAACGAACTTCTCTCCACATGCTCAGTTCTGAGAGATAGGTGTGTGTGAAATCCGTCCTTCACCTATCTTGTTGGAAACACAAAGTTTCTTTTCACTTGCAAACTCCACTCCATACATATATATGGGGAAGTACTAGCTCCTACTCCGGTTTACAGTGAAAACTACAGGAACTTCAAACCGGCACTAGGAAACAGACTGAGAAACCAGAGTAAAAGTTTCACCTGCAACCCGTTCCCTTTGTGCTAGATGAACGAACGTCTCTCCACATGCTCAGTTCTGAGAGATAAGTGTGTGTGAAAGCCGTCCTTCAACTATCTTGTTGGGAACACAAAGTTTCTTTTCATTGCAAACTCCACTCCATACATATATATGGGGCGGTACAAGCTCCAACTCGGTTTTACAGTGCAAACTGCACGAATTTCAAACCTGCACTAGGAAACAGACTGAGAAACCAGAGTAAAAGTT